>NC_138775.1:189874257-190486757 GCF_965119305.1 Pelophylax lessonae
GAACGCAGTTCCAGCACCTCCAGCACTGAATGTATGTAATGGCAAGGAGTGTGCTGTAGGGGGATCTATTGTTGCTGTAGTGGATCTATTTTTTGAGGCGGTCTGTTGTTGCTGGAAGGGATCTACTATTGTGGGAGGGATCTATTGTGCCTAACTGCTGGAGAGTCTATTGATGCTGGCTTTTGGAAGATCTGTTGTTGCTACCAGGGGTCTATTGTTTCTTGGGTGATATTTTGTTGAAGGGAGTCAACAGTTGCTGAGGGAATCTATTGTTGCTGGGGGGGGGGGGTATACTGCTGCTGGCTGAAGGTGGGGGGGGGGTCTACTTTACTGTTTTTCTTGTTATCATTAACAAATTCCATACAAATTACTTAGCACAGCAAAATTATACTTGGCTCTGTATTCCCTAAATTAGGTGGTACTTGGAGGTGGGTAGGGGGTGGAAACAAGGGATGGTGCTTGGAGGTGGGTAGGGGGCAGAAACAAGGGATGGTGCTCGGAGGTGGGTAGGGGGCAAAGACACGAAAATACTCACCACCTTTTCACTGAGAAAAAAAGCCCTGCTCATATCTATATGAAGTGTGTATTCCTAAAGCAGAATGAGCAGATTGTACAACACAATATTACATGAATGCTGGCATGTTTTAGCCAATTTTCCATACAGTATGGTACAGCCCTACTATTCCTGGGCTAGGAATTGTACCATCTGTGTTATGCAAAATAATCACTCCACCATATAATGGGATTCTTGATGTGAGATTATACCTAAACAGCCATTTTTACAAAATATTACAGTGCAAACTATTGCTTATGCAAAGTTAACTAAAACCTCCAATATACATACTGTATATCCATTACACTTTTTAACTTTGATTTTTATGAACTTACCTACAATCAATGCACATAGCTAAATCTCATTTTTACTACATTTTTAATTATATACTGTATACATTTTATTATATATATATATATTTTCACCCAATGGATTCACATTGAATGTTTTTTTTTTATACTTTTGAATATTTCATTTAGTGTACTGTACAACTTTTCTTGACAAATGTACTGATGGTGTTTTAACCTTAAAAAAAAAAAAAAAAAAAAATCAATACATATAGACATGCATGAAGAATCCACTTAGAAGCATCTTTTTATTTAATGGCCACTTATGTTGACCAGATACTAGCTCCGTTTAGGGGCATCCACTTTATCATGGGTCACCGGATCTGACCACAGCCTAGCGCAGTGCAATAATCACCATAAAACTGCAGCGAGCATTGAGTGTGATTGCCCACACTCTGCATAGTGTCATATTCTCCATATGTGCTAAAATAGTTGCTTGACCCTGGGACGGGTGTCCAGCAACCTTAGAAATGTGAGTATAGGGTTACTGCAAGTTTTGCTATACGTTCCATTTTAATACAACTGAATAGCACTCTTACAAGAATCTCTCTCATGGCTATTTTTATTCCTCATTTACTCATTGTCTCCACTCATCTGGAGCACCATTGACACACCTATGTTTGCTTTAAACATGTGCTGTAAATTCCCAATTTAATTATTTTGAAACTGCACATTAGCAAATCAAACTCAGGTTCACTTTACTTCAATTCACTCATTAGTAAATTAGTTGCTCTTAGTGTTTACAAAATTAGGAGAATAGTATAATGCACATTTTGCTATTTATACTAACAGTACACAATATTTACATTTTGAAACATTGAAAAGTGACGGCAAAAAAAGACCAAGTAGTCATTCGAGTTTGCCCATTTTTTTTTCTATACACATATTTTCTATTTTTTTTCATTAGCTTTTTTATATAAGTATAGATCTATCTTGGTCCCAAGCATGTTTGAAACCATTTACTGTTGAATGACTCACTGCCTCTGCTGGATATTTATTCCAAGCATCAACTACCCTTTCAGTAAAATAAGATTTTCTAAGATTCGTTTTGAACTTTCCTCAAGTTAGTTTAAGGTCATGTCCCCATTTTCCTGATTTTGGTTTAATAATAAAAAAACTACCCTTCTGAACCTTATTCACCCCCTTGATGAATTTAAAGGTTTCTTTCCAGACTGTACATATTAACTGCTTCCGGACTGCAGTGCGAACCGACATAGCGCTACGCCGGTCGCGCACCTGCAGCTAGGGGGTGTTTTTACAGTAACAGTGCATATTTTTAGCACTGATTACTGTAGTAATGTCACTGGTCCTCCCAAAAGTGTCAAAAATTTCAGTTAGGGGTCTGATCTGTCTGCCGCAATATCGCAGTCCCGCTAAAAATCGCAGATTGCCACCATTACTAGTTAAAAAAAAAAAACAATAAAAATGACATAAATCTTTCCCATAACTTTTGTGCAAATCAATCAAAATATGCTTATTGCGATTTGTTTTACCAAAAATATGTAGCAGAATACAAATTTAGATTTTTACATTTTTTTGTGAATGTTATTTATCAGAAAGTGAATTTTTTTTTATTTTTTTCAGAATTGTCGCTCTTTTTTTGTTTATAGCGCAAAAAATAAAAATTGCACAGGTGCTCAAATACCACCAAAAGAAAGCTCTATTTGTGGGTAAAAAAGGACATCAATTTTATCTGGGTACAGCGTTGCACATGTGCAATTGTCCGTTAAAATATCTCAGTGCCGAATCGCAAAAAATGGCCTGGTGATTAACCTCCCTGGCGGTATGATTATGTCAGGAATTATGTACCAAAAGCGGTACAATTTTTTGCATGGAAATTTGGCGTTATGTATTATAGGCCTACAATTCTTAGTAATTACTGACTTAAACCTGACCAAAACAAGACTCTAGTAGACATCCCAGATGTGATAAATTTGAAACACAAACGCATGAATTATAATCTAATCAATAATATAATTTTATTATATAATATAATATATATATATATATATATATATATATATATATATATATATATATATATATATATATATATATATATAAAATATATAATAAAATTATATTATTGATTAGTTTATAATTCATGCGTTATATATTATATATATATATATATATATATATATATATATATATATATATATGTGTGTGTATAAATATATATATATATATATAAATATTATGTGTTTGTGTTTTGTGCAACATTTGAATTTCCCTCCCAGTTCCGCTCCCATGCACCATTGCTGCTGCAGGGAACGGAACCAGGAAGTCATCAGACCGACGGACGAGCAGCGGGGATCTCGGCTGGCGATCACAGCAATGGGAGATCATCGCTGGATCTCCAGGAGAAGGTAAGTAACCCCGCTGCAGGCTCTGCACATCTAACCCGAGCGTGACTCGGGGATACCGATCCTAGCATAAAAAATCCACCCGAGTCACGCTCGGGGATACCGCTAAGGGGTTTAAGGGGGTAAATCATTTCGGTCCAGAAGTGGGTAAGTTCCTGAAGTCGCTCTCGATATGTTTTATTCCCCAGACTAGGGATAGACCGATTATCGGCAAGGCCAATATATCTGGGGCCGATATGCACTTTCCCCGATATATCAGTATCGGCCCCGGAACTGGCCGATATTGCCGATATTTTTGTGACATCATTCTGCCTTCTTAGGCCGCCTTCCTCGCCTTGGACAGCCTCGTCTGGAGTCGGGACTAGTCTCTCGGGAGTGTATCACAGCCATACACCCACCCACAGCAGCCCGGTGCCAGCCAGCCACCCACATCCACAGACCCTGTACCAGCCAGCCAGCCACAGGCACTGTACCAGCGAGTCAACAAGCCACCCACAGGCCCTGTATCAGCCAGCCACCCACAGACCCTGTACCTGCCAGCCACAGGCACTGTACCAGCCAACCAACCACCCACAGGTCCTGTACCAGCCACCTACCCACCACAGGGTGCCAGACAGCCAGCCACCCACCCACCACAGGGTGCCAGACAGCCAGCAACCCACCACAGGGTGCCAGACAGCCAGCCACCCACAGACAGGGTGCCAGACAGCTAGCTACCCACAGGCCCTGTACCAGCCAGCCACGCACAGCCCCTGTGCCAGCCACCCACCTACCACAGGGTGCCAGCCAGCCACCCACCACAGGGTGCCAGCCAGCCAGCCACCCACCACAGGGTGCCAGCCAGCCAGCCACCCACCACAGGGTGCCAGCCAGCCAGCCAACCACCCACCACAAGGTGCCAGGCAGCCAGCACCCACCACAGGGTGCCAGCAAGCCAGCCATTAAGCATTAAACAAAAATTAACATGTTCAGTACCAGATTTGTGTCAAAAAGTGTCTTTATTTTTCAAAACTTCAAAAAATGTACAAAATACGTTGTGACCAAAATATCGGTATCAGCCCTGAAAAAACCATATTGGTCTATCCCTACCCCAGACCTTTTATCATTTTTGTTACCCGTCTCTGGACTCATTCCATCTTATCAATATATTTTTGTAAGTGAGGTCTCCAGAGCTGAACACAATGGGGTTTATTTACTAAAACTGGAGAATACAAAATCTGGTTCAGCTCTGCAGCTTCCAGGATTTTTCCTCCTGCTGGTGATCCCTCTAGTGATGCATTATATAATTCTATTCACCTTTCCACTGGCTGGCCACACTGTTTGCTATTTTGCAATCCTCTGAAATAAGTATCCCTCAATTATTTAATGTAGAACTTTGATCCCCTTTAAAAAAATATGCGCTGCAGGTTTGCAGTTTTTTTCTAAGACTTCCTGCAAAGTCCCACAAACACATGTTGATCCTGCCAGTGAAGTTCACCTTATTAAGCTTTCTGTGATGGTTCAGCAATGGTGCTGCACTTCTCTATAATTCAGAGCAGAATTTATATTCCAATGTAGCCTGTGCCTGCTTTTACTACAGTGGGACCACTGTTCATGCATTTTAGCTGCTTAGCAAATTAATTGTCATCTAGTTTGGGTTTACATGTATCTCTCTTCTAATATCTACTACTTGATCCTGTGCTGGAAGGCCATTCACCAAGAAGGTCATACACTGCCATGATACCATTGCCAAAGGAAAGTAGTTAGTGAATATATTTAGAAGTTGATTTGTAAACAAGTGTACATATTAACAGAATAATGCCCTCTTTTCTGTTGGCCACACATCATGCCATTTGTAAACTTTTTTTTCTAGTTTTAATTGTTAATATGACTTTATAGTTGCAAACAGCATATTCTAATGGTCACACTTTGCCTTTTTCATAGAACAGATGTGCGTGACAACATGCAAACTCCAACAAGAACTGTGGAGCAGTGCAGCCTTCCATATGAGTCATACATCATTAACTAATGAGCACAACTCAGTGACCATGAGTGGAACTGTAGGAGAGGAACTGCTCAAAGCAATGAAAATCACCCTCATTATTCCAGCTAATATTCTAAATTCCACAAGCGTAAACATACCTCGTTTTTATTCTCTCTCTCTCTCTCTCCTTCGCTCCCTTCCTCAGTTTGTATCTTTATATACTTAATTGTTGTTGGCTTTATCAAGGCCATTTTTTTATCATTTGTACATTTGGTTTTAACTAATATTTTATATCTCTGGGTTTTACTTCTACACACTCTGAATTGTTAAGGGCAATTATTTAAATGTATCTGCACAATCTGAATTGTTGAAGACAATTATTTAAATTAATTTAAAGAAATCATTGGAGTAGCAGTGTACACTGCCTTTGATTTCCAGCTTCTACAGAGACCCCACAGATATGATATATGCATAGTTATATTGGTCCAAGAATGACCAATGAAACTATGTAAAAGCATCAATACCTGGAATTCTTCTTTAACCACTTCAGATTTGCCCCCCTTCATGACCAGGCCATTTTTTGCGATACGGCACTGCATTATTTTAACTGACAATTGTATGGTCATACGGCACTGTTTCACACAAATAGAGCTTTCTTTTGGTGGTATTTGATCACTGCAGTTTTATTTTTTTCGCTATAAACAAAAAAACAATATTTTTTACTTGCTGCTATAACCCATATCCAATAGAAAAATTTAAAAAATCTAATGTTTTCTGCTACATATTTTTGGTAAAAAAAAAAAAAAAAATCTCAATAAGTGTATATTGATTAATTTGCGTAAAAGTTATAGCGTCTACAAACTATGGGATTTTTTTATTTTGTTTTTTTGCTACTAATGGCGGCGATATTGTGGTGTACAAATTGGACACTTTTTACACTTTTTTGGGGACCAGTGACACTAAGCCCTCTTGCAAACGATACTCCTGTTTGAGCATCTCGCAGCTTGAAAAAGCTCAGTACAGGTTTTTTTTTTTTTTCTGAGCTAAAATACTGCCTGGTCTGGAAGTCTGGAAAAAGCAGATGCTCAAACAGGAGTATTGTGGGCAAGAGGCCTTAATGGGCTGCATTTTAGCAAAAAAAAAATGCTGTACCTAGCTTTTTCAAGCTGCAGTGTGCAAGAGGCCTAATACAGTGATCAGTGCTAAAAAAAATATGCGCTGTCACTGTGTGCCTAGCCTGTGCTTGGTTACAGCGGAGGTGCTTTTACTATGGGAAGGCATTGATCCATGTTCCTGCTTTACAGGGACACAGAATCCATGCCTTCCCTACTGAAAAAACGGTGACCTGCCTTGTTTACATAAGCAGATCGCCGTTCTGCCTCTTTGCTGAACAATTGGTGGGTGTCGGCAGCAGACATTGAGTCCATGGTACCTGCCACTGGGCTCCCGCTGTGTGGGATCACAGCGGAAGCGGGTCACCGACAAGGTACCTGCACTCCCCAGACTCGGAAATGTCAGATCACGTACTAGGTACATGATCTGGGGCAGAGAGGCCGCCCTGCTGCAGTATATCTATGGGGGGGGGGGGCAGTCGTAAAGTGGTTAAAAATAAATAAAATAAAACAAAATTTTAGCAGAGTATATTTCTCAGAATCTTCAAACTATGAGGCTTGCTTTCTTTATGCATTACACCCCAAAGCTGGTGACACTTCACTATTATTTTGTAATATAAATGATTGTCATGGAATGGAATCCCCCTCAGTATAAATATAGAGCAGGCTAAAAATAGTACACAATTCCCAAAGCAGATTTTACATACAAAGAGCAATAATCCCCTCATTGGAGCACCGACAAAAGCTCTGTTCCTTTAAAGCATTGACCTACATGTCTGAATAATGCAGGGAGGCCATCCAGGGACAACGCCTAGTAAATGTGCAAGATGTCTGTAGTTACAGCATCTGTCTTACATGGTTTGAAACAACCTTGTCTGTATCGGAAAATACAAACATCACACAGAATTACTATAATGATAACAAATCTGAACAGGTGATTATCCCCTATGACATTTTAAATAAAGAGTTTCTCAGTTCTCTTTATATGTGTATAAAATGTTATTTGGAAAAATAATACAGAGATGGGAAATGCTCTGTTTTGGTAGCAAAGGATGATGAGATCATAAGTGATATTTCTCAATCTCTTCTCTTAAAACATTTTAAGTCTTATAGCTGTTTTCGTGATGTGCAAATATTACTAAACCTTTTTTATAGTCATTGATTAGTAAAACTGGATACAAAGATGTAAAGGCACGATCACTTCATATAGATGTGCTTCATGTATACTGTCATTACTATTTGCTGTGTTGCTACCCCCATAGGGACTGCTGGATAGGATGGGTCCTCCGTTATTTGCATCAACTTGTTCCAGTAACCTCATCCCCTTTAACATACTAGGTTGAGTGTACAAACAGTGGTGGCCCATCTATTGGGGGTGCAGGGGTGCCGCCCCCCCCCATCCATGCGTCCGGCCCCCTAATCTACATGCAGGGTGCCGGACGCATGGATTCCAATAGGGGATTTATTTTTTAAGCACATGATTAGAACCAGAGGCTCTGATAGGCTTCAAAAAAGGGTGGGCTCGGGGCGCAGAGCACTGCGTCCTGAGCCCACCCAGTTGTGTGACAATAGTGAATTAATTTTCACTATTGTCACACTGACTCTCCTCCCTGCCAATCAGGAAGAGGGTTGTGAGACCCTTTTCCCGATTGGCCAAAAGGGGAAGCGATCTTACTGGCCAGTGGCCAGGAAGAGGCAGAAGAAACACGGCCGGAGCAGAAGGACAGCAGCTCAGCCATCCAGCACTCCCCGGCTCGGACATGAGGTAAGGAGGCAGACCATTGGGGGGGGCGGGGGGAATGTGTCGAGACTGACTGGCTGACTGACTGATGGACCGACCGGGGGGATGGGGTGCGCATTGGTTTGCCGCCCCCCCCCCCCCCCCGAATTAATGAGCACCAGCCACCACTGTGTACAAATATACAATATCACAGGGAATCACTGAAAGTATTACTTATTACCTAGAAGCAGCGCTATAACAAAGAAAGCTGACACCAAACCAGGTAGTAAAGGCAAACCTAATATATTGTCACCTGAAAAGTTTGGTAACTAGGCAAGTATACAATGGATTAACAATGGTAATAACACGATTTAGCAGACAAAGTGATAAACAGTAAGGACTAGGCATGAGATGACATTTGGCGCCCAGATCAGCAAAAACGGTAGCAGGGCCACCTTAAGTACAGAAGTGAGCACTAGTAAAGTTTATTCTAATAAGTGCTGGAACTATGCAGGGCACATTTTTGGCAGCAATGTTAGTCCTAGACTGACTGGGTATGCACTGTCCAAAATAAAAGGAAAATTATAGAAGAGGGGGAAGCAGGGGAAGAAAGGGACTTGCAGAATAGCTATTATGGGAGGGGCAGTCTTTTGAGATGTTTTTCTGACATCTATTGTTGGGGCCCTTTAAGAGCATCGGTGCACTTAACCACTTGCCTACAGTGCACTTTCACCCCCTTCCTGCCCAGACCGATTTTCAGCTTTCAGCGCTCTCACACTTTGACTGAGAATTACTCAGTCATGCAACACTGTACCCATACAAAAATTGTGTCCTTTTTTTCACACAAATAGAGCTTTCTTTTGATGGTATTTGATCAATACTGGGTTTTTTATTTTTTGTGCTATAAATAAAAAAAGACTGAAAATATCGTGAAAAAACAAATTTTTCTTTGTTTCTGTCATAAAATTTTGCAAATTAGTCATTTTTCTTCACAAATTTTGGCCAAAATTTATAGTGCTACTTATCTTTGGTAAAAATAACCTAAGTAAGTGTACATTATTTGGTCTTTGTGAAAGTTATAGAGTCCACAAGCTATGGTGCGAATCATTGAAAATTGATCACACTTGCTCACACCTGATGTACTGAAGGCCTATCTCATTTCTTGAGACACTAAAAAGTCAGGAAAGTACAAATACCCCCCAAATGACCCCTTTTTGGAAAGTAGACATTCCAAGGTATTTAATAAGGGGCATGGAGAGTTTTTTGAAGTTGTCATTTTTTCCCACAACTCTTTGCAAAATGAAGATTTTTTTTTTTTTTTTTTTTTTACAAATTGCCATATTAACAGGTTATTTCTCTCACACAGCACATGTATACTTGCAACTACACCCCAAAACACATTCTACTACTCCTCCTGAGTATGGCGATACCACATGTGTGAGACTTTTTCACAGCCTGGCCACATACAGAGGCCTAACATTCAAGTAGCAGCGTCCGGCATTCTAGGAGCACAAATTACACATATAATTTCCTGACAACCTATCGCACTTTTGAAGGCCCTGGAGCACCAGGACAATGGAAACCCCCATAAAATGACCCCATTTTGGAAAGCAAACAGCCCAACGTATAATTTTTGAGGCATAATGAGTCTTTTGAATATGTCATTTTTTTCCACAAGTTTTTGGAAAATGTGGAAAGAAAATGAAAACACATTTTCTTTTTACACAAAGCTGTCCATTTATGCAATATTTCTAACACATAGCATGTACATAGCAAAAATTGCACCCCAAAATACATTCTGCTATTCCTCCTGAGTATGGCGATACCACATGTGTAACACTTTTTCACAGCCTGGCCACATACATAGGCCTAACATCCAAGTAGCGCTTTACACAAAGTTGTCCATTTATCCACTTTAACACCGGGCCTATTTTTGACACTTGGTGTTTACAAGCTAAAATCATTTTTTTTGCTAGAAAATTACTTGGAACCCCCAAACATTATATATTTTTTTTTATCAGAGACCCTAGAGAATAAAATGGAGATCGTTGCAATATTTTTTATCACACCATATTTGCGCAGCAGTCTTCCAGATGCGATTTTTTTGAAAAAAATTCACTTTTTTGAACTAAAAAATAAGAAAACAGTAAATTTAGCACAATTTTTTTCCATAATGTGAAAGATAATATTACGCCGAGTAATTAGATACCCAACATGTCATGCTTCAAAATTGCGCATGCTCACAGAATGGCGCCAAACATTGGTACTTAAAAATCCCCATAGGCAACATTTTAAAAATTTCTGCAGGTTACTAGCTTAGAGTTACAGAGGAGGTCTAGGGCTCAAATTATTGCTCTCGCTCTAACGATCGCGGCGATACCTCACATGTATGGTTTGAACATCGTTTACATATGTGGGCGGGAATTGCGTATGCGTTTGCTTCTGCGCGCGAGCTAACGGGGACAGGGCGCTTTAATTTTTTTTCTTTTTTTTTTCCTATTTATTTTATTTATTATTTTTTTATTTTTACACAGTTTAAAAAAAAAAAATGTTTTGATCATTTTTATTCCTATTACAAGGAATGTAAACATCCCTTGTAATAGAAATAGGCATGACAGGTCCTCTTTATTGTGAGATCTGGGGTCAAAAAGACCTCACACCTCACAACTACACTAAAAAAGAAAAGAAAAAAAAAATTGTTGAAAGAGGAAAACAAAAAAAAAGAAAAAAAAAAGCTGCCCTTTAAACCGGTTGCTAGGCAACGTCTTTTGACGTAGCTCCGGTCCTCCAAGACCATAGAGTTGAGTGAGGGCCATCTTGCCCTCACTCGACTTCCTGTCTCTGAGGATCCGGGACCGGATAGTTTTCCCCGCTGCCGGCTGGTCCGGTAAGCTGGGAAAACGTCTGGGACGCGGCAGGAGGGGGGGGGGCACCTCTTCCCCTGCACCGTAAGGGTAATTCCGCGGCGAATCCGCCACTGGGACCACCCTTATCTGAAAGCCGACCGCCCGCCGTTTCAAAAAATACCGGGGTTATGGGGGCTATCTGCTGCCATAACCCCAGTATTTAGCTTTTAATGGCCGACGCATATAGTCGTTAGGCGATCAGTAAGTGATTGCATGTATATGGCAAACAGGTGACGATGACTGATGGGGTGACAGGTGACAATGACTGATGGGGTGACAGGTGACAATGACTGATGGGGTGACAGGTGACGATGACTGATGGGGTGACAGGTGACGATGACTGATGAGGTGACAGGTGACGATGATTGATGAGGTGACAAGTGACGATGATTGATGGGGTGACAGATGACAATCACTGACGGGGTGACATGTGACGATGATTGATGGGGTGACAAGTGAGGATCACTGATGGGGTGTCAAGTGACGATGATTGATAGGGTGACAGATGACGGTGACTGATGGGGTGACAGGTGACGATGACTGATGGGGTGACAGGTGACGGTGATTGATGGGGTGACAGGTGACGGGCGATGGTCACTGATGGGTGACAGGTGAAGGGCGATGGTCACTGATGGGTGACAGGTGACGGGCGATGGTGCACGGCGGTACTGATGGCAGTCTCTGGTGACCGGTGAACTTTAGGCTATGTTCACATGTGAGCGTAGCGATCACGGGCAGAATCACTGCGATTCTGCCCGCGATCCAGAAATCATTGCAAATTGCGGGACGCCTGTGCGTTGCCCGTGATTTGCAATAGCACCCCAAACGCTGTGCGATGTTGCTGCGATTTCCGCCTGCCGAATTGAGGTAACATCACGCAAACAACGCATGACGCCCCAAAGAAGCTCTTGTACCTTTTTTGGGCGTCATGCGTTGTTTGCGCGATGTTACCGCGATTCGGCAGGCGGAAATGGTGGCAACATCGCACAGCGTTTGGGGTGCTATTGCAAAAAACGGGCAACGCACAGGCATCCCGCAATTTGCAATGATTTCCGGATCGCGGGCAGAATCGCGGTGATTCTGCCTGCGATCGCTGCGCTCACATGTGAACGTTATGGGTGTCAATTTCTGGGCACTGATGAGGTGACTGTTGGGTGACAGGTGACATTGGGGGGGGCTGAGGACTGTGTGGGGGGACCTTTATTAGTGTGACTTTTACTTTTACATGTGTACAGAGCAGTAACTCACTATTTCTAGCTCTTCTCCCCTCATACTGGAAGCTGTATGAGGAGAGAAGAGCTAGTAACACTGAGTTACTGCTCTTTGTTTACATTTTCTGATCGGCTGTGAATGGATTCACAGCCGATCACATAGTAAACAGTCACTGTCAGTGACTGTTTACTACCGCCGGTGACAGCTGTGTTCCTACGGAACACAGTGCCACCGACATGACCGCGCTGCGCTCCCGATCGCGCATGCGCGGTCATCTCCCGGCCGCCTCCATTGTGATCGGCTGTGTCATTGGAACACAGCCGATCACGTGGGAAACAGCCACGCCCAGTGGCTGTTTCCCCCCTGCCGGTGACGGGGGGTGTCCCGGGGACACCCCGACACCGGCAGTGCACGGCGGCGCGCCCGCGATCGCGCGCCTGCCGTGCATTTCCTGGGTCACGTCATATGACGTCCGCCCAGGATAATAGCCGCACCGCCCCGCCGTCATATGACGGCGGGCGGGCGGTAAGTGGTTAAACACAGCCCCAGTTAACCTGCGAGCCGTATAGATACAGTATAGTCACGGTATAGTTGCAATAGAGGTAAATGTGGTTTAGATGTGGTAAAGGTTCCGCATCTCAATCTCTCCCCGAAAGCCTCCGGTGGTCAGTGGCGGGAAGCAGATTGTGAAATGCTTCAGTCTACATGCAGCAGTGATGCAGGTGCTGTTATGTGGGAGGCACTGTGCTGCCCCCAGGTGTCCTTACTCCCAGTCTCAGGCTGGGATCTCTGCTGGTATGGTCTCTCGCTGGCAGGTAAAAATTCAGATACAAAAAACTTTCCTCCCTGGCAGTTTAAGTTAAAGCATAACTCCACTTTTGTTGAGAAAAAAACATTCTCCTCTGGGTGATCTCTGTACATTGCAGGGATTTTAACAAACTTTGTTGCAGATTCCTACCTTTTGGTATTCTGAAGAAATCATTGTTTGTTCCTCTGTGCCTCTGTGCTGAGTGGATCAAATGGGAGTGGTTTCATAATTATCTATCAGCTGTGGCAGCTGCAGGGCTCTAATGAGGAAATTTGCTGGGCCTGCATCCCTTTAGACGTGTTCCTATTGGGTGTATCTCACCAAAAATGAAATTTTTGTTGCAGGGGATGCCAGAAATCAGACTTGTGTCTTAGGCAGACTTCTGGGTAAATTGGTGAGCCAATCACACAAGCAGGAAATTATGTTTCTGGGGTGTGGTCAGTACACATTCTGTGTACAGAACAGCTCCATGTAGCCATATTGCATTAATATTTTGGAAAATTACAACAGCTGCAGATTAAAAAGGAAAGGTAACATTCACTAACAATATGTTTCGTGTCGCAATCGTATACACTATATTGTCTTTTCTTTATTTGCTGATTTCTTTTCCCCCACGAAAGTAGAGTTACCCTTTAAAGAATCATCTCTCACCCCTCCTAATTGGGATATGTAGTGTAAGGTGTCACTTGGCCCCAATTATATGTCTGCCATCTCAAACTACAACTCCCAGGACTCTCAGCAATCTGCAAGCACTCCCTCTGCTGGCTGGAAGAGGATGGTGCAGCATAACATCAGTATCTCAGTGGGGGGGGGGGGGGGACAAAAAAAGTCTCCATCTGTATTTCTGTAGCCCAGCACCTGGCTACATTGCCTTGAGAAAAGGGAGCCTGTGAGACCCCAAAGCGTTTTCTGCTTATTTCGCCATATGTGATGTTGTCTTCATAATAAACACGTGAAATGCATCAACTTATAGTGCTGTGACTTTGCATCTTTGCATTTTGTTCTGGCACTGAACCATCCATGGCATTCATGTCAAGCACCCATCATTGCAAGCTTGAGTACTATAGGGAATGCAGCTTCTAATTGGATGGTAATAATTAATGAAACTAACTGATCAGTAAAAGCAGAACTTAAGTAAAAAAAAAAAAAAAAATGCTAGAAGGTATTTTTTTGTTGTAGAGTAGAGAATGGAGTAAGGCTCTGCTAACATCTATAACCCAAATCATGCCAGCAAAAATATTGTTTTTTTTATTTTCTTTGCACATGATTGGGTATTCTTTGCAGAGTTAAATTTCACCTAATTTACTAAGATCTGTCAACAATTTTCTTGTGACATAAACAGTCTAGTTGCCTTTAGTAAATTAACTCATTTTCATCTCATCTACATATAACACCGAACCCTTTACATTCATGTCAAGCAACCATCATTACAAGGTTGAGTACTGTGGGGAATGAAGCTTCTAAATTGAACTTTAATGATTAATAAATCCAGCTGATCATTAAAAGCAGATCTTATAAGAGAAGTATGGGAGTTTTATTTATTTTACAATCATACTTACCTGAGTGGATGCATCTGTCCCCCACCGGTTCCCACCGGCTATAAGGCTGAGACTCAAGCAGTCAAACACCACCGAACGCTCAGTTATCAGAGCTCCCTGAGCAGGGAGCTAGTGACTGTCACTGGAGCACTGGGCTGTGGAGGGGGCAGGAGTGGCCGGCTCAGGTTCTCAGCGGCTCACTGAGAAGCTTAGCCAGAAGCAATTCCAGGCATGTGGTTGGATCCTGAGCATATGGTTGCAATCTTTCCCGAGCCTGGACTGGCTCTGTGACATCAGCTGACAGCGGGCTTCAGAGACACATCCAATAATTCTCCCTATCATCTAACTTTAGCTCTTCCTTTCTATAGTTCTGCTCCCAGAGCTATGACCGAACTCCTAACGTTCTGCAATATGACTAAAACTTTTTCAACATAGGACATTTGTGTTAATTAAACTATTACATGCATAAAATATGTCTCTTTCCTCTTTTGTTTTCTTTTAAAGATAAGGATATTTTTTATTGTCGTTCTAAAAACATGCTATACATGAAAGGAATGAAATAAAGTACACAGGTACCAGTGAGCAATAATAAAATCAATGTAAAAATGTAAAATAAATTCACACTGGGTAATAAAATTAGGTAATAAAATTGAGAAGCTTGCTAAAAATTGTGATACCAATTCCTAATAAATGCAATAAAAAAAAGAGCAGCGCTACAAATCAAAATTCGAACAGTGACAGTTGTAAAGTGTAAAAAGTGCAACAAAAGTGTATCAAATAAGTGCCAAAAGTGCAAAGAAAAACTTCAATGAACTTTTTGCTCACTGATGAATTAAATATCTGACAGATGTGGGGTATATACATGCACTTTATTTGCAATTTTGCACTTTTAAAGGACTAATTTCTATGTTTTTTTCACAATCTAAGCAATTGATAAAGTAAGTGTTTACTATCAACATCAACATCAATTGAAGTTTTACTTTTTGCACTTATTTGATGTTTCATATTGCACTTTTTTCACTTTATAACTGTCAGTAATAAAATCAAGATGAAGAAAATAAAGAAAACGCTATGTAAAAAGATAAAAGTGTGAATATAAATAATAGTATTTTTTAATTAGCATGAGAGTAAACTCCCTTGATTGATTTTTACATATAGGTAAGCACATAACAAGGCTTACCTATAGGTATAGTAAATATCTTTACATGCACTGCTTAGGAGATATTTACTGTAGATGCAGCCGGTGATGTCGTTCCTTCAGAGCCGTACCGCAAACAGTGCATGCGCGGGAGTGACATCATCGCAGCTGGGCCATTCCATGAACCCGGAAGGAAGACCAGGTTAAGATGGAAGTGCTTACAGTTGTGACAATGTGCTGCTGGAGGACTTAATTCTCAAGCATGTCTGTCATAATGTGCTAGTATGCAATGCACAACAATTTTAATACCAGTTCATTCAATGTAAGAAACAACTAGACAAAAAAAAGCAGCAGGATGCTCAATAAGACTGCAGTATTATCAGTCCTAAAGTGCACTGTTAACAACCTTAAAATGCATAAACATGATAAAGGTGTGGTGCTCAATGCAAATAATAGGTGAATAGTGACATCAAATTTGAATAAAAATTTGAATAAAACAGTCTAGAGCAGGGATTCCCAAACTACAGCCCTCCAATTGTTCAGGAACTACAATTCCCATCATGCCTATCCATGTATGTGAATGTCGGAGTTTTACAATGCCTCATGGGATGTGTAGTTCTGCAACAGCTGCAGGGCCGTTGTTTGGGAATCCCTGGTCCAGTATGATATAATCTTCCAATGCAATTTTCCAAATCCCTTCACCGTTTGCGTTTAAATAAATGGATGTGCACTCACCAATGTTTTTGACCCCTTTTTACAGGTAGGTCAAAAAGCGCTTTTTGCTCTCAGAGGCTAAGGTCCTCCCAGGGACAGGCTCCAATATTCTTCCAATTGTGAAGTCACTCATGCCTAAGATGACCAAACAGGAGATAGATTTAAAGTATCAGAGTGCAGTATTTTATTAATATTGGTTGGCAATATTCAAATATTTAAAGAGGTTGTAAACCCCCCAAAAATTAGTTTTTTCTTTTTGCAAGCTGCAAGAGAAACACATAATGAGCTAGTATGCATCGCATACTAACTCATTATGAAATACTTACCTTAGAACGAGCCCCTGCCGTGCCTTCATAGGCTTACCTATAGGTACAACTTGCAGAGGAGTGTTTACTTCCTCTTTAATTACACTCACATGTATTGGTGCCTAGATGCCGGCATCAGCATATATGGTGTGTATGAGATGGGATTTCACCACTGCTACCAGCATGGAACTGGCGTGCGTTCCAAGCCTCACTTTCAATTTTCGGCCCAGACTAGATGTCAAACAGGACCCAGAAGTGACGGTCCCATGCTCCTTAAAATACAGTGCTGTCCAGAGAAAAAAATAATACTTATAATAGCAGCAATACTTCAGGGCGATGAAGATTTTGCTTGTAACTGTTCCAAAAGGAGTTTCAACGAAAACCCCTGCCAGGGTAACTATAAGCCTGTGTAGGCTGGCCAGTGGCACTGCTTATGAAAGCCACATAGCTTGGGCACTGACTGGCCACCCATGCCTCTGTATCTCCATCTCCCCAAGCCAAAAGTGTATTGAGCAGCTTGGTGACAGGGGAGGAGAGATACTGTTGCCAGCTGCAGCCATGCCTGAAGACTGCGTACAGAGCCTAGGAGCTGAAGCTGCTGTTGGGAGAAGTGGTCCCTATGGAGGACAGTGTCAGGCAGAGACTCTGTGGAACTATGAGACCCAGAAGCAAGGCTCTATTGGAGAGTCTCACATAGACAGTTGGTAGAGAGGGCTATCTACTGCCTAAAGCTTTGGAAGCTAATGTGACTACAAGCATAAATACAAAAACATTCAAGTGCATGTGCAAACTTGCAAATAAATATTATAGTGCTTGACTACGGTGCAGAGGAGTCTGGCTGTACTGGGCTCACACAGCTGTCATTGATGAGCTCTGATTGGGGTTGTGCAAGCTTTCACAAAACTTTTTCCCAGCAAAAGCAAACTTGAGTTTGGAGACCCAGGAAGTCTACAGGATTATCCTGAAGAAACCGCATCGGATCCATTAAAGTGAAACCCAGTGGGGGAGACCACACAAGCATTACATGGCCATGCTGCAATATGGCAGACAGGACCCACCTTATCTGGTGAGTGACCAAACCATTTTTCTCACGTGTGGAGCACGCCTCACGGATGAAAGTTGGCTGATTCGGATGCTGAAGGGGAAGAGCACTTTTCTCAGCACCTTGCACTTTATCATAGACTGTTTTTTAGCATTTATTGGACACTATATTGTTTACATAGACTGTTTGCATACTCACCTTACATGCACCTGGCACTCTGATATTAGCTTATTGTACCATTGCACCTGCATATTTGATTTACGGTACTATTAATTCTTTTGCACTTTATTTTTGTAATCAAGCACTATAATATTTATTTGCAAGTTTTCACCTGCACTTGAATGTTTTTGTATTTATGCTTGTAGTTTATGTATTGCACTGTTAGTACCATATACTTGTGGGACCTAAAAGTCACGCAATTTTTTGCCACAAAGCAATGCCTATTACATTTTTCTGTTTGTGCCCACCCCCCCCAAAAAAAAAATTTGAGCACCAGCTGCCACTGCTATCTATATACTGTATATAGTGACACTGTGACAGGGAGTGAAAGGGTTAACTGGGGGGTGATCAGGGGTTGACATACGTGCCTACGTGTACTGGTGTCAGTGTAGTACTTGTTTACTCACTGTCTGATGTTCTCTCCTCTCACGCTGAAACCCAAAAGGGCTCCAGGAGAGAAGATTGCATTTCTTTATGTGACTGTGTTTACATTACACAGGCACAGGACATTCTGCAATTGGTCAGAACCGATCACCAGGTCCAGGCCAAAAATCATTGGCCTGGACCTGATGACTGATCGGTTCTGTCCTGAATCAACACATCGCTGGGACAGCGGGCGTGTACCTCCTAACCCCACGCGCGACCAACATACAGTTTGAGCGGTTTGTGCAGCCTAGCTACTTTGCCGCAGTGAAACTGCGGTGGGTGGTCGGCAACTGGTTAAAGCGAGTCTGTGCTTTGCAGGTTCACTTTAATCTCTCTTCACCAACAGTACATACATTTCATTTGTCCCCCAACCACTCTATTTAACTGATGGGAGAAGGATAAGGTTCCCCGATCATGTTACAAGTCACTTAGATACATGCAAGGATTTAGACTTTCCAAATGTGATAACACTGGTGTTTGAAATAGGTCAATTGCTACCATATGAGGGGCATTACATGCTCCCTCATATCCATAAGAAACAGATATTTTCTTCACTCTAAGTAGCAGAATAGAAAAGCAAGGGAGGGAAGAAAAAGTGTGTATGTGCTGTTGGGGTGGAGGTAATTAAAAACATAACTCTAGCTAGTTGGGCTAGGCATTAATACATTATTAAATTCATTCAAATTAAAAATTGTTATGTAGCCGAATTTGATGTGGTATCAGCCTCTTGCAGCCCATAAACAGCAGGGCTAGAATGGGAGAATTAGAAGCAGAACAAGAAGCTAATCAGTTCATGTGCTGACAAGAAGAATGCTGATGGGAATAGAAAGCATAGCGATAGAGAGGTGAGCTCATGATTGTACTGCTTCTCCATCCATTGCCAAGTCACAGACTGGGAACGGTCAAGGATGACCTGGTTCTAAGAAAGTGGGTTGAATGATGCTAGCTATCTAGTGGCTGGATATCTAGTGGCACAAAATAAGTACCGTGTAGGTTAAAATTGCAGCAAAATCTGTTTTTTTTTTTTAAATTCTTTGCTTTTTATTTTTGAAACAAATAAAGCATATACAACTATATGTTATATTTCAGTAATTAGATAAATCAAAGCAAAATATCAAAGTAAAAACCACAAAGTAGGCCTCAGTATAATCTCTTTTTACATACAGATCCCCACAACATTAAACACAAAAACGTTCCTTAAAGTATAACTAAAGGCAATTTTTTTTTCTAGTTTTGGATAGACTGGAGAGGGATTAGAACCCCTGTCAGTTTTTATTGCTGTCTATGTCCCCGTTAAGGGGATTCATCCTCTCTATTTGTCCTGTTTATCATTACCATTGATAGTGAAAGTTAATACAAAATCCCAAATTTGGGTTGTCCCCAGAAAGGTAATAGAGGGGAATCATCCAATGGGGGTACTAGTTCTAGTTACGTGGGGGTCCCCAAGGAATTCCCTTGATTTGCCAAGATTTACTTTCACTTCCTGTTTGGCTATGGGATGGGAAGTGAAGGCAAATCTCCGCAATGGGACACAGACAAAATCTGACGGGTTATAACCCTACCTTATTCTATTTTCAATGTTAACTTTTAGTGGACTATTCGTATTTATCTTGTTATTTCTGGCTGGAATTCTGTTTTAAAGAAAACTTGTTGCTTTGCCTTGCATGGGTGAATTAATGTAGTTTTTAAAATGTTATTCTTATTGGTAATCTTTTTAGATACAGTAGTTATTCAGCTGTTACATTTTCAGTTGTTCTACCTTCTCTTGAGTTTCACTCACGCTGATTTATTTTATACTGAACAAAATTATAAACTCAAAACTCTTGCTTTTTCCCCCATTTTTCATGAGCTGAACTCAAAGATCTAAGAAAACCAGGATTCATCTGGGAAGAGAACACCTCTCCAAAGTGCCAGACGCCATTGATAGTGAGCATTTGCCCAGTCAAGTCGGTTAGAAGAACTGCAGTCAGGTCGAGACCCCGGTGAGGAGGACAAGCATGCAGACGAGCTTCCTTGAATGGTTTCTGACAGTTTGTGCAGAAATTCTTTGGTTATGCAAACCAATTGTTGCAGCAGCTGTCCGGGTGGCTGGTCTCAGACGATCTTGGAGGTGAAGATGCTGGATGTAGAGGTCCTGGGCTGGTGTGGTTACACGTGGTCTGCGGTTGTGAGGCCGGTTGGATGTACTACCAAAATTCTCTGAAACACCTTTGGAGACTGCTTATGATAGAGAAATGAACATTCAATTCACGGCAACAGCTCTGGTGGACATTTCCGCAGTCAGCATGCCAATTGCACGCTCCCTCAAAACTTGCGACATCTGTGGAATTGTGCTGTGTGATAAAACTGCACATTTTATAGTGTCCTTTTATTGTGACCAGCCTAAGGCACACCTGTGCAATAATCATGCTGTCTAATCAGCATCTTGATATGCCACACCTGTGAGGTGGTTTGAATATCTCGGCAAAGGAGAAGTGCTCACTAACACAGATTTAGACAGGTTTGTGAATATTTGAGAGGAATAGGCCTTTTGTGTACATAGAAAAAGTCTTAGATCTTTGAAATCAGCTCATGAAAAACGGGGGCAAAAACAAAAGTGTTGCTTTTATAATTTTGTTGAGTGTATTTTGATGAGGATGTAGCATTCTATTTTACATTTTCAGTTGTTCTTTATATGGATAGTTGACTGATATTTAATCTTTTGTACATAGTCATTTGTATTTTGTGTTTTGTTTTGGCATAATCTAGCTCAACATTTTTCATAGACTTCACTAGTCATGAACAAAATATAGAGGAAGCCATTTCTGTTTTGCTTGTGAAGGTGCCAGTTACTGTGTCTAGTCTCAATAAACAGAACATAAAAGAGAAAATTCATAATTCCTTTTTACTATGTTGTTTTTGAGTCGCTCAAGAAACATTGAAAAAACATCAGCATGATAACCGAAAAACTGAAAAATATTAAAGAAAGAGGCAAGCAATGGTAGCCAGCCTATTGTTTTTCTCTTATTGCAGATTTTCTTAACCAATTACAGATTAAACAAATCTGCCACTATTGACTTGATCAAGCTGTATTAAATAAATATAGTGTACTAATAATTTGCTATTTATCCATGATTATAATAATGTCAGAGGATGGTGAAGGTGAGACATCCATTGGCAAGCCCTCAATTTGCTTCTATGAAAAGCTGGATTCATTGCATAAAGTTATTATTATAGGAACAATGTATCAATTGAATATGGAGGCTGCTGTAGCTGACCTCTACTTTTAAAAATTCAAAAGCCTTGGCTTTCACGCTATTCCAGTAATTTCATTATTTACTAAATTACTAACCCAGAACGAGCATTTGGATTGGGAGTTATAATTTCAGTCTTGCTTTATTTGGCATATTCCTATTCTAGGTAGACAACTTGGAAAGTATTAAATCCAGTGATGGCCAAGAAACTAGCCATAAATAATTTTATTGAAAAACAAAGTATACAGAGTATGAACAAGTTGAAACTAGCATTTTTAATAGAAGGTTAGCATTGTCAGGATTTCTTTTATTATAGGCCACTTTTAAAAGCGTATGTATAGCCATTTTTTTAACATACAGTAGTGAACAGTTAAAGAGGAAGTAAACTTCCATCTTTAAGTTTTACCTATAGGTAAGCCTATAATAAGGCTTACCTCTAAGTAGCGTGCACCGTTTAGGAGATTTTTACTGTACATGCAGCCAGTGACATTACTGGCGCATGTGCTCTGAAGAAACGACCACCCATGCCATTCCTTCAGAGCCCTGTGCTGTGACCAGCGGCTTCCATGCGCATGTGCGGGAGTGACGTAATTGCGGCTCCCGCCAGTCACAGAGCCAGGGTCTGCAAAACCGGAAGCAAGACGGGTGAAGATGGAAGCTGTCTCCAGTGATGACATTGCAATGCTGGAAGGCTTTGTTTTCAGGTGAGTTTCACATAATGTGCTTGTATGAGATGCATACGAGCACAAAATGCCTTTGCCCTGCAGGTAAGAAAAAAAAATGTGCAGCGGTTTACAACCACTTTAAGCCAGCTATAGACGGTTCAAATCATGGCCAGTTCAGTAGGAACTTGCTGAGATTCGAACCATATATGGGCAGGCCTAATGTATCAAGGTTGATTGATCGATCAACTTGCATACAACCAGCAAGCCAAATTTTACATGCATTTATTGCAAACAGCTGTTGTAGCCACTAGCAATAATTAGTGTTTTCCCCTGGCTGGGACAGCTTCCCCCACCCCCCCATTGGGAGAACACAATAGCTCAGTGGGAGGGATTCCCCTGTCAGAACTGTCTGTGTTGATGGGGGAATCAAGTAAATTTCTTTCCTGTAACCCATGGTTGCAGGAAAGAAATTTGCTACATTTATGTCCGGCCTTAGAACCTCTGATAGTTTTAATTGCCTACTTGGATTCACCCTCTTGAATTCACCATTGTCACTGAAAATGCAAATAATGGGAAATTTTACAGTTGTCACAGTTACAGAACATGAGGATAAATCTTCCAGTGGGACACCTGTTCCACTTAACCACTTCAGCTCCACCCACCGCAGTTTTACTGCAGCAGGCAGCCGCTGCTGGGGAAAGAGATGTAGCACTATGTCGCTCGCTCCCGCCGCTCTGGGGCGTGCTCCCGCGCGCCCCCGGCCCCGCTGATGGTCTGATTGGGTTTAGAACTGATCAGTCATCAGGTCCAGGCCAATGATTTTTGGCCTGTACCTGTTTATCAGTCCTGCCCAATCAGAAACTGACCTGTGCCTGTGTAATGTAAACACAGGCACAGAAATGACCCGCTCTCTCCTCTCAAAATCCTTTTTGGATTCATCAAGAGAAGAGAGAGGATCAAAACTGTGAGTACTGCACCAAGCACCCACTTACACACACACAGGTAGATAGGCACATTTAACCCCCGATCACCCCCCCAGTTAACCCCTACACCCCCTGTCACATCGCACACTGTATACAGTACAGTCAGGTCCACAAATATTGGGACATTGACACAATTCTAATATTTTTGGCTCTATACTCCATCACAATGGGGAACGGTGTAGGAATTACAATAGTTTCTATATGTGCCTCCCACTTTTTAAGGGGCCAAAAGTAATGGGACAGATTAACAATCATAAATCAAACTTTCACTTTTTAATACTTGGTTGCAAATCCTTTGCAGTCAATTATAGCCTGAAGTCTGGAACGCATAGACATCACCAGATGCTGGGTTTCATCCCTGGTGATGCTCTGACAGGCCTCTACTGCAACTGTCTTCAGTTCCTGCTTGTTCTTGGGGCATTTTCCCTTCAGTTTTGTCTTCAGCAAGTGAAATGCATGCTCAATCGGATTCAGGTCAGGTGATTGACTTGGCCATTGCATAACATTCCACTTCTTTCCCTTAAAAAACTCTGTGGTTGCTTTCGCAGTATGCTTCGGGTCATTGTCCATCTGCACTGTGAAGCACAGCCCAATGAGTTCTGAAGCATTTGGCTGAATATGAGCAGATAATATTGCCCGAAACACTTCAGAATTCATCCTGCTGCTTTTTTCAGCAGTCGCATCATCAATGAATACAAGAGAACCAGTTCCATTAGCAGCCATACATGCCCACGCCATGACAGTACCACCACCATGCTTCACTAATGAGGTGGTATTCTTTGGATCATGAGCAGTTCCTTTCCTTCTCCATACTCTTCTCTTCCCATCACTCTGGTACAAGTTGATCTTGGTCTCATCTGTCCATAGGATGTTGTTCCAGAACTGTGAAGGCTTTTTTAGATGTTGTTTGGCAAACTCTAATCTGGCCTTCCTGTTTTTGAGGCTCACCAATGATTTACATCTTGTGGTGAACCCTCTGTATTCACTCTGGTGAAGTCTTCTCTTGATTGTTGACTTTAACACACATACACCTACCTCCTGGAGAGTGTTCTCGATCTGGCCTACTGTTGTGAAGGGTGTTTTCTTCACCAGGGAAAGAATTATTCGGTCATTCGCCACAATTGTTTTCAATGGTCTTCCGGGTCTTTTGGTGTTGCTGAGCTCACCAGTGCATTCTTTCTTTTTAAGGATGTTCCAAACAGTTGATTTGGCCACACCTAATATTTTTGCTATCTCTCTGATAGGTTTGTTTTGTTTTTTCAGCCTAATGATGGCTTGCTTCCCTGATAGTGACAGCTCTTTGGATCTCATATTGAGAGTTCACAGCAACAGATTCCAAATGCAAATAGCACACTTGAAATTAACTCTGGACCTTTTATCTGCTCCTTGGAAATGGGATAATGAGGGAATAACACACACCTGGCCATGGAACAACTGAGCAGCCAATTGTCCCATTACTTTTTGTCCCTTAAAAAGTGTGAGGCAAATATACAAACTGTTGTAATTCCTACACCTTTCACCTGATTTGGAAGTAAATACCCTCAAATTAAAGCTGAAAGTCTGCAGTTAAATCATATCTTGTTTGTTTTATTTCAAATCCATTGTGGTGGCGTATAGAGCTAAAAAAATTAGAATTGTGTTAATGTCCCAATATTTATGGACCTGACTGTATATAGCTGTTTCCTATATTTCTGTATTAGTGTGACTTGTGACTTGATTTAGCGCTTGCGACCGTTACTTTTAGGCTTAGGATACCCGCCACCCCCCCAATAAATATTTAACCCCCTGATCCCCCCCCCTGATCACCCCCAGTTAACCCCTTCCCCCGTCACATTGCACACTATATCTAGGTATTATAGTGGTTTTCTGTTTTTTTGTGATAGTGTGATTGTGACTTCAGTTAGCGCTAGCGAGTTCGTTTCTGTTCCAAGTAGGTTTAGGGTCCCCGCCACCCCCCCATAAAGATTTAACCCCCTGATCTACCCCAGTTAACTCCTACATCCCCTGTCACATTGCACACTATAGACAGTATATAGCATTTGTCTATATTTCTGTATTAGTGTGACTTGTGACTTGGTTTAGCGCTTGCGACCGTTACTTTTTGGCTTAGGATACCCGCCACCCCCCCAAAAAAGATTTAACCCCCTGATCACCCCCAGTTAACCCATTCATTGCCCTGTCACTTTTATAGTGTACAGTTTTTTTTTTCGGATCACTCTTATTAGTGTCACAGGTGACATTAGTTAGCATTAGCGTCAGCCTAGGACAGTGCAGATCCCCGGCGCATAGTTAAGAAATATTAGTTAACCCCCTGTCTACCACATACACACACATACACCTCCATTACTAGTATAGTGTTTGAACAGATCAATATCTGATCTGATCAGAACTATACTAGCGTCCCCAAAGTTTAGTATTCCCAAAACGCAGTGTTTGCCCGATCAGCACTGATTCCTGCCAGCACCTGCGTTTAGCCCCTCCTCCCAGCCCAACCCACCCAGGCAAGTGCAAGTGTCACTTCCAAAAAACACAAAACACACAAAACCGCTGTGTTAGCAGAGTCAGGCCTGATCCCTGCTAGCATTAGCAGTTTTTTGATAGCGGTTGAAATAGTCCTTGACAACCAGGTGCTTTTTTCACACTACTAAATTTAATTGCTAAAATGTCTAAACGGTTGTACAGTAATGAAGAGGCCTACAGTATTCTGGGATGATCCCTTGATAAAGTTACATGGTTTGTGACGCAACACGTCGGGAGGCATCGGGTGACATCAACGTCCGGTTTACGGCCATAGCCGGAAGTACCTGGAGGATTGTTACCGCAATAGTGCGGCTGCCTGTCATTTTCATTTTAAATGTGAATGTTTCCTTATTTTTGAATAAAATTCATTTTAAGACATACTTCACTATGGATGTTAATACACTTCTTTTAGTATAATGGGAGCATTGGAGCATTCATGTGGAAAGGTGGACATCGATGAAGCAGTGGATGCCAGAGATACCTAAATATTGAATAGTGGATACCAGCATAATCACAAGCCTACAAAATATTAAGGAAATCCAGCACCCCTACTCCAGGGTTATATACCAGCTAAAGCGCCTTTAATGGTGCAATGTGAGGAGAGCGGCCATTGCACTTAAATTGTTTTGTTCACTCCGGATCACATCACTGGAACTTCACTAAATTGCTTTTAAAGAGAAATCATTAATTGTCACTTTATCTTATCTGAGCACATGGACTCTGTTTGATCACCAACAGTCACTTCATTATTTGCACAAGTATTCTATTTATTTATATATTTATCTACATAATTATCTACCTATTTATTCATTTTTTATTGATAGATAAGAGATAAGAAATTTCACCATCACAGACTTTCAACACTTACCTGCACCTTCTTTTATATATGAACTATATTGATTTTTTATTATATCATTGTATAATTTTATTCACTATTTATATTATCTTCATGGTTTTATATATTGGTTTATGCACTTAGATCAATATCGAAACACGCTTATTCATCACCCATACATATTTTTATTCACCATCTTCTGATACCATTTTAGAGATCATTTGTTTTGGATTGGTCTAGGGATTATTTGTTTTGGATTGGAGGCAGACATATATTTCTTCGACCCTGATCACATGATGCGATAGTTTGGCTGTTTTTATACTTTACTCCAATTGTTAAGGGAACTTTTGGTCTTATATGTCCCAGGCTTACCAGTGATAATGCAAGTATAAATTTTATTGTTCTTATTTCATCCATACGTTTTTATTTAGGATTTTATGGTATGATGCATTGTTAGCTTTTTTGAGCTTTTGAGATTCCATTCTATTAGCGCTGATTCACTTCTTGCACAATATTTCTGTCAGTATTTGGTGAAATACTAGAATTGGCTGCTGATGGTTTATGATTTTGTCCTTAACTCATATATACCATTTTAATAGTGATCTACCATTCATAACACATTAACAGCTCACTCTGAGTCCCTCTCATTCTGATACCCAAGTGGCAGCGCATATATCACCTCTTTCTCTTGTATACTGACCCTCAATCAGAGGTTGTAGCCTTGTTTACCCCGCAACAAGTTGTCTGCGTTGATGAGTCCCTGATTAAGTTTACTGGCCGCCTTGCTATGAAGCAATATCTCCCCAGCAAGCGTGCCAGATATGGGGTCAAGCTGTATAGCTGTATGTGACAAAGCCACAGGCTATATAGTTAGTTTCCGGGTTTATGAGGGAAAAGCACTGTGGAGCCCCCCAACTGCCCAGACTACATAGGGAGCAGCGGCAAGATAGTTTGGGTCTTTGTGTCACCCTTATTCGGAAAGGTCAAAATAATAAAAATGGTCTGACACCACCATATGCGCCCGCCTCAATCCCCAATTGAATACGAAAAAAGAAAAACATTTGCCCTGGTGGGACTTTAGCTGAGGTGGACGCATAGTCACTTGGATAAGTATAATTTATTATATAAAAATGACATACAAAAAATGCATAGACCAATATTACATACAGACATCAATGCAAAGCAGTGTAACACGATGGCAAGATAACAATACCAGCATAGTATAGAAGCATGTTAAATGTATAGTGTTTTGAACTCGACGCGTTTCGTGATTCAGATGCCCACTCATCAGGAGTTACTGTACATGAGCCTGTCTATAGAAATAAATAAATATATACACAAGGTATCAGTATTGACATGCTAACATAACATTGTGTTGACCAATAAATGTGGATACTCAATAAAATATGTAACCCATGTGGGGAGGTCCACACTTATGAAATGAGATGTATATATGTATATCAAAGTATTATATATACTGTATCACTGTAGTGACAACAGAAGAAATATAGTAGTATAAAAGTATATAGCAGCACAAGCACATGGAGACCATATGAAAAAAGACCCAAAAGTTACACAAGTAGTGTGCATATGTGTAAAAATAGATCCAGTGATTACACAAGTATAGGGGCATATATATAGATCCAGTGGAAAGGAATGTTGAAAAGAAAAATTGGTAAGATAACCTACTAGTGAAAAACCAAAAAGGTGAAGAAAGGGTCCATGTGATGAGAGCCATAGGAATATATTGCCGTTGTGTACCGACAGGAATAAGGTATGTGCCAAGTGTAGTTGAAGACACCTATAGTGCAGCAAACTTGGTTTCTCACCTGAAAGCCCGTACGGATTGCATGCAAGACTGGCCCCAAACGCCATGTAGGATGGTAAAGATGCACATGCACGCCATAAGCGTGCATCCGCCGCGTGGATAGCCGGTAGTGCCCTGGCAGCCACCTCCATCCAGCGTGTATTCATGTGCGCCGCCATGGCAGCGGTCCCACATGACAAGCGGGAGCACCGCGCCGATATATAGGTGGCCCCGCCCACATGGTGGGAGGGGACAGCAGGGGAACGAACCCTCCCCTTTCATATATCTCAGCTCCCGGATCAGGTGTCAGCCCACCACCAGAGGGAGCGCACACACCACATAGCTGCTGAATGTCATTAGGCATCAATAGCTATCAATGGTATGTTGTTATGTTAATAAAAGGTGACTGACAGCCATTGCTATGGGAGTGTTGCCCAGGCTGACTGGACAGTGTGAGATCATGAAAGGGCGTGGGTGTCTACGACCCGATACATGAGTCAAAATAATAAAAATGGTCTGACACCCCCATATGTGCCCACCTCCATCCCCAATTGAATATGAAAAAAGAAAAACATTTACCCTGGTTGGACTTTAGCTGAGGTTGACGCATAGTCACTTGGATAAGTATAATTTATTATATAAAAATTACATACAAGAAATGCATAGACCAATATTACATACAGACCTCAATGCAAAGCAGTGTAGCATGATGGCAAGATAACAATACCAGCATAGTATAGAAGCATGTTAAATGTATAGTGTTTTGAACTCGACACATTTCGTGAGTCAGGTGCCCACTTATCAGGAGTAACTGTACATGAGCCTGTCTATAGAAATAAATAAATATATACACAAGGTATCAGTATTGACATGCTAACATAACATTGTGCTGACCAATAAATGCGGATACTCAATAAAATATGTAACCCATGTGGGGAGGTCCACACTTACATGTCATTGGGCCAGACTAACGGGTGTAACGCTGCCACAAGGTGGAGACACCTAGTCCTGACCCGGGAGCTGAAGAGGCCAGGATATGCAACAACCAGACGGGGGCCAGGGAAGGACAAGTGTGAAGGTTGTGTTATCAATGATTGGTTTCCATAAGGCTGGCTGAAATTAGATGTATATATGTATATCAAAGTATTATATATACTGTATCAGGAAGGAAGGATACACGGAATGTTTTCATTCTCCCTTCACGCAGACACGACGGTCCAAATTCCTACGGCAACTGGTGTTTTGGAGAAATCCCTCTGTGTCCACAAATATAACCTTAATATGGGAGGGGTGGACCTCAATGACCAGCTTTTGGCGCCGTACTTATTTGCCCATAAAGCCAGACGCTGCTACAAAAAAGTGTTTGTTTATATATTCCAATTGGCTATGCTGAACGCCTTTGTGCTATACAAAGCTGGATTCTTCCTAGAATTCCAGGAAGAGATCATCGGAGCCTTCCTGTATCCAGGAGGTGCTCCTGCCCAACTTCCCCTACCAGATGCAGTGAGCCGGCTGCATGAGAGGCATTTTCTACATGTCCTCCCGCATACCCCTATCCAAAGACACCCCCAAAGAAGATGTTGTGTCTGTAGCAGGCGTGGATTTAGGCATGACACCCGCTATTATTGTCCCTTCTGTCCTGACCAACCTGGTCTCTGCATCGGGGAATGTTTCCAACGCTACCACATACTAGTGGAGTATTAGCGTAGGGTACCGCACGACACAGTTTAGGGCACACTAACACAGGATCTTGAAAGATGTTCGATGGCTATCAACATTTTGAGAGACCCTAACCTGGAAAGTTGCAGTTGAAAAAAAAAAGTTTAAAAAAAAATTACAAAAAGTTACAAAAAAAATGACAAAAAATATAAAATAAAAAAGCCAAAAATAGTTGTCGTTATAGTTATCTTTCTGTTCTTACTCTGCTCTTCTACTTCTACTCTTCCTATTGTACTTTTACTGTACTTTGTTATTGTTTTTCATTCTATTGTTAACCAGTTTGCCTTGCAGGTACACTCATCAGCTGCCACACTGATTTTATATATTCTGACACAAACAGCGTTTGTGCTCAGCATATATGGAAATCTCTGATGGCAGCGCTGTAGGAGGTGATTTCACCACCGCAGTTAAAAAAACCATTAGATATACATGGAATTTTGTCATGTATACCCATCACTAGAAAGTGGGTTTGGATGTTTTGGGCGGCTAATGGTGGGTATACTACACAATTTTCTTGCGGAGATTTCTTTTAGGTTCTCTTTTTTTCATTCAGCCCACAGGCTGCATGAAAAAAAAAAACCTACACTATATGCCAAACAAGGACCAGCAATGTACTGGTACGTTACTGGACTGTGAGTGGTTATACCAGGATGATGCCTGCAGATTTAGGCATCATCTTGGCATCGTTTTTTACAGCCATCGGTTGGCTTACATGTAAAAGCAATCCTAGCAGATAATTAGCCACTAGACTGCTTTTACAAGCAGTGGAAGGGGACTACCCCCCCCCTCCCGCCGCCTTCCGCGTTTTTTCTTGGGCTCTCCTGTCCCACCGGGACAGCTGATTGGCTTCTATGCACAACTGCACCAGATTCTTAGTGCACCCGTTTTAGTAAATCTCCCCATATGCCCTTGTTCTCACCTCTGTAAAATTTGATAGATGTCTATGTGTTTTCTGTTCTCAAACTATCATATTACGCTGGCAATTCAGAGATTGAAATTCAGTTGGTTTAGTAGGAACCAGACAAATTTTGATCCATCTATGAGCAAACTGGTTGTACTGAAGTCAATTTACAGATCCGCTTTAGTGCAACCAGCCTGTCAGGTTTTTTCGTGTGATCACTGCCATCGGCTATAGTCGCCAGCAGTGATCATTGTATTCTGGCGAGGTGAGGGGGGGGGACAACCCACTGTCAAAATACAATAGTACCGTGGGAGGGATTCCACCATCAACACTGGCTATGTGGATGGGGGAATAGAGCAATTTTAGAAAATTGCATAATCTATGGCCAGCCTTAGAGTGTTCTACTGAAGCTACCTCTTTGGCCAAAACATATGCCATTAAACTACGCGTGATTAATTCACAATTGACTTTCTTGGTTGGATTTAAAAACACAATTGCATACCTACAAGGACTGTTGGAGACAATTTCAAAGATTGACTTCAGTAATCCTCCATTCAATTTTTTGATTGATGGGTCCCCAGTTTCTATTTGCTTGATGAGTGGTAAATCTTTAAGTGATTGTACTGTATTTGAATAATCGCTATAAATTACTAGTGGAACCTTGTTTATCTCTTCATTTACAATCACTGCTGTCTTAATGGCTTCCAAAACAGCATTTTCTGTTAAATAAAACTCTGGTAATTTTTGTTGAATAGCATAACCATTTTTTGGGAACCAAAAAGAAAGACCTACTGTATGAACCTTAGCTGGATTAACAAATACTAGTTCAAATCTTTCCTCAGCACTTGATCTAAATACATGTGTTAAAGGTTTAGCAGATACATTTGTACAACCATCAGTTTGTGCACTTTACTACAAATGTTTTGCTGTAACATCTAGCTGAATTTGCTTAGATGATAAAACTTTGAACCATTGTAAATACCGCTTTTTTAATTCTCTTGAACCAGTTTCCTCTAGGAAAAGTTTAAAGTGGCGGTCCGGGCTCCTTTAGAAAAAAATTTAAGTCAGCAGCTACAAATAGCTGCTGATTTTTAATATAAGGACACTTACCTGTCCAGGTATACCGTGATGTCCTCACCAGAGTGGATTCTTCAATTAGCTTTGGGTGCAGGTGCCGGCATCTTTAGTAATTCTAGATGGACCCTCTGCACACTGCTATATACACCCTTGGCAGTTGGCCAGCTTAAACATGTATTACAATATGTGTGAACTAAAAATCCCTGTTTTTCATTGCATAGTTTGCTGAAAAGGGTATAGCAGTGTGCAGAGGGTCCAGAATTTGTAGCGTTAATGTGGTCACACCTGATATTTAAAATACATGTACAAGCTATTGGTATTTGAGCACAGGTATATCTTTTTCTCTTGCATCTCTGGTAAGGGAAACAGAAACTGAAGCCTTGTGCCTTCACAGCCTGTTTCCTATTGCGCATGCACGGGTCACACTGCGCCTTGTGAATGGTCCCATAGGCTTCTGGGACCTGTGATGTGTCCCAGAAGACTGCGGGGGAAGGAGGGGGGCTTCTGGAACTTCCAAGCTTCCGGCTCAGTTTGCCGTGATGATCTGAGCTGGAAGTGGGAGCGGGTACCTGTCAAAAAAAAGGTACCTGCTCCCCTCAAAAAAGTGCCAAATGTGGCAGTGGAGAGAGGGGGTTAAAACAAGCGGACCTTCACTTTTCGTATGGAGCTACGCTTTAAGTGGTGAGTTTTTAAATGATTGTATTACACCTCACAGTGTTTTCTGTTGCTTTCACTGCAAAGTAAACACCTAGAAATTGTTTGACACATGACTTGGAACCTTTTAACACTGTGGAGTTTTTCAGGCGCTTTGCGTTTAAAAAAAAATGCCCTAAAAAGCTTGTGTTAAATGCTTCCTATTAAAATCAATTAATGCTTTCACACTGGGGCAAAGCGCTGGCAGTGCAGTGAAAAAAAATCTGCATTCAGCATCTTTGGAGAGCAAAAAAAAAAACGCCCTACTTCATTGAAATGAATAGCAAGTGTTTTGGCAATTTTAAAGCAAACCAGTGTGAAAGGGGCCACTAATGGTGTCACAAGTCTGGAGAAATAGCATATTGTTCTCTCATTAACTTCTTTTAATGGAGAAAAAGTTACTGAGATCTCATTCTCAGACACAAGTTTTCAAAACAAAAGGGGCTGCAGGACAAAACTCTATGGGCCTGAAAGTATCAGTCAAGGCAAAACCTAACTAACGCTACACCTGCTCTGTGACGCATTGTAAACCTAATCTATCTAACCCTGTAAAGCAAAATGCACTGTACTTGCCTATTCTGCAGCCAATCTGGTACGGTCCCAGCAAAGTTGCAGTTGAAAAAAAAAAGTGTAAAAAAAATTACAAAAAGTGTACAAAAATAATGCCAAAAAAATATAAAATAAAAAAGCCAAAATAGTTGTTGTTATAGTTATTTTTCTGTTCTTACTCTGCTCTTCTACTTCTACTCTTCCTACTGTACTTTTACTGTACTTTGTTATTGTTTTTCATTCTATTATTAACCAGTTTGCCTTGCAGGTACACTCATCAGCTGCCACACTGATTTTATATATTCTGACACAAACAGCGTTTGCGCTCAGCATATGGAAATCTCTGATGGCAGCGCTGTAGGAGGTGATTTTACCACAGCAGTTAAAAAACCATTAGGTATACATGGAATTTTGTCATGTATACCCATCATTAAAAAGTGGATTTGGATGTTTTGGGCGGCTAATGGTGGGTATACTACACAATTTTCCTGCAGAGATTTCTTTTAGGTTCTCTTTTTTTTGTTCAGCCCACAGGCTGCATGAAAAAAAAAAAAAAAAAACCTACACTATATGCCAAACAAGGACCAGCAATGTACTGGACTTTGGACTTTGAGTGGTTATACCAGGATGATGCCTACAGATTTAGGCATCATCTTGGCATCGTTTTTTACAGCCAGCGGTCGGCTTACATGTAAAAGCAATCCTAGCAGATAATTAGCCACTAGACTGCTTTTACAAGCAGTGGGAGGACTCCAACCCCCTCCCGCCTCCTTCCGCTGTGTTTCTTGGGCTCTCCTGTCCCACCGGTTAACCCGAGAGTTCAGCCGGTGGTTCAATTATCTGACCATAGAGCTGATTGGAGACGAGAATGGCTCCAATCATCTCCATGGCCTAAGATACCGCAAGCTACGAGCATTTCATGACATCTGTTTCACCAGAAATAAACAGCGCTATTGGGAAATTGGGAAAGCGTCTTATCACACCAATCTTGGTGTGGTTAGATGCGTTAAGGTCAGAGGAGAGATCTAGAGTCTAAAATACCCCAATTTTTTAAAAAAAGAGTACCTGTCACTACCGTTTGCTGTCATAGGGGATATTTAAATTCACTGTGATAACAAGAAAAATGATTAAAAAAGAAAAAAAAAAAAAAAAAAAAAAAAAAAACGAAAGGTGTCAAAATAACATAAAAAAGCAAAATAAAAATTAAAAAAAAATCAAGCCCTTCTGTCCCCCTGTGATTGCGCGCAATCTGTAAGTCTAAAGTGGTAACCTGTAAAGACTTTTAAAGCCTTTAAAAATGTACGTAGTTTGTTGCCGCTGTATGGGCGTGCACAATTTATAAAGCATGTCATTTTTGGTATCTATGCACTCAGCATGAGATCATCTTTTATATTTTACCAAACAATTTGGAATTATATAGTGTATTTGTGCATTAAATTTTAAAAAAAAAATTATTTTTTTTGCAGAAATTGCATTTGGGAAAATCTTTGCGCAAATACCGTAAAAAAAAAAAATTGCAACATCCACCATTTTGTTCTGTAGGGCCTCTGCTTTAAAAAAATATATAATGTTTGGGGGTTCAAAGTAATTTTCTAGTAAAAAAAAAAATATTTTTTCATGTAAACAAAAAAGTCACAGAAAAGGCTTGGTTTTCAAGTGGTTAGAAGAGTGGATGATGTGTGGCTAAGATTGAGCATAAAATGCCAGGACAGTTCAAACACCGCCCAAATGACCCCTTTTTGGAAAGTAGATACCCAAAGCTATTTGCTGAGAGGCATATTGAGTGCATGGATTATTTTATATGTTGCCCTATGTTTTGGGAAGGTAACAATTTGTTTTTTTTTGTTTTCTTTTACACAAAGTTGTCACTAAATTATATATTGCTCACACATGCCATGGGTTTATGTGAAATGACACCCAAAAATACATTCTGCTGCTTCTCCTGAGTACAGGGATACCCCATGTTTGAGACTTTTTGGGAGCCTAGCTGTGTACGGGACCCTGAAAACCAATCACCACCTTCAAGTTTTCTAATGGCGTAAATTGTGCATTTCACTTCCGCACTACCTGTCACAGTTTCAGAGGCCCTGAAATTTCAAGATAGCACAAAACCCCCCCCACATGACCCCATTTTGCAAAGTAGACACTCCAAGCTATTTTCTGAGAGGCAAGGTGAGTCCATGGAATATTTTATATTTTGCCACAAGTTTCGGGAAATTTATTATTTTTTTGTTTTTGTTTTTTTACACAAAGTTGTCACTAAATGATATAATGCTCACACATGCCATGGGTATATGTGAAATGACACCCCAAAATACATTCTGCTGCTTCTCCTGAGTACAGGGATACCCCATGTGTGAGACTTTTTGGCAGTCTAGCTGCGTACAGGACCCCGACAACCAATTTAGACTTTAGGCTTTCTAAGGGCGTAAATTGTTGATTTCACTCCTCACTACCTATCACAGTTTTGAAGGCCATGAAATGCCAAGATAGCACAAACCCCCCCCAGCCGGAGGGAACAAGGAGGTATTCAGGGACTTGTTCATGAAATATGTGCTGGTAACCAGGGAAGCCCGTCAAGACAGTATCCAGCAGTTCCTGCAGGGACAGTGCCACAACCAAAACAAGAAGTGATTGTAAATCTTTCAATGGGGACACCTGTTCCAGTGACAAACGTCTAAAAGGGAAATTCCCTTCACTTTGTAGATATTTCTCCTCCCTTTCTATTGTATCTTTAGGACTGGAAGTGGGACACAGAGAAAAAAAAAATAGGGGTTTTAACTATTCCCTACTTTATCCAAATTAGAAAAAACAAATGTAAATTACACTTTCAACAAAATGCAACATCAGTGAGTATGCCTCAGTGGCTTATAATTACTAACATAAGAGCCACTGTTTGCGCCTGTGCCTTAGAAAAGCCACTCTTGTTTGGTTTGTGACTTGGCATGAAGTGTGATTCCTGTATGGAGGTGGCAGATGCTTCCCCTGTCTCAGTGAGTGTTCCACTTACCTTCCCCAGTGCTAAAAACGTACTTGAAGCTTAGTTGTTGCTACAGTATATGTGCATGTGGTTGAACAACTATAAGGCCATTGTAGCCATGTTAGTGAACTTCTAACAACACAGATGAGTACTGTATAGAAGTATATGATATTTTTGTATTTGCACTAATGATTCATTTCTTAAGACAAGCTTTTGAGAGATTAACACCATTCTCCCAGTCCAAATAGTACAGGTTGTATTTTATCTATCTATCTATCTATCTATCTATCTATCTATCTATCTATCTATCTATCTATCTATCTATCTATCTATCTATCTATCTATCTATCTATCTATCTATCTATCTATCTATCTATCTATCTATCTATCTATCTATCTATCTATCTATCATATGTGTATTTTTCTTTTTTATAACTGATATGACGCAAGTCAGTTTGCAACTCGGTTTAATATGCTATACATGCGGACTTGATAGATGACAATAAGCCCAGCCCATATTGGCATTTGATTGTTTTTAAAGAGATAATAAATACTGGGAAAGAATCACTTTTGGGGTATACATTCACATATGAAAAAAATACACACACCAGAAATGTATATACTATATGTGTATATATATATATATATATATATATATATATATATATATATATATATATATATATCTATATATATATATTAAGTTATTGCTAAGCAATAAAAAGGTTAAATTCAGCATTGATAGGGCAGTGTCATTTCATGTGGTCACTTGACAACCAACTGCTTCTCTCAGGTCTTCAGTGACATATTTTACATCATCTGTCAGGTGGAAAGATTGATCAGACTGAAGCCTCTCTCCAACCTCCTAGCACATAAAACCCTGGGATTTTTTTTCCTCTTGCTCTCTGTAGCTCCTTTGACGTCAGACCTACACACAATAAGCTGTGAATTCTAATGCTTAAGTGAATAGGAGCTTATTGGGAGCTTGAGCAGAGCAAGAGGGGTGTTTTTGTATAGGAGCCATTACTGTTTCTGTAAGGCATAATGAATAATTTTCTCTGACTGTGTGGGAACTTGAATTGCTGCAAGGGAGAGAGAGAGAGAGAAAGAGAAAGAGAGGGAGAGAGGGGAAGAGAGAGAGAGAGAGAGAGAGAGAGATAGAAGGCGAGAAGGGAAAAAAAAAAGCACCAAATGCTGCACACTCAATAGGTGGCACTAGGGAATGGTACATCAACGCTCTAGGTCTGCAAAAGGAAAATCATTTTGAATCAGCCTGCCTGGAAGAGAGGATTCTGCTGATTAAAAAACAAACATGTCTGCAAAGGAACGGCAAAAGATGAGAGTCACAAAAGACAGCGTCACATTACTCCCATGTTTTTATTTTGTGGAGGTAAGTGAAAATCATATCCTATTTTTTTCTTGCCTTATTGCAAGTGCTATTAGAAATATGTAAAATTATGTGTGTACAGTGGATGTTGCTGATAAAAATGGTGTATATGCATGGTGAAGGATGCTTTTGATTTTTACAATCAATATTGCTGTGCATGCCACTTTTGTAGATTGCAAGCAACGCTTGTTTTTATCATTACTGCTGTCAAAACCAACATAATGCAGCAGATGTGCAATAAAGTGATGTAATATTATCTGATCCTCCGCTAAATAAATATATAGACAGAGAGAGAGAGAAAGATGCATTATGTCATAGCTAATGGTATGATATAGATTTGGCTGTTTACATATATATATATATATATATATATATATATATATATATATATATATATATACACGTATAATAAAATGCACTTACAGAGTAAGTCAGTCCTTTTTTATTGGTTTGCTCACTTGGTTTAATATATGCAGCTACAAAATGATGTAACCGGCTAGAAGGCTAAAATGCAAATATGAATAAAATAATGGATTTATCAAAGTAAATCTATTAAAAGATACCTGCCAATTGAATCATCATTTTGGAAATGTGAGTCTTAATATCACATATTGTGTAATAGTATATAATTATTGCTATTACTGTTGCTGATAATAGTAGAACATTTGAAGCATGTTTTGCCAATAGCCAATACAGATTCAGTTGGCTGGATTTTGTTTTTTGGCAGGGAGCCCTTTTTGTTATTTGAAGACTGGACTGGGTTGGTTAATGATGACAATAGCCCATGAAAGATGGCACAGAGTTCATTATAGTCCTTATTGAAAGGACTGGGTATATTATGGTTTAGCAGAAAAGGGGGAATTTATTAAGGAGGTAATGAAGGTCACAAATATTTTGCTGTTTTGAAGGCCATGCTGAATATACTGAACAGTTCCCCAGTATTTATAGGATGGTAATTGCAATGTGTTGTAGAGTTCAGCAACAGGGCATTTTTACTGTCATTTGTGCAAGTGTGATGTCAGATTCCTGAAGCTTGTGTGGCCTTGCCAGTTAAAGACAGACCTTAAGCCAAACTCTATGTGTTGCCAACCATATTTTTTTTTTGTTTGCACAATTGGCAAAAGAAAAGTGTTAAAAATAATGTTTAGCATTTAAAAAAACAGCTAGTCAGCTCACATATCCTATCATTTTATAAAGTGGTATATAAAACCTTAAACCCATCAAGTAGGCCCTTCACGAGCCTTAAAAAGGGAAAATGAAAGAACAGAAGTTGGTGTCTAGACTAATTTTGATTAGATGTAAAAATAGTACCAAGGAATATAAATGTACCTGTTGAGCCAGTGATAGTCTACTACACAAAAATGCGTTCTCGTAGACTGTGGTTTATTGGTCTTTTAGAGCAATGAATAATGAACTTGTACTCTCACAACTCTAGATACCCATAGGTGTTCTATGGTGGATGTATAACACTAAAACTTAATCTATGCATATAGCACAATGGTAAATGTTTATTATTCTTCTGTTGTAGCTTTGGTCTGGTTTCTATTCCACCTCTACACATATTTTCTTTATGAAATTTACATGTTCTTCTTATGTTTGCATTGGGGTTTATTCTGGTTGTTTCCTTTAAATCCTTTTTCAGCAATCTTAAAACAAAAAGTTCAGAAAAGTTTGTTGGTGTTAGACCAAATTGGACCTCAAAAGTTTGTGTGATTTTATGAGTGTGATAGCGATATTGGATTGAAAGCTTTTTGAAGGGCAGGTACGGATATGAATAGTTCTAGCTTCTATAAAAAGCAATACTCAAAATGGTTATATATAGGCTTTATAAATACTAGAAATAAATAAATATATTACTTGTCAATGACAGGAGGAAGATGTAGGTCAGTCAAAGCCACCCTGACTCACTGTAGTTGATTGACTAGCAAATTGTCACCTTGCAAAGTGAATGCTCATTAAGTTGATAAGATGAAGATATGTTCACTTTGAATACTTCAAATACTCAATTATATGCAAGAAAAAAAAAAAAACAAGCAGGAAAATATCAAGATTTTCTTGCACATTATTTGATATTTGAAGAGAACATTAAGCTGGGTAAATATTCTCAACTCCACCACAATAAGTAATCACTCAAACTAAAAAGTGAACTTTGGAGATATTTATCAAATATTTATTATTTCAGCTACACCATATTTTGATCAAGCTGAGGAGTCCTTAGTGAAACATGTTTTTGGGACATAATGCGCAAAATTTGATAATGAAATATTCAAATTGCTAATAATTTTTTTCACATACTGATTGGTTGTAATGGAAAGTTCAGCCATATGATCATAGAATCTGGCAGTGCATACTGTGTTGCTGCTTTCATTTCCCTGGTTGGCAAATGTCTCAGTTTGACAGTGTAGGCCATATGCGTGCATATCATATTTGGAAGAGAATAGTGTATGACTTAGGAGCAGCCTCAAGGAAATAAATATCTATGAAAACTGAAACCTGTAAGCTGTGTGGACTGGCAAGGTTTACAGTTCTCTAAAGTTCCTCAATTCATGTACCATATCAAGATAAATAATGAACCAAAAAGCATTTGGCCTACTGATATGGACAAGATAGCGAATGAATGTGTTACTATTTTGTTTTGTCTGTCTTGGTCAATGTCTATGGCCTGGTTTTCCTCCTTAGCAAGTTGTAAGAAAGTGAATTAATATCATTTTGAGGGCTGTGCAAATCTCCCATTTAGCCTAAATGGAAATGTTCAAGTTTGTACAAGTATTTCCAGTCTTGGATTCAGATTAATCGAAAAATACAGTAGTTGTAGTGGATGTTAGTCTTATTTTAAAGTGTCTAAGATAACAAATGTTTTCATGTCCATAGCAACCAGTCTCTCTTTCATTCTTTTACTGCATTATGGGCAGCAATACATTTTCTTCTCATAGATGCTTTGATACAAGTTATTTACATAGCAGTGGAACCTTAGAATTATTAGTATCTCGTATCTTTGCATAACATTGGAAAAACCTCTAAAAATAGTGTTATTGATTAGGAGGAAAATAGATCAATGGCTATTAAAGTGAATATACTACCAAAACATTTTTTCATTGTTCTGGATACAGTGTGGAAGGGTCAGAACCCCAGTCAGGTAAGTGTCCCTCTCTGTTTGTCTTAGTGAACATCATTGATAAGATGTAAAGTAATGGGAAATTTAAAAATTCCAAAGTTGCCAACTAAACAGAAGATGAGGAGAAATCTTCCAAAGTTGAAACCAGCTTTGAGGGGAGTTCCCTTAAAGGGGAATTCCCCTCTGTTTGTAGAGATTTGCTGTCTTTGCATCACCAAGGCAGCCAGTAAAGGAAAATCTTCCCAATGGGACACAACCCAGATAGCAAGCAATTGTGCTGCAAGTTTAAAAATGACTTGCTAAGCTATTGCTAAACCTGCCAGGCTTCACAAGTTTGTTGCACAATTGTAGCAAGTCTGCATTAAATGATTAGTGATCAATTTTCTTTGCAAACATTCTGCAAGTCTGCTGCAAGTTCTGGTTCAGTTATGTTGTGCAATAGTCATCCCACCACAGGGGTCACTGTGGCAGAGTTTGCATGCTGAAGACATGCAGAGCTCTTGCTTTAGACTCACCACTGCAACTTTGCTCTTGCTAGAGACTTGCCACGCAAATTTGCTACAAAGTTGAAAAGTGTCAACTAGAACGTGTTCTTCAAGTGCTCTGCAAGCAGGGGCGGACTGACCATTCGGGGTTTAGGACACTGCCCGAGGGCCCAGGGTCAGTAGGGGGCCCCATGAGAGGCTACACACTACAGAAAGAAGCCAGGAACTTCCATGCAGGCTATGCTGTGGTAGATATTTAAATGCCCACTCTATGTGGCTGAGCTGCAATTTGTAGGTGGAGCTTTGTGTGGCTTGAGTGTGGACACAGGGGGCCCCATGATCTCTGATTGCCCGGGGGCCCCATGAGTTGTCAGTCCACCCCTGTCTGCAAGTGTACAACTTGCAAGTGAAAATGTGCCGCAAGTTAACACACTTAAAATTCAACACTGCCAGAAATTTGTGTCAAGTTATCCTTGCTATCTGGGTAACATGAAGTAAACTTACAGGAGCTTTAACCCTTCTCTTCTCTATCCAAAACTAATAAAAAACATTTTGTCCATACATTTACTTTAACACTACTGACTTTAATTTCGCTAATAGTCAGCAAGAAATGTATTACTGATGTCATCTATGACACTGTGAATAATACCATGCAATAATAATCTGACCAGTAAGCTATTATATTAGCTGGGCATGTCATTTCTTGAAAGAAATGTGGCCAGTTAACCTAAAAGTAGCTAATGACTTAGTCAGTACCACTCAATTCAAAGACATCATAAAATGAAAGCATTCTTGTGTCATGGAATAGGTCTTAGGCGGGATTCACACCTTTGAGCTATGGAAATTTGCACAATAACACAAACACAAGAAAATTGTGTGTCGAGCATTGGGATTTTGCAGTGCTATTCATTCTTAATAGCACCCCAACGCAGCTTACCAACACACATGTGTTTTAGCACGTACAGTAATGCACTTTCATGAATTACCTTTCAAATAAATGTACATGCACATTTTGTTGAGGCATTTTAGTGTGTTAAGGAGTCCAATCAAATGAATGGCCTGCCCTAATACAATAAACATAAATAGGCAAAGGAACGCACATCAACATGCTTTGTGTTAGCGCATCATAAAGGTGTGAAGCCAGTCTGACAGTGTTGCAACCACTTACTAAAACACCCAGCATAAAATGATTATAAAGTATCTTCAAAAACATCAAGAACCCATGATGATATGTATTTCTGCTAAATTAGTTTAATGACTTCATGGCTGCTGTTATTGAAAATTTCTCAGCCTTCTTCTTAAAGATGAACTTATCTCTGGAAGTTGTGCCCAAAATGTCAGCTAAAGGGCAAAGGTTTAGTCATAGCATTGCCTGTGGTCTCCCTGTATGCAGCTGATCTTTTCTCATTACTGACTTACCATGACTTGTTCTACACTATATCTCTTTGTAGAGGTGGCCATCTTGGTAGAGGCAGGGCTTTTTTTCTCTCATATCAGAGCCTCCAACATGAAAAAGTGAGAAACAGAGTAATAATATCACCAAATCTCACTCCAAATCTCTTGAGACTAACAGTCAAAGGCAAAAGAGCCAGGAGTAGGGTTGCCACCTTTTCTATGGCAAAATAATGAGTGGGGCAGAATAGGGGTGGGAATAATAGTGGTACAGGTAGTGCATTGTGGGGAACTGTATTTACTGGGCTGAAGAACACTGAAGGATAATATCATCCTCTTCTTGGGGCCGTAGTGAAACTTCCCCTTTCACATCAGAATCATCCTTCACATTAGAAGCCCCACTGTACATCAAAAGGTCTCCCCTCCTCCTTCACATCAGAGCCTCCTTTTCTACAAGTAAGGAAGTATAGCAGTAAAGGTGCAAATGGCATACATGGCAGATAGAATAGTAAGTTTGAAAGCCATGTCAATCACGTAAAAGGAAACATGTCAGTAAAGTCGGTATGTTATGCAGAGGTAGTATAATGTGGATGAAACCCATGCCAGTAATACAGAAGCAGACATGTCATTTCAGGGACAGCTGACATACATAGCAGAAGTGGCACAGTGAGGGTGAGAGTCATGACAGTCACTCAGAAGAACATTTGGTAGTTTAGGGACAGCCAGCATATATAAGAGAGTTGGCATATTTAGGGTCAGAGCCATGCCAGTCAAACAAAATAATGAATCATGGAAGCACAGTCATGGCATGATTGTGCTATAAGGGTGAGAGTCATGACAGTCGGTGGGCAGGGTCAGTTCACTCGCACATGGTCTTCACATGCAGCCATACCCCAGCCCAGAAACATGCAGGTTAGCAGGCTGTAGCAACTGTACAGCCCACCCCAGACTGCCATTGCACAAATGGCGGCCAAGGGCCTACACTTCCCATCTTCCTGACCTTGTATGGTTAAGCCTTTACCTCCCAGGAATACTCATTGGCTAGAGATAGGCACTTCTATATTAAATATTTACACAGAGGCCAGATATTGCAATAAACTTCCTGTACTGTTTTAAAGAAGTAGTTGAGTAATCCATATAATATCATAGAATGAAACTGTCCAGATACTGTATGTGGTATAAGGTGGTTTCACTATTGGAGGATCTTGTGCCGATCTTGTGAGAATTTAAGCTGGTTCTCCTTATTCTCCACTGTTAGACCACTAGCTCACCATTATTTTTCCCCAGAGGGTGAACCAAGGGGAAAATAAACTCCTGGCTTACTCTTCCTTTAGGGCAAAAAATAGGGGGGCAGGGGGGTCATGTGCCCCGGACTCCACATTGAGAGAGGCTCCGCTGACTCGGAGACCAGTGCTGGAACTTGGGGTGTTAGAGCAGGCACCTGCCCCTCATCTCCTTGCGGGCTGACACTGTGATCTGCTCCTCTACGGCAGCCGGCATCTCTCTCCATCAGCTGCCTATACAAGTTGCAGGGCTCACAGAGACATCCTTGGTTGGTCCCTACTTTCTAAGTTGTGGTTCGGCCAACAGTCTCTCTCCTCACCCTTTTTCCCCCGGGCTCTTGTCAATGTCAAAGAAGCCGTAGTTGCGGCTGAAGGTGCACATCTCCTTTGGGCTCCCCTCGCTGACAGCAAGGATGGCAGGATTAGAGTTTTTTGGGTGGAGGTACTTCATGCAAAAGGCTACCTGAGGTTCACTCATCAGGGGACATAGAGACTGATGGGGGCAGGTAAGCATGATTTACTCTGACTTATTTGGGGGGGATAAAATGATATGTGCTGTGGGTGATTTTGGAGGCAAGAGGACTTCTGATTTAAAATCCACCGCCCTCAAACCCACCTTCTAGAACAAGTCCTTTCCTCTCCATAAGCACCCCCAGCACATATCATCTTACCCTCCCAAATCTAAGAGAAGCCAGCTGCCGTAGGGTGATCACAGCATTGGATACCTCAGGGCATGTGCCCCAGCCTCCAGGTGTTCATGTTTGCATGCTCCTGCCAGTTGTGTTAAGGCCAGTTCACACTGACCACCCACTAAACTGCAGACATTTAGTGTGTGGGCACTGGGCATTTTAGTGCATCACAGAGCTCCCTTTTTTTTTTTTTTTTTGTGTAGCACTACTCCCAAGGGAGCTGCTGGTTACTGGTTACCCTGGGTTACCATTGGCAACAACAGAACATTCTGACATTTTCCCAAGTGTTTTACCTCAGACAAGAATCAGTCCAGTATCTTTGGTTTTTATGTTTTATATGGAACTTGGATAGGAGAAGGGAGGAGTGGGATACCCCAACTGAATGAAACTATGCACAATAGGCAGGGACGACTTGAATAAATGCTGGTTAACGCTGAGTAACACTGAGTAACGCTGAAATTGAGCTAGTCATGGCTAGGCCGCTGCTTTGCCCTTGGCTGTGAAATGTTTTGCTTAAGCTTCCTGAGGTAAACTCTATCCTGAGGCAAGCTGTACTGCTGAACAACTTCAAGGCCCTTCCTGGCACCCTCTTTATCTCTATCTTCAGGATTTAACTACTTTGCACCCCCTTTACTGTGACACTCTGAGTGAGCTGGCTCCTTGATCCCCTGACTTCTCTGGAGTGGTCTCCTCTCTAAGGCAGACCCTTAGGCAGATCCCTCAGTACTCACAATACTGTTTTTCCCAAAGTCCTCTGCCCAAAAGCTCCACTGGTCAGCACACTGGATCCTCTAGAGCCCAGCTCCACTCCTGGTCCCTAGGCCGACCTCCTTGACCACCTTCCTCACTCTGCAGGAGTAAAGACAGCCATCCACCTCCTCCTGGGACTTTGCTCCTGCCAAAAGACACCCTGTCAAATCCCCCTCCGGATTTATTCCCAATCCCAGGATGCATTGCAGCAATGCCCCGCCCACTGGGACAGTCATAAACCCTGGTGTGCTATTGGTTAGGTTTCCTCCATTGTCCAACAAGCTACCTTATTGGATACAGTGGGGAGACTCCCTAAGACCCAATGAATCACACCTGAGAACATGTGACAGGCCAAACTCTCCTGATAAGCAGAAAGAGCCACTCTATGCATTTGCCTAGCACCTACCTAGGAAGGTGCTACATTTGTATGAACATTTATTCATGTCACTGTACAGCAGTGCAGTTCAATGTGCTACTGTACAGTGGCATGCAATGCCTTCCTGTGTGCTATGATAAAATGCAGCAATGTTAGGGTCACTTTTGAATTAAATTTGTCATGTGCGTTGTTGTGTACCTCTTTAAGTATTACCTGAATTTGTTTTTTGAACAGCTATCATTGTCTTTTTAAAAGGATGTGTAACGTGTAACATGCTCCAGACCCCTGATTCCTCCCCTCCCTGTGACAGTGGGTGGGGGATCTTCTCCTCTCACCTGCTGTTGCATTTTGAAAATAGCATGGCTGTGTGTGGCTCCGCTGACGCAGCCACATCAATCATTCACAGCAATCTGTAAATGAGAGAACTACAAGTACTGTCTTCCATTGCAGCTGACAGCTTGTAGTTCAGAAAGAAATGCAAGGGCACCTATTAGGGCTCTCATAGTTCATTCACAAGCCCTTCAGCTTGTAAACAGTCAGTTCGTATTGGAGGTCCAGGCTAAAATCTGCAGGGCTTGTCTGCAGGAGCCTGACATTGCACCCCTAATCAAGGGTGCAATGCTTTCCAGGCTCCTGAAGGAAAAAATAATACATTTACTTCTTTTTTCCAGCAAAAATATGTGCATTTATTTATTTTTCTCAAAAGGTGAACTTAACATTTAATGTTGTTGAATAAAGATGCTATGCGATTTTAGAGATTTTTGTATATAATTTTAGTGTTTACAGTGCCTTGAAAGTCCCAGCCACCTATTGTGTTTTCATATTGTTTTGGGAGGGGTGAGTGTGCAGATTATTGTAAAAAAATGTTTCACTTTAGTTTTGTATCTTGTATTCAGGATTGTAAAAAGTGCAGCAGTTTTTTTTTTTGTTTTTTTTCTAGCGCAAAGTTTACTATATATTTTTTGAGTGTGCAGATTAGTGCTTGATTTTTTATTTTTTTTTTTTGGGGGGGGGGGGGGGGTGCAGAGTTGGAATTTTTGCTAATAGGGTAAAGTGGGGGAAAGTGTTTTCCTTGTGGGGGAATGTTTCACTCTCCTAACCCCTACACTGGGTGTTACACTCCTGAACTCTTTTCACTCCTCATCCCTGTATTTTGTGCATAACACTCCTGCCCCCTGCATTCTGTGCATTACTTACCCCTGACCCATTGCATCCAGTGTGTCATGTACTCTTGAACCCAGCACTGGCTGTGTTACATGTTTCTGATCCTTCAACACATTGCATTGCACACCCTGGACCCCTGCAATCTGTGTTTATTATCCTAAATTTGACACTGAATGGCGCACTCTGTGTGTTACATAATCCTTACACTTGCACTCTGTGCATTGTACACCCTTGATCCCTGCACTCTGCTCTACAGACTCCTGCACTCTATACATTATATTATACATATACGTATACTCACTCCCCCCCCCCCCCCCCCCCCCAATGTTCATTGTCTCAACAGTTACTGGTTGCTAAGCAGTCCCTGAATATTTTAATGAAGTGCTTCATTAAGGTAGTCTCAGACAAAGTGTTAGCTCTCCGGGCTCTACCAACTGTACAGACTGCCCATTGCACAGATGGTGGCCAAGGGCCTACACTTCCCATCCTCTTGACCTTGTATGGTTAACCCCTTAACTCCCTATAGTATTCACACAATAAGTCCAAGCATCACCTTCCAGAACTTTGCAGCCAGGTTTGTACCTGCAACCACTCCGCACATATTACCTTCCAGGTATTGCCTGTAGAGATAGGCATTTCTTTAATAAATATTCACACAGAGGCAAGATCGTACAATAAAATGTCTTTACTCTTTTAAAGCAGTAGTTGATACAGAGTAATCCATATAATGGCACAGAATAAAACTGTCCACATATTGGATGAGGTTTTAAGTGATTTCATCTTTGGAGGTGCCTGTACCTCTCCTTATTTTCCACTGTCCAACTATTGCTCACCGTTCTTCTTGCACAGAGTGAGAACCAAAGGGGAACACTAACTCTTGGTTTAATATCCATTGTAGAGATCTGCTCCATCCCCAGTTAAGGATCACCTTTTTTCCTTTTAGTGTTCAGTGCAGAGTCCCGCTCAGCAGCCCCTCCCTCAAATGGGGGGAGAGAAAGAGATCCTCCAGCAGGCCTTACTTGTCCTAAGATTCCCTGCATAGCAACGACCCCAAACCCCAGCTCCACGCACCTTATAAAGGGACTCACAGAAGATTTCCACAAAAGGAAGAGCAACCCTTAAAGGGACCAAAACTTAGCTCTACTTCTCTACAAGTCACACAGAATGAAGCATACCAGTATGGGGTCATCCAGCATGTATGACATAATAGGGTCAGAGCCATGCCCATCACACAGAGGAAAACATGTTAGTACAGGGGCAGTTGTACTGCATAGCATAATGGGGGTAAAAGCTATGGCAATTACAAAAAAAGAAGAATAACAGCACAGAACAAGCCAGCATATATGATATAGTTATGGTGAGAGCCATAAACCTCTACAGGCATGGCATTGAAGACATGCTACTCGACATTCCATTTTCACACCTGATGAAGGTGGTCTTTTCTGAACTTTACTGGCCAACCAGCAGCATCATAGGTAGCCCACCAGTCTGACGCCCAGCACAGTTCTGTTCCTCTCCAGCACCCACTCCAAGAGCTTCTGCCTTCCAGTCTGGATAGACAGTGCACCTTATTACAAGCCACCACAGCGCCTATTGGCTAAAGGGTTGCAGCAAAAGGGGGTGCAGATGTAGATGGATGGTGTCCAGTATTGAATCAACATAATATGCGGCAAGCCAGACTGTTATTGATTCTGATCTTGATGCTGTTTATATGGGATGGGTGACAACTATACACAGGAACACCTAGGTGTAGTCACATATCTGAGAGTGCATCCCTATTTTTTAAATTCAGACAAAAGTTATGATTTAATAAACAGGTCCTGGCCAGATTCTGATAAGCTCCCCCCAGAAAAACTAACAGAATGTGTGAATGAGGCCTTGGTTCCCTCAATTTGGGAACAAGTTTCTTTGCAAAGGAGGAAGGCTTGGTGTACCCCTCCCTCCTAATTTTCAAGGTACCCTCCCAATATTGAAATATATTTGGCCTGCCCTTCCTTTTCTGGTATGACTTTTATTGGGAACTACACATCATTTAAAAAAAATGGGAAAACATGGGAAAATAGTCAACATCGGGTAGAGAACACAAGAAGTTACGTACCAGCTTAAATAATTTCTGGCAAGATCAACAGATATTTTTGAGCTTATCATATAGATGTAAAAACATGAGACTGTTCATTGTTAGGGTTCAAATATGCTTTATGTTTTTACTAATTTAATCTTTGATATAACAGAATATGTAAGTCTATTCGCACTCATTCCTATATGATGAATGCGATTTAGGACTTACTGTTGCCTGAAGACCTCTTCAAAGAGAACATAATAGAGGTCTCCGTGTATATTTCTCAAAGCAGCATCTTCAAGCTGGTAATGCTAATTATTCTGTATAGCATGACACCTCCTAGAAAACTGAAGACCTTATTAGAGACTTTATTTTCTGACTCTAGTACTTATAACAAATATCATTCTTTACAGTTTGGCAGTACTGCAGTAGGTGTGCTCACAGGGTGTGCCAGGTGTGCCTAGGCCCACCCTAATCACCCTGTTTGGTGCAGATTCACCCTGTTTAGACTCCTGATATTTCACTAAAGCCCCCTAATGGGGCTCCTAAAAAATTGTAAAAAATATAATAAAAAAAAAAAATACTGACACTGTCCACTTCCCTACTGACACTGTCCATTGCTCTGCTGACACCATCGGTATATTGTGTATGCACATGCACACACGCACAAATATGTTTGAGCTTTGGTGTGAAGTCCCTAATGCATTAGGCCGTGCACACCTATGAATACTGCCATTGCAAAATACAAGATATTTTTCACAGGCATATTCTTTTTGTACGTATGAATTACTGGATATTTCCTTTGCATTGATGATTTTAACACAGATTGATTACTTGCCAAAATGCGCTTAACACTATTAACAAAAGCAGGCTAGTGTACCTAAAACTAGGAGTCAAATCAAAACATAATTTTTAACCACTTGCTGACTTGCCGACTATTTACGGCGGCAGTCAGCCCCTCACAGGCAAAGTGACGTAGGGGTACGTCACTAGCCTGTGAGGCTCTAGGGGGCGAGCATACGCCGCCGGAGGCGCTCTCCCACCCCCGCTTGCTCCCTAACTTCCCCGCGCGTGTGACCGGTGGACCCGATGTCCGCCGGTCACTCACAATCGTCCGTTACAGAGGGAGAAAGGCAGACGGCTAATGTAAACAAAGCCGCCTGCCATTCTCCCCTGTGTAAGTGCAGAGATCATATGGTCCTGCTATGTAGGATCGTATTTCTCTGTAGTTACACAAACAGCCACATCCCTTTACAGTTAGAAGCACGCCCCTAGGGACACACTTAACCCCTTCTTCTCCAATAAAGTTAACCCCTTCCCTGCCAGTGTCATTTTTACAGTAACAGTGCATATGTATAGCACTTATTACTGTAGTAATGTCACTGGTACCCCCAAAAGTGTCAAAAATTCAGTCAGGGGTCCGATCTGTCCGCCGCAATGTCGCAGTCCCGCAAAAAAAATCACAGATCGCCGCCATTACTCGTTAAAAAAAAAAATTACAAAAATCTTTCCCTTAGTTAGTAAACGCAATAACTTTTGCGCAAACCAATCAAAATATGCTTATTGCGATTTTTTTTACCAAACATATGTAGCAGAAAACAAATTGGCCTAAAATGTTAAAAAAATTAGATTTTCACATTTTTCTCGGGGGAATATTATATAAAAAAATGTGAAAAATATTGTTATTTTTGCAAAATTGTCGCTCTCTTTTTGTTTATAGCGCATGATCAAAAAATCGCACAGGTGAACAATTACCACTAAAATAAAGCTCTGTTTGTGAGGAAAAAAAGACGTCAATTTCATTTGGGTACAGCGTCGCACGACCGCGCAATTGTCCGTTAAAGTCACGCAGTGCCGAATTGCGAAATAGGGCCTGGTCAGGAAGGGGGTAAAATCTTCCGGGGCTTAAGTGGTTAATTGCCATTTGTTTCTTCAATAGGAAAATTTACCCTCCCTTCTGTTCTGCTAACTTGTGCCATCTGGTAAAAGAAATGAGGAGAAATGAGCATAGACTGGAATATAAAACACTTACATCAGAACTCCATCTGAAAACAAAAAGCAGCTTTTGCTGCAGTACTCTCCACACCAGAGCTGCTTGCAATACTTCCTTTCCACCACAGGATGCCTTCAGTCTTCTGGCATCATTTAACTCTCTTCCTCTGAGCTCAGGCTGTTATGGACCTGTTACCAGCCTGGTAGTGAAGGAGAAGAAGCACAGTGATGAGCTCATCTCTCTGTCACTCTGTTTTCTTCTCCTATCAGCATGTTCATTGTCAGCATATAAATTGACGGGCTCCTTGTTCTGCTTCTTCCTCTCTCAATATGAGCTCTGCTACTGTATATAGGGTCTGCAAAAAAAGTTTATACCAAGTCAAATCCAGGTACTCACACTGGTTGCTTTTAAAACAAACAAACAAAAAAAATGAATCTACCTAAAGTTTAGCTTAAAAATGTTAAAACCACTGGTCAGGTTTTATTGCTGTCGGTAACTTCCTTAGGGATATCTCCTTTCATTTCTTGATCCAATTACTAGTGCAGCCATTATTTCTTCAAAAATGGGGTTGATGTCTACTTTTACCCATGTGACACTGGGTCAGTATACTGAATGTACTCTGAATATGAAAGAAGCTAGAAGTAACTCTAATAGGCTAATACCTTATTTTCTGGCGTATAAGACGACTGGGCGTATAAGTCATCCCCCCTAGTTTTCAAGTTAAAACATAGGTTTTGGGCTATACTCGCGGTATAAGACTACCCCCTTCCCAAGCAAGGCAACACCATTGAAAAACATCAGATTTCTCAGATCTCTCATATATCTCCAAGGTACTGTAAGAAAGTATTAGATGTAATCTCTCAAAGCGCTAGCTGTCTGTGCCCTTTTAATCTCCAAGGTACCATAAGTATCGTAAATGTAATCTCTCATAGATCTCCAAGGTACCATAAGTACCGTAAATGTAAGCTCTCATATATCTCCAAGGTACTGTAAGTACTGTAGATGTAATCTCTCATATATCTCCAAGGTACCGTAAGTACTGTATATTTAATCTCTCATATATCTCCAAGGTACTGTAAGTAAGTATTACCGGTAGATGTAATCTCTCAAGGCGCTGGCTGTGCAGGAATCCTGTATACCGCATGTACCGTAGCTTTGGCTAAATACAGTATACCGCGCTAAGCCAATCACGGTGAGCAATGTATTATATTATTGAATGCAAAGACTGCTTGGATTGGTGGAGTCGGAGAGGTGGGCTGATGTTATTCTCTCTGACTCTGCCAATCCGAGCAGGCTTTGCATTCAATAATAGAATACATCGCTCACCGTGATTGGCTCAGCGCGGTATACTGTATGTAGTAGCCGAAGCTACGGTACATACGGTATACCGGTACAGAATTCCCGCACAACCAGTGCCTTGAGAGATTACATCTACTGGTAAGAGAGATTACATTTACGGTCTTTACGGTACCAGCGCTTTGAGAGATTACACCTCCTACTTACTTACCTTGGAGATTTTTATACTCGACTTATAAGATGACCTCCCCATTTTGGGGGGATTTTTTTGAGGTTACAAAGTCGTCTTATACGCCAGAAAATACGGTATTTTCCTAATTTGTCGGTCATATATCCTTTCATTCTGTAAATCTTAACAAAGTCTTACTCAAATTTATAAGCCAAGCAGGGCCTGGTTTCTAATGGCTGAACCATAACTCCTCTAAGCTATAAAAGCAGTTATGCCCTGTTGATTTTTTTTTCAAAATCAAAAGTTTTTTACTAGTTCTAAAATAGGTGTAAAATAACATCACAGCTGACACCTATGCTTGCCTAGCCAAAACTAAAATACCCTCAGTTGCCACAGCCTCCTGGGATATCCACCATGTTCCAAAAGGATGAGGGCCAGTTAGTGCCGAAATATGGCAAGACTTCACACCTGCATAGCTTTTATCTATGCAGAGACATAAGCACAAAATCCTGCCCTGTTTTAGCTCTTAAGGCCCGTACTCATTATAATAAAATCACAGGTAACATTTCGTATGACGAACGATCAGCTGACTATCTGATCGTTAGTATATATGTATATAGTGCTTTAGACAGCTTAATCCAACTTTTCGGATGACAAAAACTGAAGGTGCAGGCTAAGAACTTTTTAACGTATGTGAGCACAATGTCCAATTTTGGTGTAATTAGTACAGTTTTCATCCGAAAAAGATCGAAAGAGCAAGACTACGTATTCTCAGAAATGAAAGATTACATTACAAAACAATTCAACACATTACATCACTTCTGAAGTTGTATTCTGTCATACAAGAATTTTTGTATGTTGAGTAACCTCTTCAATTTCGATATGAGACTAGCACGCAACAAAAAAATGGATGATTAGCTGTCCGATAATCTCATTGTGTGTACAAGGCGTCACTTGCCTGCAGCCTTCTGGGATGTCTGATTTTGAAATCCCAGGAAGCTGAGGGTACGTTACTCTCACCTAGGAGCGAAATTAGACAGTGGGGGATGGATGCTGAAAATTAGGCATATACTATACACAAAATAATAATAAAATAATTTGTGAGAGAGGTGGGAGGAAGGGAAAAAAAAGCAAATGTAGTTAATGGTAAAAAGTCTACTTTAAAACAGGATACACTATACAATACTATACACTTTGCAGTTTATGAGAGCCTACCTGGCCACCTGGTGACACATGGAGGTGCATTCTAATCTATGAAACCAGTTCATACTTTAGCTTAATACTGCACTCCAGATCCTACCACTAAAGTCTTTCTAAAATAAATTTGGAGGTTAGTGGTAGAAGGTGGTGGTGATGGTGGTGGAGGTGGTGGTAAATCATTCATGAGTTATGTTTTTAATACTTAAACCAACAAAGTTTTCAGTATAGTAGCAGAAAAGGGCACTTATCGTAATTTACTGTACTCAACAGTATTGTCTTAGTAATCCTTATAAAATGAAAGCTAGTGCCGATAGTTTACACCTCTGTGCTTATAGAAACAGTTTGTCTACTCAAGTTGCTTTTATCTTTTATCCATGAACACAAAATAATTACGGAGAATAAGCACAGATAAAGGTTATTTTACTTTTCAAATGTTCACAGGTGGCCAGGTGATGTATTCTTTCTGATTAGAGTTTCTTTGAGCACAAGCTGAAAACAGTTGGAGTAGCACTGCACATATTGGAACACTGATACTTCTCAGGATAGTTTGTTTTGGGTCTTCCTTGTGCAAGTAACAGTTTAATGTTGAAGGATATATTGAGTAATATAAGCATAACAGAAGACCTGTATAATATTTTTTTTTATTAAATAAAATAGGAAAAAACTATGGATGGGCATATTTGAACTTCCCATGCCATCCCAAGTCTATTAAAGTGTGAGTCTTGTTTACAAATTGAATGACCTATGTTCACGACACAGCTGATTTTATGTAAAGCATCTCAAGAGTTTCTCACTTTCAAATCTCAAATAAACAAACTTTAATAATAATGTTCTAAGAAACACACTGATGAATTCTTCTAGTATGATATTACATGAGTTGGGTGTTATTTACCATAATTAAAGCAGGGGGGCTCCACCCAAAAGGGTAAGCCTCGTTTGTCTGTCTTCCCCTAACCCCCCCCCCCCCTCCCTGCAACATATGGTACCTTTTAGGGGGAGCAGATACCTGATTTTAGCAGGTACCGTCTCCCAGTTTGGGCTCAGGTCAGTGTGGCAAAGTGAGCCAGAAGTTCCGCCCCCCTCCTTCCCTGCCCATTCACAGAGAGCAGCGCGATTTATGCATGCGCAGTAGGAAACCGGCAGTGAAACCACAACGGCTCCACTGCCAATTTCCCTTAGCCGAAATAGCAGGGCCCACACCCGAGAGCCGATTTAACCACTTAAGGATCAAGCCTATTTCTGACACTGTCGTTTACAAGTTAAAATCAGTATTTTTTGCTAGAAAATTACTTAGAACCCCCAAACATTTTATATATTTTTAGCAAAGACGCTGGAGAATAAAATGGCAGTCTTTGCAATATTTTTTGTCACGCGGTATTTGCGCAGCGGTCTTTCAAACGCAATTTTTTGGGGAAAAATACATTTCACTGAATCTAAGAAAATATTAACAGTAAAGTTAACCAAATGTTTTTGTATATTGTGAAAGATGATATCACGCTGAGTAAACAGATACCTAACATGTTACGGTTTGAAATCGCGCACACTGATGGAATGGCGACAAACTAGGGTACTTAAAAATCTCCATTTTGAGTTACAGAGAAGGTCTATTTCTAGAATTATTGCTCTCTCGCTCTGACGATCGTGGCAAAACCTCGCATGTGTGATTTGAACACCGTTTTTATTTGCAGCCTTTATGTATGCGTTTTCTATTTATTTTATTATTTTTATTCACTTTTATTTTATATAGTTTTTAATTTTTTCACTGTTTAAAAAAAAAAAAAAATCTGATCCCTTTTTTTGCTGTCACAAGGAATGTAAACATCCCTTGTGACAGTAATAGACAGTGACATGTACTCTTTATGGAGGGATTGGGGTCTAAAAGAATCTGCATTTTTGGATACTGACATTTTTTTAAAATCGGCGCCGTTGAGTAAATCGGAAGTGACATTGTGATGTTGCTTCCGGGTTACATGATCGGAGACCCGATTGAAGTTGAATCCAGCTTCGTTCGAGACTCCAACCAGCCCAAGGACATGCTAGCTGGTTGCTCGGTAGACCCAGGCAGAAGGCAGCGGGAGGGGGGACATCCCCTCCCGCTTGCTAGGATAACTGCCGAGCAGCTGCTTAGCCACCTTGGTTGTTATCTCCTGAAAGCCGACCACCGGCTCTAAAAAAAACGGTACTGGGTTGATGCCTGCAGCTGCAGGCATCATCCCGGTACAACCACTTCTGCAAGCCGACGTACAAGTACGTACAGAATCAGCTGGATGCCTTAACAGATAAGTGCTCTAATAGTAAAAGTCAGCAGCTACAGTATTTGTAGCTGCTGACTTTTAATTTTCGGAAGGGGGGGTGGAACTCCGCTTTAAGACCAGGTGTATTAAATATAAACTATTTATAATATTTGATGACTTTTTTAAAGTATTAAAAAAATTTGCTTGTGATTACTACTAATCCACATTCTTTCTCCGTGTACAAAAGAGTTCCAAGATTTTCTATAAATAGTATTCCAACACCATTGTAAAGATACCTACTCTTGTCATATACAGGAGTGCTTTTTTTGAGAATAGTTATCCTACTTCTCTTGATTATTTACTTTTAAATGGAATGCTGAAGTGGTTATAAAGGCTGAAGATTTTTCTCTGCATTAAAGTAGTTCTAAAGACTGAAGATTTTTTTACCTTAATGCATTCTGTGCACTGTTTTCATGCATGTCTGATGCTTCAGTTTTTTATTGAATAGGATCCTCTGTACAAAAGGCTTTCTGTTCATTTACTGTCCAGTGCATCTGAAGCTGCAGAGAAATGGATTGAGAAATCTACATCCTCAGTCCCTTTCTTTGTCTCAAAAGTGAGACATTGGTGATCTGTTTAAACCCCTAATATTTCTCCGAAGCCCAAATGCAAAAGCACAGCACTGTTGAGAAAAAATAAATGAAGTGGTTACAAAGGCTAAAGATTTTTCTCTGCATTAAAGTAGTTCTAAAGGTTGAATATTTGTTTTACCTTAATGCATTCTGTGCACTGTTTTCATGCATGCCTGATGCATAGTAAACTATGTTTACTATGCTTCAGTTTATTAATGAATAGGAGCCTCTGTACAAAAGGCTTTCTGTTCATTTACTGTCCAGTGCATCTGAAGCTGCAAAGAAAGGGATTGAGGAATCGACATCCTCAGTCCCTTTCTTTGTCTCAAAAGTCTCCCTTTCTTTGTCTCTAAAATCCCTGATATTTCTCCAAAGCCCAAATGCAAAAGCACAGCACTGTTGAGAAAAAATACATAAATAAAAAATAATTAAAAAATGTATTTTTTTTTTTTAATTTAAAAAATAAGGTTCAAACTTTATTGGCTTTTTCACACAGATTCTCTTGCCCATACAGTGTGGACGAGTGGTTTGCTTGTGCATCAGGAACTGCCTGTTGCCATAGAGGATGCAGAAGCTGTACAGAGATAATATCAGGTCCTAATTTGATAGGTATGTAGGAGTAGGTTAGTGGACCCAAATGCACAATGTCTGTGTTCGGGGGCCATACACCTGCATCCACACCCCTGTCCCATTGGGACCTGCAGCTGTGTTCGTACAGCTGCTGCATCCCCATAGGGCAACATAGCCTTCCTATTCAAAGCTCCAGCCACAAAAAACAAAACAAATTCACACTGTACAGGCCACAGCACTGATGTGAGCGAACACCAGGACCTTAATTACACAGAGACATGTATTTATTAAAGGCCCGTACACACGTACCGATCGTCGGCGAACGATCGTCCGTCTTTTGTCCCCGGGCTGTCGGTGTCTGTTGAAAAGTGCAAAGACAGCACAAGAATTTTGTCCACCGACTACAGCCGACTGCAGAAGTGATGTCATGTAATGGTTAACTTTCCCTGTGTTTTTTCTTTTCTGAGCATGCAAATCAATCAGATCTGAAGAAGGGCTAGGCCCGAAACATGTCATTTCCTCTATCTGTGGCATTCCCCAATAGCTCCGCCAGGTGACCCTTGGTTGCACTCTACAGCTGTGCCCTCGGTGAGCTGCCTCCACACTCCCGGCTACATCGGTGCTGCAGTTCCCGGTGCGCACGTCTGCGCCAGGCGCCTGGTGACGTCATCTTCCGGCGCCACGTCAGTAGGGACTGACGACCAGCGGCCGCTGCCGCCTCGGGCGCGCACCGCCACCGGAGTTGTTCGCCGGGGTTTGAGCATCTCATCCCCCCCTGTCAGCCTCTTTTCCTCACCTCAGGCATCGTCCAGCCCGGAGGCACATTTGCAGTGAAGGTTCCCGATCTGACCGAGGCAGCTAGTCCATCTACAAGTGCCACACCGTTCAGGATTCACAGGTGGTAAGGCGTTGTCTCCCTGCCTCTGGGTCCTCCTTGCTTTGGAGTTGTCTCCTTTGGTATCACATCTGTTTGCTGAGCACTGCACCCTTGGCACACCATTGGCTTTCCCTGACTAGGAGCTTATTTTAAATTGATTTTAATAAACAAGTTTGATTATTTAAGATCCCGAGCAGCATCCAAGTTTTTTTGTGCCATTTTGTCCGGGAGCGCCATCATACCCCGTTTTTTTGTGTCATTACTTCCTATGATTTCTAGCAGCAGCCATGGTCACCCCATGCTGAAAAGAACTCTCACTGAACTCCTGTCCAAAAAAAGCTTAAGTGGAATTTCACTCTCCCAGTCAGCATTAATTATTTTTAATCCTCAAGCCCCTAACACTAATAAATACTGTATTTATCGGCGTATAACACGCACTTTTTCTTCCTAAAAAATGGAGGAAAAAGCAGCAGTGCTTTTTTTTAAACTTACTTGTTTTAAACTTATTTTAATATTTCTTCTGTTACTTCCTGTTTTTTTACCTAGGCAAATTATGTCATACATCCCAGGAGTGTTCAGGAGGGGAGGAGGGGTTTTCTCAGCTAAGCACACTCTCCTGCATGCATACTTGAACTAAGGGCAGATGGATCCCAAGAAGTAAAATCTACCTGAATTATTTGCTCTTACTCAGGATGACCACAGCCAGAAATGCTAGGGGATGTTTTTCAAAGTGATTTCTCCACTAAATAAAGCATTGAGACATGAATGGATGAGGGGGGTTGCTTTGAATATTTAAAATGTATTAAATAGTGTTTTTGGTTTGAGGTGCTCAGATGCAGTGAAGATCTGCTTTAAGACGTATCTTGTTTATCTCCAACACTTCTAGAATGCCTAGTGTACAACCATCTGAGTTATCAACTCGCTGTTAGAAACCTTCTTGACCCATTTCAATCTGGTTATTGGCTGCAACACTCCATAAAAACCAGAACAGAATCAATCTTCTGCGTATAAGAGAAGTGCACTGGCAATCTAATGTAATCTAGTGTATGCACTGGCTTCGTTGCCCCCTGTGGGCTGGGGAAACAAAGAGAAATAATGCAGAAACAAAGAACATAGGGTGCACCAACCTACCACATTACCTTTGTAATAGCTTTATTATGTAAAAAGAGCAAATGTATACTCAGAAACAACATCAGCAATAAGACACATCAAAGTCCACAATGTTCTTGAACCGGTCTGGTCACCTAGACAAGTCCCAAGCATAAGAAGACCTTCCAAAAGGCTGATGCATTTCGAGCAGAGATCCACAGGCTCTGAGGAAGAAGGGATCTCCCCTCTAGATGTGTCAGCCTTTTGGAAGGTCTTTTTGTGCTTGGGACTTGTCTAGGTGATCAGGCCGCTTCAAGTACAAACCCAACAAAGCTTCTAATTAACTCCCTTGTTATCTCTTGCTTCAGCTAATGTAATTCCCTCCTTGTTAATCTACCTCTATGCAAACTATTTTCTTTCAATCCACATTGAATGTTGATGCCAGACTTATCCACATATACAATCTATTCAGCGTATTTCAACCCTCTCTGCCAATTCTCCACTGGCTTTCACTCACCCAATACATAAAATTGAAAAAATTAACCACACAACTCTTCCAATCCAGAGAAATCACCACCCCCATTTCAAAATATCACCCAAATCATCCTCTTTGCTCCTCACAGGACTTTCTGCTCTCTAGCCCCCTTGTCACCATTTCCTATGCTCTCTTCTCTAGAACTTCTCCAGAGGCTCTCCCTTGATATGGAACTCTCTACATCAATCCATCCAGCTTTCTTCCCTTCAGTATGATTTCAGGAGAACCTTAAAAACTCACCTCTTTAGGGGAAACCTATCTAACCTCTGCCTAACAACAGGAATTTTACTTACTCATTGCCCCAAAATCATTTCCTTTTATATCAGTTGCCTTTCCATTTAGATTGAAAGCTCTCATGAGCAGGATCCATCTGTCTTATAATAAATTATACTGTAGCTGTGCTGTATCTAATTAACAAACTGTTTGCACTCTATAAGTCATGTATAATAATAATAATAATAATAATAATAAGGAGCTTAAATCCAGTAGGAGAAGTGATAGATGCAGGGTAAAAACGTTTCCCTATGAATATTCAATGGAATTCTACTACTGTATGACCAGTTTAGGAGTGTGAAGATCCGGTTACAAGAGGTGTGAAGGTGAAGGGCATGGGTAGGGCATCACTCTTCATGTTGGAACCTCCACATAAAAAGTGGAGAAAGGTTAGAACTTCTGTTAAGTTTTTACTGCTATCTGTGGCTGCTTTATATTGTTTTCCTCTCACTAGCTTAACCACTTGCCTACTTTGCACTTAAACCCCCTTCCCATCCAGACCAATTTTTAGCTTTCAGTGCTCTCACACTTTGAATGACAATTGCGCGGTCATGCAACACTCAACCCATATAAATTTTTCGTCCTTTTTTTCATAGAAATAGAGCTTTCTTTTGATGGTATTTATTCACCGCTGGGCTTTTTATTTTGTGCGCTATAAATGAAAAAAAACGCAAATTTAAAAAAAAAACGTTTTTTTTTTTAGTTTCTGTTATAAAATTTTGCAAATTAGTAATTTTTCTTCATAAATTTTGGCCAAAATGTATACTTCTACATATCTTTGGTAAAAATAACCCAAATAAGTGTACATTATTTGGTCTGCGTGAAAGTTAGAGAGTCTACAAGTTATGGTGCTAATCATTGAAAATTGATCACTCCTAATGTACTGACAGCCTATCTCACTTCTTGAGACCCTAACAAGCCAGGAAAGTACAAATGACCCCCAAATGACCCCTTTTTGGAAAGTAGACATTCCAAGGTATTTAATAAGAGGCATGGTGAGTTTTTTGAAGTTGTCATTTTTTCCCACAATTCTTTGCAAAATTATTATTTTTTTTTTTTTTTTACAAAATTGTCATATTCAACAGGTTATTTCTCTCACATGGCATATGCATACTTACAACTACACCCCAAAACACATTCTGCTACTCCTCCTGAGTATGGCAATACCACATGTGTGAGACTTTTTTCCAGCCAGGCCACATACAGAGGTCCAACATTGAAGTAGCACCTCCAGGCGTTCTCGGAGCATAAAATACACTTTTCATTTCTCAACCACCTATTACACTTTTGAAGGCCCTGGAGCACCAGCACAATGGAAAAGCCCACTAAATGACCCCATTTTGGAAAGCAAACACCCCAACGTATAATCTATGAGGTATAATGAGTCTTTTGAACATGTCATTTTTTTCCAGAATCTTTCGGAAAATGTGGAAAAAAAATGAAAACGCATTATTTTTTACACAAAGTTGTCAATTTATAAGATATTTCCAACACATAGCATGTACATAGCAAAAATGACACCCCAAAATACATTCTGCTACTCCTCCTGAGTATGGCGATACCACATGTGTGAGACTTTTTTATAGCCAGGCCACATACAGAAGTCCAACATTGAAGTAGCACCTCCAGGCGTTCTCTGAGCATAAAATACACTTTTCATTTCTCAACCACCTATTACACTTTTGAAGGCCCTGGAGCACCAGCACAATGAAAAAGCCCACTAAATGACCCCATTTTGGAAAGCAAACACCCCAACGTATAATCTATGAGGCATAATGAGTCTTTTGAACATGTCATTTTTTTCCAGAATCTTTCGGAAAATGTGGAAAAAAAATGAAAACGCATTATTTTTTACACAAAGTTGTCAATTTATAAGATATTTCCAACACATAGCATGTACATAGCAAAAATGACACCCCAAAATACATTCTGCTACTCCTCCTGAGTATGGCGATTCCACATGTGTGAGACTTTTTTATAGCCAGGCCACATACAGAAGTCCAACATTGAAGTAGCACCTCCAGGCGTTCTCTGAGCATAAAATACACTTTTCATTTCTCAACCACCTATTACACTTTTGAAGGCCCTGGAGCACCAGCACAATGAAAAAGCCCACTAAATGACCCAATTTTGGAAAGCAAACACCCCAACGTATAATCTATGAGGCATAATGAGTCTTTTGAACATGTCATTTTTTTCCAGAATCTTTCGGAAAATGTGGAAAAAAAATGAAAACGCATTTTTTTTACACAAAGTTGTCCATTTATAAGATATTTCCAACACATAGCATGTACATAGCAAAAATGACCCCCCAAAATACATTCTGCTACTCCTCCTGAGTATGGCGATACCACATGTGTGAGACTTTTTTAAAGCCAGGCCACATACAGAGGTCCAACATTGAAGTAGCACCTCCAGGCGTTCTCAGAGCATAAAATACACTTTTCATTTCTCAACCACCTATTACACTTTTGAAGGCCCTGGAGCACCAGCACAATGAAAAAGCCCACTAAATGACCCCATTTTGGAAAGTAAACACCCCAACGTATATTCTATGAGGCATAATGAGTCTTTTGAACATGTCATTTTTTTCCAGAATCTTTCGGAAAATGTGGAAAAAAAATGAAAACGCATTTTTTTTACACAAAGTTGTCCATTTATAAGATATTTCCAATACATAGCATGTACATAGCAAAAATGACCCCCCAAAATACATTCTGCTACTCCTCCTGAGTATGGCGATACCACATGTGTGAGACTTTTTTACACCCAGGCCACATACAGAGGTCCAACATTGAAGTAGCACCTCCAGGCGTTCTCGGAGCATAAAATACACTTTTCATTTCTCAACCACCTATTACACTTTTGAAGGCCCTGGAGCACCAGCACAATGAAAAAGCCCACTAAATGACCCCATTTTGGAAAGCAAACACCCCAACGTATATTCTATGAGGCATGATGAGTCTTTTGAACATGTCATTTTTTTCCAGAATCTTTCGGAAAATGTGGAAAAAAAAATGAAAACGCATTTTTTTTACACAAAGTTGTCCATTTATAAGATATTTCCAACACATAGCATGTACATAGCAAAAATGACACCCCAAAATACATTCTGCTACTCCTCCTGAGTATGGCGATACCACATGTGTGAGACTTTTACGCAGTCAGGTCACATACAGAGGCCCAACATGCAAAGACACATAGCATGCACATACCATGAATTATCATGAATTACACCCCACAATACATTCTGCTGAGCAAAGGGTAAACAAAAGCTTACCTGTAGTTTTAGAAGCGCAGTTGTCCACAGGAGTTGAGTCCAGGCAGCAGGCAGGGACTTGGTCAGCAACAGTGCATGTAATTCTCCAGGCAAGGATACCAGTCCAGTGTCAGTGCATGCGGCAGGCAGAGGCATAATGGTAGTCCTGCAGGCAGAAGTAGGGCCTCTGTCGGGATAGAATGGGAACAGGGGTAGAGGCTTCTCCCACCCAAATCGCTTTGAAGCCTCCGGGATCCAGACCCTAATCTGAGAAGAAGAAAAACAAAAAAAATTGTTTTCTTCATCCAGAAAAACAATTCTGGTCCCCTCACATATGCGAGACCCCTGTGGTATGAATCCCACTACTTCAAGAGGCAGGCAAAAATCGTGGTCAAACAGTCCAGGGTCAGTTCCAGAGCAGGCAGAGGTAGGTACAAAATCAGCAGGCAAAGGCATGGTCAAATAACAGTCCAGGGTCAGTTCCAGATCAGGCAGAGGTATGAACAGAATCAGCAGGCAGAAGAATGGTCAAAAAACAGGCCAGGGTCAGTTCCGGAGCAGGCAGACATAGGTACAAAATCAGCAGGCAAAGGCGTCGTTGAATAACAGTCCAGGGTCATTTCAGGAGCATACAGTGGCATAAGGGGTGAAGGCGGAGGACTACGTTTACCATACTAATAATTTAGACAAGTATGGTAACGGCGGAAACAGTCGTCTACACAGAGGCCTGGTTGGGAAGGACACTGGGGACAATAATAGCGGGTGTCTTTTCGAATTCCTGCCTTGGTACACACCCTACATTTTTTCTGCCGTTTTTGGTCTCTTTGTGTGGGAGGGATTTTACTGGGAAAATGGCGTTCAGACAGTCTGCTTTTTATGTCAGATCTAATATTTTCTGGTGGGCCGTTTGGAAATATGAGGGTTGTGAAGATTTCCTCCAGGTAATAAAGGAAGGGTTGGAGGCTTTCGGTGGATTTGCGGTATAAAATGTAGGAATTGTATATGGCCAAATGAAAAATATAAATTGCTACTTTTTTGTACCAATGGTATGTACGTCTTGTGGGTAGATAGGGTTCCATCATTTGGTCATTGAAATCCACTCCCCCCATGAATAAATTGTACTCATGTACACATGTTGGCTTTCGGACTGGGCCATTCCTTCGTCGGGATTCCACATAGTTGTCATTGTGGATCGAAGACAACATGTAGACGTCTCTTCTGTCCCTCCACTTCACAGCCAGAACTTCCTCATTTCTCAGACTCGCCGTCTCCCCTCTTCTCAGCTTGGTGTTTACTAGCCTTTGAGGAAAGCCTTTCCGTTTTTTTCGGACCGTGCCACATGCAGGAGTCTTCTTTCTGTGAAGGTTTCGGAAAAGGGGCAAACTGGTGTAGAAATTGTCTACGTACAGGTGGTAGCCTTTTTCAAGGAGAGGGTAAATGAGGTCCCAAACAACTTTCCCGCTTGATCCCATGTAGTCCGGACATTCAGGGGGATGCAGCTGGGTGTCCTTCCCTTCGTACACCCTGAAGGCATATGCGTACCCTGTGGCTCGGTCACATAGTTTGTAAAGCTTCACCCCATAGCGGGCCCGTTTGCTGGGAATGAATTGTTTGATGCCCAGCCTGCCGGTAAATTTAACAAGGGACTCATCCACACATATATTTTGGTCTGGGGTAAATAACTGAGGGAATATTTCTGAAAAATAATTTAGAAGTGGCCGAATTTTGAATAGCTTGTCAAATGCTGGGGAATTTCGGGGAGGGCACTGGGTATTGTCGTTGAAATGGAGGAACCTCATGATCATCAAATACCTGGCCCTGGGCATTACTGCAGAGTAGATGGGCATATGGTAGATTGGTTTGGTTGACCAATATGCTTGCAGTTCGTTTTTTTTATTGAGTCCCATGTTGAAGGTGAGGCCTAAAAATATCTTGAACTCCTCCACCGTTAGGTCTCTCCACTCAAAGGGACGGGAATAAAAAGATGTGGGGTTACTCTGGATAAATTGTTGTGCATACAGGTTGCACTGGGCCACAATGGACGTCAGCAGGTCCTCCGTAAAAATGAAACGGAAGTAGTCAATTGGGGCAAAGTTCTCCGTGTTGACCTGGACTCCTGGCTGGGCAGTGAAAGGGGGGATGATGGCTTCTCCTGAGTTGGGAGAAAGCCACAGGGGGTTCAGAAGGGCATAGGGAAGGCTGGCGTTGGTCCTAACCCTTTGAGGGCGAGGTGACACCCCACTTGAGCTTGGCCTTTCTTGCCGAGGCACTGTGGTGCTGGTGGATGGCACTGTGGAGCTGGTGGATGGCACTGCGGAGCTGGTGGATGGCACTGCGAAGCTGGTGGATGGCACTGCGGAGCTGGTGGATGGCACTGCCTCCTCCTCACCAGAACGCCTTCGTTTGGCAGGCGGGCAGTATTCTTCCTCGTCGGAGTCGGTCTGCGTCCCGCTGCTAATGACCGTCTCATAATTTACTTCGGAGTCAGACTCTGACTCCGAAGATTCCGAAGCAGAAAGCTCCCTGTCCATGTCCTCACTGATGATATTGAAGGCCTCCTCGGCTGAGAAAATTTTTTTTGCCATCGTTGGTGACACTGATGGGCACGGTGACACTGATGGGCACGGTGAGACTGATGGGCACGGTTAAACTGGCTCACTGATGGGCACTGTGATGGGCACACTGATGGGCTCTGTGGGCACACTGATGAGCACACTTATGAGCACGCTGATGAGCGCTGTGGGCACACTGAGCACTGGGCACACTGATGAGCACTGGGCGGCACTGATGAGCACTGGGCGGCACTGATGAGCACTGGGCGGCACTGATGAGCACTGGGCGGGCACTGATGGGCACACTGGTGGGCACTGGTGGGCACTGGGCACACTGATGAGCACTGGGTGGCACTGATGAGCACTGGGCGGCACTGATGAGCACTGGGCGGGCACTGATGGGCACACTGGTGGGCACTGGTGGGCACTGGGTGGCACTGATGAGCACTGGGCAGCACTGATGAGCACTGGACGGGCACTGATGGGCACACTGGTGGGCACTGGGCACACTGATGAGCACTGGGTGGCACTGATGAGCACTGGGCGGCACTGATGAGCACTGGGCGGGCACTGATGGGCACACTGGTGGGCACTGATGGGCACACTGGTGGGCACTGGTGGGTACTGGTGGGCACTGGGCACACTGAGCACTGGGCACACTGATGATCACTTGGCACACTGGTGGGCAAACTGGTGGGCACTGGTGGGCACTTTTTTTCACTTACGATCTCTCCTCTCCTCACACTGCAGTCTGTGTGTGAGGAGGGAGAGCTGGCAATGAGTGATGATCTCAAATGTTTACATATGAGATCATCTCTCATTGGATGCCTCGATCGTGACGAATGGCCGCTGTGATTGGCCATTCGTCACGATCTGTGATTGGCTGTGTCCAAGGGACACGGCCAACACAGCTTTTGCCCGATGCGTGCGGGCGTGTTAATGGGAGGCCGTTTAAAAACGGCCTCCCGAAAATTCAAGTCCGCGCTGCAGCCGTATATAGGCTGTAGCGAGGATGGGACCTGGTTAAAGACGACTTCCAGCTTTTCCTCCCCAAAAACAACAGATGCATTGTGCATGTAAATGAATCACAATCTCAGTGTCATCGTATGTGTAACCTACCTCATTTAGCTGTGTACTGCAGGTTTCTGTGTCTGTGATGTCACTCCTTGTCCTGGCTGAATTTCAAAGTTCTCTGACTTCCCATTTCCTGCCTTTACTAGTCCTGATACTACATGTCCCATAATCCTTTGAACCTCTGTAGTTTCAGGACAGGCTAGGGGAGTCACTTGTAGCAGTTCTTGGAGTTGATGTTGGTGGGTCTTTGGGTTACTGTGGGTGTTTCTGGGCCTTCATGTGGGTGGTGAAAGGAGAGAAATGGAAATGTGTTATCACTGCCCACACTCCATTCTTCTCTGCAGTGAACAGAGTGCTGTACAGCAGGAAGTGTAACCTTACAAACCAGAAATGTGCTATTCTAGCTATAAAGGGCACACAATTATAAGACTGATCATATGATCATGTTTTTTTTTGTTTGCTCTGTTCCCAATTTTTTTACAGAGAAACAGCAAACTGTCTTTGTTAAAGGCATGATTTGTAATGTGTATATAGTATTTGCACACACAACTCTATTTAGTCACACACAAATCTATGGTTGTTGTAAAGTGTATGTGTGGTCACCAAACACACAACAATTATTGTGAGAAGAAATGCACTCCTTCTACACAAAATGTGAAAGTGGCCTTAGATGCAGGGGATCACTAGCATACTAGAATCATTTCAGTCTTAGGGCACAAGGTTTTATCACTGCCAACTGTTCCCCCTTTAGCTGAAGGGCTAGTGGCTGGGGGTGAACACATGCCATGACTGTGATACTCTGCTTCATGGCTGTTATGCTTGGTGGGAACTACTGCCTGCGAGACACAAACAATTCTAGTGAATGAAGCCATACTGCAATTGTGCACGATGTGCATGTTGACAGTGTAGTACTCCAGCATTTAGGGGGTAAAATTAGATGATGAGGAGGTGATACAACTCCGTCTCACCGCCTGTCAAATGCTTTCGTATCACTTTTCAGTCTGCAAAGCAGATGTAAATGTGTCATACCTCCTCCTGCGTCATTCCCATCTTGCAGCATGCCAAAAAATAATGGCTTACTGCAAGTCTACAGAGGAAGGGCTATAGGAGGATATCATGAAGGTGTTTCCTTCATATATAAATTGATTCGTTCACAGAGAATGGGCTCTGGGAGGGCGGAATCTGAGGGGTGGGACTCTCCCTGTTCACACTGGTTGGCATATTTAACCGGGCAGGACAGAATTCTAATTGTGACCCATTCCATCCCGCCCAGCAGCAGCTAGTTTTCAAAACAGGCTGTGTATGAAGGTGTCTCCCTTTTGAAAAATGTGTGATCCATAAGGAGGGACTTGGGAGGTTTGGACACTTCCTGTAGGTGTGACTGGGTGGGATTGAATGCTAATTAGGTTGTATTCCATCCTACCCACCATCAGAGCTGTGAAGGAAGTTACATCATTTGTACAGTCTCAAAGGCTACAGAGGGGTGTGTTTTAGGCTCTAGCTGCTGCAGGGAGTGGCTGTAGTAGAGAGTCTACAGCCAGATATACAGAGTGTCATATGGTACAAAGCCACAACTAAACCCAGGAGATCAGGGGATCTGCAGACAACAGAGCAGCATGGTACAAAGGCATGGTCTATGCTGTGACTGATCATTCCATTCAGTTCTAGTGAAATGAAAGTTGGAGTTCAGCTTTAACAATAGTTTTACAAGACAGGAAGTGAGGGAAATTTTTAAGCAGCAACACAAAATAAAAATTATTTTTGTTAGGATGGTAGGGAAAGGCTAGAACCTTTGTCAGCTTTTTATTGAAGTCTGTGTTTCTACTGCTGTTTCTGTTTCTACGTTCTGTCATATGAAATAGTTGTCAATCTGACGGGAGTGCTAATCCTTCCTGTCTATTCAATGGAAAAAAGGGTTTTTGTTCAGACATACATTTTAGGGAATATAATGAAAAGTTTTTTCGAGGACAGCATGGAAAAACCAGGCCACTGAAAGGGGCTACACTGACATAACAAAAGTCTAAAAGATTTATTACTAAACAGCACTTACTGCGTCTTTCTACCCTAGGCCTGCCCCACTAACGCATTTCACCTATCTGAGCTTATGTGTAGATTTGTCCCCTCTCTCTATTATTAAGCAGGGATGGATGAAACACATTCGTTGTGGACCTAAAGCTGAAGGACGCAGTGTGCGCTATCTATCAATAAACCTGTTAGACTTTTGTGACGTCATTGGAGTGTAGCCCCTTTCTCTTAGATGGAGGCGGAATGGCTCCCTGGGCTTTGCACACGACTGACTGCTTAATGGAAGAACAAACTTGGCGGCTTAGTAAGATTTCTGGGTTTCTTCTAATGGAAAAAGAAGGCCTCCATACTATTTTAAATCAGTATAACTTAGGTAAAGTAAAATCATAGAAATATCACTTATATAGAAACACCAAGTCTCAGTTTCCCCAGATAATAGATCTAGTACCCACAGTATGTTTTGAAAGAAAAAAAAAAGACATTAACTTTTTATACAACGTGTCATCACACAAGAAGCCCTGACCAAAGTATATATGTGCTTAAATATAAATGAGTACTAAACTGGTATGGAGGGAGATTCCATTAGCCAGTTTCTATCCTGAGTGTAGAGGAAAAAGCAAAGTTATTATCAGACAGTAAAGCCCCCGTGGCATGCCATTTACAAATGCATTTTCTTTCCTTCTTCTGCCAAGTGTAATAAAAACAGTTAGGGCAGACTATAGAACTGCTAAAGCATGATTAATGTGTGAGAGCTGCAATGGAGATCGCCTAGTGGAAGATGCCTTTCCTTGCAATCTGACAATATGCAAATGTTTTATGAAATTCCAATTTTGCTCATTTATTTACAGTATATGCACTTTTTGTGATATTCATGTAGATCTAGCATTATATATATATATATATATATATATATATATATATATATATATATATATATGTTAAATAAAAAAGTAATGTATACTTTTAACATAGGTACCTATTACCTCTCAGGGATTACTGATGACAATGCAACTTTCTGCTTTTCCAGAAGCATGGAGTCATCTGAGCTTCACCACATTCACCAAGCTCTGGGGGAAATGGGTGCAACTGCACCAGCAAAGTGCACAGTTTACTTTCCTTTATTAAATCAACCGATAGAGTACTTACCTGTGTTCACAATTATCTGAGACATCAGCCTCTTTTGAAAAAAAAAAACAGAAAAGAGCCTCTGAGTGTAGACTGTTTAATTGGTAAAACATTTAAACAACACTTGGCAACTCACAAGGGCCTGCAGGCAACAGGCTGTGGGATTAGTAACAATATGTTCCTCCTGGTGAGAGCTCCAGCCGAAAGCTTGGGGGGCACTGTGATCATTTAAGGAAGAGATGTCGGCAATCTCCTGTGTGCGCTCCTGATGAAAGAGCGTACATGCTCAGCAAGAGCCTAACGCACGCTCAGAAACGCGCTGTGTTGCCATAGCTCACCGTTGATGTCAAACACTTCTCCTCCGTGTATTGTATCCCTTCACGGCCTCAGTCTGGGACCCAGGTGTTCTACAGGAGATTGACGGCATCTCTTCCTTGATTGATCACGGTGCCCCCCCCCCTCCCCCTGGCGGAAAGCTTTGGGCTGAACGGACGAACAGATCTCTCATCAGGAGGAATGATATCATCATACTAATCCCATAGCCTGTTGCCCGCAGGCCCTTGTGAGTTGCCAATTGTTGTTTACATGTTTTACCAATTAATCAGTCTACACTCAAAGGCGCTTTTCTGCTTTTTTTGTATAATTTCTTCAGAGTTCACCTACACTCCTGAGAAGAGCAGCCCAAATTAAGTGTAACCAGCTATCTATTATCATCAGCTATTTTGTATAAGGTTTTTAACCCCTTATGGACTGACCCTTGTTTACTAGAGACTCCTATCTGTTGCACCTGAGCACTTTATGTATTGTGTCCTTTATGTATCAGCCTCTTCTGCGATCGCTCTTCGTGTGAGTAGCTGCAAAGTTACAACATTGCAGTCTAATCATTGGGGTAGAATAGAGGCAGGGGTGGGCAAACTGTAGCCCTCTAGCTGTTGTGGAACTACATGTCTCATAAAGCATTGCAAGACTGACATATAGAAGCAGAGGCAAGTTGTTATCAGGCTCTTTTTATATGAAAGAGAGAGGGAGACCTCCAGGGAGAGATATATTCCCAGAAAAGAGGGGAGTATATGTGGACCGGGACGAAAGAAGAGAAGAAAGTGAGCTGGAAGGAACACAAAAATAAAGAGGGCACAGTAGGAGAAGACATTTTTAACCTGAGAGGGGAATACTTGGAGAAAGAAGAATAAGAGTTTTGGACAGGTTTAAGATTTAAGTAGGTTTTGGACAAAATACTTAAATATGCCCCGGTGAAACATTTTAACAAATTTCAAACATTCAATAATGTTCATAAATACGTTCACACCCTTAATACAAAAAATATTTTATTTTGAAACTCATAGCGCAAAAAAAAGTGAAGGCTGAAGGACCATCAGCAGTGGATTGATAAACAGATCAGTTTTTGACATATCGAAATATTACAAACAGAACACTGGAAAAACTATTGGGGCTAAATTTGCACCAAGTATTGCCAAATTTTTTTTGACAATATTGGAGTCTGAGTGTGTATTAAAAGATAAACCAAAATAATTGGTTTGCTATAAACGCTTTATTGCTGATATCCTGATGATTAGGAGTGGTGATAAGGAAACCCTAAGAAGCTTATTAGAGAAATTAAACATACATTTTAGGAATATTGTACTGACATTGAAAATAGATTCTCAGATTACTCATTTTATGAATTTGTCAATTACTGTGTAATGGAAAATAGTGGATTCAGTACAAAAAAACGTTTTTCAAAGGGACAGAAGTTCATATGTAATGTGTAATAGCTGTCAACATGCAGCTTTTAAAAAATCCTAAAGGACAGATCATGTAGCTAAAATGTAATTGTTTAGACAATAGGGTATTTTTTGCGACAGATTTTTCTGGAGAGAGATTTGTTAGGTAGGGCTATGAAAAAGATGTTATCTCTGGAGAGATGCAGAAAGTGAATACTATGGTAAGGAATGGGCTGTTACAGGACGAAGTGAGGAAATCCAGAAAAGATTTTGGAATGGCAATTTTTATGGCTTTTAATACACAATCTAAAAACATTGAAAATATTTTCAAATGCCACTGACCAATCTTGAAAAAAGATTGACAACTAGACCCTATATGCCCAGATTATTTAAGATTTATTTGAAGAAGGCGACCACCCAAGTTGAGGGATGGAATTGTGAAAAGTGGGATCGATCCTACATTGGAGAATTATTTTACCTTTTTTTATCTAAAATAATTTTTGGCTTGCAGAAGATGCTGTGCTTGCAAGATCAGAAAGGATAATATCAGAGATAGATATATATATATATATATATATATATATATATAGTGCTTTGCTAAAGTATTCAGCCCCCTTGAACTTTGCGACCTTTTGCCACATTTCAGGCTTCAAACATAAAGATATAAAACTGTAATTTTTTGTGAAGAATCAATAACAAGTGGGACACAATCATGAAGTGGAACGAAATTTATTGGATATTTCAAACTTTTCGAACTTTTCGAACTTTTCACTTCATGATTGTGTCCCACTTGTTGTTGATTCTTCACAAAAAATTACAGTTTTATATCTTTATGTCTGAAGCCTGAAATGTGGCAAAAGGTCGCAAAGTTCAAGGGGGCCGAATACTTTCGCAAGGCACTGTATATATATATATATATATATATATATATATATAGAGATAGATAGATAGATAGATAGATAGATAGATAGATAGATAGATAGATAGATAGATAGAGATATACAGTATAGAAATTAAAATATAAATATATATATATACGTACGTATATACATTGGAGCGCCCGTGTGGCCTCTACTGCATTGGAAGAACTTCTAGGAGTCTAGGGGTGCGTTTACTGAAGCATGTTTATAATATAACACAGTTATAAAAACCATTGGCTCCCAGCATTTTAGGACTTGTCATCGCCATGACCCTACAAGATTGAGATTTGGGGAATTGAAAACGATTTCGGAACATTGGAGGGGGGGACTATATCAGATTCCTGGTGGATTTATATCACCTAAGTTTTGGCCCCTAGAGGACATAACATTGATGGAGATATAAATCATTTTATTAGTAATATCTGAGACCCCCTGATTAGCAGTTTTTTTTTTAATTTGTATTCATTTTTATTACATAATTTTTAGGAATGGCTTTTATTTTTATTTAGCATTGTTTTTTTCTCAGCTCTCTTAAAAAAGCCCTAATATGAGTTAGCGTTTATATTTTATATTCTGTATTTTAGTATTCCTATTGTATTTATATATAGTTACATAGTAGTTGAGGTTGAATAAAGACAACAGTCCATCCAGTTCAACCTGTGTAGGTGTGTGTGGACGTATTCATTTTCCATACCCCTGAATGTTTTGATCTTGTAGATGTATGTCCAAGAGTCTTTTCAAAGTAGCCATACTGCCCGCAGTTACCACCATTTGTGGAAGAGAGTTTCACAATCTTATTGACCTCACTGTAAAAAACCCCTTGCGTAACCTGAGGTTAAATCGCTTCTCCTCTAATCGCAGTATATGGCCTCATGTCCTCTTACATTCCTTGTGACTGAATAGTTTTTTTCTATGCTGAGATCACTGTTGAGGTATTTGCAAATTGCTATCATGTTCCCTCTCAGGCGTCTCTTCTCTAGGGAGAATAAATCAAGCACTTGTAAATGCTCCTCATAATTTACTGTAGGTCCTCCAATCCCCTAGCAAACTAGCTTAGTTGGCCTTCTTTGGACTCTTTCCAGTTCCTGCACATCCTTTCTGAGGATTGGTGGTAGGATTACAGTTTTATCTCTGGAATATATTCCCTTCCTTATATAAGATATATTATAAGATTTCATTATTTTAAAGATTTTCTTTTGAAATGTGGAGCTTGTTTCTGGAAACCAGAAGCAATATTTTATTAATTTTTTATTATTTAATATTTTTTTTTATCAGTTATGGATTTGTATAAAATATGTGGGCCTATTTATATGGTTACTGAAACATGGTGCTGCTCTTTATAGTCTTTTAATAGTCTTTTTGGGTGATGTTTATTTGGGTATTATGGAGAGAAAGATCAGGACAGCATCAATGGTGTATATCTGTTGTTAAGCAACGGTGCATTTGTGTACTTGCTGTATTTTTTTTAGAAAAAATAATCAAATGATGGAACAATCATATTTCCATATTTCGATCAACAGAATGTTCGGTTTTCAACTCATCTATGGCCTGCCTTAGGCAAGTCGCAAATTATATCAGTGTATGCTATCTATTAAGGGTGGAGGGGCAGAGGAGCAACTTAGCTGAACCATATAGAAAATGTTTACTTAGACCTCTTATAACCTAGAGGTCGTTCCTGAGGTGAGCAGAACCACATACACATAACCATGGTGGTGTTTTTGGAGGAAATGATCACAAAAATGATTTAGAGTGGAAACGTTTCCATTGCTTACAATGTTCACAAAGGACAGTTTTATGGACTTAATATTATTTTGGCTGTGTATTTTAACTTAATTTAGTTATTTTTATAATAAGTGTGATTTGTGAGTTACACTTGTTTAAATACTTAGTGGATTTATTCATATATGTAGGTAGTAGGTTTGAGCATATTAAGTGTAGCGCTGTACTATTATAACGTTTCTTGCCTGGTTTTATTAATTTCAATTGTAGTAACACTGTTGCCTTCATCACTCAAAATCTCACGTATTATTTTATAAAGAAAAAAGCATAGAGGGCAGGAGAGGGAGCTGCCGGAGTTAACTTTCCAAGTTAATCAATAGGTGATTGGTTTCAAGGTGGTCCTAGCAACCAATCATCAGCTTGTTAATTTGAAAAGGGAACTCCGGCAGCTCCTGCCCTCTATTCAGCACTGCTGTGCCTCCAGCTCTGTGTGCTGAGTATGGTAGGAAGGAGTAAAACAGAGGCGGCTGTCATATGAAGAAAACAGATCATGCTTAGATAGAGTGTGCTCTGCTGCCATATAATGTAGGGAGGCTGAAAAAAAAAATGCTACACATGAGACAATGTTTGTTTCTGATAATATATGTACTTTTTCATTTTTTCATGTTCTCTGTATGTGACTTAAACATTCAGCCAGCAATATTCTTTTTGCAGAAGCTTTGCATTCGCTTGATAACTCAACATGTGCTTTCTGGTTGTCTGTCCCATTCAGAATCACATTCTAGCTCTAACCATGTAATGGCAATTCTGTAGATTTTACCATGTTGTTTCAAGATAATGTATGTGCTAAAAAACATTAAGTCTTAAGGGGGGCCAGAGGTGCAAGGGGCAGTGGTGTTAATGGGGTGCCAGAGGTGCAGAGGGCTGTGAAGTAAAGGAGGGCCAGAGGTGCAGAGGGCTGTGATGTAAAGGGAGGCCAGAGATGCAGAGGGCTGTTATGTGAAGGGGGGTCAGAGGTGCAAGGGGCTGTGATGTGAAGGGGTGCCAGAGGTACAGGGGGATGTGATGTGAAGGGAGGCCAGAGGTGCAGGGGACTGTGATGTGAAAGGGGCGCACAGGTGCAGGGGACTGTGATGTGAAGCGGGCCAGAGGTGCAGGGGGCTGGGATGTGAAGGGGTGCCAGAGATGCAGGGGGCTGTGATGTGAAGGGGGGTCAGAGGTGCAGGGGGCTGTGATGTGAAGGGGGGTCAGAGGTGCAGGGGGCTGTGATGTGAAGGGAGGTCAGAGGTGCAGGGGGCTGTGATGTAAAGGGGGGTCAGAGGTGCAGGGGGCTGTGATGTGAAGGGGGGTCAGAGGTGCAGGGGGCTGTGATGTGAAGGGGGGTCAGAGGTGCAGGGGGCTATGATGTGAAGGGGTGCCAGAGGTGCAGGGGGCTTTGATTTGAAGGGGTGCCAGAGGTGCAGGGGGCTTTGATTTGAAGGTTCGGGGGGTTGCGATGTGAAGGGGGGCAGAGGACACCACTGAGGGGAGGTGCAGTGAAGGAGGGCAGAGGGTATCATTGTAAAGGGGGGTTCAGAACACTACTGTGAAGGGGAAACTATGATATGAAGGGGGGATTGTGATATACGGGGGGACTAAGGAAAATCATGTAAGAATGGGTTTGTGAAATAAAAGAAACGGCTGTGATGTGACAGATCATGCGATTTGGACTTCTGCTAGATTACAATTTTACTGATCGGACCTCCGTGAATTTTACGTCAGTAGATATTTTAGTGTTTGCCTTTTTCTGCTTTGTTTTCATATAATTTGTGATACTGATACAGCAGCTGGTTAGTTCACTTTGGTGGTAGGCATGCAGACCTGCTATATTTTAAATACACTCATTATTTTGCTAACTGCAAATTAATATAGCTATCTATTCATAGGTTTAAAGTGTACCTGTACCTTCAAACAATGTAAAATTTATGATGGAGATTACAGAAAGCCCTTCCAGGTTCAATTTTGCTTTATTTCCAGTGAACCCATGAAACCTCAAACCACATTAATAAAATAGTGACCAAAATGTGCATGATTATGCAGTGTCCCCCTGCGCCACCTTACTGGCCAGTGAGACTACTTGTGATCACACGTATTGGCCAATAGAATGGTCATTAAAGGCAGAACAGAGCATGACCACACAACCATTGGCTCCAGTTTATGTAATAAGGAACCTCAGGATTTGAGCCTCCCTGGTGTCCTGAATATAAACCGAACAGCTTACAATGTTTGTAGATCCCACACGTTTGTTTTAAATCCACAATCAAAAGCACTCAATCTGGTTAAAAAACACATTCCCTATGTTGGTTTATATTAAGTGAAATGCCTAAATAACAGTAACATACGGACTGACCCCTTTCAGGGAAACATCTTGTAACATTCACAAATGTGCGACTGAGAGTTTGGATGGCTTAATGGAGTGTAAAGAATATAACAATGTTCCTAACACTGTTCTATTTGTTACTACAAGCAACCATCTGCAGATGTCAGCCAACTTGAGCTCTGAAAGTGTCATGAAACATTAAAAAGAAATGCTGCCATGGCAAATGAAATATCAAAATGTTAATGCAAAAGCACAGTGATTGCCACGCAAGCAGAGCTGCTATTATCGGTGCATTTATATCTCTAGATGTTATATTACAGACTATAATACCTAATTTCCCTGTGTATTAAAATTTGCATTTGCTTTGCAACTACAGGGAGTGCAGAATTATTAGGCAAATGAGTATTTTTGAGGATTAATTTTATTATTGAACAGCAACCATATTCTCAATGAACCCAAAAAACTCATTAATATCAAAGCTGACTATTTTTGGAAGTAGTTTTTAGTTTGTTTTTAGTTTTAGCTATTTTAGGGGGATATCTGTGTGTGGAGGTGACTATTACTGTGCATAATTATTAGGCAACTTAACAAAAATCAAATATACAGTATACCCATTTCAATTATTTATTTTTACCAGTGAAACCAATATAAACATCTCAACATTTACAAATACACATTTCTGACATTCAAAAACAAAACAAAAACAAATCAGTGACCAATTTAGGCTCCTTTCACACGGCCGCTCCGTGTGAAAGGTCCGCTGCGGGACTTTTTTTTTTTTTTTTTCCACGGAGCGGATGACATTTCTGTCATCCGCTCCGTGTGCCCGCATATCATCCCATCCGTTTGCGGATGATATGCGGACATAATGTATGTCTATGGCACTGCTGACATCCGATTTTCCTTCCTTTCCGTTTTTTACACGGAAGGAAAAATAGGGTTCTGTTCCGTTCGTAAAAACGGAACAGAACTGACAGGAGGAAAATCGGGTGTCAGCGGATGGTATTCCGCTGACACCCGCAGTGCCATTCACTTACATTATGTCCGCAAATCATCCGCAAACGGATTGGATGATTTGCGGACACACGGAGCGGCCGTGTGAAAGGAGCCATAGCCACCTTTCTTTGCAAGGACACTCAAATGCCTGCCATCCATGGATTCTGTCAGTGTTTTGATCTGTTCACCATCAACATTGCGTGCAGCAGCAACCACAGCCTCCCAGACACTGTTCAGAGAGGTGTACTGTTTTCCCTCCTTGTAAATCTCACATTTGATGATGGACCACAGGTTCTCAATGGGGTTCAGATCAGGTGAACAAGGAGGCCATGTCATTAGCTTTTCTTCTTTTATACCCTTTCTTGCCAGCCACGTTGTGGAGTACTTGGACGCGTGTGATGGAGCATTGTCCTGCATGAAAATCATGTTTTTCTTGAAGGATGCAGACTTCTTCCTGTACCACTGCTTGAAGAAGGTGTCTTCCAGAAACTGGCAGTAGGACTGGGAGTTAAGCTTGACTCCATCCTCAACCCGAAAAGGCCCCACAAGCTCATCTTTGATGATACCAGCCCAAACCAGTACTCCACCTCCACCTTGCTGGCGTCTGAGTCGGACTGGAGCTCTCTGCCCTTTACCAATCCAGCCACGGGCCCATCCATCTGGCCCATCAAGACTCACTCTCATTTCACCAGTCCATAAAACCTTTGAAAAATCAGTCTTGAGATATTTCTTGGCCCAGTCTTGACGTTTCAGCTTGTATGTCTTGTTCAGTGGTGGTCGTCTTTCAGCCTTTCTTACCTTGGCCATGTCTCTGAGTATTGCACACCTTGTGCTTTTGGGCACTCCAGTGATGTTGCAGCTCTATGAAATATGGCCAAACTGGTGGCAAGTGGCATCTTGGCAGCTGCACGCTTGACTTTTCTCAGTTCATGGGCTGTTATTTTGCGCCTTGGTTTTTCCACACGCTTCTTGCGACCCTGTTGACTATTTTGAATGAAATGCTTGATTGTTCGATGATCACGCTTCAGAAGCTTTGCAATTTTAAGAGTGCTGCATCCCTCTGCAAGATATCTCACTATTTTTGACTTTTCTGAGCCTGTCAAGTCCTTCTTTTGACCCATTTTGCCCAAGGAAAGGAAGTTGCCTAATAATTATGCACACCTGATATAGGGTGTTGATGTCATTAGACCACACCCCTTCTCATTACAGAGATGCACATCACCTAATATGCTTAATTGGTAGTAGGCTTTCGAGCCTATATAGCTTGGAGTAAGACAACATGCATAAAGAGGATGATGTGGTCAAAATACTAATTTGCCTAATAATTCTGCACTCCCTGTATATTTTTAAATTGATGTTTTATAATTTTATATTTTATTACATATACACAAGCTTTGTTTTACAAATAATCATTTAACCAGCTCCCAGCTATAACCTTTAGATGAACAATCCTCAGCATGAGGCCCCATGCTGGGGTTGTAGTTAACTTACATTCCATGGTGGAACTAGGAGCGCACAGAAGTGAAGACTGCAAGCACTGAGACCACGCTGTCAATAAAAGTGCTGATCTCATACTAATGATCAAGAGCCAAATCCATTTGGTTCTAGATCATGTCATTCCCATGACAACCAATAATATTAATGGCATGGGTTTTTACAAGACAGCTGTCAATGAATAAGCAGGCTGCAGCCGTTAAAGTGAAATGCAAACAGTAAAGAAAATTGTAAAATTCATTTATTAAAGAAGATATATCATTATATATATTTTTACAGTTCTGTCCTTTATGGGACAAAGATTGTGATACATTTTCCCAAGTGCTTCCCAACCCTAGTTATGACATCTGACCTATCCCCCTTACCTTCTGCTGGGGCTGATCAAACATGGATATGTTATGAAGGGGAAGATGATTCATAGCTGCAGGTTGTCTTAGCTGTGAGCACTTTCTTGAGAAAAGCAAGGGCAAGAGGAATGAACAGGCCGACACCTACCTCTGCATTCTTCTTGCTGTTGCTTGTCTTGTGAAATGCTCACAACTGAGACAATATTCAGCTGTAAATGAGCCATCTCTTTCATTGATGTTGTCAGGTTGGCTGGAGCAGAAGGGAAGTGGTTCAGGTCAGACCTCATAATTAGAGTTAAAAAGTACTTAGAAAATGGGATAAAGTACTGCATGTTATTTGCCCCACAGAAGACAGAATGTAATTTTTTTTTTTTTACACGCTGTTAAACAATTCTGTTAATTTATTATTTATTATTTTTTTTGAGAACTGACAATTGTTATTGGTATTCGTTTTTCAACATATAACAAAGAAAGTAAATGGCAATTAGATTGAAAAAATATAAAAAGTGCCATCATACAGATGATGAAATAAAGAAGCAAGGATAAAGTATTTGGAATTCAAATCAGGATACAAAATAAATTATCATCTAACGCTGTAGTGGCAGAATGAGATCAATGATCTGGCTTCCAGGAGGAAATTAAAAGCACAAGCACAACTAGATCGTATCCGCGCTAAGGTACGCAGCCACATATCAAAAGGCACTGTACTTGACACAGAGAAGAGGCAGAGAAGTGCAAGAGGGCAAGGGGGAGAGAGGAAAAAAGAAAAAAAAAAAAAGGGGAGGTGAGAATAGAAAATCCACCTGTGTCAGAGCCCAACCCAAATCAGAAGCTGACATCTACCCACGCCGTAACATGGCCAGCAATATGTCAGACTGGGGGAGCTTATAAAAGGTCCCACCAACTCCCAAACCTGGTTAAGGGTATCCACTTGAGTCAGTAAGGAAGCAGTCAGGTATTCCATCCTCTTCACATCTCGGATCCTAGAGTGCATTTCAAAGAAAGAGGAGGGGGGTCTCCCATTTCTTCCATTGAAGAGTAACCCAGCCTCGTACTGTGGCCAGCACCTGTGCAAGGAGTTTTTTTTTTAAATTTACAAAAGGATTAAGGTGGGAGATCCAGGAAGAAGGTTTTGGGGATTGAAAGGAATCCAGGAACAGTAGATGGATAAGAGTAGGGAGCGGACCATCTGCCAAGAAGGGACAATTAATGGGCAGGACCAATAGATGTGGTACAATGTACCTGGGACTTTTTGTGCATCGCCAGCAACAGCGGTCAGCAGAGGGATATATGGAGTGGAGCAGGTCTGGGGTTTGGTACCAGTGAAAGTGACTGTTATACTGAATTTCTTTGTATAAGGTACAAATAGAACCCTTGGATGCCTGTGACCAAATAAGTTACCACATTTTCAGGGGCAGCTACTCCCCCAAAGCCTGCTCTCACTTTCACACATAGGCATGCTGAGGCACGGGTGACGTAAGTTCAGTAATGAGAAGTTTATAAATGCCCTTAGAGGATGGGCCTTTTAACAAATCTTCTCAGAGTCCTTCAGATTAGAAAACTGGAAGGAGGCCATTTGTAAACAATTGCACATAATGTTGTATTTGTAGATAACTAAAGAAGGCCTAAATAACTAAAGAAGGCCTGTCTGGGAAGGGAGTAAGCATCTTTCAAGTCCTGGAAGGTCTGCAGTATTCTAGTTCTAACACTAGTCAAAATGAAACAAGGCCCTTTCCATAAAAAAAAAAAGGAAATCTGCAAGGTCAAGCTGCCCAGGACATTAGATTTAAATAGAAAGGAAGTTGCTAATGAAGCATCAGAGGTAAGAGGATAGAACAGCTAGGCACGCCAGAGGGTAGGCAGGAGCAATATAGGTCCCAACAAATGTGAGGTATCAAGAGGGGCATCATTACTCCAAACAGTTCAGATGGAAAGGAGCCAGTCACAGTTTCACGACCTCCGCCCAGAAATTAAAAGTATAGAAGGTATACCAAGGGGCAAGAGAGCGTAGTACTTAGCAACATTTGGAAATGCAAGGATACCTTGGCCCCGGGAAGCATAGAGAACGCACTTAGCGATCCTGTGTCTTTTAAAATTCCAAAATAAAATTAGCAAGTCAGTTTGAAGGTTCTTAAAGACTGAGTATGGGATTAGGATGGGCAATGTCTTGAAAAGGTAGAGGAATTTAGATAAAATTGCCATCTTAATAGTAGCCATATGTCCAAATAGGGATAGCTTATGGGATTTCCACTTGGCAAGGAAGGTCTTAATAGAGCCATATAATGAGGGAAAATTGGCTTTATTAAGAGTGTCATAGGACAGTGTAAGATAAACACCAAGATATTTTAGAGTAGAGGATCTCCATGAGTAATGAAATTATTGAGATAGGCATTGTAAGGTCTGGTGAGCTATGTTGAGAGGGAGGGCCTCTGTCTGAGAGTCTGTTCATTTTATTAGTTTTCAAATTAGTTACTTGGTTATCTTCAAAATAACATCCATGTGGTCTGAGCATCTAGTTTTCAATTACCTATGGTCATGAAAGGGTTAATAAAAGGTAAAAGCACTATGACAAACTAAAGTGGCAGTACAGCCCAGCTTGCTTTGCAGTTCCCTTTGTATGATTAAAACCTGATATTGAGCCCACTGATAGGAGATGAGTCACTGCTGTGATAAAGCACTGTAAACAACAGGTCCTTTAAGCAGAGGTGAAAAGTAACCATGGTAATGATGTGAAAAGAAAGCTGGAGCTTCATATGTTGACTGGATAGAAGACTGCATAATATCATACAATATAAAATAATTTTTTTGGAAAAGAACAATATTTTAAATGCTTTGTTATTTAGCCCTGACCATAATAAATTAATAATAAAACCACTATACAATGCTATAAAAAAAAAGTCACCTTTGTACTGAGTGTGACTTACGTAACAATGCCACTCTCAGGTGCGCCCTGCACGAAGATTTTCCAGCTCGCGGGACCACAATCTAGGTGCCAGCAGCCTGAGAGTGATTGTCACTGGGTTATGTTTATTAGGCAGTTAATCCTTAACTGCCACCACGACTTTTACTGAACAGTTAGAACTTCCACAATATTAGCAATAACAATTATGAAAAATAAATGTCAGTGCACACACTGTCAGCACAGACAGGTATATTCAGAGATTTATACTACAGTAGCACTCTTGAGGAGATAGGGATTCTTTTAGTTTGCATTAAAAGCTTTAGATACGATTTTTACACTTTTCAAAATTTGGTTTATAATGAAAAGATCATAGTGGTCCAAATAAAATATTTACAGAAAAAAGGTGTTACAAAGCAATAAAGAGACAATAAAGCAACAGGGAAGAATTAAAAAGGAGTTCAAAATGAGAATACTTGCAATGTCCTGTGTCAGCATTAAGATAAAGAAAAACCCTTCTATCTGCAGCAGCCCCTCTAATACTTATCTGAGCCCAACTTTATTCAGCAATGTTGCAGGAGTTTCTCAACTTCCCTGGACTCCCCTCCTCATTTGCTGAGACAGCAACATGGTCCATTTGGCTCCCGCTGCTGTCAATCAAAGTCACTCAGCCAATCAAGAGGTGGGGGGTCGCAGCTCTGTGTCTGAATGGATGACACAATGGATGGAGGTCGCAGCTCGGGTGCCCCCATAGCAAACAACTTGCTATGGGGGCACTAAGCAGGAGGGAGGGGCCAGGAGAGCTGAAAAGGGATCCGAGAAGAGGAGGATCCAGGCCACTCTGTGCAAAACCAACTGCATAGAGCAGGTAAGTATAACATGCTAAACAAAAAAAAGATTTTACAGTCACTTTAAGGTACTATAAAGTCTATTTTATGATAGTTTAAACATCCGGGTATGATGTGATGCACAAGCCTAAGAAATTAAGCAAAAAATAATGTTCTTTACGTTTAGGACTGATGCAAATCCTCCATTATCTATGTCTCACATGCTTCTCCCAGACACAGCAGATCACAGTCCAAACACAAGAATACATGGGGCACTGAATTCCGATTTCTAAGGGTCACTGAAATTGTCCAGAGCACTTTGGGTCTGAATCAGCAGCACTTCACAAAATGGGGACACCCCTCAGGAGCAGGAAAAGCACCCAGAGTTCAAACTCCCCATACATACAATGCAATGGGAGCACCAAATAAACATCCAAGAGTTCAAGATTTTTAGTGATGCAATTGATTTATCAAAAATCCAATGCATTTCAGGGGCCAAACACATCCTCTGTTCATCAGGGTTTAACCGGTTGCCGACCGCCGCACGACTATATACTGCGGCGGTCAGCCCCGGCCAGGCAGAGTGACGTATCGGTATGTCACTAGCCTTCGCCGCTCTGGTGCGCGCGCACCCGCGGTCCCGCCGATGACTCGATTGGGTTCAGAACCGATCAGTCATCAGGTCCAGGCCAATCATTTTTGGCCTGGACCTGTTGATCGGTCCTGCCCAATCAGATCACACTTTAAGCCTGTGAAATGTAAACACAGGCTTAGAGAAGATGTGCCCTCCCCTCCCAACGGTCTTTTTGGATCCAGCGTGAGAGGAGAGCACATCTAATTGTAAGTACAGCACCAAGCACAAGCACATGTATTTTTTGTATTAGTGTGATTGTGATCAGAATTAGCGCAGGCGACTACGTTTCGGTCCCAAGAAGGTTTAGGGTCCCCGCCACCCGCCCAATAAAGATTTAACCCCCTGACCCCCCCCCCTGATCACCCCTACACCCCCTGCCACAACACACACCGTATACAGTATATAGCATTTTGCTATATACCCGTATAATTGTGATTTGTGGTCAGGTCTAGCGCTTGCGGCCCCCCCTTTTCCACTTAAATTACCCGCCACCCCTCCCCAATAAAGATTTAACACCCTGATCCCCCCCCCTGATCGCCGCCAGTTAACCCCTACCCCACTGTCACTTCAGCACTAATGCAAACGTAATATACTGTGTTTTTGTATTTTTGTATTAGTGTGATTGTGATCAGAATTAGCGCAGGCGACTAAGTTTCTGTCCCAAGGAGGTTTAGGGTCCCCGCCACCCGCCCAATAAAGATTTAACCCCCTGATCCCCCCCTGATCACCCCTACACCCCCTGCCACAACACACACTGTATACAGTATATAGCATTTTCTATATACCAGTATAAGTGTGACTTGTGACCAGGTTTAGCGCTTGCCACCGTTTCTTTTATCCGTAGGATCAAAAAGGACAGATCCTGCACATGCTGATATGCAACAAGTACAAAGAGGAGTACTTCACCAGCCCATGGCGCTGTCCATGTGTTCACCTCCTTTGTTTGTATGTTTTTTTGGCTGAAATGTCCTGGTTGCTGCTGCTCCTCTCTCACTCCACTGGGGGGGGGCGGATCAAAACAATTCAAATCTGTAAAGAAAAGCGCACGCAACCTCGGGCAATAACGCTTTAATAAAGGACAATAAAACAGTACATTGGAATTGCACTCACACTTTTCCTTTAAGACAATCGCTTTACAGCATTCCAACAGGAGCTACTCGCTCCTCCCGTCCCTCCAGATGGTGACTCTGCGGTCTCCTCATCCGCGGCTGCCACCGCTGTATCCCCGCTCTCCTTCACTTCCTGTGTTGCCTGGTCACCGGATGCCGGTTCTAGTGCGCCTGCACACTATACCAACGTGATCTACAGCGCCTCAGGAGAGCCTCAGCCAAAGCCGGAGCCACAAGTTGTACGGAGCTGCGAGGTGGGGGATTCAAGACACGGGTGCACTGCCTCTGCTGTTACTATGGACAACGCGTTTCGGAGGCTGAGCCTGAGGGACCTGAGGAAGGAGGCTCAGCCTCCGAAACGCGTTGTCCATAGTAACAGCAGAGGCAGTGCACCCGTGTCTTGAATCCCCCACCTCGCAGCTCCGTACAACTTGTGGCTCCGGCTTTGGCTGAGGCTCTCCTGAGGCGCTGTAGATCACGTTGGTATAGTGTGCAGGCGCACTAGAACCGGCATCCGGTGACCAGGCAACACAGGAAGTGAAGGAGAGCGGGGATACAGCGGTGGCAGCCGCGGATGAGGAGACCGCAGAGTCACCATCTGGAGGGACGGGAGGAGCGAGTAGCTCCTGTTGGAATGCTGTAAAGCGATTGTCTTAAAGGAAAAGTGTGAGTGCAATTCCAATGTACTGTTTTATTGTCCTTTATTAAAGCGTTATTGCCCGAGGTTGCGTGCGCTTTTCTTTACAGATTTGAATTTTTATCCGTAGGATACCCGCCACCCCCTTCTAATAAAGATTTAACCCCCTTATCCCCCCCTGATCACATCCAGTTAACCCCTTCCCCCCTGTCACATTGCACACTAATACACACATAATATACTGTTTTTACTGTATTTTGTATTAGTGTGATTGTGACTTGAGGTTGCGCTAGCGAGTTAGTTTCTATCCCAAAGGAGGTCTAGGGTCCCCGCCACCCCCCCCCCCCAGATCCCCTGCGCATAGTTAGAAATAACCCCTTGATTGCCACACACACACACACACACGCACATACACTTCCATTACTAGTATAGTGTTTGAACAGATCAATATCTGATCTGATCAGAACTATACTAGCGCCCCCATAGTTTAGGGTTCCCAAAACGCGGTGTTTTCACGGTCAGCACTGATTCCTGCCAGCACCTGCGTTTAACCCTTTAACCCAGGTAAGTGTAGTAATCAACAGATTACTGTCACTTACAAAAAAACACAACACACAAAACTGCTGTGTTAGCAGAGTCAGGCCTGATCCCTGCTAGCATTAGCAGTTTTTTTGGTAGCGCTTGAAATAGTCCTTGACAACCAGGTGCTTTTATTACCTGTGAGTCAACACCACTGTACAGGTAAATTTAGTTACCAAAATGTCTAAACGTTTGTACAGTGCTGTAGAGGCTTATAGTATGCTGGCCGTGTCATCTGATAGCGATGGGGAAGCTACAATGACCGAATTACTGTCAGTATACGAACCAGATGACAGCAGCGGCTCCCTGACAGATAGCTCCGACGACAGATGGGTCCCTGTTAGACCCAGGCGTACCCGACCCCATTCTGGAGTTGTTGAGATGCAGGAATCGCAGGGTGCTCGTATGGAGCAGAGTGTGGTTACTAGTGCCGCTCATCCTTCTGACGACCTGGCAAGCGCCAGCTGCCTAGTACACCCTGGACCTAGTACAACCAGCACTGCAGTATCACCTGGTGACGTGGCGAGTCCCCTAAGTGCAGTTGAAGCTGGTGCGGTGGCTAGCACAAGTAGTGGCCCACAGCCACCGCGTATTCGTACACAGGCCCGTAGAGCCTATAGTGCCCTCCCTGATGTGCTGGCATATCCCAATTGGCAACCCACTGATTCTACAGCGCCAGTACTTCCCCCATTCACTGCCCAACCTGGAATCCACGTGGAGACAGCTGGTTTTACGCCCCTGAACTTTTTTGAGCTGTTCTTCACGGAAGATCTTTACAGATCTATTGTGGATCAATCAAATTTATATGCACAACAATTCATCGCCGCCAACCCAAATTCGCCCCTGGCCAGACCATTCGGCTGGAATCCTATAACAGTTTTCGATTTTAAAATCTTTCTGGGCCTTTCCCTCCACATGGGCATAACTAAACAGAGTGAATTGCGGCTATATTGGTCCACTAGCCCAGTTCACCATATGCGCATGTACTCTGCCTCCATGTCCAGGGGGAGATACGAGCAAATTCTGCGATTTATGCATTTCAGCGACAATGAAATCTGTCATCCTCGGGGAGACAATGATCGGCTCCACAAAATTCGGCCCCTCATAGACCACTTAAATCAGCGGTTGCAGCCTTGTTTACCCCCGAACAAGTTGTCTGCGTTGACGAGTCCCTGATTAAATTTACTGGCCGTCTTGCTATCAAACAGTACCTCCCCAGCAAGCGTGCCAGATACGGGGTCAAACTGTATAAATTGTGTGACAGGGCCACAGGCTATACAGTTAGTTTCCGGGTCTATGAGGGAAAAGATAGCACTGTGGAGCCCCCGAACTGCCCAGACTACATAGGGAGCAGCGGTAAGATTGTTTGGGACTTGGTGTCACCCTTATCCGGAAAGGGGTACCATTTGTACGTGGACAACTTTTACACAAGCGTGCCACTATTTAGTCACCTGCTTGAATTACAAATTGGCGCATGTGGCACCATGCGACCTAATCGCCGGGGCTTCCCCCAACGGCTTGTAAATTCCCGTCTTAGTCGGGGGGCGAGAGCCTGCTTGAAAACGGACAAATTGCTTGCGGTGAAGTGGAAGGATACACGGGATGTTTATGTTCTGTCCTCCCTTCACGCAGACACGATGATCCAAATCCCTACGGCAACTGGCGTTATGGAGAAACCCCTCTGTGTCCACGAATATAACCTTAATATGGGAGGGGTGGACCTTAACGACCAGCTTTTGGCGCCGTATTTAGTTGCCCGTAAAGCCAGACGCTGGTACAAAAAAGTGTCTGTTTACCTTTTCCAATTGGCTATGCTGAACGCCTTTGTCCTATACAGGGCGTCAGGGTGAACTGGATCCTTCCGGGAATTCCAGGAAGCGATCATCCTGGCCTACCTGTACCCAGGAGGCATGCCTGCCCAACTTCCCCTTCCAGATGCAGTGAGCCGGCTGCATGAGAGACATTTTCCTTATGTCCTCCCGAGTACCCCTACCCAAATACGACCCCAAAGACGATGTTGTGTCTGTAGCAGGCGCGGATTTAGGCGTGACACCCCTTATTATTGTCCCAAATGTCCTGCAGAGACCAACCTGGTCTCTGCATCAGGGAATGTTTTGAGCGCTACCATACACTAGTGGAGTATTAGTGTAGGGTACAGCATGACACAGTGTAGGGCACACAAACACAGGGTCTCGAAAGATGTTGGATGTCCATTGACATTTTGAGAGACCCAAGCTGGAAGATCGCTGTCCCAAATCAAGACATCAAGAAACAGTTAGAAAGAAAAACCAAAGGATCCAAAAACTGTTGTTGTGTCAGTCATTTTATATGTCCTTCTACTCTTCTTACTGTACTTTTAATGTCCTTTGTTTGCTTTTTCATTCTTTTGTGACCTGTTTCTCTTGCAGGTACTCGTCGGCTACCATGACATTGATTTTATATATTCTGACACAAACAGTGTTTGCGCTCAGCATATATGGATACCTTTGCTGATAGCAGCCGTGGTGATTTTCTGATTTCAGCACTGCAGTTAAAATCCTATTTTGGTATACGTGGATAGTGTCGTGGCTGTTTGGGCGGTTAATGATGAGTAATACTACGCATTATTCCTGTGCTGATTTCTGATAGGTTCTCTTTTTTTCCGTTCAGCCCACAGGCTGCATGAAAAAAAAAAAAACCTATATGCCAAACAAGGACCAGCAATGTACTGGTACGTTTCTGGACTTTAAATGGTTATACCAGGATGATGCCTGCAGAATTAGGCATCATCTTGGTATCGTTTTTTACAGCCAGCGGTCGGCTTACATGTAAAAGCAATCCTAGCAGGTAATTGGCCGCTAGACTGCTTTTACATGCAGTGGGAGGGGCCTCCCCCCCCACCACCACCTTCCGCAGCCTTTCGTGGTTTTTCTCGGGCTCTCCTGTCCCACCGGTTAACCTGAGAGTGCAGCCGGTGGTTCAATTATCTAACCATAGAGCTAATTGGAGAATGGCTCCAATCATCTCTATGGCCTAAGATGCCGGATTCTACGAGCATTTCATGACTTCTTTTTCGCCAGAAATAAACAGGGCCATTGGGAAATTGGGAAAGTATTTTATCACACCAATTTTGGTGTGGTCAGATGCGTTAAGGTCAGAGGAGAGATCTAGAGTCTAAAAGACCCCAATTTTTTTTAAAAAGAGTACCTGTCACTACAGATTGCTATCATAGGGGATATTTAAATTCACTGTGATAACAATAAAATGATTTTAAAAAAAAATTAAAGGAAAGGTGTCAAAATAACATAAAAAAGCAAAAAAAAAAAAATCGAGCCCCTCCCCCCCTTTCCCTCCGTGCTTGTGCGCAATGGCACACGCAAGCGTTGGTCTAGTGTCATATGTAAACCGCAATTGCAGCATGCATGTAAGGTATCACCGCGATCGCCAGATCGAGTGCAGTAATTCTTGCAGTAGACCTCCTCTGTAAGTCTAAAGTGGTAACCTGTAGAGACTTTTAAAGGTTTTTAAAAATGTACGTACGTTGTTGCCGCTGCGCAGGCGTGCGCAATTTTTAAAGCATGTCATGTTAGGTGTCTATGAACTCGGCATAAGATCATCTTTTATATTTTACCAAAAATTGGAATTATATAGTGTATTTGTGCAATAAATTTAAAAAAAATGTATTTTTTTCGTAAAATTGCGTTTGGAAAATCTGTGCGCAAATACCGTGTGACAAAAAAATTTGCAACATCCGCCATTTTATTCTATAGGGCCTCTGCTTTAAAGAAATATATAATGTTTGGGGGTTCAAAGTAATTTTCTAGTAAAAAAAAAAAAATGTTCATGTAAACAAAAAGGCACAGAAAAGGCTTGGTTTTCAAGTGGTTAGATGAGTGGGTGATGTGTGGATAAGATTGAGCATAAAATGCCGGGACAGTTCAAACACCCCCCAAATGACCCATTTTTGAAAAGTAGACACCCAAAGCTATTTGCTGAGAGGCATGGTGAGTCCATGGAATATTTTATATTTTGCTACAAGTGTCGGGAAAATTATTATTTCTTTTTTTTTTGTTGTTTTTTTACAGAAAGTTGTCACTAAATGATATATTGCTCACACATGCCATGGGTATATGTGAAATGACACCCCAAAATACATTCTGCTGTACAGGGATACCCCATGTGTGAGACTTTTTGGCAGTCTAGCTGTGTACGCGCCCCCGTAAACCAATCCACATCTTCAGGTTTTCTAATGGCGTAAATTGCTGATTTTACCCCTGACTACCCGTCACAGTTTCAGAGGCCCTGAAATTTCAAGATAGCACAAAACCACCCCAAATGACCCCATTTTGCAAAGTAGACACTCCAAGCTATTGGCTGAGAAGCATGGTGAGTCCATGGAATAGTTTATATTTTGCCACAAATTTCGGGAAATTTTTTTTTTTTTTACACAAAGTTGTCAGTAAATTATATAATGCTCACACATGCCATGGGTATATGTGAAATGACACCCCAAAATACATTCTGCTGCTTTTCCTGAGTACAGGGATACCCCATGTGTGAGACTTTTTGCCAGTCTAGCCGCGTACAGGACCCGGAAAACCAATGCGCACCTTTAGGCTTTCTAAGGGCATAAATTGTTGATCTCACTCCTTACTACCTATCACACTTTTGAAGTCCATAAAAAGCCAAGATGGCACAAACCCCCCCCCCCCCCAAATGACCCCATTTTGCAAAGTAGACACTCCAATCTATTTGCTGAGAGGCATGGTGAGTATTTTGCAGCTCTCATTTTTTTTGGGAAAATGAAGAAAAAACAGGGAAATGCATTTTTTTCAATTTCCAAAACTTTTTGACAAAAAGTGAGATCTGCAAAACACTCAACATGCCTCTCTGCAAATAGCTTAAGGTGTCTACTTTCCGAAAAGGGGTCATTTGGGGGGGGGGGGGGGTTGTGATGTCTTGGCATTTCATGGCCTCCGAAACTGTGATAGGTAGTCAGGAGTGAAATCAACAATTTACGCCCTTGGAAAGCCTGAAGGCAGAGATTAGTTTTCGGGGACCTGTACTCGGCTAGACTGCAAAAAAGTCTCACACATGGGGTATCCCTGTACTCAGGAGAAGCAGCAGAATGTATTTTGGGGTGTCATTTCACATATACCCATGGCATGTGTGAGCAATATATCATTAACTGACAGCTTTGTGTAAAAAAAAAAAAAAAATATATATATATATATATATATATATATATATATATATATATATTTCCCGGAACTTGTGGCAAAATATAAAATATTCCATGGACTCACCATGCCTCTCAGCAAATAGCTTGGGGTGTTTATCTACTTTATAAAATGGGGTAATTTGGGGGGGTTTTGTGCTATCTTGGAATTTTAGGGCCTCCGAAACTGTGATAGGTAGTCAGGAGTGAAATCAAAAATTTACGCCCTTGGAAAGCCTGAAAGTGGGGACTGGTTTTCGGGGACCTGTACTCGGCTAGACTGCAAAAAAGTCGCACACATGGGGTATCCCTGTACTCAGGAGTAGCAGCAGAATGTATTTTGGGGTGTCATTCCACATATACCCATGTCATGTGTGAGAAATTTATCTTTTAGTGACAACGTTGTGTAAAAAAAAAAAATGTAATATTCCCGAAACTTGTGGCAAAATATAAAATATTCCATGGACTCACCATGCCTCTCAGCAAACAGCTTGGGGTGTCTACTTTCCAAAATGGGGTCATTTGGGGGGGTTTTGTGGTATCTTGACATTTCAGGGCCTCCTAAACCGTTATGGGTAGTGAGAAAATGCAATGAAAAATGTACGCCCTTTGAAATTCTGATGGTGGTGATTTGTTTTCGGGCTCCCGTACACAGCTACGCTCCCAAAAAGTCTCACATATGTGGTATCCCTGTACTCAGGAGAAGCAGCAGAATATATTTTGGGGTGTAATTACACATATACCCATAGCATGTGTGAGCAATATATCATTTCAATGACAACCTTGTGTAAAAAAAAAACATTTTTAGTCATTTTTCAAACACCTGTGACAAAAAAATGAAATATTCAATGAGCTCAACATGCCTCTCAGAACATTCCTTAGAATGTCTACTTTCCAAAAAGTGGTAGTTTGGGGGGGTTTTGTACTGCCCCGCCATTTTAGCACTTCATGAAATGAGATAGGCAGTCAGAAATTAAAGCTTCGTAAATTTCAGTATTTACACCATAGTTTGTAGACGCTATAATTTTTGCGCAAACCAATAAAAATACGCTCATTGATTTTTTTTTTGTCAAAGACATGTAGCTAAATATATTTTGGCCAAAAAAAAATGACATAAATTGAGTATATTGGATATTTTTTAAAAGACAAAGTTGAAAATGTAATTTTTTTTGCAAAATGTTCGCTTTTTTTATTAATATCGCAAAAAATAAAAAGCGCAGAGGTGATCAAATACCACCAAAAGAAAGCTCTGTTTGTGGGAAAAAAAGGACGTAAATTTAGTTTAGGTACAGCATTGCATGACCGCTCAATTATCAGTTAAAGTCACGAAGTGCCAAGTTGAAAAAAGGGGTCTGGTCTTTTAGCAGCCAAATCCTCCGGGGCTTAAGTGGTTAAAACATGTAACTGTGCTTAAATTGACTAGGGCAAGAAGATACCAAATTACCATATTTATTGGTATATAACACGCACCGGCGTATAAGAAGCACCTCAATTTTAGGAGGGAAATTTTAGGAAAAAAGCTTAAATTTAAATTAAACAGCTTTGAACTCAGACCTTTTTTTTTTTTAAATCAAATGCAGCCTCACCAGTGCCCATGAATGCAGCCTCAGCAGCGCAGTGTCCATAAATGCAGCAACACAAGCGTAGTGTCCAGCAACGCAGCCTTGCCAGCGCAGTGTCCTGTATTGCTGCCTCGCCAGCGCCGTGTCCAATATTGATGCCTCGCCAGCGCCATTGCACAGAGCGGGGGCGAGCCGGGCCGAGGAGAAGGGAGGACGAGCGGCCGCTGTCATCTGAAGTCCCGGCGCCTATGATAGACGTCACACTTCCCGGCATTGGGCCACTGTGCTGTCTATCATAGGAGGCGGAACTTCCTATGACAGCGACCGATTGTCCTTCCTCCTGCTTGACCTGGCCCGCCCTCCCCTCTGCCTCTCAGTGCTGCCTGGCCTTTTTTTTATATATCATATTATATATATATATATATATATACTGTATATATATATATATATATATATATATATATATATATATATATACTGTATATATATATATATATATATATATATATATATATATATATATATATAACGCGCACTGCTGTTTGCCCTCCATTTTTAGGGGGGAAAAGTGCATTTTATACGCTGATACAGTAATTTGTGATATACTGCTTGGATATAGGTGTGTGCAGCCTATAGCATTAGGGCGTGGACCCCAAAGCTCAAACACACATGCATGCAGTGCTGAGATAAGGTCATCCAGTGCCCAGGGCAAAGATGCCAAACTGACTAGCCTTGTAACAGAAGGAAGGCACCCCTATCCCTACAGTAAGCCATCGTGCCCAGGGCAGCCAACTGTCCTGCCCACCCCTTGTCCCGGCCCTGCATGCATGTGTGTGTGTCTACATGTAAACCAGTAGTACAGTAAACCAGCAGATCCCTTTGTCATCTGCTTACCATTCAAGCACAGTTAGAATTTTAAGCCCTGATTAGGGGGTTCATTTGGTCACCAAAACCTTCTATTTTTTTTCTGTTATGAATCACTTTTTTTGTTAAAAACCTTGGACTTCTGGACATATTGCAGATAACAGTGGGAGGGTTTCAGCAACAGAAGCAGTCCTGTCAATTCAGAAAGCAATAGGCAGGACTTGGCTAACAAGCTACAGGTTTGTAAATCAGAAGCGACAATGCATGTAACCACGTTATTTTATCCCGCTGTAGCGCATTAAGGCACAGCCTGCATGAGAGTGGCAAGCCTCCAGACCTCCAGAGTGGCCAGGCACTCTGGTTCACCAATTTATCTCAGAGCATTCAAATGTTCCTCTGACAGGACTCCAGTTATCCGCTCCAAAAAAAATAAAAAATAAATTATAGTAGTGGTGGTATAAGGAGCACAGGGGGCAATTGGAAGGAGGAAGGATAAACGAATGTCACTAGACATGTGCGGTTCGATTCGTTCCGAATAAATATTTATAATATCCGAATACCGAAATTGAAGTATAAACAAAGTTTACCAAATGTTCCAATTAACGAAATGAAATTCGTCCAAATTTCAGAAATCCTAATTGAAATTCGAATCTAATTGTATATCAAATTTCAGTCGAATTTGAACTGTAAACATATTTCTGAAATCAAAGACTGTGTGTGTTATTAGAGTACCATTTCGAAATAATGCTGTTTTTTTAAGCTAAATGATGATTTAAAGAGTAATGATGAAGATTTCTCTTTTGTTTGTTCTCTTTGCCACATTCGAATTGAAAAATAAAACTAAAGTATTCATTTCGGCCAATTCAAAATGTATTGAATCGAACATTTTGAATAAAAAAAATCAGTAAATTCTAAAAAAATTCGAAAAAGACATACAACAAATTTCCGAATACGAATTCTGAATAGGAATTGAACGAATCAACCAAATTTAACGAAACAAAATAACTAGATTAACTAATCTAAATGAAACAATTGTTTTAGTCATGCATATGTCTAGATGTCACACTGAACACAGAAAAGAGGAAATGTGTTTTGATTTTGAAGAAATACAAAATAATATTTTTGTATGATGCACAATTTATTTAGAGACACAGCACATGAAAATCAATTTAATGTAATTTAATTTGTTTTGTTTTTTTTATCTTTTGTGGACATTCACTAGTACTGTGGGGATTGGATTTGTAGTGAACAGAGAGTACATGTATATATTTTTTGCAGTAATATTAGTTTAGAATATTGCTCAAATTGGTATGCATTAGGCATCTTATTTTGTGGTGTAAGTATTTTATTAGTCATCACTGTTGTGTCAGTATCACTATAGTGTATAGTGCAGCACAAATTTAAATTAAATTTCACAATACTGGGATATTTACATATTTTGTGGGTATCACGGGTGGGTGTTAGCAGCTTCCCGTAATTTAAATATAATCATTGTAAGCTGTGGCGCATGATAAAATGAAAATATTTTCAGTAGGTTTACACTATTGCAATTTGCCTATGGCCAAGTTTGCATGGGTACAGCAGTCCATTCATTTGCATGGGTACGATAGTCCTTTCATTTGCATGGGTACGGTAGTCCATTCATTTGCATGGGTACAGCAGTCCATTCATTTACATGGGTACAGCAGTCCATTCATTTCCATTAGTACAGCAGTCCATTCATTTGCATGGGTACAGCAGTCCATTCATTTGCATGGGTACAGTAGTCCATTCATTTGCATGGGTACAGCAGTCCATTCATTTGAATGGGCTGCAGTATCTACGGAAAACACAGGGAAAAGATCCCTGCACCTTTTCTAAAATCACAGCCGCAGGGAGACCACATAATGTTATGTGGTTCCCAGCACAGGAAAGTGTTCTGCAGTTTTCAGTCTGTGGGGTTGCCATTAAGAATTAATGGCAACCCCGTGCATTTGTTAACAGCAGCATGTATTTGCTGTTTGTACGGGAAAGCATGCCATTTACACTCAGTCCCACACCTGCAAAAGTGCGAACCTAGCCTAAAAGAATATTTTGTGCCATTTATGTATGTTCAAGTCAATAGTAATGTCAAAACAAATTAAAGCAGCTTAGAAGGAGATACAATGAAGTTTAATCCTTAAAAAATCGTAATTTCGATTCAACCCCCCTCGCGATCTTAATCTGTCATTTCCAGGATTAATGTAACAGTGCAGAGACGTTCTCTGCTCACAGATGTCAAAGAAAAAACAAAAACAGCTGGCAAAGTTTATCACAACATTGCTCAGCGCTGAGAGATAAAGAGAAACATTGTATCATTTGGTTCTTTTAGATCAAAGGGATGAATTTCAGTCTGTAAATGAGTTCAGTTTAACCACTACTAGCCTTTTTCTGACATTTGTTGCTTACAAGGTTAAATCAGTATTTTTTTGCTAGAAAATTACTTAGAACCCCCAAACATTATATTTGTATATTTTTTTAGCAGAGATCCTAGAGAATAAAATAGTGGTTGTTGTAATATTTTATGTCACACTGTATTTGCACAGCGGCCTTTTCAAACGCAATTTTTGGAGAAAAAATACATTTCAATGATTAAAAAAAAAAAAAAAACAATAATGTCAGCCCAATGTTTTTTGTATAATGCAAAAGATGATGTTACACAGAGAATTGTGAGAGAATCGTGATCTTTATTTTAAGCAAATAAATGTGATACTCGTTTTATCCAGAATCGTGCAGCTCTACAATGAAGCCATAAGAAGGTCAACTGTAGGTTAAATGCACATGTGGATGAACTCAGAAGCATCTCAAACTAATCTCAAGGTCTACCTGAAACCATCTAATGCTTTATTCACACCAGTGCCTCATAAGTTATTGTTCATATTACAGCAAAACTCCGTAACATTCATTGTATGTCTTGGTGTGGTATAGTGCTGTCTATTGTGAATGACATCTTAGGAATCTCATTCATAATGTACAACTCTGGTGTGAAAAAATCCTAAAAGCTTGATGCATGTGCCCACCTTCCTAAACCCCTAGACCAGGGGTCTCAAACTGGTGGCCATCCAGCTGTTGCAGAACTGCAATTCACATGAGGCATTGCAAGGCTGACAGTTACAAGCATAACTCCCAAAGGCAGAGGCATGATGGGACTTGCAACAGCAGGAGGGCCACCAGTTTAAGACCTCTGCCTTACACCATTAAAAAAAATTGACAGTTCCAAGCACCACTGACAGTGCTGAGCTACCTGAAAGCATCTAATGGTTTATTGGTCCCTCCTAAGTTATTGTTTATATTACAGCAAAACTCTGAAACATTCATTATATGTGTTGGTGTGGTATAGTGCTGTGGTATAATGACATTCCCAATGCACCTGCATTGCAATACCCCACAGTTTGTGGTAATACACTACCATGCACTGTGGTGCACTGTTCTAACCAAACTTGATGCAGAAGCCATTTTGGTCCATTGTAGTGTGTTAGGAATCCCATCCATAATGCACAACTCTGGTGTGAATAAATCCTAAAAGCTTGATCCATGTGCCCACCTTCTTAAGCCCTTAGACCAGGAATCTCAAACTTTTCAGCCCACCCCCAGCTGTTGCAGAATTACAATTCCCATGTAGCAAGGCAAGGCTGACAGTTACAAGCATGACTCTCATAGTCAGAGGCATCATGGGACTTGTAGTTCTGCAACAGCTGGAGGGCCACCAGTTTGAGACCCCTGCCTTAGACCATTCAAAAAATATTGACAGTTCTAAGCACCACTGACTGTGCTTGACAGATTGGTCTGCATATAAATGTAAAAAAATAAAAAAGAAGAAAAAAAAAGCACTATTCAAAAAAAAAAAGTGTACATAAAACAGCAGCAACTTGATTGTGAGACACACACAAGCAATCATAAAGCAAATAAAGTTGCGCTTATATCATAAAGAAAATAAATATAGTCTAACAAGCGATGTTACAAAGTCCATAAAGTCACCAAGCGAATTCTTCATCACCTAATTGGTTGGGATCCCACGTGAAAAGAAAGCCTCCACCACATAAATTGACTGCTTATCAAATGGTATTGACCTCCTGTCACGGAAGGTCACAGTCGCCTACGGCTATAGCCCAGCCTAGGCCTCTGTTCAGATAATAGGACTAAATGAGGAAACCTATGTCCGTCACTCTTGAGGAGAATAATGAAGGAGATGAGGGGCTGGGGAGAAAGTCACTTAAAGTTACCATAGATACATGGAAATTCAGATGGTTCAGCAGGTATGGGTCACATCCATGTGTGGTCACTCCGATGGCAAAGGAACTGGATCTTCCTCGCTCACTCCTGCAAGTCTTCTGTGGTCTCCCTCCTAGACTCGGCTTCCTCCCCCAACCGCTGTTGCAGCAGGAGCTCCGCCTTTTCATACACAATCAGGGAGGAAAGGGGAATCCCACACCGTGTAACGCCTTTTATTAAAAGAAAATACTAAAAACTGCACTCACTAAAGAACAGATGTGACACAATGCTTGTATAACCAACACCAGGAAGTGCTGTGTGTTCCGCAACTTCCTTTTCCGTTGACATCACTTCCTGCCTGTGGAACACTGCATATAAATGTGGCATGTGGCTAGTGAAGGCATGTGATTAATAACAAGGGAATTTGTAGACGATTATAGTGCTATTATTACATGCATGAAACACCAATAGTAATAGGAATACATTTTTCTTGATAGCGCAACCCAAGATTAAAATTCAGAAGTATCTGTCCTAACATAATAGCTTTGTTATTGCAGTTATTATTAATGAACTGCCAGAAAAATTCCTATTCTAGTTTTGGATATATATAGCACCCATGATTCTTGGTTGACCAAAATAGTCGGGAATAGAAAATTCTACACAATAGTTTAAGTTCACAAAATTTTAAAATTGGGATAAGGATTTTTGTATAGCTACAGTCAACTTGAAATGACATATAAAATCTGTTATTAGCATTAACATGAACATTTTCCTGAATCCCCACTGTAATGTAGTTCTATTAGTTTAAAGAGAATCAGTAACAAACAAAGTCTCTCCAAATCCTTAACTTCTTCATCCTTGGGTGTATCGGGTGTCTGTCCAAGAGCGCCCCCACTTGAAAACCCACTTATCAAAAAGAAAAAAAAGCCAAACACCAATGAGCTCACTGTGCTTAAAACTAATTTATTCAGGTCAAGCAATCCCCACTGCCACCTGACTCCAATGCGTTTCACCCTTACAGGCTTATTTATGGAGTCTAGGGGTGATACCAAGGAAGTGTAGTTTATACACAAAAATAATTCAACATAATTAATTTAACATGTCATGATAAAGTTGAAAAGGTTCAAGTAGTCATTATACATTGAGAGAAGCTGAATAAAACTTCATATGGCCGTCTATTGGTGATAATTAGTGTTGACCGAACACGGACTGTATTATTCGTGTTCGTACCGAATAATTGGATTTTTGCTACCCCCGAAAACTTTACTGTATGTTCGGGTTTAAAATCCGTGTTCGGTCATTTTATTTCCTGTTTTGTATGTAATGGCGCGCTTTTAATGGCGGGCTTTCAACAGCCAATCAACAAGCGTTTAACTGCTGTGCGCCATCACAGCCATGCCTACTAATGTATTAGTAGCTGTGATTGGCCATCTGAAGCATGTGACCATGTCTTTATAAGTTTGAGAGCCCCAGCGCGCCGCTTCATTCTGCTGTAGTTTAGGGACAGAGCACACATCATACGTGCTGGCTGCTGATTAGGGACAGACAGTGATTCTGTGAAAAATTGTGTCCGAAAAGAATGCCGGGACAGGTCGGAGTGCAGGCAGGGAAAGTTATTAGAGCATTTTAGGGCAAGGCTGGAGATTAGGCAGGGTCAGTCTTCTACATCGATTTTGCTGTGTAGGGGGTGGTGCAGTGAACGATCTTATTGAGCATATTAGGGCCAGGCTGGAGATTAGGCAGGGACAGTCTACATCGATTTTGCTGTGTGGGGGGTGGTGCAGTGAACAATCTTTTTGCCCTCACTTGAGCCCACTGAGGAGGAGGGAAAAAAAAAATCTATTTTTATCAGTCTGTTAAGTGCAGCGTTCAGCTATATTTCACTACAGATTGCTGTTCTAATCTGCTATTAAAAAATTAATTTAAAGGTGAATTTTTTTTAAGAGCACTTGCCATGCTCTTAACTACATTTTGCTGCCATTTGCAGCACTCTAGCCTTTTCCATTGGTGTTTTAGAGTCATTTTAGTGCCTGAAAGTTCGGGTCCCCATTGACTTCAATGGGGTTCGGTGTCCCAGTAAAGTTCGGAAAAAGTCCGGGACACGGACCCGGACTTTTTTTTCAAGTTCGGCCGAACCCACCGAACACGGACATCCAGGTGTCCGCTCAACTCTAGTGATAATACAAAGGGTGTAAAGTAGTTATACACAAACAATGGGAGGAATTTTGGCACAATGTGGATGGCATATGTTTCATGCTCTCCCCTCGAATAACCCCTAGTTACTAGGTGGTATGAGAAGTAGGAAATAATAGTGTGGATTGTGGAAGCTGAATAAATTGGTTAAAGGTATCCTTTCACCTGCAGCCACTGTCACTTTTAGAATCAGTGTGGCTGTGTAGGGTTCCAGCTTCCCTGCCACATTATTCATTCACAGATATCTGTGAACAAACAAACTACAAATCCCATCTGCCACTGTGGCTGATGGATGTAGATCCTAATGGACTACGCCGCATTTAGCACATTCACAGTCCATTGAATCTTTCTCTAGGTTTCCAACTCACAGCTTGTACAGAGGTATGGGCAGAGAGCTTCAGAAAGTATTTGCAGGAGCCTGACACTGCACCCACGGTCTACCTTTTTTACAAAGGTGAACCTAGCCTTCAACCACTTGACCTCCGGAAGGTTTTACCCCCTTCATGACCAGAACATTTTTGCTGTTCAGCACTGCGCTTTTTTAACTGGCAATTGCATGGTCAAGCAACACTGTACACAAATAGAATTGTTATCATTTTTTTCTCCACAAAGAGAGCTTTCTTTTGGTTGTATTTGATCACCACTGGGTTTTTATTTTTTTAGTATATAAATGAAAAAAGACCAAAAATTTTAAAATTATCCAATGAAAAAAAAAAATGTAATCATAAATGTAGGCAAACATGTATTCTGCTATATGTCTTTGGTAGAAAAAATCCCAATAAGTGTATAATAAATGGTTTGTGTAAAAGTTCAAGTGTCTACAAACTTTGGTATATCTACTGGAATTTGAGACTGTAAAAGGGAGGCGAACAATCTGTACTGTACACTGACACTGTAATAATCACACTGGCTTGGAAGGGGTTAACATCTGGGGCAATCAAGGGGTTAATTGTGTGCCTAACATTGTGTCATGTGTGCTGCTTTTACTTTACTATCTGTCTGTTTATTCTCCCTGCTTTGCAGATAGAAGAAACTGCCAGATCACTGTTCACAGTACACAGAGTTATGTGTTTTTGTAAACACAGAACTCTGTGTGTGATTGGCCACAGCCAATTAACTGACTTCAGGCAAAATCATTGGTTGAAATCAGCTGCCAAACTTGTGCTGTGTCCAATCACAGCATGGGCCGGCAGGGGGCGTGTATGCGCACCCTGAACCTGGTAAAAAGGCTGCAGTGTACAGGTATTTAATTACAGACTTCATTTGGACCTTATTTACTCACTCTATAGGGATGGTTTACTAAAATTGTACAGTGTAAAATCTGGTGCAGCTCTACATAAAAAACAATCAGCCTCGCGGATTTTTATTTTTTTGTCAAAGCTTTATTGAACAAGCTGAAGTTAGAAGCTAATTGGCTACCATACACAGTTGCACCAGATTTTGCACTCTCCAGTTTTAGTTAATAAACGCCCATGTATCATATGTAAAATCTTTTTTGTTCAAAGTAATCCATGTTTCTATCCTGAAATTATTCAGAACTGCTTCCTACCACAGCTATTTACCTATTGGGGGGGATCTCTCACATAGTTGAAAGAAGTATTCAAAAGTGTCATAATAGTAACAAATATATTATCATGTTTAAAATAAAAGCTACTGGTATATCACTGTATATTTTGTGTACAGTATGAAACGATTTTAGGCAAACTTTAAGGTGTTTGTAAAAGTTCACATTTTTTTTTTTTTAAATACCAAACATATTATACTTACCTGCACTTTGCAATAGTTTTGAACAATGCAGCCCAGATCCTCCTCTTCTTGGGTCCCCCGCCTGCGCTCCTGGCTCCTCCTGCTTGCTGAACACCCCCATAGCAAGCTGCTTACTCTGGGGGTACTCATGCATGCTAGCTCCCAAGCTGCCTCTGTGGGTATATGAGGCACACAGAGCGTGGTTCAGCTCCAACCCCCTGCTCCCTCTTCACTGGCTGTGATAGACAGCAGCGAGAGCCAATGGTCCCTGCTACTGTGTCTCAGGCAGCTTTTCTTTTCAGTGAGATCTTCTCTAGCACTGAATGTATGTAATGGAAAAGGGAACTCACGTGTGCTGGGGGATCTATTGTCACTAGGGACAATCTATTGTTGCTGGGGAGGTTAATTGTTTCTTGAAGGAGGCTGTTAACTACTTGCCACCCACCCATCGTCAAATACGGCGCAGCAGTGCAGCTCTCATTCTGAGAGGATGTCATATGACGGCGCCCCAGCGGGAGCCCGCAGTGCGGCAAACGCAGCTGTACCATGTCCCTAGGACACGTCGCGACCCCAATCTTGATAAAGAGCCAATGACGTGGCTCTTTACCCATGTGATCAGCTGTGTCCAATCACAGCCGGTCACATGTAAATGAGGAAGTCAGAGTGTGTGGCGAGGAGAGCCAATTAGCGGCTCCTCCTCAAAGGAAAGTCCAGGACAGGTAATCTGGGCACTGATGATCATTGCCCTGATTAAAGTAAAGAAAAAAGAGTGCACATCAGTAACATCAATCAATGCCCATCAGTGACACAAATCAGTGCCCATTAGGGACCCCAATCAGTGCCCACCAGTGACCTCAATAAGTGCCCATTAGTGATGCCAGTCAGTGCCCATCAGTGCCTGCTCATCTGCACCGCCCATCAGTGCCCATCAGTGCTGCCTGTTAGTGCTGCCTATCAGTGCTCATCAGTGCCACCTATCAGTGCCTATCAGTGTGGCATATTAGTGCCTCGTCATCAGTGCCATCTCATCAGTGCCGAAAAGTGCCACCTCATCGGTGCACATAAGTGCCACCTCATCAGTGTCCACATAAGTGCCACCTCATCAGTGCAGCCTATCAGTGCCCATCAGTGCCACCTCATCAGCACACATCAAGTATGGAGAAAAATTACTTATTTACAAAATTTACTGACAGAAATTACGAAAAACTTTTTTTTTCAAAAATTTCTGACTTTTTTCTTTTTTTTAAAAAAAAAATAAAAAACCCAGCAGTGACTAAGTACCCCCAAAAGAAAGCTCTATTTGTGGGGAAAAAATGATACAAATTCCATTTGGGTAGAGCATTGCATGACGAGCAATTGTCATTCAAAATGTGATAGCGCTGAAAGTTGAAAATTGACCTGGGCAGGAAGGGAGTAAAAGTGCCCGATATTGAAGTGGTTAAAGTAGGGTTCTATTGTTTCTGGCCGCTGAGAGATCTATTTTTATTGGCAGGGGTCTATTGTTGCTGGGGGGATATATTGTTGCTGGCTGTGGGGAATCAAATTAACTGCTTTTGTTGTTATCATTAACAAATTACATACAAATCATTTAGCACCACAAAACGATACTTGCTTCTATAATCTCTAAAAGGTACAGAACTAGGAGGTAGTTAGGGGGTCGAACAAAGTGACATTACTCAGAGTTGGGTAGGCAGTGGAGACAAGGGGTAGCTGGGAAGGGGGGGGAGTACCTGCACCTATTCTCTTAGAAAAGAAGTCCTGATCCTAGGCATTGAGGAGGGAGAGACTCGGGAGAGCTTCTGCACTCGTGCACATCTCTGGATTGGGACAGGGCTCAGGTGAGTATAAGGGGGGCTGAGAGGGTTTCTGCACACTGAAGGTGGCATGCATAGAATACATGAAAGTAAAAAACCTTCAACCTTTTCAAAAAATTTAAGGAAACAATAGCAGGTTAATGTAGGTTTTCTGTAGACTAAGTGACAGTTTATCTTTTGATTATAACTGAAAGTAAATTTATTTGCAGAATGCAGTTGTTAGTTTTTCTTCTGCTTTATTACTTGGGGCATACTATTTATTAGTGAGTGAATGCCTGATCCAGCAATGTTTACTGTTCAGACCTGTCTGGCACCTTACAGCCTTCCCCTGCCTAGATAACTCCATAATTTTCCAGCCTTGGCCAGTGCCTAATACATTAACCACTTCAGCTCCAGAAGGTTTTACCTCCTTAACCCCGTTAGCGGTAAACCCGAGCGTGACTCGGGGTAGGAATTTTCTGCTATTATCGGTATCCCCGAGTCACGCTCGGGGTGAATGGCAGAGCTATGCAGACAGCGCAGCGGAGCGTCTCTTACCTTATCCTGGCGATCCAGCGATGAGCTCTCATTGCTGTGACCGCCAGCCGAGATCTCCGCCGCTCATCTGTCGGTAGGAGGACTTCCTAGTTCCGTTCCCTGCAGCAGCAATGCTGCATGGGAGCGGAACTAGGGAGGGAAATTAAAAAAAAAAAAAAAAACGTTGCACAAAACACATAACACATTTTATATTATATATATGCATATATATATATACATATATAAATATATATATATATATATATATATATATATATATATATATATATATATGTATGTATATATATATATATATATATATATATATATATATATATATATATATATATATATGTGTATATATAGGTATATATATATATATATATATATATACACATAAATACATATATATATATATATATATACATATATACATATATATATATATATATATATATATATATATATATATATATATATATATATATATATATATATATATATATATATATGTATATATATATGTATATATATATATATATATATATATATATATATATATATATATATATATATATATATATATATACATATATATATATATATGTATATATATATGTATATATATATGTATATATGTGTATATATATATATATATATATATATATACACACACATATATATATATATCATCGGGGAATCGAGTGTGTAGATCCGCCCGCTTGTGTAAACAAAGCGGGCGGATCCCCTAAGTGACAGGCAGGGTCAGATTGCAGGGTTCAGCATAGCTGAACCTGCGATCTGTCCCTGTGTCACTCAGTCCCCTTCCCCCACACATGTCAGTAAGCTCCAGGCATACATTAACCCCTCCCTCTCCAATAAAATGAACCCCTTCCCTGCCAATGTAATTTTTACAGTAACAGTGCATATTTATAGCACTGATTACTGTAGTAATGTCACTGGTACCCCCAAATGTGTCAAAAATGTCAGTCAAGGGCCCTATATGTCCGCCGCAATGTTGCAGTCCCGCAAAAAAATCGCAGGTCGCCGCCATTACATGTTAAAAAAAAAAACACCAAAAATGACAGAAATCTTTCCCTTAGTTAGTAAACGCAATAACTTTTGCGCAAACCAATCAAAATACGCTTATTGCGATTTTTTTTTACCAAAAATATGTAGCAGAAAACAAATTGGCCAAAAATGATAAAAAATTTTGATTTTTACATTTTTTTGGGGGGAATTTCATATAAAAAAATGTGAAAAATATTGTTATTTTTTCAAAATTTTTGCTCTTTTTTTGTTTATAGCGCAAAAAGTAAAAAACGCACAGGTGATCAAATACCACCAAAAGAAAGCTCTGTTTGTGGGAAAAAAAGGACATAAATTTCGTTTGGGTACAGCGTCGCATGACCGCCCAATTGTCAGTTAAAGTCGCACAGTGCCGAACCGCAAAAAGTGGCCTGGACGTAAGACAGCAAAATCCTCCGGTGGTAAAGTGGTTAATTAAGCTTTGAAAAAAAAAAAACTGAAAGCTGGACGGTTTTCATGCAGAGCTCCACCAGATTTTGCACTTTCCAGTTTTAGTAAATCAACCCCACTGTCTTTATTGAACAAATAGTTTTTGGGACTGGCATGAACTCCAGTGCGATACTCAGCTGTAGCCATAATTGTTTTAATATAAAAGCAAAATTCAGTGTAGCTTATTGATTTCTTATTGATTGCAAATACCATGTTAACTGTAGTAGAGATGTTAGTTCATCAACATATTCCACACAGGAAATCTGTTTGAGTACATAAATGTAGCTAATGCATTTTATATGCTAGGGCTATGTCCAGCTGTCTAGTATTGAGTATGTAGACACACTATTAGCAACCAAAGTTCAAGTTCAGTTTTTATGAGTGCAGATGGCAATGCATTTAAAGCTCATTGAATTAAACTAGGATATTCTGTATAGGACAGTGAACATTTCCACTAAATACAACCACACTATGTGGGTTATTCACTAAAATTGGTGTATGCAAAATCTGGTGCAGCTCTGCATAGTAACCAATTCGTTTCCAGCTTTTATTGCCAAAACTTAATTGAACAAACTGAATAGAGTTGGGCTGAACCCCCACCCCCTTGGTTCGGTTTGCGCCAGAACTCGAAAAAGTTCAGACCCGAACCGCAAACCCTATTAACCACTTGCCGACCACCCGCCGCAGTTTTAATGTGGCAGGCTGGCTTGGCTGCATGAACCGACGTAGTACTAAGTCGGTTGCACGCGTGGTGCTGGGGAGCGAGCGCGTGCTGTCGGTGGTGCGCTCCCGTCCCCACTAGGCAGTGGGGATGTCGATGCATGGGGCCGGCGGCCGCGATTGCCACTGGCCACCCGCTGAGAGAGAAGGACGGTCAGCTGTTGTAAACACAGCTGACCGTTCTTCTCTCTGAAATGATCACAGAGTGCCTGTGATCCTTATATATAGGATCACAGGTCTCTATGATCACTTTACAAGTCCATTCCCTCACAGTAGGTAAACACTCCCCTAGGCTCACATTTAACCCCTTGATCACCCACTAGGTTAACCCCTTACCTGCCTGTGTCATTATTACAGTAACTGCATATTTTTAGCACTAATTACTGTAGTAATGTCAATAGTCCCCCCAAAAGTGTCAAAAATGTCAGTTAGGGGTCCGGTCTGTCTGCCGAAATGTCGCAGTCCCGCTAAAAATCGCAGATCGGCGCCATTACTAGTAAAAAAAATAAAATAAATAAAAATAACATAAATCTTCCCCCTAGTTTGTGGACGCGATAACTTTTGCGAAAACCAATCAAAATACACTTATTGCAATTTTTTCTTACCCAAAATATGTAGCAGAATACAGATTGGCCTAAAAGGATGAAAAAAATATTTTTTTTACATTTTTTGGGGGGGAATGTTATATTGCAGAATTTGAAAAATACTGTTTTTATTTTCAGAATTGTAGCTCTTTTTTTGTTTATAGTGCAAAAAATAAAAATTGTAGAGGTGATTAAATACCACCATAAGAAAGCTCTATTTGTGGGGAAAAGGACATCAATTTTATTTTGTGACAGTGTTGCATGACCGCGCAATTTTCTGTTAAAGTAACGCAGTGCTGAATTGCAAAAAATGGCCTGGTCATTAATGGGGCAAATCCTTCCGGTCCAGAACTGGTTAAAGTCTATGGGACCTGAACTTGAAAAATCAAAAGTGCCCATTTTAAGCCTTATATGAAAGTTATTGGTCATTAAAAGGGTATGGGGGCCCGGGTACTACCCTGGGGGAGATGTATCAATGCAAAAAAAGATTTTTAAAAATATCATTTTTGAAGGAGCAGTGATTTCAATGATGTTTAAAGTGGAGCAATGAAAATTAAAGTTTCTATTTAATATAGTGCCATGGGGGGGGGGGGGTCCCCTTAGTCTGCCTGTAAAGTGCGGCATCGGTACCGTGTATAGAGCCTGCTGCAAAAAAACTGACCTATATAAAGAAAAAAATTACATTTAGATTGATTTTCCCAGCTGCAAGCTTTCAAACTATAGCTGGCAATACAGCGATGTGAAAAAAACAGCTTACCCCCCCCCCCCCCCCATCCATATCAGGCACTTTGGGCCTGGTATTGATTTTAAGGGGAACACAATGCCGAAATCTATAAAAAAAAAAAAAAATTGCGTGGGCCCCAAAAAATCTTTACTACATCTTTAGGTCTGGTATGGGTTTTGAAGAGAACACCCACACCAAAATTAAAAAAAAATGGTGTGGGGTCCCCCCTCAAAATCTATACCAGACCCTTATCCGAGCATGCAGTCTGGCAGACCAGGAAAGGGGCGGGGCACAAGCGAGCATCCCCCTCCTGAACCATACCAAGCCACATGCCCTCAACATGGGGGGTTGCTTTGGGAGCAGAGGGCTCTGCCCCCCACCCCAAAGCATGTGTCTCCATGTTGATGAGGACAAGGGCCTCTTCCCCACAACCCTGGATGGTGGTTGTGGGGGTCTGTGGGCAGGGGGCTTATGGAAATCTTGAAGCCCCCTTTACCAAGGGGGCCACAGATCTTGCCCCCATGTGAATTTGTATAGGGTACTTTTTACTCTACTCATTTACCAAACAAAGTGCCAAAAAGAAATAAAAACACACACACAGTTTTCGACAATTCCTTTATTAAAAATTTAATAAAAAATGTCCCCCAATGTAGATTCATTGTCAATCATGACGCCCACTGCACCCCTAGACCCGGAAAAAAAAAATCTCTGTCCACGAAGAAGGCTACTGCTGTCTGCCTACTCTGCCACATGACAGTTCTTACATAGGTAAGGGGGCAGGGCCACCTGGGGACGCCACCTGGTGGTAACACCCCCTTGTGACATCACCGACCCAGCATTCAACATCACGTCAAGCGCCCTGCAAATTTGGGTGTTCGTCAAACGGGCGAACAGGTGATGTTCAGGTCAAATTTTTGCTCGGCTCAAATTATTCACCAAACTCTAAAGCTGAGGTTAGAAGCTGATTGGTTACTATCCAGAGCTGCAACATATTCTGAGTGCTCCATTTTTTAGTAAATCTCCCCCATGGCACAGGAACTTAAGCCTGCCGTACATGGCTCCAATTTTCGCTGATTCCTGAAAAGTTGAAGGAGCCAGGTGGAAAATTACAATACCTGCGAAATAGTGACACTGTCCAATGAGATGTAGTCACTGACTGTTCAGGCAGCTTTGGGTGACAGCTGTCTGGATACAATAGCTGGCGGGGGAAATTTCTCTATCCATGATGCATAGTATGGATGGAGAAATCCATTAGATTTGTCTTGTTCAGCCTGAGGACTGAATGAGAGAACTCTATGCGTGTATGGTTAGCCTTAGATAAGATCATGACAATATATAAATCCTAAAAGCATCTTTAGGTTGGAGCACTGTGTAGGGGGAAGTATAGGACACACACATTTTGTTTTTTTAAATATTCTTTATAGTTATATCACATTTGGTCCCATAGCTCAAAGTCACTGAGACAAGTAAGAGCTTGCTTAGCCCAAAGTGTTAAACATGTTCTCATATCTGTCAGTTGAGATATGTCACACAGTTAATATTCATGCAATGTTTATTGTGGTTCATTGTTCTCCTGGCTTTACTATAAGTTGCCAGAGGTACTTATTGTGTAATTAAATGCCTTTGATCTTGTAGCAGTGCTGTGAGTTGTGGTGAGCTACTATGTAAAGTGTATGTAAACCCTAACAATAAACTTCTTCTTTTTTTTTTTTTCATTTTGTTTTTTTAAATACCCAATTGAAAGTGCTTTGTTATATCTGTGCGAAAGACTACCTGGTAATCCAGCCAGAAATTCAGTGAGCCAATTACTTACTATGCTTACTATGCTGCTCTCTTTGAGTTACATCATACCCAGCTATCTTTAACCATTTACTACTGGGCCCTTTTACCCCCTTCCTGACCAGGCCAATTTACAACTTTCAGCGCTGTCACAATTTGAATGACAATTGTGTGGTCATGCAACGCTGTACCCAAACAACATTTTTATCATTTTTTTCCCCACACAAATAAAGCTTTCTTTTGGTGGTATTTAATCATCATTGATTTTTTTATTTTTTGCTAAACAAATTAAAAAAGACCAAGGATTTTTTTAAAAAACAAGCATTTTTCATAGTTTGTTATAAAATTTTGCAAACGGGTAATTTTTCTCCTTCATTGATGTGCGCTGATGAGGCTGCACTGATGGGCACTGATAGACTGCACTGATGGGTACTGATGAGGCGGCACTGATGGACACGGATAGGTGGCACCCATGGGCACTGATGAGGAGGCAATGATGAGTCTGCACTGGTTGGCAGCACTGATGGGCACTAATAGGTGGCACTAATGGGCACTGATAGGCGGCACTGAAGGGCACTGAGAGGTGGAACTGGTAGGCAGCACTGATAGGCGGCACTGCTAGGTGGCACTGATAGGCGGCACTGATGAGCACTGATAGGCACTGATGAGGAGGCACTGATAGGTAACACTGATGAGGAGGCACTGATAGGTGGAACTTATGAGCACAGATTGACAGCACTGGTGTGCACTGATTGGCAGCAATGGTAGTCACTGATGGCAGCACTGGTGGGGCTGCACTGATAATCAGTGTTCTGATTATCAGTGCCAATGCCCCTTTCACACAAGCTGGGGTTTGGCTTTCTTCTTCTCTCCACACGCTGTGAGCTTGAGGAAAGAAAAGCCGATAACCAGCTCATGTTTAGATCCTGTGATCAGCTGTCATTGGACACAGCTGATCACGTGGTAACGCGCCACTGTAATTGGCTCTTTACCCTGATCTATGATCAGCTGAGTCCGAAGGACTAGGCGATCACAGAACGTGTCGCCTGCACGCCGCAAGGGGTGCACGGGCAGCACAATCACCGGAGGACATCCATGGATGCCCACCTAGCAAACTAAGCCCGCGCTGTAGCTGTTTTTCGGCTATACCGCGGGCAGGAGGGGGTTAAAGAGGAACTTCACTAAGATTTTTAAAAATGAAAAGTCAGCAGCTACAAATACAAGACCTGTAAGCTAAGAAATATCAACATGTTACTGCGGTTGCAAGATGTAATCATGAGTTGCCTTGCTGAACTTTTGCACAGAATTAACTTTTTTTTTTTTATCAAAAATGTTAATATACAAGCTGTATCTGAAAACCACAAACTGAAAACACTATTTAGCTCATTTTTATTATTCAAAGCAAAATCACCCATCCATCCATGTCTTCATGCTTTATTTTGTTAAGCAATCACTTTGAAATCACCCCCTAGCATTTCTAGCTGCAGACATCTTGAGTAAGGGCAAATGATTAAGATAGCATTTACTTCCAAAGTAAATATGCATTGTAATATACTTTCCTATCTATTCACTTATGATAGCAGCATAAGGATTTAAAATAGTTAATGCTTAATGAGAGAGTTTAGTTCTGAAAAAAAATGAAACCTCGAGTCAATCAACAAATTGGTGTAAAGAGTTAATAAATAGACTAAATTATGTTGTAAAGCTGCTAATGTGTAATGCCAATGTGTAAAAAAACACTATGTGAAAAGATAATTGAATAAGGGGGTGCTATACTCAAGCAGATATACTGTACAGTCCTAAGTAATGATAAATTGTGATATTCAATAAATTATTTTGTGACATGCAGAATATATAAACACTTTAATCAAAGTACATAAAAACATAAAGTGCATCAGGTGTTAAAGCGCTTCAAATAAAGTTCATTATGTCCTATGAGAGAAATTCTTGACTCTTCAAGTGAGATATCATTATACCATCAATACCATTAGCATTCGCACCCAATGTGCTCTGATGGAATGGCACTCACCAGACAAGTCAACCATGACCTCTTTAACCAAAAAGAAGGTCAATACATGCTCGTATTCTGGGATTCTTTGTGGTTCCTCACAGGTATTACACAGTTGTCATGGATCCAATACTTAGCTCCTTCACTCCGTCATGCCACCATGAATCAAAAAAAGTTTATAAAGTGGGATATTGTTCATTAAAAATGGTTGTAAAAACATAAACACAGGCTGCTTACATAAATGATGCTACCGCACTGGAAACGTTCACCTAATACAATAATGGGAATTGCTGCCTCTCTGCTCAAACCTCTTGAAGCCTGGGACCAGAAGATTGGGACCGGAAGTGACGTGACCGTAAATTATGCCTCGACGTACGTTTTGTCAATTGGCGTCATCAGGAAGCGACCCGGTCAACATTAAGCTAGTGTTTTATACAGTCCATAGCAATCCATTATTGGTTAAACACCTCCCCCCAAATAACTAATTCCTACACATCACCATACTGACTCTAATTATCGAAGCAGGTAGAATTTAACAATGAAAAATACATGGAAAATGTGTTGTAAAAATTGTATATATAACATGCCTCTAAAGAGCATTTACAAAACATACCTAAACTACTTTGAAAAAAATTGAATTCCACAATAAAATTCTACTAGGAATAATTAAATAAGTGCCCAAGTTGTGTACCAGAATCATTGAACATATCAATAACATTAAAAACGGGTAAGAAAAGCATAGTGTATGTAACCATTTTTGTCAATGTCATAATAGAGACCCCTCTTTGTTAAGTTTTTATAGGGTAGATAGAGTTCTAAAACATTGTAGTGGGAGCAATTTTAAAAAACAAGAATCGCAGAATGAAGCTAAATGGACTTACCAGTTTGGTAAATTGCAACCCATCAGTATGAATATTGAGATGGATTTAAATTTTTTTTTAATAGATTATTCATTTTTTTTAGGGGTACCAGATTATATTTGATTTATTATTGGGTAATATCCCTTTATTTTTAATTATTTCTCATAGCATTTTATTATGGAATTCAAAATGTTAAGGTATTATAGGTATGTTTGTGTAAAGGTTCAAAAAAAAAAGTTTCCTGTAATAGTTATTAGACCTTGTAGTCAACTGTCTTGTCAAACCAATCTCTTAACATTCTATGAGGAGGTGAGCTGTGAGCTAGATAGGGGCAGACCAGTGGATGTGGTGTACCTGGATTTCGCTAAGGCGTTTGATACAGTTCCCCACAAGCGCTTAATCTACAAAATAAGGTCTGTAGGTATCGACAGCAGGGTTTGCTCTTGGATACGGAACTGGCTAAAAGGGCGTGTCCAAAGGGTGGTAATAAACAGCGCATACTCAGACTGGTCTGAGGTGGTAAGCGGGGTCCCCAAGGCTCAGTCCTGGGACCAACCTTGTTCAATTTATTCATAAACAGCATTGAGGACGGGATCAGTAGTTCGATATCAGTTTTTGCAGATGACACAAAATTGGGCAGGGCAATAACTGCACAGCATGAAGCAGATATCCTACAGAATGACCTGGACAAAATAACAGAGTGGGCAACGACTTGGCAAATGAGGTTTAATGTGGAGAAGTGTAAGGTTTTGCACTTGGGAACTAAAAACATAAAAGCACAATACACTTTAGGGGGGAACCCTTGGGGGAATCAAAAAGGGAGAAAGATCTGGGAGTCTTGGTTGATGATAGATTAGGCAATAGCATGCAATGTCAAGTGGCAGCTGGCAAAGCCAGCAGAATATTATCATGCATAAAGAAAGGGATGTATTCCAGAGATAAGACTATAATCCTTCCACTTTATAAAACTCTGGTCCGACCGCATCTGGAGTATTCTGTCCAGTTCTGGTCGCCAGTCCTCAGGAGGGATGTGTTGGAGCTGGAGAGAGTCCAGAGAAGGGCAACTAAACTGATTAGGGGATTGGAGGACCTTAATTATGAAGAGCGTCTGCAATCGCTTGATTTATTCTCCCTGGAAAAGAGGCGCCTGAGGGGGGACATGATAGCAATTTATAAATATCTCAATGGGGATCTCGGCATAGAAAAACAGCTATTCAGTCGAAGGGATTGCATGAGGACTTGAGGGCATACAATGCGATTAGAGGAGACGCGTTTTAACCTCAGACAACATGGGGGGTTCTTTACTGTTAGGGCTACAAGATTGTGGAATTCTCTACCACAAGAGGTGGTTTCTGCGGGTAGTATGGTGGCTTTCAAAAGACTCTTAGACTTACATCTCAAGGATCAGAACATTCAGGGGTATGTGAGATGATTACAGCCACACACACCTATACAGGTTGAACTGGATGGACTATTGTCTTTATTCAACCTCACCTACTATGTAACTATGTAACTGTGATTTTAATGGCAAAAATACAGTATTCCTATCCTATCCTAGATTTATTAGCTTAATTTCAAAATGTAAAAAGAGGTCATGGCCACAATTATGTGCTGTAGGTCTGAATATTCCTAACATATTTTTATTTTCTGCTACCTCAGTATTTTCCAAAAGTGAAAACTCCCATCACGGAGTTTTCAAAGATTATTTTCTTCCTAATAAAGTAGACTCAATGACAAAAATTGCATATAACATTGAACATAGTAATGTAACTTCAAACGTTATGCTATTTTTTTTTTTTTTTTTTCAAATCTTTGGTTTTCATTAAAAAAATACCTAGTGCCCTTAGGGTCCTTGCTCAGACGCTTCCTGTGAAGGGGTGATAACTCTCAGGTTCTTTCCTGTGTTTTCACCCTGTCACATGCTCTCACAGTGGAAACTATAAATGGTCATGCTATTGCGTGCTTTGCAGGCATTTTTAGCTGTTACCACCATCAGAAGCCTACCCTAAGAAATTAAATAGAGTGCACATATGTAGACTTTGCTGTAAAGAGGCTAGAGATCAGGAGTGATGTGAGAAAAAAAAAGTTTAAAACAGCATTTTCTAAAATGAAAAAATGGCATTGTGTTAACCTCTTGCCACCCACGTAATGCATATCTGACACCCACGCACATGCGCTCATGGATGGGTGAGGTTTCTGTGCTAAGACCAGGTTCGCTGCATGCTCCCAGCACAGTAACCAAGCTGTTATGGACAGCTCCTAGTCTCTAGTAATGATCAGGAGCTGGTGGGACAGACAGCCCGATCATGTGCCACTGTGACAGCTAATTACCGTGGTCATAGGATCCAGCAGTCTGTCCTACCCCAGGCCGTTAAGATCCTTTTATAGGAATACCAGGGCTAGGTGGGAAGGGGTTAACATACATGTAGTTTAGCAAATTAAATATCATCCTGTTAGAGCTTAAATTTACTTTAAGTTACCGACTATATTGCACGAGTCACCTAATACAACCCTCTCCATGTTCTAGCTACTACTGTTGTCTTGATCTACAAATACAGGTCACTCTTCCTTTATGCAGGTTCCTTTCATGCATCCCCTCCATTTTCATACCAAGATGGCCTATTCTTTATTCTCTGACAAACTGAGATACTGTTTTGGGTTAATTTAGTATGCTTTATCTGTGAAGTCAATTTTCATGATTTGCCAAGGGTGGCGGACAGAAATGTAAGCAAATCAATCTTGTTGATCAGAGCTTCATTATAGCTCCAGCTAATTCATGGATAACCAAATATCTGCAAAATTTGCATGATCCATCAAGTGAATTTGTATGCTTATCCTTAAGGTGAACTACTAAAATAATTAGTATCAGTTCACTCATGCATTTTACACACTTGCCTGGTGGCCCCTGTCCTCTCACTCTGATATACACAGACACCCTATTGTTATGTACAGCTTTATAAGATGGTCCTGAGTATGAAGTTGGATGCGGAACACTAGAACTAGGTTTGAATGTACCAATTCACAAATGGAAAGATTCAGTGAATCATGCATCTTTTATTCACTCAACTATGTCTAAACAGATTTGTGTTGTCTGCAAAAAGAAACTTGCAATTTAGGAACCCACTTAATCCTGGAGCATGAATTTAATTATTGTCTTCAGACTGGAAAAGTTTGCATACATACAGCATATTTAGGTGAATAAAAACTATTTTAGAATTCCTTGATTCACTCAATGATAACAAAACTGTGAGAGTGATAGAATTGCTAGCTAGGGGTAATACTGGTGATGCTGGAACAAAGAGAATTTAGTGTCTCGTTGTGCACTAAATGCAAGAGCAAACACCTTTACCCTTGTCATTTCTTGTAGACTTCTATATGGATATATTTGTTGCTATTTCTACATAATACATTGAATACTTCTACATCCTTGCTTTACAAATAAATGTTTAATACAATGTTTAATACAGTTTGCATGGGTGAACTATAGATGTTGTTTCTTGAAAATTTGTACAGAGATGACTAAAGCAAGAGTGGGGAACCTTTTCTCATTCCCCATGAGCCTCTCACTGCTTTGACTCATTCACTGTGGGCAAATTTCTGCTTTAACTTTTGAACTTTGTGAGCAATGTATTTTTTTTTACAGCAGAAGCAAATAAGAAACTGGAAAATATGAAAAAGAAAAATATAAAATATTAATATGCAATACATTTAAAAATATCCTTTTTAATTATATATATATATATATATATATATATATATATATATAAATGCAAAACATTCTCTTGAAGTTACCTTTGGTCAAATATTTACAATTTTTATTTTATTTTTTTAGCTACCTATCCTGGCCTCATCGGTGGTCAGCCTGTATTTCCTGGAGTTAACAGATGTCTTTAAGCCAGTTCATTCAGGATTTAGCTGCTATGACAGGAGCCTTAGCATGCCCTACATCGAACCCCACCAAGAATCAATTCCATTTTTGATGTTACTTTGCTTAGCATTTGCTGGACCAGCAGCAACAGTAAGTGTATATATTCTTTTTATTTGAAGAGTGCTTTCTCCATCATTTTCAGGTAGATTTCATACTCGCTTCCATTAAGCTTTTATAGGGGCTTTAGTGTGTGGTTTTTATGTGATTAATTTTTTTACACCAATAGGCTGTGAACATTAGGGACAAGATGAATCTCTGAATGGATATAACCTATTCCCTACTGAGATCACACTTCCAGCCAAGAAAAAATGAAAAACATATACAGTCCATATTAGCTTAAGTGAATAGATTAAAAAAAAAACAAGGCCTGAACTGCCTGTTTACTCCATGCAATAAAATAAAGACAAGCCTGGTCCTGCTAAACTTCTCCACTTAAATTAATTCTCTGCTATGTGTTAAATAAAGTCAACTCCCCTAATCCCAGATTCCGGTATTTTAGAAATATCTTGTGGACCCTTAGAAAAGATTAGTCAGGTTCACTGAAACATCTTTTATCCTCTCCACAACAGGCTTCATCCTGTACATATCCTCTAGTTCCAAAAAATGTATTTTATAGTTCCACACTTTGAGCGGCTGATTTGGCTGCCAGTCAGAGTTTGTACCATACTGCACACTTTTCCTCGTTATGGGAATATGCACTGTTGGGACCCAATAAAGGGAAAATAAGCTGCCTTATCTTTGTAGGCTTTGTGTCACATATCACGTATCTGGTTGGAGAAGGCTTCCCTTGTAGCTGAGCGCTGAGCACCCCTAAAGGTTAGAACAGGGAGTGCAGGGCTCAAGGGGTACAGGTGCCTTTTAGGTAGATCTTCTGGAGATTGTTTCCACAAGGGTCCACTAGATTTTGGTCAGCTGGTCTGTCAAGACTGATAGCAGGACCACTGTTGGTCTTGGAGATATAGCTGGACTAAGGCAGTGACCAATAGCAAGATGGCACCAGATGCGGCAGGAGAGAGTTCAGACTGGCAGTACCAGACTAAAGAAGCGTAGTCAGGATGGAACCCTAGGTCATACATGGAGAGACTAGCCAGGGGGTAGGCAGGAGTGTGGTCTGGAACACAGCCGAGGTCTTACACAGGAATCAGGTGGAGCAGGCAGAAGAATAGTCAGATGAGCAAGCCAGGGTCATACACAGTTAGTCAGGAGAGACAAAGTATTGTGAGCAAGCCGGGGCCAAACTAAGAGTCAGGTAGCAGGATGGCCCAGAGGCAAGCTGGCTTGGTTACAGGAAGTCCAAGGAATACAGGATACACAGGACCAAAGAGTACTGGTAGCTGAAGATCATCCAAAAATCTTGGGCCACTGCCACTGTCCTTATAATAGGACATGTGCATGGATGCCCTCATTGGCGCATTACTGTGCAGACGAGCATGGCCATGTATAATATGGGGACTATGCCAGGTCTTCTTCTTAGCACATGCACATTTTTGTTCTGATGTCTCCTTCTCAGCACATGAACAGCTTTGCTCTGAATGGTGTCCTGATACATTGTAGGCTGTTTCCAAAAGTTGAGTGTTGAGTTTACACACAAGATTGCAGTGTAAAGCTAAGGTGGGTGCTATGTATGCTATGAAAAATTTGTGTCACCTATTAAAGATATCATTACCTTTCAAAAAATATTTATTAAAGATAAGGTTATGAAATAATAAATACCTGTATATCCTAATTGAATATATATTAAATCATGGGCCTCTGAACCCATATTGTGTATTACAGACATCAATACAGCAGCAGAAAAGCAAGGAGTCTTTTGAAACGATTTAATAATGTTGACAACGATGATATGACACTATCACCATCATCACAATAACTTGTAACATGAATCCATGGCAGATGGCATGTTTGTCAATTTGATTTCTCCAGCAAGATGGCACCCTAAACACTATGGAACTGCTGTCAAACCGTGTCATTAATAATGGCAGTGCTCTGAATTTTTTACCCATATAAGAGACACAAATCATACAATTTTACTGAGGTTCATGGGTCTGCTACCTTTTTCTGCCATTAACCATTATTTGATACTTGTCATTGATTGAGAATTCAAGGTCTGGGGTTTGACTGTCACACTAAATAAAACAGAGCTGTGCCTATGCAATGCAAAACAGAACAAAATACATTTCAGTGAAATATAATAAAATGTGTGATTTAAAGTCCATGCAAGTAAGTAAAGTATGTAAAAAAATCTTCTTTATAAGTTCACTGAAAGAAATCCAACACCAGCAGCAATGTAAAACCTCCTTGTGTAAAACATCCATCTCTGTTAATGAGAGTGCTTACCAGATTTTATTGACCCTCTATCTCTAGAGAGGTCAAATGGGCAATGATCAAGACCATCAGTTACCCTCACCAGACACCATAGGCAGAAGTATATAAGGAAAAATGCTCCAATAGTGTAAAACCTTCCAGTTATTTTATTAAAAGATTAAAATAGCACTTACACAATTAAATGGGTAAAATGGATAAAATGTCAAACAGTATATTTGCCGGAAACTGATTTAACCCGCACTTTCAGGATCAATAAGGACACAAAGACATCAGTATGCAGCACTGCCCTACATGTTTCGTCATCAATGACATCTTCTGGGGCACGGGCATGCTGCGCCACTGCTATTTATGAATTCATGGGATAACCAAGTCTCATTTTGAGTTGTGGCCAATTTATACATAATAACCAGGCCTTGGGATGATGCATGGCCCTCTTATGCGATATCCAAGTCTCACATTGAGTCTCAGCCCTCTTCTAATGTTGATCGAGCCACAGAACAGACCATATAAAAAAAGGAGAATACATGTACTGTTATAAGAACTAAATATAAGCTGCAACAATGGACAAAAAAGAGGATGAGGTAAAATAAACAAACTCCTCCTAACAGAGAAAAATTGTTATATTTATATCCGTATTGGATGAATGAACCTATCCCAGCTTAGTCCATCTTGTGGTTAAAAAGCAGTATTTTGTTAAAAAATAACTCAAATGTTGCTCAGGTCATTCCAGGCCTACTGTATTTACCATAAAAATCATTAAAATATATATATAAAAACATTCCTCCATAACAATCGCTAACATACAGTGCCTTGCGAAAGTATTCGGCCCCCTTGAACTTTGCAACCTTTTGCCACATTTCAGGCTTCAAACATAAAGATATAAAACTGTAATTTTTTGTGAAGAATCAACAACAAGTGGGACACAATCATGAAGTGGAACAAATTTATTGGATATTTTAGGAAAGAAAAAATAAAAATGTATTGGATATTTCAAACTTTTTTAACAAATAAAAAACTGAAAAATTGGGCGTGCAAAATTATTCAGCCCCCTTAAGTTAATACTTTGTAGCGCCACCTTTTGCTGCGATTACAGCTGTAAGTTGCTTGGGGTATGTCTCTATCAGTTTTGCACATCGAGAGACTGAAATTTTTGCCCATTTCTCCTTCAAAACAGCTCGAGCTCAGTTAGGTTGAATGGAGAGCGTTTGTGAACAGCAGTTTTCAGTTCTTTCCACAGATTCTCGATTGGATTCAAGTCTGGACTTTGACTTGGCCATTCTAACACCTGGATATGTTTATTTGTGAACCATTCCATTGTAGATTTTGCTTTATGTTTTGTATCATTGTCTTGTTGGAAGACAAATCTCCGTCCCAGTCTCAGGTCTTTTGCAGACTCCATCAGGTTTTCTTCCAGAATGGTCCTGTATTTGGCTCCATCCATCATCCCATCAATTTTAACCATCTTCCATGTCCCTGCTGGAGAAAAGCAGGCCCAAACCATGATGCTGCCACCACCATGTTTGACAGTGGGGATGGTGTGTTCAGGGTGATGAGCTGTGTTGCTTTTACGCCAAACATAACGTTTTGCATTGTTGCGAAAAGTTTGATTTTGGTTTCATCTGACCAGAGCACCTTCTTCCACATGTTTGGTGTGTCTCCCAGGTGGCTTATGGCAAACTTTAAACAATGCTTTTTATGGATATCTTTAAGAAATGGCTTTCTTCTTGCCACTCTTCCATAAAGGCCAGATTTGTGCAGTATACGACTGATTGTTGTCCTATGGACAGAGTCTCCCACCTCAGCTGTAGATCTCTGCAGTTCATCCAGAGTGATCATGGGCCTCTTGGCTGCATCTCTGATCAGTCTTCTCCTTGTATAAGCTGAAAGTTTAGAGGGACAGCCAGGTCTTCTTAGATTTGCAGTGGTCTGATACTCCTTCCATTTCAATATTATGGCTTGCACAGTGCTCCTTGGGATGTTTAAAGCTTGGGAAATCTTTTTGTATCCAAATCCGGCTTTAAACTTCTCCACAACAGTATCTCGGACCTGCCTGGTGTGTTCCTTGTTCTTCATGATGCTCTCTGCACTTTAAACGGATCTCTGAGACTAACACAGTGCAGGTGCATTTATATGGAGACTTGATTACACACAGGTGGATTCTATTTATCATCATTAGTCATTTAGGTCAACATTGGATCATTCAGAGATCCTCACTGAACTTCTGGAGAGAGTTTGCTGCACTGAAAGTAAAGGGGCTGAATAATTTTGCACGCCCAATTTTTCAGTTTTTTATTTGTTAACAAAGTTTGAAATATCCAATAAATTTCGTTCCACTTCATGATTGTGTCCCACTTGTTGTTGATTCTCCACAAAAAATTACAGTTTTATATCTTTATGTTTAAAGCCTGAAATGTGGCAAAAGGTCGCAAAGTTCAAGGGGGCCGAATACTTTCGCAAGACACTTTATATTCCCAATCCTAAATAAGGCATCTGATCGCATAAATATTATTTTCATCTTTAAAATTTAACGAAAAGGAGGGGAGGGGCAAAAATTATTTTAATCATCACTAGGCATTATCAATAGAAGTATTTACGTCTATAACCACATTAAGCCCAAAAGGAAAAAAAGTTTTAACGTTACACTAAATCAAGATGCAGCAATGGTGGGCATAATAGTAACTCAGAAAAGACTTTTCAACTAGCAGATCTCTTCAGTAAAGACTGAATTTTAACCCTTTCACAACCATAAGTCATTAAAGACTAAATGCTTAGGCCACATTTTCCAGGCTCAGTATGCACAGTTAACTTGGCAATAACTCTTTGACTTATTTGCCTAACTAAATACTATATTTTTTTACATTCTTTTCAACAAATTTAAAGGTTTTAATAAATACCTTATTTACTGTATCTGTTTGTTTAATATAATACACAAAAAAATGGGAGAAAAAAAAATACATACAGGGGGGTGGCCCATCCTTTACGGTAACATTTTTCCCCCTTTGTTTAATATAAGGTGAAAATGGACAAAACCACTAAAGCTTAAGTTGGGATATGTATTTATTTGCATAGTTACATTCGTCCAGCTTTGACCAATGTAAGAATGCACATGCAATATCTGAATGAGCCAGCTGAAAATAACTGTAGTGGGAACAGCTACTACAGCAATCACTGTTAACTTACAGTTCCCTTGCCAAGTGGCTGCCCAGCTCTTCCTCTGATAGAAAACTTGCTATGAAAGGAAAATGTATGTTACTGTATATAGACAGTTCTTGAAGTCAGTGAGTCACAGCTTTGCTCTCGTAAGACAATGTAAATTCCACATCAATTACACTGTCCAGCAATACCCACCTACTGCTGACACAACCTGCTCCCATCAACTGCTCACCACAGGAATCCCTGTGAAATTAGTGCTTTTTTTCTTTTGTTAGGCTGATGGGTGTCATTCATTGTGATTAACACGGATCTGCATCAATAGACAACATGACTGATGATGGATTTATATAGTGAGACAATTTTGAGTTTTTCAAAGTTTTTAATAAAGGACTTGCCAAAAAGTGTGTGTTTTAATTTACTATGTCCTTTTTGTTTTTTTGTGAATTAGTAAGAGCACTATGTACCCCTTACTCATTCATGTAAGGGGGTTGTATCTGGGCGAACCCTTTTTTAAAGGATGCTTCCAGATTCTGTTTAAATCCCCACTTGCAGACCCCCACAACAACTGGGGCGGGGTTGTGGGGAAGAGGTCTTTGTCCTCATCAACATTCTGTCAATTTACACCTACATGTTGAGGGCATATGGCCCGGTATGGTACAGAAGAGGGGGGGGGCACATGCTCAGCCCTCTTTTATCTGGCCAGCCTTGCTGCATGTTTAGATAAGGCTGTAGTGTACATTTTGAGAAGGATCCTACCCTTTGCTTTTTTTGTGTGTGTGGGGTCCCCCTTGACATGCATACCAGGACCTCATTAAGAATATGTATTTTTAGGTGGGAACCCATGCTATTTTTTTTTTTGTTGGGTCCCCCATTAACATCTATACCAGACCCTCATCTAGGACAAGGTTCTGATATAGATCTAGTATAGATAAAGATAATCCCCAGCCATTTGTTTACAAACAGAACAAACAAGATGGGAATTGTGATTTACCAGCAATTCAAACTGATTTTTATTTATTTATTTATTTTTTTTTGTAAATGTTAGTTTTCCTGATGTAGGTTGTATACATCATATAGATGTGCATTTCATGGGAACATTCAGAGCATTTTGCAGATATAGTATTTAAAGGAATTTAGCATTTTTAATGTTGCCGTCTAAGCATTATTAAAATGCTACTCCTCACTAAACTGAATTTTAATAAATTTTGTGTGCCCAGTCCAGTGTCCAGCCCCCTTCGGCCCCCAGACCATTCATTTAACAATCCATTACCTATTAGATTTGAAAATGGTCATTACTGTTTTATAACATTCAGCTTCTCTTGACTTTAAAGGAGTTGTAAAGTTAAAAGGTTTTTTTTTATCTTAATGCATTTTATGCATTAATATAAAAAGCCTTCTGTGTGTAGCAGCCACCCCAGCATCCCATACCTGCCAACTGTCCCGTTTTTGCCTGGTCCCGGCAAATATGAGCCAGTCCCGGGTAATTTACGTTGTCCCGGCCCATTACTTGGGCCTCCCATAAATCACCCGTCACAGGCAGCCGGTGCCCATATAAAAAAAAAATGGTTGTGGGCTGAAACTTTAGGCAGAAGTAGTGCAGCTAAATGGGAGAATTATTCCAACTCTGCTACTTTGGCCTTAAGTTTGAAATTCCCTTTTCAATTTCCTGTAATTCTCTCTTCATTGAGTAGACCCTATAGTCTGATGATAAGTAGGCAGAGATGAAGTATGCAGAGTGGGTGGAGCTTCAGGGAAGTGGGTGTGGTAAGTAATTGATAGCTGTGCTGCAAAGTGTCCCTGTAAAAAATTTTTCAAATGTTGGCAACTATGGCATCCCCTAATACATACCTAAGCCCCCCTCTCTATCCAGCAATGTCCACGAGTCCCTCAGCCACCAGGAACTCTCCCTCCTGATTGGCTGAGACACAGCAGCGGCGCCATTGGCTCCCACTGCTGTCAATCAAACTCAGTTAGACAATCAGGAGAGAGAGGGGATGGGGCCGAATGGCAGCTCTGTGTCTGAATGGACACACAGAGCTTCAGCTCGGCTCTGTTGCCCCCATAGCAAGCTGCTTGCTGGGGGGGGCACTCAACAGGAGGGAGGGGCCAGGAGCACTGAAGAGGGACCCAAGAAGAGGAGGATCCGGGCCATTCTGTGCAAAAGAGGAGGTGAGTGTAACATGTTTGTTGTTTTTTTGTTTTTTTTAAACACAAGACTTTACAATTTCTTTAATGGGGTCTGGAATCTGCACCAAACTTTCGGTAAGTTGTGAACTTACCCTGAAACCAAACCTCACACATTTGGCTCATCGCTTTTTGTGTATATGTAATTTACCAGCTTCAAATTAAAAAAAAAAATGTTTTTTATTTAGTTTTCGATAATAGTGGTGTGCTATACAATAACGCACAGCAGTGTTCAGAAACATAAAAAAGACTGCTGAATGTATGTTTAGCTGATAAGAGCTACTGCACTTTTCATTTTAGTCTTTTCGTATTAGATAAAGGCCACTTATTACTTAAGGCATTTCACTTTGTCAATTTACTAGCTCTTTATGCAATCAAAATTTACTAAAGCCAGTGAAAAAAAAAAAAATCAGCTATCAAAACAATTTGAGTGAGATCTTATAATCTTTAAAAGGGTAACCGATAAGGAAGAGGTCATTAAACGTATAATGTGCAGACAATTCTCAAACTAATAAAACTCCTCACCCACAGATTGTCTTATTGATTGGATGATTTTAGTATCGTTGTCTAAACTGCTAGAATCTTATTCCTTGTAAAAAAGAAAAAGATACGGAACTTCAGCCTGGATACTGGGTGCAGCAGTTCAACTATGAACATCTGCAAATTACCCATGCATTGAACCATCACCAGTTTAACTTTTTCCCCAGACAGATAATCAATTTCAAAGCAAACTGTTTGCAGCTAAAGCTTATTCTTCTGATGGATGTTGACAGAAGACATAGATTCAAAAATGTGTAACAGAAAGACAAATTATAGCAGCATATCAGCAGTAGCACGGGTTTAAATCATTCATATCTATTGTAAGGATAGCAGATACTTAGAGTGGTTTTAAAGTCAGGATATTTTTTACCTTAATGCATTCCCTGCATTAAAGGGTAACTCCACTTTCATGGGGGGGGGGGGGGAAAGCAAATAATAATAATATAGCATATACAATTGTGACACATCATATTGTAATTTGATGTTTTTAAAAAATCACCTATCCTTTTCAATCTGCAACTCTGTAATTTTCTGAAAATGCAATACAATATGGCTACCTAGAGGTGTTCTGTACACAGAATGTGTACAGAACATCCCCAGAAACATAATTTCCTGCTCACTGATTTTCTCAGAAGTCTGCACTAAGATACAAGTCAAATTTTTGGCATCCCCTGCAACACAAATGTCATTTTTGGTGAGATACTCCCAATAGAAAATCACATCCAAAGGGATGCAAAGTCTGCAATTTTCCTCATTAGAACCCTGCAGGTGCAGCAGCTGGTTGATCATTTTGAAACCACTCCCATTAGACCTACTCAGCCTATGAGCACAGAGAAACACACAGAGATTTCTTAAGAATAAAAAAGTAGACATCTGTAACAAGGTTTGTTAAAATTCTTGTAATGTATATTAGGTCACCCAGAGGGGAATGTTTTGTTCTCAACAAAAGTGGAGCTACTCTTTAAGGTAAAAATGTCCCAGTAGTTGTATCTCCCCCTCACCTCCCTAAATACTTACCTGAGTCATATCTCGATCCAGCACTTTATCCATCCGCAGCAGCATTTGTCTGTGATCCTCCACTGACAGGACACAAAGGCAGCAGTGGGAACCATTGGCTCCTGCTGCTATCAATCAAGTCCTATGGAGAGGGAGCAAAGGGCAGGGCCAAGCCACATTGTGTTTGTCTGTGAATGCACACAGCCTAGTTAGGGAGCAAGCTCATACAAGTGCCCCACAGCAAGCGGTTTGCTATGGGGGCAGGCACAGACGAGAAGGAGTAGACAATACAGACAGGAGACTCCAAAACGGGAGGTTTGGTGCCGCTCTGTGCAATACCATTGCACAGAGCAGGTTAGTATAACATGTATGTTATTGTAATTTAAATATATATAGATATATATAGCTACACATATCTATATACGTATATATATATATATATATATATATATATATATAAAACAACTACTTTAATGGCACAAATACAAATACAAGAAACACATACAGTATATGGCAGTTCTTTTATCCACCAAAGGATTTGTATATAACTAATTTCGATCTCTTGCTCAGCACAGTCAGGTGGATGACATCACTTAGTGATGGCCTCTCTTTCTACTACTAATGACAGGACAGTGAAAGACTTCTTCTGGTTCTACCCTTTCCTTCCCAGTCAGAGTTCTGCCGTATAGGGGGTTGCAAGTACTCACAGTGTTTACAACTAAAAATATATTGTTTTATTAACCATTACAGAGCTACCAAAAGTTCAACTTTTAGGCCCCTTTTACACATGGCGAATCCGTTTCGACTGACTCCGCTTGCTCAGCGGGGATCGCTCCATTGATCCCCGCTGAGCAGGCAGATGACAGATTTGTCTCCACCCACTGTGCAGCAACCCGCTCTCCTCTATGGGGAGATTGGATGAAAATGGACAACCTGTCCATTTTTATCCGATCCCATTCGATCCGACCTGCTGAGCGGGTAGCGAACGTATCGCCATCTGTCTGTTTTCAGTGGATTTTGTCGGATCGGATGCCAGGTAGGTGTCAGCGAACACATGTCCGCTGACATCCGCCTCCCCATAGAGGTCAATGGGTGGCCCGATGGGGTCCACCTGAAAAACGGACAGTTGGACCCCGATCGGTTAGACCGGGAAAGGGGCCTAAAGTAGAACAGGGCTCAGCAACCTTTTTCACATTACCTGTTATTTTTAATAACTACTGATAAATAGTGCATCATATTTTTAGTTATTTTTTAATTTCTGCACACATACGGTAACTTTACTGCCAATTGCACGTTAAACGTAATAATTATTATAAAATATTTCATAAATTTAACTTGCCTTTAGCAGCACAACAAGTGCAGAATTGATTAACTGGTACACACAAAAAACAAGTACTGAAAAGTAAACTGGACTTTTTCACTTTTTGCACGTGACTTAACGCGTACGACATAGACAGAGTAAACCCGGAAGTGACTCCCACATCCATTCAGAGTGCCAAACTTTGCTACTTTAAATGTGAGTCTGTATATTGTCATTTTCCCAAATAAAATGGAATGTATTACACTATGAGAGGCTCTTTTATATAGCCCCATCCCTAAGAGGCGACCACCCGAGGGGAAGGAGTAGTGAACAATAAGGATATTGAGCAGGCTCCATCCATCCAAGACCCCCAGGAGATACCTATGTAATAACAGGCTGTTTTTCAAGAAAGTGAGAGGTGAGCGGCCAGGCACACTATTTGGTGGCACTGCACAGAAGAACACCATCACTTCCTTTAAAACACCCACCAGTGAAGGATTCACCCCATTATTATCCTCCTGCACCCCCAAAGGACATTTATCATTTTCAGTTTGCACCATTGTGGAAGTCTGTTTATATTCAATATTTGTCACACCTAGTTGATGGACTTTTGGTAACACCATGAAAAACTTTCCATACTTCATTTATTTATTTTTTCACCCCCAACAAGGACTTCTATTTGATTGCACAGATATATGTGATTATTGATTATTTATTGTTTGCTTGAAAATCACTTTCAGATTTATTTATTTTTTTATTTCTTCACTTTATCAAGGACCTCTGTTGATTGCACGGATTCATGTGATTATTTATTATTTGCTTGAAAATCACAGAAATCACATGTTTTTTAAGCACTAAGCACTTTATAATAATTTCCATATCTGGCTACCTCATCCCATCTGTTTAAAACATCTTGTAATTTTGCACAGTATTTCACATATCACCTGGTATTGCATATTTATTGATCATTACATTATTGCAGTTGTTTTTCATATTGTATTACTACATCTATTCATGTTTTTATCGCAAGCATATTATTATTATTATTAAGAGTTTACATTACCGCATTTTCATAAATAGATATGTAAGACATATTGCACTTTCCAGAGAGGCAGTGCAGCACTATATTCGTTATTTATAAACCATTCACAAGCTAAGGATAAGCTTTTAAAGAGGTTGTAAACTCATTAAACTTTTTTTTTCCCAACCTGAAAGAGAAACACATAATGAGCTAGTATGCATCGCATACTAGCTCATTATGAAATACTTACCTTAGAACGAGCCCCCGCCGTGCCGCCCGCTTACCTGTATTACGGGGCGACATGTTCAGTAGCCCGTATTCTGGGATTGCGGCATCCGGCCATCTGATTGGCCGGACCCGCAATTACGTCACTCCCACACAGGCGCGCGGGAATCGACAGTCATGGCACGGGGCTCTGAAGGAATGGCACCAGTGGCCGTTCCTTCAGAGCGCATGCGCCAGTGATGTCACTGGCTGCCAGACTTGTATAAAGTACTCGAAAAATTCTACTTGAGTAAAAGTACAAGTGCTCGATCAAAAAGTGACTTGAGTAGAAGTGGAAGTTCTCGCAGAAAAAGTTACTTAAGTAGAAGTACTAAAGTATTCAACATTTTTTTTACTTAAGTATTGCAAGTAGTTTTTTCAAAAAATTTGCTACTTAAGTACTAAAAGTAAAAAGTACCAGTAGTTTTGAAAAAAAATTTCTACTCAAGTACTGAAAGTAGAAGTACAAGTACTGTGTTATGTAGTTATTAACCGCCTTAGCGGTAATCCCGAGCGTGACTCGGGGTTGATTTTTCATTGCAGGAGCGGTAACCCCGAGTCACGCTCGGGGTGGATTGCAGAGAGCGCAGCGGAGCTTCTCTTACCTTATCCTGGCGATCCAGCGATGATCTCTCATTGCTGTGACCGCCAGCCGAGAGTCTCGCCGCTCCTCCGTCCCTCCGTCGGTACGATCACTTCCTAGTTCCGTTCCCTGCAGCAGCAATGCTGCATGGGAGCGGAACTAGGGAGGGAAATTCAAAAAAAAAAAAAAAAACGTTACACAAAACACACTTTATATTATATTATATATATATATATGCATATATATATATATATATATATATATATATATATATATATATATATATATATATATATATACACATGCATATATATATATATATATATATGCATATGCATATATATATATATATATATATATATATATATATATATAATATGCACACACACACATATATATAAAATTATATTATTGATTCAATTATAATTCATGCGTTATATATTATATATATATATATATGTGTGTGTATATATATATATATATATGTATATATATATATATATATATATATATATATACACACACACACACACATATCTATATATAATATATAATGCATGAATTATAATCTAATCAATAATATAATTTTATTATATATATTATATATTAAATAATAAAATAATATTATTGATTCGATTATAATTCATGCATTTGTGTTTCAAATTTATCACATCTGGGATGTCTACTAGAGTCTTGTTTTGGTCAGGTTTAAGTCAGTAATTACTAAGAATTGTAGGCCTATAATACATAACGCCAAATTTCCATGAAAAGAATTGTACCGCTTTTGGTATGTAATTCCAGACATAATCATACCGCCAGGGAGGTTAAAGAAAGAAGTCAAAAGTTTGAACATCATATTGTTTTTTATTATTTCAAATGATTTATTCAAATGATTAACCTGTGTTTGTTAGTAGTTTCTTGATGCACTTTAAGCGCTGTAGCACCATTTATTTGTTTGTTTCATATTTTCTTTTTATTGGAAAGATTTGGTATAGCAGCTTTTATTATACACAGCCTTTATTTTTGTATGCGCTGATTTACAAAAGACATTATACACATTTTTTTGAGCTTTATGCAACCTGCCATCTACTGTTCTGGCAGTGGTAATTTTTTAAAAAGTAACGAGTAACTATGCAGCACAAAAAAAAAATATCAGAGTAGAAGTATCGAAATCATCTAAAACATGTAGTGAAGTAAAAGTAGAAGTAGGAGAAAAAAATTCTACTCTAGGAAAGTATAGATACCGCATTTCGGTACTTAAGTACAGTACTTAAGTAGTTCTACTTCGTTACTATACATCTCTGCTGGCTGCATCTAAGGTAAATATCTCCTAAACGGTGCATGTTTAGGAGATATTTACAGTACCTATAGGTAAGCCTTATCATAGGCTTACCTATAGGTAAAAGTTGCAGAAGAGGGTTTACTTCCTCTTTAAGTGCCAGCAGCAGCCCCCTACCTCACAGACACACATTTTTACTACACTAAAGATACCCAAGATAGCGCGGGAGATATTATTATTTACTACTGGCCTGTATCTTGTAACTGCTGTTTGAGTGTGTTGTGTTGAGATGTGCTGTGTCAGTCAAAAACACTCGGTTTACTAGCCATTGCTCATCCTCTTTGTAACCCTTTTCTTTTAAAAACTTCACAAACTTCACGTAAACCTTCTCCCACTGAGCCATCTTACAGTCAGTGAAGAGACAAATCCTGTCCATCTCCTCCAGTAGTGTTCGTAATTGTCAGTGGGTTAATTATGAGCAAGCAATAAGAAAATATAAAAATTATAATGCCTTCTAAAGTGTTGCTAAACCCACAACAGTAAAAATCAGTCTGTATATGCAGTAAATCATGCTTGGTATACTCACTCTGTAACCTAAGGGGTTAATCCTCTGCATTGTATAAAAAGGCTGTTTGATCCTGTCTTCTCTGATCCTCCCCTCCTTCCACTGACTACTAATAATTTCCTGATAACACAGAGTCTATGGAGTCAGGCTCCACATGCTCAGTTTGCTGTGTATTACTAAAAAGGTTTTTCTTTTTTCTGGGAGGGTGCATGTGATCAGCACAGGGCCAACCAGCATTGTCCAGACAGAGGGTCAGGGGTTTTGCAGCCTCATAGATCTGTCATAAAACTCCACCTTCTACAAGCTTTAACTAGCGCTTGGCTGGACACTGAGAGAAGTCACAAGACTGCCATATACTGCTAATGAGAAAATATATTTAGCACTTTATATTTACTAAAATAATTGCATTTCCATGTTCTGTGTACTGTGGTAGACCAGATATAGTGAATGCAGGGTCCTGGGTTTAGTAACACTTCAACAGCGGTCAATTCAGAATTCAGTATTTGTGCACATAGATTTTATTGGGGTACCTGTTGTAATGGCAAAAAAACTTTTCATGCCTACTCTATATGTTTTTTTTTTTTTTTTAAATGGTCAGTAAATGATCTTGCCACATATCCTTTTGTAGTGCCATACATAGTTCTAAAACAGCAAACTTCCTCTCTTCTACCAAATCCATCACAGCTAAACCTAAAATGTCACTATTGTTCACACTTCCTTTTTACAGTTCATGCTGGAAACAGCAAATCTTTAATTTGTAAAATTATTGCTTCTTTGTTTAGTATTCCATCAAGTAAAACATATTTTAAAGTAGAACTATAGGCAAAACTTTTTTTTTTTTATTTAGGATAGAGTAGGGGAGGGTTATAACCCCCCTATCAGTATTTTTTGCCCTTGCAAATTAAAGACATTTCTTGGGGCACCAGGACTAGTGTCCCCATTGGAAGATTTTCTCTCTAATATTGTTCTGGGGACAAACCAAAATTTGGGTTTTTCTTTTATTTTAACTTTCAATGATAATAAATGATAAACAGGACACATAGAGAGGGTATATCCCCCTAACAGGGGCAGAAGTAGCAGTTAAATTGTGATAGGTATTCTAATCTAAATCCACTCAGACCATAAAAAAAAGTTTTGTCTTAAGTTATGCTTTAATTACTCTGGTTTTTCATGTTTGACAATATAGTCTAAGAGTTAAGAGCTAGCTTCTGTTGCCAGAGATTTTATGTTGCATAGGTCTTTGAACATACTACTTGACCTCTCACATTTTGCTGCTGCTTTCCTGACACAATCTGCGCTATCTGCTTCATCTTTGTACTTTTTCTCATATTTCAATTCAAAGTGACACCATCCAATTAGTGAGGGGCACAAAACATTTTCCCAACACAGAGCACATATGACTTGATCTTCTCACACAACAAAACCTAACTCTGTCGTCCACACCGGTTCAAAAGAACAATTTCTGCACTTGACTGCCATTTTGCACTCTATTAACACCACAATAACCATGTCAATTAACACATTCTGGTTGGGTGGTAATTGCCGTTGGATGTGTGTGACCCAGCATTGTTTGGCAGTAAGAAACGCTTTTCCCATTGGGCACTGGGAATACTTTAAAAGCCAGGCGGAGATAGGAAATAATATTATTATCGCGCATGTGGTGATAACTGGAATAATGTGGAGGCCTCTCTTGCACTAACTGCTCAACACTTCTAAAGGTGGAGACAGAGAGTTTGAGGGCACGAAGTGGCACAAGTGCCAGAGGAGCTGGCTAGGGAAGTCCACTCCTTAGGTGGATGAAGCTGTGGGATGCAGTCCTGAGAACAGGATATTGAAGCAGGTTGTCACCAGAGAAGGAGATGGCAGACAGCAACCAGCAAGTCCAGGAATAAGGCCTAGGTAGGAAACAGCTGGGCAGTGGCAGGGGGGGCGCTGCTGAGCCTGTGCTCTCTCCACCAGTTTAGCTTACCTCTGTTACCTCCCTCCTGGTGACAGACATGGGTCCCAATGAGCACTAGCGCAATCCTCATGCATGCTCTAGTTTATTCACTTCAATACTGTGTGGCCAGGAACATAAGGTCTCCATACCAATCTGTAGGGAGAGAGCCGAAACACTAACCCACTTGCTTCCCAGAGGACCTGTCACCTTTGCCAGGTACCAACTTAATGACCGGCTACTTTACACTTGCCACCAGTTCTTGGTTACCCATGGCAACTGTTCACCATCTTCTTCCCCAAGTTTCCTGTTGAGTTAACCTTTTATAGTGGGATTGCTTCATACCCCATTGTGCCTTACAGATCCTGTTCTTCTGATATGCCATATTATACCATGCACCCCTTGAATAACTTCAGACTAGGCTTCGAACATTTTAAAAGTTTTACTGAGAATCCTCATGGCAAAGTCCATAACAGGCAATACATTTTCAACCCTAACTACCTAAACTGAGACTGCCCAGGCATACCTTAATAAGGTAAAGTCCATAATTGGCGTTCTCCAGACACTTAGAAGATTCTTTCGGTGTTCCAGTGTTCTGTGGGACTACATGGAGCAGCGTCTGTTTTCACTATCGCGGCCGGCAGCCCTGGATCCAGCCTTTCCCTTTTTTTTTTATCACAGGTCGAGAAGGCAGGGCCCAAAAACTCTGGAAAAGTAGTCGAACCCAGTTAACCCCTTCACAGCCTGGGCAGACTTGCCATAGTAAAGATCCTTATTGTAGGCAACCTGCCTACATGCTTAGATTGGTCCAATTCTACACACTTTTGATCTCAAATCAGCCCCAGTTCATACACTTCAAACCTCAGATTAGCCCCAAACCTATACATTTTGAAATGCAGGGGACTGCTTATAAGCATGCAAGTGGTTTACCTCAGCACAGCATGCCAATATCCTCACTCAGTAGTGGGCTTTCACTGACATAAAGAAAATGGGTGGGACAGGCTTTGTACTTGATTGCTGTCAGTTACAGCCAATGCCATCAAATGCCAGTACAGAAGGCATTGTGTGCAAACCTGGGAACTTGTGCCAGGGGTTTCTGACCCCTGAAGTCGATTTTACATAAAAAATAATATTCCAGCAGCATAACTATGTTGTTAATTTATTTTTAAATTAATTGTGTAAAACATTCCCCATGTTTTGGTTTGGGATACAATTTCTAGCCTTGCCATTAAATTTTTTAATTTAAGATGTGGGTTTTCATGTGACCATGCACCTAAATAGTCCCTGCACCCCTTGCACCAAATATTTTCACCTCATCAAAGAGTGAAAAATATTTGATGCAAGTGTTGTGTTAGTGAGACTTGTTGAGATCTGGAATCTTGTATCTAATAATTTATTCCCTCATTGCCGTACTGTTATTTGTAAATCACATTATGACAATAACAGCTTCTCCTTTTCTTTGTATGTTGGTAATGGACTCTTTGTCTTATTGCTATCACAGCATTTCACAAACCAATGATTTTTCTGGGTGACAAAAAGGTCAACATCTACTGAAAAATAATATGACTACCTTTAGTTTAGAATCTCGGCAGACAAGAGAAACAGAAAAGGCTCATGGGGATGATACAGAGAATGACAGTCTGCAGATAATAGCCCATCAAGCCTGTTGCTCTAGATTACATTTGAAAGCATAAATGGCTCATCCTTTGCAAGCAGCTCAGAAACAAAAGTGATATAATGATTGAAGGGTAGATGAGGGAACAGAGAAAATAATCTTGTCATGCGGTCAGAATAGTTTAGGGCATTACGTTCTAAAACAGTTTTTAGCACAATAATTAAAATATGCACACTTATTGAATGCTTGTAGTATCCATCTACCATCTGTGGTGGGGCTTGATTTATAAGTGTGTTCTTTTTTCACAACTGCCAATCAAATTGAAACTTTTAGGACAGGTTTACAATGACCTTGTCATCTATTCATGCAGGACAAAGTGACAGCGGCTCCAGATAGCTAACTCCTCCAGCAAGGTATACTCATACCTTTCAACTTTTTGAGATGGGAACAGGGGACACCTATTAGTAAAAGTATGCTGGCATGGGACACACCCCTGCCACGCCCCCTTAAAGGAGAATTAGTTAAAACCACAAGTGATTTTTTGCCACTACTATTCCTTCATACTGGCTTTTGAAATTTACAAAAACAATCATTTAGAAATTGAATGAAAAGTTTAGCACTGGGAAACACTTTTTGAGAAATAAATAGTGCACTTTATATACAGCTATACAGATCAGACCAAAAGAAGGGACAAATGAGGAAGAAAGAGGGACAGAGGGACTTTGTTCCAAATCAGGGTAGAACTTCCAGGTAGGTGTGAGCATGTGACCTTCCCACGTGACACTGCATGGACCCTTAGTGGTCAACAGTCAGACTTAAACATTGACACATAATCCACCAGGGTAAGCTATGACACAGGAGCTTACTACAGGGGCTACTAAAAAGCTTGCCCTCAAGTTTAACATAACTCTTACCGTTAATTCTAACCCTCACGTAACCCCTAAACATCTAACCCAGACCCTATACCCGTAATCCTCAGCATAACCCCTAAGCTTAAACTCATCCTAGCACCAAAACCTAGCACTTATGAATAAAGTCAGATGCTCAGGAAGGAGTTTTTGTTGAGAAAGCCAAATATGAATAGTAGGTACCCACATCCTGTAAATGCAAATGTAGAGATCCAAAATAAGAAAGTGGGGTAGCAGAATTTTCTTGGTACCATCAGGACACAATACAATGGGTTAAGCGTACATTTTTATTACAAAAGATTTACGCTACAAACTATTTAAAATCAAACACACATAAACCTTTTTGTGTGTTTGATTTTAAATGTTTTTTAATGTGAATGACAGTACCAAGAAAATCCTGCTGCCCCATTTCTCTTTTTGGAAACTTAGCACTTAATCTCACTCTAAACCTTAAACCTAATCTTAAATTGTGATGACATGAACTGCCTTGGGTTTGGTTCTCACAGGGCTTGGTGAACTTCAAAGAAAAACAGATGCCGAACCCCCAAAAAATCAATAAGAGTTGAGTCTGTCAAATTAAAAATGCCCATTTACTTGGATAATAGGCAAGAGGTGTCAAAAAACATGTATGAACATGTATAAATGCTCATAAAATGCAAAAAATTACATGAGGCTGACATGTACAAAGAAAAAAAAAGTTTTACATTGCTGGCAAAGGACATCTCCCTCCTTGCTTCCTCTTTTTTGTATAAAGAAAAAGCGGCACATAGACCCCCAAGTTTCCCCAAAATACAGATCCCTAATGGTCTGTTATGTATTGTGGGGAAACTTTGGAGGGGTCTGCATGCTGTTTTTTTTTTCATTTTTTTTTTAAAAAGCAAACAATGCAGTTTTAATTTAATCCCACAGCTAGTAAAAAAAGAAAGTTGCATAGAATTCCCCCCAAAATGTATTGTAGACCCTTTGAGTCTGGTATGGATTTTAAGAGGATAACTCACACAAAAAAAAAAAATGAGGTCCCCCTAAGAATCCATACCAGACTTACAATCTGAAGAGCATGCACCCCCTCCTGAACCATACCACACCACATGCCCTCAACATGGGGGAGGGTGCCATGCCAGGGGGGACCTCCCTGATAAAGCAAATTCTTTACCCTTGAAGAGAACAAGGACCTCATTTCCACAACGCTTGCCTAGTGGTCATGGGAGTTTGCGGGCAGGGAGCTTATCAGAATCTGGAAGCCCCTTTATTAATAGGAGAGCCCCTGTCCCCCACCCTATGTAAATGATTTCACGTGGAAATAAAGTCACCCAAATGTTTGACATGTCTTTTATTAAAAAAATACAAATCCCCCAAAAAATCCAATCAACCATTGTAAATCCATTGTCAGTCATGTTGCCCACTGCTGCTGACTCACCAAAAAAAAATGACTACCTGCTGCAATGGTCATACTGGACAATATTATTGACCAAAATATGGCCATGTGGCCATTTTTAGGAAATTATGTTTCCATTTTGCTTATGTGACCAGGGATTTCTGGCAATGTAAGTGAACAGCCTGATTGATATCAGTCGTTGGTAAGGACAAGATGGGTGCAAGCAGCCACTGCTTCATTAGCAACCATTGACAGTTAATGTTGCCCGCTGCCACACCAAAAAAAAAACATACTACTCGCCACACACAAAGCTGAATAGCTCCCCGAGCTGTCATCAGCTATATAAAGGAAGGGGCATGGATAGTGGTGACATCATTGTCTAAACATGGCCACGTGGCCATAGTTAGGCAATGATGTAACCTTCTTCATTCCCTGCCCATTGGCTTATGTAGCCAGGGATTCCTGGCCATGTTAAAAGGCTGGGTAATGCCAGTGGTTGCTAAGCATGCAGTGGGTCCAAGCAGCCACTGCTTCCTTAGCAACCATTGAAAGCCAAAATCTGTCCCATTTATCTATGCCAAATGCACTAAATGTTCTGATCTTATGTTAGATCTGAACACTGAGCTCATCCCTTCTCTTTAGATCAAAATAACTCCTAACCCTAAACTGCAACCTTACTTTTCTATCTAATCTTAGACCTTAAATTCAACCATGATCCTTTATCCAATAATACCATTACAATGCCTATTGTACTTTCATAGCAATTCTTGCCAATACTATTAAAAATAATACTTAAAGGATAAGTTGACCTTTGGGAACATGTTATATGTTCCACCCCTTGAACATGTAACATGTACCCTGAAGAAGTCGCGTGATAGCGTGACGTAATGCGTAGGGCAGACCGAGCAATGGAAATGACATTACGGGACACGGAGGAGAAGTCCCACCGCTTACAAGCCGATAACAGCATTTTAAACTGTAAGTTACTACTTATTTGTCATCATTAAAATTTGTGAAAATACTACACAATGTCGGCCCTGTTACTTTGAGATACGATGAGGCACCGGGTCATTAGCCTGAGTCAGATCCTAGAAAGGAGGAACACACCAGGACATCTCCCCACACTTGATCCAAGAAGCTGAGCAGAAGAGAGGATAAAAGATCGGATCTAATATTAGATCTAAAGGCGCATTGCTAATAGCATTAAGGTGAGCAGCTAGCACACCTAGAGGTGTTGAGCACTGAAGATCACTTTGTCTCACAAGATGTATAGGTGGAAGGAAGTTCCTTTTAACTCACAGAAGAGAAAGATTATATATTTTTGTTTGGACACTAGAACACAATATAAGGATTTTATGATTATCTATTTTTTATTTATTAATTTTATTGATTTATTATTGGAGAAAATATTGGGACACTTTAATAATTGGCACAGAGCACTTTTATATATCACAAATATCACTTGAATATATTTTAAATAATATACTATCACCATAAGCACTTTATTATTATTATTATTATTATTGATCATAATATTTATATCACTTGAAAATGTTTTGAATAATATACCATCACTTTGAGCACTTTATTATTAATCAAAATATTTATTTATGAAATATTATCAGAATATTTTTATATGATTTTGATATATAAGACACAGATTTAATTTTTACACAAGTTTATACATATTTTTATGTTACCATATTGGGGTGGGTTTTCTAAAGGCAAAAAGCTCTTCACTTTGCAATGGAATTTTCTCTTTGCAAGAGAATTTTACCATAGCTTCATAAATGTGGTGAAAATTCACTTTACAAAGAATATCCAATCACATGGAAGGAAAATAAAAAGCAGTATTTTTGCTTGCATTTTATTGGTTACCTAATGCACTAAACAAAGGGAACATTCATTTTGCAAAGTGAGATTCACTTTAGTAAATCAACCAGATGATGTCAACAACAAAAAAAGAACTTTGCTAATGCAGAATAAAAATTTAGGCCCAAATGAAGTAATTTGCAATGCCTTAGTGGCCACTTAAAACTACATGAATTATTTGTGAAATTTACTTAAGTCCCCGTGTATGACTTTCACTACAGAGTGCTCCTGTGACACATTTAGGTACATTAGTCAGTTACATTTATTGCAAAGTAACAGTTACAGTGTTGGTTACAGACCCAGTGGGAGAAAATTGTACTGTCTAAGCTTCACAGAAGATGACTCATGCTGTTACTTGTTCTTTTTTTTGTGAATGAGTATGGACTATGAACCCATTACTCCTTCACATTGTTAAAGAGGGCTTCCATGTTCCTGTAAATCCCACAACCACTGGACAAGGGTCATCTGCACAGGGAACATGGTACCCTCCATGCCCTCCATGTTTAGGATATGATGTGGCCTGGTATTATTCTGAAGGAGGACACACATTGCCCCCCTCCCTTTCTCAATCTGCCCGGCTACATGCTCAGATAAAGGTCTGGTATCAATTGTTTTTGGGGGTGGATTTACATTTTTTTCTTTAAAATACATACCAGACCTGAAGAATTTATCATGAATTAGGGGGAAACTGTAATGCTGTTTTATTTTATTTTTTTAACTATCCCTTGCTCCTTTGTAAGTTAATAGGGCTGTTGATTTCACTGTTTTTTAGAGACTCCTCCTCCAGCGTCCTTAACAACTATTGACAGTGGGAAGCTGTCATGTATAACAGCAGTAGTAATATTGCTATTTTACATGATGTTCAGCTATTGCCAAATTGTAAATGCCCATGCATTCATCCAAATGCCCGAACAGCCAAGGTTTGGTCCAAACACAACTTCATTCTAAAGTTCATCACTATTCTTCAGCTAATTATCTAAGGTTTAAGAGGTTTCTTACCAAAAGAGTGTGTTCCACCAATCGCACAAAGCGCAAGTGTATATAAATCTATTGATAAATCTCATGACCAAACAACTAAATATTAATAAATAATATGTGCATATAAGTCCATATGAAGATGTCAAAAACTGTATGTAGACCGGTGATAAATCAATTCTTCCCTGATGCTTTTAAACTCTACCACCAGGAAACTTCACCCAAAAGTGGTAATGGGGGGCATGCTTACTAACTTCCCTTGACCACCTTAATCACAGGGAGGTCGTCAATCCCTTTATATGGTTTCTCTGGGAGATATGAAGATCCTCCACACAGAATTGGTTAGGACTACCGACACTCAGATATAAAAATATAGCCCAACTCTGAGTGTAGCATATCATGAAAGGCAAAAGAGAAAAGGCCTCTCCATAGTGAAAAAAAGTTTGTAAAATTTTAATTAATAAAAGAATCTCACTTACATCAATATTAAAAACATGCCCCTGTTAAATGCACAACAACTGGCATGGGCGTCCACTTTCTAGTATGCCATGATGTCAGTAGGGGCTCTGCCCAGCATGTCTTATCATTAATAGACATCTTCTGGGGCAACATCATGTTCAGCTATTGCAAAAAGGGTAAATGCCCAGGCATTCATTCAAATGCCATTCAAATGCCTGAACCGCCAAGGTTTGGTCCAAACACAAGCTCATTCAAACAGAAGCTCATCCCTCATCCTAAAGTTCATTACTATTCTTTAGCTACCTAGAGTCCAAGGTTCAAGAGGTATCTTAGCAGCTTTTTACTAAAGCTGGATATACACTATACAATTTTCTTTAGATTTTTTTCCTTTAGATTTACCAAAAACATATAATAGGAGGTCAGACCTAAACACTTTCAATTTTTATGCAATCAGGCAGGCCCTTGCACTACATAGTTGAAGGTAAATCTAAAGGAAATCTAACAACAAAAGTTGTATAGTGTGTATCCTTAAGCTCAACAGTTGAAAAGGTTCCTCTGCTAAACATCGCAATCAGTCATTCCCTTATCACCTCTTTTTAAAACAACCACAGGTGCTTCAAAAGGCACCAGCATCTTGCAGTAATCTCCCAGAAGGAGACACACAACCCATTTGGGCCAATGCTAAGGGAACCATGAACACTCTGAAAGTTTTGAATAGTTTTGGGAAGGATTGGAATCCCTGTTGGGTTTAACTGTTATTGGGGACTGTATTAGCAAGACTGTCCTTGCCTCAACAACAGTTTTACTATAGAAGAATTAAGGGAAAATCTGCAGGCAGAGCATGGACAGCAAAAAAAAAAAAAAAAAGAAGTTAACTGTTTAGCCTTCTTTTACTATAAATAAAGCTTTTATATCTGTCTGTTGCTGTTGAAGATTTATCTTCTCTTCTTGTCTGGTAAACCATTGTTATTTGGAGAGGAAGTGAGGGGAAATCTTTCTAACAGAGCGTCCCATAATAGTAGACTTCCCAGAAGATCAGAAATCTGAAAATCTTGTTATATGTTATACAAATTTTCATATATATTTTCAAACAGATAAACAGTTCAAACACTGGTCACCCATGTTTGATTTGCCTCAGGTTGGCAACAGGATTCATGAAGTTCATTGATCTTCTTGACAGCCACATTTCTCTGGTAGTTCAAAAGCAGTTCACATGTGTATTGTGCTTGAACAGGTTTTGAACCTTTGTATTCCTACTGATAGATTTTCTAAAAAGATTTCAAGAGTAAACTATGAGCCAGGCACAATTTAATTCACTTGAATGATGGCAAGAGATCCACAAAGTACATTGTCAATTGGAGATAATGAACTTCTGCCCTCTACAGACTGATGGTTAACGTATTAAATGGTTTAGTTTTGAGTAGATACTTTGAGGTTGACTTGCACACTACCATCTTTTATCTGTGGTGAACTCCATTAACCAGATTTCTATAAATGCATATCCAAGTCTGTCTACCTGCCATTATGAGAAGATCTTACTATTTTAATTATTATAACTATTAGGATGAAATAAACTAGCAGCAATAAAATCTTGTGCTCCCTAACTTACAGGTGTGTGGCTTTTCCAGTGGAAAAAATACCCTGTGTCTTACACATTGTAAATATCTCTCTATCCATAGTGCTAGTTCATGTTATTGGTCTCCAAATCAGCCATTATAGCTCATCCTGCAAGTGATGTGTTCCTGGGTTCCCGAATACACTATTTTCTGTCACGTCCTAGGACTTCATAGATACATTAAGATCCCTAAAGCAGCATTATTCTCTATATGTGGCATTTGAGTAAGCTAACAGACCCGTTTTTATCCTGTTTAGCACATGTGACCACTGAAAAATGAAGAGAACTTGAAGGAAACTTTACAACTTGCCTCTATATTCTGAATATACTGTACATACATCCTAATATGGTGTGCACCATAATTTTCTGTCCCACACCATTTAGAAGAAGATTGTCCCGATTAGGAGTCAGGCCTGAAGACCAGTTGCTATAGCAGTAGCTCGACTACCACTGATCAGCAGAATAGTTACACAGGCAGTCCCCCTGGTGGATGACGTGGGCTCATCCGAGTTGCAGAGTCTAACTACTAACTGGTATTCACCAGAGCTCCTGATGGTGGTGATGGATTTTGCTGCATGTTAGTACCAGGTTGCGGTCCTCAGGTTCACCCCACCAGGTACAAAATACAGATTAAGGGGCCATAGAAAACCCCTTGGAACGGCTGCAAAAAGGAATGCTCAGACCAACTCAGTGAAAAAATGAAAAACTTTATTGAGGATCAGAATTGACACATGGTCTAAAATAACCCCGTCTTGGGGAACACATTACAAATATCAACAGGCTCAAAGAAGGCAACAGAAGACATACATGACAAATAAAAACAATGACACACACTCTCACAAGGCCGGCCTCACACATACTCCGGAAGATCAAACCGATGGGAACCCTGGCAAGCCGCATGCACTCCTTACGGAGTTTGTTGATGCGGTGAGCTCAGGGATCCATAGGTTAATCATGCCACAATATAAACTTAATCAAGATGTAATAATAAACTAAAAATGTAACACCAGATAACAAGGGATCATGACCGTCTTCTATATTTCCATTTTAGCAGCTTAGCACTGTACGGCTGTCATGATGTAATCAAGGAGTTCAGTCATGAACTATATAATTCATTGATAAATTCCAGCAGTATACTTAATAGCAGGCTGAACTATCACATTAAGATTGTGGATACCAATAAATTTAGAATTTTCAAATATAATTTCACCATGAGGGAGGCAGTGTCTAAAGGAGTGTCTGCAGACCAAGTAAACTGAATTGAGGTGCATAGAGCCGGCTCTATGCACCTCAATTCAGTTTACTTGGTCTGCAGACACTCCTTTAGACACTGCCTCCCTCATGGTGAAATTATATTTGAAAATTCTAAATTTATTGGTATCCACAATCTTAATGTGATAGTTCAGCCTGCTATTAAGTATACTGCTGGAATTTATCAATGAATTATATAGTTCATGACTGAACTCCTTGATTACATCATGACAGCCGTACAGTGCTAAGCTGCTAAAATGGAAATATAGAAGACGGTCATGATCCCTTGTTATCTGGTGTTACATTTTTAGTTTATTATTACATCTTGATTAAGTTTATATTGTGGCATGATTAACCTATGGATCCCTGAGCTCACCGCATCAACAAACTCCGTAAGGAGTGCATGCGGCTTGCCAGGGTTCCCATCGGTTTGATCTTCCGGAGTATTTGTAAGGCCGGCCTTGTGAGAGTGTGTGTCATTGTTTTTATTTGTCATGTATGTCTTCTGTTGCCTTCTTTGAGCCTGTTGATATTTGTAATGTGTTCCCCAAGACGGGGTTATTTTAGACCATGTGTCAATTCTGATCCTCAATAAAGTTTTTCATTTTTTCACTGAGTTGGTCTGAGCATCCCTTTTTGCAGCCGTTCCAAGGGGTTTTCTATGGCCCCTTAAACTGTATTTTGTAGTATTGTATTTGGCTGTGGTGGCTCCCTTCTTACATTTCGAGACCAACTGGATTTCCAAAAGGTCTCTTGACGGTTCTGTGTCCAGTCTATACAAGACACAGTTGTCTCACATTTTGGGTGCCCCCATTGTCTCACCCCACCAGGTGGTCAGCAAGCTGGGGTCCAGAAGCAAATAAGCAGGAAGGGATCAAACAGAGGCGTAGTTAGTAAAACAAGCAAAAGGTCAGTAATGAGTAGTTGCAGGTTTGGATCAGGTAGAAGTGCACTTGAGGAACAAGCTAAGGGTCGATGACAATTGGTAGCAGAATACGGACAGCAGCAGGGAAGACGAGAGTGAGATACTGGCTAACGAGAGCACAATAATCTGGCAAACAGGAAGTGCATAAACATGGCCTAAATCAGGAAGTTCATGGGTGGAGCAAAGAGTTCAAGGTTCAGTAGAAGCCAAGGCACAAGGGGGGTTGTCCAGTGGACCAGACAGGGTGCTGTCCAGCAAGCATCTCAGAAAGCTCAGTGAGGAGAGTCATAGCCAGACACAGCAGAGGTCCCAGGTCCAAGTCTAGGCCCTGACACAGATTCACTTTCAGAAGGAAATGTAGGCTTCTTAGAAAACCCAGCACCTGTTAGAGGGGAGAGTGTGGATTGGAAGAAAAATACTGCACAGAAAAAGTTGTTCTTAGGTTAGATGATATGATAGAACATACTGTCAAATACGTTATCGTTTGTTGACTTTCATGAAACAGTTCCATTTTAAAGCTAAAGTGCAGTAAATGCATATTACTGTATATCACCCCTTGTTCCTTTTAATAAAAACCCTAACATGCTGAATGAATTTTTTTTTTTTGTTTTAAATATACACCACTTTTTAGACCCAGCGACATCACCCCTGGGTCTCTTTGCTGGTCTTTAGTCTGTCATAAGATTGTGTTTGGTGGGAAGTGCCAGCAGAATGCTATAATATCTTCTTTTAAATGTCACAGCACCCTGCCTCGGTTCTTTTTCAAGTGAGCAGAAGCTTATCGCAAGCCCCTGCAGCTCACTCTGACCTGTTTTTCAGTTGCCAAGTTACCTCTACTCACATCAGATTAGAACATGTCTTCCCCTGACAGAACAGGATAGAGCACTAAGAAAATGAAAAATCCAATTACATATAGTTTTCAAGCATGTAGATACATTCATACTTGGGAGGGTTTATGTAAATACCAGTCCTGGTAGCAATTAGAAGTTGACTGTAGCAGTATTTCTGCACCACTAGAATACAGCTGTAAGGCTTGAGGAGTTCCTGGACTGATTGCATTTGCATACAGAGTTCCCTCCGGCAATGCCCTAACATGACACTGTACCTAAATAATAGATTGAGCAGAAAGCAAATAGCTGATGGATGGGAAGGGGGTGGAGGGATCATCCATGGACTGAGGAGAGGGCTCTAATGATGCTGGAAGATGATAAGCCCAGAAATTAGGCATGCTCAAGATACCTGCTGCAGCCTCTAATGCTTGTTTTGTGGAAACTACAGGTGTTCTTTTACTAAAGGAAATTAGACTGTTTGGAATTTTCACTTTGCAAGGGAATCTACTGACTTCAGTTACCCAATTATGTCCAAACAAAACTTGTTTTTTCTTTCATATTCATTACATGTAATCGAGCATTCTTTGCAAAGTAAACTTTTGCCACACTTACTAAGCTAATGGAATATCCTAACCCAAAGTGGAATTTCACTCTGCAAGGTATTTCCTTTTAGTAAATTAACTCCACAGTGTGCAGGCAAATGAGATTAATTACTTCCAGCATAGGAAAGGGCTCTCCTAAAGTCTGCAAGCAAAAAGGTAAAAGGAAGAGTTTGGTTTTCTCCAGCCAACCTTTCTTTTTTTTTTTTTTCAGATTTTTTAAAACAATTGTAATCAGGTTTAACAAATAAAAGTCTGAGGTTTACTGTAACATCCAGAAATCACCTCATTTACATGCATGCAAAAAAAAACAAAAAAAAAAAAACCTTTTTTACTCTGAAGACAATGCTGGCATGTCAGTTTATTTAGCCCTGGCCAGCAAGCATCATAATGCCACCTAAAGGCTGCTCCTTTAAAAAAAAAACACTTTAAGATCAGGCCTTTTTCTGACATTTGTTGTTTACAGTAAAAATATGTATATTTTGGTAGAAAATTACTTAGAACCCCCAATCATTATACATTTTTTAGCAGAGACCCTAGAGAATAAAATGACGGTTGTTGCAATATTTTACGTCACACTGTATTTGAGCAGCGGTCTTTACAAAGCAATTTTTTTTTTAGAAAAAATAAACTTCAATAAATTTATAAAAACAAAACAGTAAAGTTAGCCGAATTTTTTGTATAGTGTAAAACATGAAAACATGATGTTATGCAGAGAAAATAGATACCTAACATGTCTTGCTTTAAAATGGTGCACAAAAAGACCACGGATTTCTCATTTACCTTTAAGGCCCCGTTCACATAGGGGCGACGCTACTTCGCACCGCGACCTCCAAGGTCGCGGTGCGAGCAGCGCCCCGCGACCTCGGAGCGGCCGTCACAGGCTTCATAACATTGAAGTCTATGGCGGTCGCCTCCCGGCCGCCCCAAAGAAGCTCCGGACCCTTTTTCTAAGTCGGAGCGACTTGTGTTGCTCCTATTAGAACGGGTCCGCAGCTTCCCTATGGGAGGCAACCTACGGCGACCTGTGAGGCGACCAGGTCGCCTCACAGGTCGCCCTAGTGTGAACGGGGACTTAAGAGCAAAAGAAAAAAAAACATTTATTTTATTTATTTTTTTTGATAATTGCCTTCACTTGACATCATGGCCAGCCATCTTCCGGACCAGATCGCTTCCCGGTTTACCAACGGCTCTGGTAAGCCCAGAAACAACCAGGAAATAGGGGGGGGCACCTCTCCCGCCACCTATAAAAGTGATCCTGTAGCAAATCTACCATCGAGATCACTTTTATTTGAAAGCCGGCTAACTAACAAAAAATAAATAAATAGCCCCGGTCAAAAACATGACATACATGTAAAGTTGGCAAATGGTTAACATGTTTCACCCAGAAGAGCTTAATCATGGCTATCAAGAATCTCTATGATTAAATCTTTAGAAGTGAAATAGGTTAGAGAGGTACAGCCTTTAGATGAGGTTATGTTGCTTCAAAGACCTGGCTAAATAAATTGACACGCTGGTGATGTCACCTTTTGTGTTTGGTACATGTTAATTCACTTTGAGTTTATTATAACACAGGAGCCCACACTGTAATTTACATTGAAAAGCTGTCCATGGTGCTGAACTTGTTGCTATTGCTAGGCATACATTAGATTTATGTGTTCCTTATCACCTACATTGGTCTGTATTCACATAAACTATAATAAATCAGATGTTACTGCACATGTTTTATCTAATTTCTTGGACCTCATTTGTCATTATACATGAAATAAGAATGGTGATGCAGCCAGCCACACATAAGCCTCTGAGGTTCAACAGAACAACCTTGTTGGCTAAAGACAATGAACAATCATTCTTCATTTTTAACTGGGTGTGGTAAAAAGTGGGTATTCTTAAAGGACACAACTTTTCACATTTTTCAGCACCAGTTTCGTCCGCTGCTTCTGGTTTTCAATCACATGACCTCTCAGAGGACGTTGATGCTGGAAGATTTTCCAATGCTAGATATTGTGATTGCAGGTCTGAATGGGGAACAGACATCTATGTAATGTGTAACCAACTGCTGGTCCTGCTCCAATCATATATGAAGGGTGAAGTATTTCCACTTAGGGCCACCAGCTCAACATATGTTATTAGTAATAACCCAGATGGCAATGCCCCTTGGCCTCCCAGTCCAGTTCTCCTCTGATTTGTTATAACTTATTAGTGTCAGTAATTGTATTTGATTTAAATGATGATATAAGAATGCACTGCAAGAAGCATAAGTTATCATTGCCCCCAAGTAAAAAGTGAGCTATTAGATCACATCTGCTGATACACAAAAAAATTCAAGTTACAGCATTATTATTATTATTATTATTATTATTATTATTATTATTATATAGGATTTATATAGTGCCAACAGTTTGGGGAGTGCTTTACAACATGAGGGTAGACAGTACAATTATAATACAGTTCAATACAGGAGGAATCAGAGAGCCCTATTCATTAGAGCTTACACTCTAAAAGAATGTTCTTTATATCTTCTCTGTTCTAGGACTCTTCTACACATGAACTTACACATATTCATTCACACAAACTGATAAACCCAAAAAAACTATTTTCTACTAGCATTTCTTTACTGTTTTTTTCAATAATTTTTATCAAAAGTTGAATATACAACATATTTACCGTCAGAAGTCTTACAAACAACACGCTATATTTTGATTACTATACTTTTCACATCACAATTTATGTTCTGTATTATTGTTTTCCTGTAATCATTAATCAAAAAAAAAATTTTTATTTCCTTTTTTTGCAAGTACATAAATATGTACTGAAGGGTTCTTCAGACACTTAAAGGTGAAGTCTGGCCAAAGGTCTTTTGTCCCTACTTCTGTGGGTCACAGGAATGCACTTACTTCTGCACTCGTGTAAACTGTATTCAGCTGACAGCAGGCTAATGTCCGCTGTTATAATCAAAATAAGGTACAGCGCTAATAGGTGCCAAACATCAATACCAATATGCAAATCAACTAAATGAAGTGCTTTAAAAATTTAAAGTGACTCAGTGCACAAAATTGCTAAAGTAGGTGCAAAATAACAAGGTAAAGTGCTTCAAAGGAGTTTTTTAAAAGTGACAATGTGGCAAATAAATCACATAGTGCATAAAGCATAAAGTGCAAAGAAATGTCCAAAAATCTCAGTCCATAAATAGCTTCCTTTGTCCTGTGCAACAAACGAGTTGGAGAAGGTGCTTGACCAGTGCTTGCCACCACCACCCAAAAGATGGCCTCTCACCTGAAACTCTGACCAGTGTTTTACCACTAGGTCGAGTGAGCAGTTCCTCTAAGGATTCAGGATCTCCCTCCTATAGCTAGTTTTCCATAAGGGTTGCTCAATGGATAGGATATATTATTTGCTTCTGGTTATTCTCAGCATTATCCGGTGTAACATACAAAAGAGAGGCAAACAAAATCTATAGCTCTCTGTATAAAAGTATATTTTATTGGGAATTAGCATATAAAAACTCACAGCTGGCTGCCGGGTTCCTGGTTCGTTCGGAAGTCTCCACCCCTATACGCGTTGCATCATTCGTCAAAGGATGCTCTACTTCCTCAGTAGGGGTGTAACTGTATGTTACACCGGATAATGCTGAGAATGACCAAAAGCAAATAATATATCCTATCCATTGAGCAACCCTTATGGAAAGTGAGCTATAGGAGGGAGATTCCTAATCCTTAGAGGAACTGCTCACTCGACCTAGTGGTAAAACACTGGTCAGCATTTCAGGTGAGAGGCCATATTTTGGGTGCTGGTGGCGGAAACACTAGTACTTCCAAGCACCGGTCAAGCACCTTCACCAACTCGTTTTTTGCACAGACCAAAGGAAGCTATTTATGGACTGAGATTTTTGGACATTTCTTTGCACCTTATGAATGCTTTATGCACTATGTGATTTATTTGCCACATTGTCACTTTTAAAAAAAACTCCTTTGAAGCACTTTACCTTGTTATTTTGCACCTACTTTAGCACTTCTGTTCACTGAGTCACTTTAAATTTTTTAAATTGATTTGCATATTGATATTGATGTTTGGCACCTATTGGTGCTGTACTTTATTTTGATTATATTTTTCTGACTTTGCAGTGGTAAGCTTAGTTGGTATAGCAGCTGTTTTTATACATATTATACACGTTATAGTTTGCGCTGATTTATTTTATCTATTCACAATGTCCGCTGTTGGCTGATGTCACTCAGCAGGTCCAGGCCAGGAGAGATCTATTATGTTGGGATCCACCCAGGGACTTTAATGTCAGGATCCACCCAGATGCCTGGACTGGTAGCTGTTTAGAGTCTGAGCCAGCAGCCCCCGCCTCCTCCAGAGCCCAGCACTTCTGTGAGTGCTGGAGAGGCAGAACTAAGAGCCAGTGACTGACAATCACTAGCTCTCTGCTTACTAAAGACCAAGAACTAAGCAATCAGTGATCTTTGATCGCTCAGTTCTCTGTCTTAGAGGCAGCAGGGGACAGATGCAGTATCAAACTAATGCTGCATCTCCCTAGGTGAGTATAAATGTTTGTTTTTTTTAATTTCCGTGCTTCTCTTTTAAAGGTATTTCTTAAAAATGTTAGAAGTAATAGAATTCTACATTAATACATGTCAGTATGTAAAGTCTAGTGATTTGGCTGCAGAAATAAAAAAACACATTCACAAATATTCGAGCCAAAGAAGGCCAAAAGGAAGGAGACAAATATGTACTAGAAAGTCGCACATTATCTGCTATGGCAGCTTGTTTTTAATACATCATTTATGGTGTTTCATTTCTTTTTAGATAATGGTTGGTGAAGGTGTCTTATACTGCTGTCTGTCCAAAAGAAAAAATGGAATGGGAGCAGAAGCAAATATCAATGCTGGAGGATGCAACTTCAACTCCTTTCTAAGAAGAGCTGTCAGGTTTATAGGTGTGATTGTCTTTTATGTAACTTAAGCATTCATTTGATTTTGGAAAATAGGTATAGATATCACAAGTTCTTTACATGTTTCATAATGCCCCATGTTGGATCCCTCAGACCTTTTTTAAAAAAAATGTAATAGTGTGTTTTTAGATCGTATTTGGAAGAAAAGAGATCCAGGAATTAATCTTTTTAACTTTATAGTTAAAAAGGGTGGTCCCCAACCCTTGGATATATGTTTTTGCTTCCCAATTGCAACATTTGGCTGATTGGGAAGAGGATAATGGTGCCTCTTTCTTCTACAAAAAAATCTCTTACTATTTTCCCCAACTTAAAACTAACAACTACGCTAAAGTGTAGTGTTGTGGTAAGAGTCAGGAATGCAGTCAAGCTTCTACAAACTATTGGGAATCTATCTAAATATACCCACTCTATTGCATAGGGATCTCTCCTGAAGATATTTAACAAGTGTAGTTGTAACACCTATTACCCACCCGATGGATTAGAATAGAACAATTGTTACATTTCTGTTGTAGCCCTATTGATTCTTTGTTGCTGTTTCAGATAACAAAGTATTATTATTTTTTTTTTTTTTTCTAAGGACAAATAAGGCTTTTCTTTGGTGATATTGTCTTGTATAAATTAGTTTATAAAATGTAAAACTAACAAACACATTTTTTTCTATTTTGATCAGTGTTAAAAAAAATAGTGTTACTGTATAAAAAGTGTTAATATTATTATATAATTTGTCCCATTTAAAACGACATTAAAATCACTTTTTAGGTACAAAGCACTGCTAAGTTTTTTTTAAATGAAACATAGGTTTCTTGTCCTTCAATGTTGTGCTTTTTTTAATGCAACACTGAAAAAAGTCCAAAAAAAAAAAAAAAAAGAAAAAAACTTTAAAACAGTAATGATTTAAAAGTAAAAATAAAAATGAAGCAGAAAAGTAACGTTTAGAGAAAAGGAAGAAGGACTTAGTTAGGGCTGAAACAAAGGAAATACTCAGAGATAATATGGAGTAAAATAACACATTATATTATAAAGAAAAATACATTTTTTTCTTGTTTTTTTTTTTTTATTGTCAGGTTGCTTTAGCTGACATCATATGCAGATTTAAGCTCTATGGTTTTATAGAAGAGATACAAAAGTAATGGTGTTACTTTGTATTTCTATATCTTGTGTCTGAGTGCCGGTTCACACTAATACGACTTGTCAGGCGACTTGGTCAGCCTGGCAAGTCGCGCACCGTTGCGGTCATTGAGTAGTACAGGACCGGTTCTAATAGGAGCGACACAAGTCGCTCCGACTTAGAAAAAGGGTCCTGTACTACTTCGAGGCGACCTGGAGGCGACTTGCATTGACATTCATTTTATGAAGTCCATGCAAGTTGCGCCGAAGTCGCGCTGCACGCAACTTCACAGGTCGCCCCCTAAGTCGGAGCGACCTAGTGTGAACCGGCACTTAGTCTGTTTCTAAACACTGTATCAAACAATTTGCTTTTTTAACAACAGCAGCATCTATAGCATTTACACAGCAACTTCTGGCTATCATTTTAACAGTTGGGAATTGCTGCAAGTGTGAGGTGTGGAACGGCAGTGGGGCAGAATGGAAGGCCGTATTACATAGGCCCTGGGTACTTTGATGGAGTTTGGGCATGTGTAGAATCCTCAGTGTCTTCAACTTGTTAAGCTTGGTGTGTTTCCCCAATGGCAGCAGGCCATGGTTGATATGGTATCCATGTTATACACAAATGGTGTCCTGAAATATTTGAACAAATGCAAACTAAGTTTGGGCCATGCCTTGCAAGCCCAGTATAATATATAATTGAAATTTCCCCAATCCCACTACTTGTTATTATAGACTGGGCAACTAACACCCATGACCTAATCTCACACCTATATACACATCTACAACATATTTGGATACGTTCCCTAAACAAAATAAACACAGATGAGATTGAGAATATTTTGTACCATTCCACATGAACAATGGAAAGACATTGTGAATGTGCTACCCAAATTGACCCTGTCACATTCAGGAAGATTGACTCCAGTGTTTATTCTATATAGAACAGGAGAGGTGGAGCAAATATTTTAAATCTTTTACGGAAATGTCAAAGTCTTTTTCGTTACTGGTACAAAGTAGTCTCAATGGTCTTTTTCCTAAGACTATCCCCTTTAAAGACATATTTGGGACATATATGGGGATTTTGACTTATCCACTTTTAACCAATACACCATAGATGCTGTTAGCAGAGCACTCTTCATTGTTCGCAAACTGATTTCTAAAAAAAATGATTTTCCTGTTCCCTCCCACAATAGAAGAATCATTTCAAAAAATGTGATACACTGATAACGGTGGCACATGGAAGTTTCAGAAACAAACAAAAGTTGGCTAGTTTTTAACACACATTCTTGGTGAATGTCCATTTTGAGCAAAGCTAAGTGGTGCGGGCAGGGCTTTTTTTCTTGGAGAATAGGTGCAGGAACTCCCCCCTTCTGAGTCACCCCTTGTCTCTACCCACTACCCACCTCTGAGCACTGTCCCTTGGTTCCACCCACTACCCATCTCTGAGCACTGTCCCTTGGTTCCACCCCCTACCCACCTCTGAGCACTGTCCCTTGGTTCCACCCCCTACCCACCTCTGAGCACGGTCCCTTGGTTCCACCCCCTACCCACCTCTGAGCACTGTCCCTTGGTTCCACCCCCTACCCACCTCTTAGCACTGTCCCTTGGTTCCACCCCCTACCCACCTCCCACACAAAACAAAATACCTCACCCAGCAACAAAAGGTCCACCCCAGCAACATTAGACCCCCTCCAGTACCAACAACGGCTCTCCCAGCAACCAGTCTAAATGGATAAGCCAAAAATAGACCTCAACCTCAACAGGAGATTCCTACCCACAACATAAGACCCCCCCCCCCCAGCAAAAATAGATCCACCAGCAGCAACAATAGACCCTCACACAATACCAGATCCCTACCAGTGACAATAGATCCCCAAGCAGCCAGCATCAAGAGACCCTCCAAGACACCCCACACCCCTTGCTATTACATATATTCAGTGCTGGAGGTGCCGGAACTGCGTTCCTGCTGAAAAAAAGCCCTGGGTGTGTGAAATCAAGACCCAGTACGTAACTCATTGAATTTTTGGATTGATTTATTGTTATATATAGTATGTTGTTTGTTTGGTTTGTTCTCTAACCTTGTTGAGGATGTCTTACACTATGAATTTGATTATAGGACACCTGTACATTCAACAAATAAACTGTTTTATGTCATGTTTTTGGACTCATCCCTTCTGGTACAATGTGCAGACTGTCTATATTTTTTTTTTTTTACTTGTATTTTATGTTTTTCCTTTCTGTCTTGCTCAATGCTATTATAGACTTTGGCTGCAAGCTGTGCTGGCGTTGACTAAGTGTATTGTCAATATGTCTTCAAATAACCTTTTATAGAAAAATTGGAGCTGCCATTTCTTACATTCTTCTTTAAAATTATAGTTGACTGGTTTTTATGCTGACCTAACCTCGTTTATACTTTCTTAGTTACTGACCCGAAATATGGAAGGGGGTTTGGGACTTTAAATGAAACACAAAAGGAAGAGGTTGGTACTTTGAGTGAGGCAAGTGGCATACAGCTGATAAAAAAAAATGTTGTACAATGGCATATTTATAAATTAATTCATGGATGACAAAGTTAGACGTGGCACATTACAGAATGAAACATTTTTAAACATGTTTCATTCTGTAATGTGCCATGTCTAACTTTCTACTCCATGAATCAATTAATAAATATGCCACTGTACAACATTGTTTTATCAGCTGTATGCCACTTGCCTCACTCAAAGTTCCAACCTCTTCCTTTTTTAGTTACTGACCCGGAACAAGTGTGTAGGTCAGGAAATGCAGGGTGAAGTCAGAACTTTTGATGTGCTTACTTATTCCTAGTCATTGACTCAAAGTATTAAAGTGCTTGTAAACCTCAGACATAAAATATGAACAAAGCATATCCCTGTATAGTATATTCCTGTCTCAATTAAGAGCACCAACTGTCATTTCTGTTTGCTGCTTTGTTCCTCTGCAATTCACATGAATCACTTCTGACATGTTTTCCTGACACCAAGAGATAAAGGGTGACAGGGGAGGGATTTGATTGACAGTCTCAGCTCTGTTCTTGTGTGCTATGTTTAGGGGGGGGGGGGTTTGTGCCCCTTCCCCAATAAGTTCTCAGAGCTCTGCAGAGTGTAATTTCAGCTCTCTGCCTCCTTTTTTCCAACAGCTTAGACAAGCTTTATAAATTCTGGATGTAGAGAGAAGTCAACTAAGAATGCATTTACATATGACAGCTGTAAGGATATTAGGTTATAAAAACGGTTTGCTATCAATTACATGAAAGTAGTAAACCACTAGCTACACATCACATGTGTAGCTTCTGCATGCATACATATGGTAGAATTTATGGAAAATTAAGCAAAGGTATCACTCAGTGGCAAACAGAAATTCCACTTATTTCATTGGGACAGAATGTGGAGCAGTGGCATCTTAAGAACATTAAAGGGCCTGGGCAATGCAGTGCACTGGGGCCCTGCCTACACAATCACCCACGAGAATAAAAATGCAAATTATCGATCAGGCGATATTTATCAGTATAGCAGTGCCAGGCTAATGACAGCTTCCAAGTTGGGCAGCTGGGTCTGGTGAACACACACACGGACGGGAGTCAAACTTGACTGTCCTGTGTGTGCCTGTTCCCGTGGAGGCAGACAGGCATTCCTGCAGTTGTGGGCTTCCCCTCCATGGCCCAAGTGGCCTGACGGTAGAGCAGGGCCGACAGGCACTTGCCATCTGCTAAGTTTGGCGGTGGGATGCACACGGTAATCGGGACTAATGCTTGGCTGGGGCTGGGTCACTAGGCAGGTGGGGCCCCCCCCAGGCAAGTGGGGCCCCCGGGCAACTGCCCAGCGTGCCCATTCGGTAAGATGGTCCTGATGTGGAGAGTTTAATAACATTGGACCAAACAGAATCTGGAGCAGTTGTGCATAGTAACTAATAAGCTGCTATTTTCAGCTTGTTTAGTTAAGTTTTGAACATAACACATAGAAGCTGATAGGTTGCCATGCACAGCTGCTCCAGATTCTGTCTGCACCAGTCTTAATGAATTCTCCTTAATGTTATTTTCTTTATCCTTTGTTGAGCTTCAGGGACTGAACATACCTGTCATTTGGATTGCACTTGCTCTTCTCTCTGAAACCCATCCAGATCACTACCTCACAGATCGTTTTCATAGAGCTAGCCTTGCCTCGGTTATGACTGTGTCCAGACAAAACATGACCTAACCTTTGTCTCTTCCTGAGATTAAGTTTATTCAATTCATTTTATCATTTGTTTTTATTCTAACTCATGACAATTTAGTAAGATGTTCAATGGCCTTGATTCATCAAGCTGCATTGCATTTAAAGAATATCTGAAGCTATTTTTATTTTTTTTTTTATTTTGGATAGAACCACTGTCATTTTTAAATCCGGGTCTTATTAATAAGATTCCAATGTACTTCCTGTACTGTAAACTCAACAGGAAGTAAGAAAATATGTTTCCAATGTGATGGATACCTCATCTTTGACAGCTGTCATACAAAACAAATGTCCCCATTTGAAGATTTACCCTACATTCCTGTTCTAGTGGCTACTCAAAATTATAGATTTACACTCACTTTTATTCATGATTGTGATTAGGACAATTAGAGACAGTAAATCTCCCTAATGGGGACACAGACAGTGGTTTTAACTGACATTGGTCGGTTCTATAAAAACTGGATGACAATTTGCCTGTGTGTATGGCAGCCTGTCCAACAGAAGCCAACTGTTTGGCTGGCTTCTGTCAGATAAGCATGCTGGAAAACCAGCACGTCCAGTTGGTTTGCTATCAATTACATGAAAGTAGTAAACCACTAGCTCACACTTACATCTCATGTGTAGCTTCTGCATGGGGGGGGGGGGGGTGTTTCCCTGTCAGAGCACAACAGCTTAGCGAGGGAGATCGCTGTACTAATGTCAGATCATTAGTACAGCGGCTTCTACCGTAATTGACAGGTTTTTTTTTTCATTCAACCCACTGTGTTTGAACGTAAAAAACTGTGTGTACCAGGCTTAAGTCACAACAAAATGTACTTGAGGGGTACTGAAGTGGCAATTTAGCAAATAATAAAGTATTCTACTGTATTTATTGATTATTTTAGCATACCTTAAGGAACTGCTAGCATAATACATATTGTATACTGTATGGTATTATAATATTTTGTATAGTTTTTACTGGTGTGCAGACAAGCTGTCCATCAAAGTGACTGTTACAAGATAGGTATAAGCTATTACACCCCACCAGAGCTTAAACAGTTGCAGCAACTATGGGCTTGCCTACAGATGTGCAGTAGGATATAAATAAAGGTATGTGAAATTAAAAAGAAATACATACACTAAATGCCATCAGTACATGATTTAACCACTTGCTGACTGCCTAACGACGATTTACGTCGGCAGTCAGCCCCTCACAGGCAAAGTGACATAGAGCCTACGTCGCTAGCCTGTGAGGGTCTAGGGAGCGAGCGTGCGCCGCCGGAGGCGCGCTCCCGCGTGGTCACGGACCCCCCCCCCCCGCGCGTGTGACCGGCGGACCCGATGCCCGCCGGTCACTCTGCGATCGCCACTGCAGAGGGAGAAAGTCAGGCAGCTAGTGTAAACAAGCCGCCTGTCATTCTCCCCTGTGTAGAAACTGTGATCACACGGTTCTACTATGTAGGACCGTTGATCACTGTTTCTACAGCTCAACCCACAGCCAATCACAGTTAGAATCACGCCCCCAGGGACACACACAGCCCCTCCCTCTCAAATAAAGTTAACCCCTTCACTACCAGTGTAATTTTGCAGAAACAGTGCATATGTATAGCACTGATTACTGCAGTAATGTCACTGGTAACCCCAAAAGTGTCAAAAATGTCAGTCAAGGGTCCGATCTGTCCGCCGCAATGTCGCAGTACCGCAAAAAAAATCACAGATCGCCGCCATTATGCGTTAAAAAAAACAACAAAAATGACAAAAATCTTTCCCTTTGTTAGTAAACGCGATAACTTTTGCGCAAACCAATCAAAATACGCTTTTTGCAATTTTTTTTACCAAACATAGGTAGCATAAAACAAATTGGCCGAAAATGTTAAAAAATTTTGATTTTTACATTTTTTTGGGGGGAATTTCATATAAAAAAATGTGAAAAATATTGCTATTTTTGCAAAATTGACGCTCTTTTTTTGTTTATAGCGTATGATCAAAAAATCGCACAGGTGATCAAATACCACCAAAAGAAAGCTCTGTTTGTGGGAAAAAAAGGACGTCAAATTCGTTTAGGTACAGCGTCGCACAACCGCGCAATTATCCGTTAAAGTCACGCAGTGCCGAATCGCAAAATACCCCCTGGTCAGGAAGGGGGTAAAATCTTCCGGGGCTTAAGTGGTTAATGTTGTAACATTTTCAAAACACAATTTTATTTTCATGATGGCTTTCATTTTTATCACATGCTTTGATCTTTAATTGATTTATTTTAGATTTACCACTCCTAACCTTCTTCCAAGCAATATTTTATTATTACAAATATTTTATTATTAAACAGCCAATTATTTAAAGGACACATTTAACTTTTAGGAATAATCGCCCCAGACCCCCCCCCCATAAACTGTCACCCATCCTCCTCATCTCCCCCACAGGTCCTTACCTCCTCCACTAGCTGCATCCTCCTGTACTGCCTAAAGCCCTGCTGGTAAAATCCAGTATAGGGCTCCCATGCCAGTGCACTAGAGTCCCAAAGACTTGATAAAGGCATATCTGTTCTGCAGGAGCAATGTCCATATTATTTACTAGCTGGGCTGTAGACATTGCAAAAGGTTCCAGCTATTAGAAAGGGGTAAGTAAGGACCTGTGGGTGTTGGGTGACACAGTTTAGTGTATTGAGGAGACGAGGGAGGTGGGCTGAATTTGTCTTATTTTTATACTTGTGGTAATAGGGAGACAGCGCTCAAATTATTAATAAAATATGTGAATCAATTCAATTACTTCAGGTGGTTAAATGATATTAAATAATTTAGGATAAGTGAGACAGAATTATTTGTAAGACATGCCTAAAAACACATTCAGGTGAACCAATAAGTTGCCCCTAAGGTGCTCTACTCATAAAGTGACTGTGCTTATGACAACAAATTATGATATATATGCAGTCCTTATAACTTTAAAGTTGCTGGTGCAAAAGTGCAGCAAACAGTTCTGGGTGATTGTTTCTAAAGTGCTTAGTGCTCAGTGGAGATTAATGTCCACATGCAAGATGAGGGAAGGGAATCCGTCACCGAGTGTTCAGCCCACTTACCAGACGACCCCTTGGGGTCTAGCGTGGGTAAATGGTCTCTTTATATGGTTCCTGGCGTTCCTTGGGCTGTTTCTACAGAAACTGTATCTTCCCGCTGGAATGTGTCACTTTTGCACCAGCACCTTTAAAGTTGTAAGGACTGCATATATATCATAATTTGTTGTCATAAGCACAGTCACTTTATGAGTAGAGCACTTTAGGGGCAACTTATTGGTTCATCTGATTGTGTTTTTAGGCATGTCTAACAAATAATTCTGTCTCACTTATCCTATATTATTTAATATCATTTATCCCCCTGGAGTGATTGAATTGATTCACATATTTTATTATATAATTTGAGTGCTGTCTCCCTATAACCACATTTTTCACAACCCACTGTTGTTTTTGACTAGCAGCTCATTTTTTTCCTTTTCACGTTTGTATATTTATTGTTTTTAATACCTAGGCGCGATCACGTGAGTATTTATTACTCATATATATATATATATATATATATATATATATATATATATATATATATATATATTTCCAGTTATTTTTACACTTGTCTTTAGTGTTGTATTTTCTTTCTTGTACAGTACATCTATATACATTCTTCTACATTTAGTCTTTCTTTTTCTACATCTTTGCAGAGGGTTTCTGTAATTTAGTTATATCATGAGTTTTCCTGAAATACTGTTTATAATGGTTGTGTTTAAAAAAAAAAACACACACATGGAACTGCATAGAGTAACATCATGCAGGCCAGACACATGATTGCCTCTGAAAGGTCATATAAAGAATAATGTCAAAGTTCATGCCCGGGTACTGCATACTTTGAAGAGATGACATTTCCCATGAAACACGTCATAGTAACTATGCGTTGCTTTTCACCTTTGACAAAGGCTGAAGTATTAATAATTTTTTTTATATATATTTAATATGATAGCTCATTAAGATGTGCAAATTACTGGCCATTGCAGTTGAAGTACTGAACATAAAAAAGGGAGAATAGCTAATTAGGGAGACAGAACTCTAGGCATATATAAAAGACACCCATTAATGCAGCTCTGTATTCTGTAATAAATCATTGAAGCGGTGCTAAAGTGTCCAAAAAAAAAAAAAAAAAAGCTTTCCCCCTGCAAGTTACCACACTTACCTTAAAATTAAGACCTCCAGTGGCACACTGTCACCGCTGGCAGGGCTTTTATCTTCATCCAGTCTTCCTTGGGGATTCCCAGGCTCAAGCCATTTCAATAGCCAAGAGGCGATGCCGTCCCTTCGCGCATGCCACCTATGAGTACAAGTGATCAAGCTGTGTTTACCCCCGCTTTAAGCACATCTCCAACACAACTAATGCAAACACCTGAATGGGCATCAGCCTTATGCAATCTATTGTATAGTAATTCACAAACCTTAAGAGGGACTGACAGCATAAGAACCCATCGGGTGTGCTGTATGTAAATGTATGACAAGGAGCATGGTGATAGACAGAGAGATCAATAAGCAGAGAGATTACCCCATCAATTTTCAGCTGCTCCTTCAGTGTTCAATCAACAGGTTGGGGTTTCAATAAAAAACAAAATGGTGCCATTATGCTGTTTGCTAGGGCTATCAAAATCTCAGGACTCAAGATAGAAATGCAATCATTCCTTTATGTAACAGTGTATTTCACCTGAGCATTTAGGCATTTCCCTTAGTTTCAGCCGTAAACGGGAATCTAGCTTATACCTTGTGGTTTTCAAACAACAAAAAATATGTTAACAATACTATAACAGATCAGCACCGCTCTAAGCCTGCAGTCTCGGTTTCCCAGGTTTACACTCTGTATTCAGGTGCTGGCATAGACAGGGCACATCTTGCTCTAAGATGTATTCACTGTATTCAACTCCGCTGCAATGTAAATGAAAGACACGTTTCACCCACATTGAGCTTATTCATAGAAATCTCTATAATTAACCCCAGTGTGGGTGAAACATGTCAGAGGGGAATGATAGATGGGCAGGGATTGGAGCTGAAGCATGTTTTTCACTTGTTTGTCACACTGGAGTGGAATACAGTTTAGGCCCCTTTCACACTTGTGCAACTTGCCCTGGGACTTGGGACTGAAAAATTACATGGCAAGTCTTACCCCACGATTTTCAATGAGTTCCATTCACATCTGTGTGACACAATGACTTCAAAGTAGTCCCTGCACTACTTTGGTCTGACTTTGATGCGTTTTTAGGTCCAGAGTCCTCAAGATTACACAGGAATTGCTTCAAGTCCAGTAAAAATTGTGGCAAAATCACAGGACTTTTAGGTCGCACAAGTGTGAAAGGGGCCTTACCGCGATATTTGTATGCTTATATTGTAACAAAAAATATGTTAACTAAATTACATTGTTTTTCCAAACACCTGTATGGGATGAATGTCCCCAGTCTGGCACCATGAGATGGCCTGAAGCCATAACATCATGTGCAGCCTGCCCAGAACATTGCCTGGGAAACCAACGGGGTTACTTTAGTGACAATAGAGTCATAATTGGGGTTTGATAGCAAAAAATTTTAACTTTATTCGTGGCTTAATTTAAAAAAAAAAATTTCAGCACTAAAATCATTTGACTCCCAGCATCATAGAGTCTCTCAAGGCAAACAAGGCATCAACAATTAAAGTGCATATAAGACAAACAACTACAAAAGACAGAATTTTATTTTTGTCCAGTCGCGAAAAATCAGTACTCATAGGGGTTGTCAAGTGATAAATATCGCTTAAAAGTTACAAACATGGAACAAAACCAATAGGCTAAAGCATGACAACCAATGTGTGTAAAGCCCCTACAGCTCAGTGATAACCCCCTACTGAGTGGATGAACAGTGGCCAGTGACTGTCAGAGACAGGAGGAATAAGAACTGAGATCTTGGAGCCCATAGATGACCCACCGGTGCGGTAAAGTACTACCAGCTACTATATATCCTTGCTTAGCCCCGAGAATAATTTACTTACTGCCTAAATGGGACATTTATGCAAACTCCTGGGGACTGACCTTGAGGAAGAATATAGCTGATTTTGTCAGTTTGAGAAGTTGCTTCCTTGCTCTCCAACACCTGTGCTGGGATGCCAAGTCTGCACTGCTGCTTTATCTTTATATTACAGCCTGCTGACAGCCTAACTGCTGCTCCTCCTCCATGCATAGACTTCCGCATGTCTTTTTTGGTTGATATCATCACCCTTCAGATAAACTATTACAGCCCACCTGATGGCCCCACTGAGCAAAAGTGTCCCCTTTGGGTTGTTTAAATAAACCTGTCGTAGCCCTTGATTCGATATTTGGACTATTCTACATGTTTGATCACAGTTTATAGTGCCAGCTTGGAAAGATGCCCTTTAATGTTCCCCCTAACACCTATGCTTGGCCCTTTACTTGTATAGCTGCTTTTTCTTCATACTGTTACTTGTTCGTAGAATAACTGTTGCTCCTCCATATACAAACTATTACCCTGCTGACATTGTGACACTTCAGTGAAAGTCTGGTCCATCCAATAAAATCTCTTTCAACCTTTGGCTAATCAGCTGGATTGTGCCACATGATGGGTCGTAAATTGTGATAAACTTTATTGTGGGACAGTAATACTCACCTTGGTTGAAGATCCATTTTTGCATTAGTGCATTAATGATTTGTAAGGGACAATATTCAGTAGAGGGTTGTCACTGAGCTCTAGTCCCCAGGAGCTTTACACACATCAGTTGTCACATTATAGCCTATTGGTTTTGTACCATATTTGTCATTTTTTGAGCAATAATTATTGCGTGACAATCCCTATGTGCATTGACATTTGGCATCCAGTCGAAAATAATATTCTGTGTTTTGTGTTTTGCGTTTGTTTGTCTTGTATGCACTTTAACAGCCCATTCAGACGTTGTAGGGCGACCTGTGAAGTGTGCACCGTGACTTTGGCGCAACTTGCACGGACTTCATATGATTCAAGTCAATGCAAGTCGCCTCCAGGTCGCCCCAAAGTAGTACAGGATCCTTTTTCTAAGTCGGAGCGACTTGTGTCGCTCCTATTAGAACGGGTCCTGTGCTAATCAATGGCGAGTGCCTAACAAGTCGCGCTAGTCTGAATGGACTCTAAGGCTCCATTCACACCTGAGCGTATCATTTTCAGGCATTTTTTGGGCGTTTTCCAGGCATTTTTGCAGGTGTTTGGAGGCAGGCATTAACATCTAACAAAAACGCTTGTAATCTGCCAAAAAAGAAGCTCATGTACTTTTTTGAGCTTCAGGCGTTTTGCTTCAGGTGACAAAATGCTCATATGTAAACAGGGGTCATTAAAATGAATGGAATTTTGCTTGTTGGGCATTTTAAGACTTTAGAGATGAGCGTTTCACCAGCTGGAAAATGCTCAGGTGTGAACAGGGCCTAACAGTTGGTGCCTTGTTTGACTTGAGTGACTCTGTGATGCTGGGAGTCAATTGATTTTAGTGCTGAAATAATTTTTTGATAATAAGCCATAAATAAAGTTTACATTTTTTGCTATCAAACCCAATTATTACTCTTTTGTTACTAAAGTAAAACCGTTGGTTTCCCAGGCAGTCTATTGCCAGGGTTTTGTAGTACACCATATGTTTGGTTATGGTGACAACACCCTAACAGTTGAGTGGTCTATGGGTGTTCATGAACTTTAAAAGTATGCTAGGGCCTGGTGTTTATTATTTTCAGTCCAGAACATTGAGTGATTTCTACTCTGTAAGAGATCAAATCAAAGCTACACGATCATTGGCTTCCAAGCACGTATTAAGCTGTCAGAAACCAGTTCCAGAATGAATTATTCAGCTCCATTATTGCCTGGCTTAAGCTACCCAAACATTAGCAAAATAATTATAAGGGGACAGAGAAGCAGGTTACTTGAAAAAGAAGCAGTAACATGAAAATCTAAATTACAGGGGGGGGGGGGGTTCTCATTTACTTATTAAGCATCATGGAGTTGTGGGGGATAATGAATAAATCTATAAATATTGTAGCCAAAAAAAAACCTTATACTGGCAGGTTTACCTGCTTTATCCTCGTAGGATTTGAGATTATTGTTATTTTGTGTTGGATTTTAGTAATTGGGTTACAACAAAACATTTTTTTAATGTTTTTTTTTTTAATAAAGTTACCTTTAAGAACAAATCTACAGAACCTATCTTGTTTGCAACCCAGGGACTGCCTGTATTTTTATCAGGTTCATGGGGCTGACAAAATGTACATGTTTTATTATTTTTTTTTTACAAGCTGTAGTAATTTAACTAAAATTCAGGCCTTGTTTTGCCACAAAGTTTGTTTTTATTTAAAAATCTGACTTCAAGTTTTTGTTCCAGTTCTAGAAGGTGCTAGTCCTTTACCTAAAATGTTACTAAACCCACAACAGTAAAATCAGTCTGTATATGCATTAAAACATGTTTGTCATACTGACTGTGGAACCTAAAATGTTAATCCTGTGCATTGTGTAAAAAGGCTGTTTAAACCTGTCTTTTCTGATCCTCCCCTTCTTCCAAAGTCCCCAATCCATCTACAGAACCGAGATTTGGGGGAACTCTGCACATGCTCAGTTTGGTGTGTATTTCTAGAGAGTTTTTTTTTGTTTTGTTTTTTTGAGAGTGCATTAGATCAGCACAGGACCAATCAGCACTGTTCGGATAGAGGGTCAGGGGTCCTGCAGCCTCATAGGTCAATGAAAACTCCTCCTACAAGCTTTAACCAGTGCTCTGCTGGACACTGATAGAAGTCACAAGACTGCTCTAACCTGTGATGAGAAAAGGTATTCAGCAGTTTTTATTTACTAAAACTATTGCATTTCCATTTTCTGTGAACTGTGGGAGAGCAGATAAAGTAAATGCAGGGTCCTGAGTTTAGTAACACTTTAACTCAAGCACCACTTGCATCAGCAGCTAAACTAGTCAAACATCTAAATACATACATGAAATACAAATGTGAGAGTTGTTGATCTTGCCAAAAGATTAGTATTTCTGTCCATCCAGTCCTGTGATATATACAGCCCTGCTACATGGCATAGTTGAATAGATGACAATTGGTGTCCCTTCAGCAACCCCAGCCTAATGATTGAATAATGAAAGAGCAGCAGTAGACAGTTGAGGTCACCCCTCTGCTCACTCACTTTTTCTACCATCTCTCCTGCTATCACTGTGCTTTTCCTCCAGATATTTATATGCAGCACACCCGACTAGATACCAGTCCCTGCCTCTAGTCACCCAGTCCAAGTGCTACCATATAGGGCAGTGATGGCGAACCTTGGCGACCCATATGTTTTCCCATGATGCTCAACTACACTGCAAAGTGCATGAGCATCATAGGAAAGGTTGTTCCAAAACATCAGGGGTACCAAGGTTCACCCTCACCGGTATAGGGAATTACAAAAAGCTGATACAATATATAACTGGTTGCATAAAAAAAGAAAATCTTTAAATCATTTTTGACAACAGATGTGTTTTAATTTGTGCCTGTTACTGTTTATCTGCCTGGAGTTCATATTTAAGGCATTCTAAGATAAAATACAACGCTGGGTATAAAATCTGTCATTCAATTTCAACCTTTAGCAAAAAACTGCTTAGTACTGTTTGAGAAAAAAAAAAAAAAAGTGTAAACCGTCTCTATCTGTCATAATAACTGATGAGGATTTCAGTGTAGGCACAACACCATTACTAACAGACTGTATATCCCTAATAGTCTTCCTTTTCAGGTCACAGTGCTGTAGAAGGAAGAACATGCTATTTAGTTCATTGCAGCATCATTTCCTAGAGGCATAAATAGACTAGAAGCAAAGTTTAAATTCAAACACAGCCTTCAGAGAAAAACAAACAAGACAGATGCTAAAGTTATAATGCACTATCCAGTGGGTAACATAATATTGTTTTATTGAAAATGCTGCATAATTAGTACAGAATCATAAGGATTCTGCAGGGATATTGATGCATCTAATACTATCTGCTTCCCAAAGCAACCAAAATATTGCCTCTGTAGTTTGATTCAGTAAATTTGGTTGGCATATCTAATTTGTGTTCAGTAGCGAGAAATACTATATACCGTAATTATAACTTTTAAAAATATAACATTATTTGCATCTGTTTTTATTTTTACTTAACTTGCATATATTGAAAGTGCCCACATCCCTTAAGTGTGAACAAGAAAAACAAGGATGTTCCCTCTGAATGGGATTTTAAGGGGCAATGGTGTAGAGCACGGAAGTATCAAGGGAGGTTGAATGTAAAACAAAATTATATAGTTTATTGCAGAATAAAAAAATCCAAACAAGCAAGAAATTTATACAATACAAATGTATGAAAATCCAGGCGGTTCAAATACATATAGTAAGTGACCAACTTTAATGTCCACTATCCACAGACAGGGACGGCGGGAGGCCCTGTCTGTGGATAGTGGACATGAATGTTGGTTACTTATGTATTTGAACCGCCTGGATTTTAATCCATTTGTATTGTATAATTTTCTTGCTTGTTTGGATTTTTGTATTCTGCAATAAACTATATAAATTTGTTTTACATAAAACCTCCCTTGGTACTTTCGAACTCTACACCATTGCCCCTTAAAATCCCATTCAGAGGGAACTTCCTTGTTTTTGTTATTTTTACTTAAAGTAGATCCAAACTCAATCAGTAAAGTCTCATATACCTTTTAACATTCTAAAGATATTCCAAAAGTAGATTTATTTTTTTTTAAAGTGCTTGTATTCCGGTTCCGGCGCTCATGAGAGAGGAGTGAGCCTCCGCAGCCCCGCTTCACCCGCCGCCGAATAGTTTAAAAATACGGGGACCGAGGCCGCCCGGAGCGCGCTTACCTCCGCATCCCTCCTCCCACACACCAGGGGCTCTGGATGGACAAATTTGTGGAGCGCCAGCGCCCGCCATCTTCGATCGGCACGGAGCGGCCCGACACAGCCAGTTTACCTCACGCTGTCTCCAACATGGCCGCGGCGGCTACCACACAGCGGGAGGGGGAGGCGAGTGACTCCCTCTCTCTCTCACAATCTGCTCCTCAACTCCCGGGTCTCCATATGCCTGCCCAGACTGCGGAAAACACCCAGGCTGACCCGCAGTACCTGAAGATGGCAGAGGCAGTGGCACAGATCTTGTCCCCCACGATTAAGGCAGCTATTGAGACGGCCATCTCACAGAGCCCGTCACAGCTGCAAAAGGAGCTGACCTCCCACAGGCATCAAATCCAGGAGGCTGAGCTGAGGATTGCATCCCTGGAGGAAGAGACCCTGCTCAATAGCAGGGATATTAACAACCAGGATAGAGCACTTCAGGCATTGCAGGATAAAATTGAGGACTTGGAGAACCGCTCCAGACGGAATAATCTCAGAATCATTGGGGTGCCTGAAGCGGTTCAGGGGGCAGAGCTTCTCACTCTCTGCACAGACACTATTCCCCGAGCCCTGGGTCTGCCATCCCCCTGCATTGTGGAGAGGGCACACCAGGTAGGGGCCCCGAATGAATCCAGGAAAAACCCGCGGCCCATCATCGCCCGTTACCTGAACTATGCGCACAAGAACACCATCTTACTGGCATTCAGGAAACAAAGACCCTTACAAATCAAAGGCTGTTCTATTCTACTCTTCGCAGATTACTCCGCCGAAGTGTCCAGACGACGCAAGGCGTTTGCTCAAGTTTGCTCCTCCCTTTTTCAACAGCAAATGCGTTTTACCTTAGCGTACCCCGCTATTCTTCACGTTACCACACCTGGGGGTGAACGCCTGTCTTTCCATACGCCGTCTGACGCGGAGCACTTTCTTTCTTCACTATCCACTCCGATGGAAGAATCCTCATCTCAATCCAGAAGAGAGTCTCTGGTTCGCAAGGCCCAATTGACACCCGATAAGGAACCACCCAAAAAGGGCAAATATGGCCACTCCGCCGTCCGCAGATCCCTCCTGTGAACTTTGACGGCCGAGTTCCCAGTGGTCAATTTTCTCAGATACTGACGTTCTGGTAGCCCTACCATTTCTGTACGACAAACAAGTTTACAGGCGTCTGGGTGGAATCCTTTGCCTATTTCGCTGTTTTACTTTTATTTTATTTTCTCTTTCCAGGTATCGCATTTATCCTTAGGCCTGGTGTTTTTGTCTTGTTATAGAGTTGGCTCATATACTTGTTATTTGCTTGCCTACAGTTTGTTGCTCATTCCTAGTCCTTAGAGGGATGTTAGTAGTTCTCCCCTGGGTTCATGTACTGAGCATACAGTGCATGGAATCTTCGCTCCTCGGAGAGTACTCATCCCCTACTGCCCGTCACCACAGGCATATGGGTGTGGGGCAACGCCTGCACACTTCCTCTCCCTGAGAAAAAAGCGAAGCCTCATGATTGGTTTCCCCTTTTCTGTAAGACCTGCATCACACCTTACCACTGACCTCCTCTGCCAGGGTTACGCCATGCCCCGGCACAGGCTCCTGTTCCTTATCTTTTCTTCTCCTGTCTTATTCCTACAACAATTGTCCTATCATGTCCCCCCTTCCATGAGTGTCCTTGCTGACGGTAATATCTTTGAGTTACAAAACCCTATCAACTCTCCTCCATGGCCACCCTGAAGGTTGTATCATGGAACGTGAAGGGCCTTCGCTCGCCAAATAAACGCATGATGATATTGCGCCATCTCAGGCGTTTGAGGGCGGATGTCGCTCTCCTCTAGGAGACTCAACTGGGGGAGGGAGACATGCGTTTCTTGCAGAAACTCTGGGTTGGGGAAGCGATATGCTCCCCTGCCTCGGGTCGCAAGGCTGGAGTAGCCATCCTGTTTAATAAGAAGATCCCCTATGACATCCTAGACACTAGCAGGGATGATGCTGGTAGACGACTGTCTTTATTGCTCAAACTTCCTACTCGCACAGTACGGATCTCAAATATATATGCCCCGACACCCTCTTCCACTATCTTTAACAGTGACACCGCGACATGGTTGCTTCAGGACCCCACTCCCTTTCATATAATAGGTGGCGACTTTAATGATGTCATGAACATATCAGTTGACCGACAGCAAAGGAGGACGAGGTCTCACGGTCCACGCCCAGCTCTCCACGCCAGGGAAACCCCCCTGCACTCCATGATATCTGCCCTACACTTGGTTGACGCGTGGCGTCTTAGCCACCCCACAGATCACGACTACTCCTTTTATTCCCCACCCCAGGACTCCATGGCCAGGCTAGACTATCTATTCATCACCCCGGAACTTATCAGATTCGTTGATAGCACGGACATACATGATATTGCAATATCGGACCACTCCCCGATATCCCTTTCCATCTCATTAGCAGCTGCCACACCTCCCACGGGAACTTGGAGATTCCCAGTGTTTCTCACACACAATAAAGACTTCCAAAATCACGTGCAATCCTCCTGGCGGGACTATGCTACCCTCAATCAGGAGCATTCCACTGACCCTATCCTTTTCTGGGAAGCGGGCAAGGCGGTCCTGCGAGGACATATTATGTCATATGTTTCTACATATAGGAAAGCTCTTGCTAAACATTACCTAGAGGCGAGCGAAAAGTTACACCGAGCCCAATCCCGTCTCACCACATCGCACTCCCCTGAGCTCAGGGATGAGTGGTACGAGGCTAAAAAGAACTTCGACCATTGGGCAAACAAAATCGAGGAATCTAAACGTTCCCGATTTATGGCATCCTTTTACCGCTTCGGGAATAAACCCGGAAAACTACTTTTCAGATTGGTCAAAGGTCCCTACAAACCCACGCACATACTGACACTCAGGAACGAGTCGGGACAGCTTACACATTCTCCTACTGACATTAGCGGTATTCTGGAAAAATACTATAGCACTTTGTATAGCAAAGACCAGGTAAATCTTGAGGCCGCCAAAAATTTTCTGGACACTGTCCCTCTCCCCTCACTTACAGAAGCCCAATTGCTAGAAATCAATGCACCAATAAGCTCGGAGGACATAGCTCACACCATATCTCATATGGCATCTCAAAAAGCGCCGGGCCCAGACGGTTACTCGACGGAATTTTTCAAAACTTTTAAGGATACCCTCCTACCCACTCTCACTACACTGTATAACAATATGTGGCAAAATGGTACTTATCTACCCACGGGCTCTCAGGCTTACATCAAACTACTATCCGAAAAGGGCAAGGACCCCACTCAACCAGGCTCCTATCGGCCAATATCCCTTTTAAACATTGATGCTAAAATTCTATCAAAAATAATAGCTTCCAGAATAGCACAGGTTCTTCCCACACTCATTCACCCCTCCCAAGCTGGCTTCGTCAGGGGGAGGTCGGCCACTGCAAATATCCGCAAGGTCTTGGCGGTCCTTGAACATGCTAAAGCTAACCCTACTAGTCACTCTGCCATAGTGACTTGAGACGCCGAGAAGGCATTCGATAATGTTAATTTGGACTGGCTCTTCCTGACCCTGGCGAAATTTGGGTTTTCCGGCAAGATAACTGACTTCTTAAAAGCTATCTATGCTTCCCCCTCAGCGCGTATCTTCACGTCTTTAGGCATATCAAACCCGATTACATTATACAAGGGCACACGTCAGGGCTGTCCCCTTTCCCCCTCATTGTTTAACATGGCCATAGAGCCCCTTTCCAGGTACTTGTTGACCTCGAACACAATCCACGGTGTCCCGCTAGGTCAAACGGAGCTCAAAACTGCACTTTTTGCAGATGATCTGCTTATATTCACATCTCAACCTAGTACTGACCTCCCAGCGTTATGTTCGCTGTTAAAGGAATTCAGACTATTGTCGGGGTTAAAAATTAATTTCGATAAAAGTGAAGTCCTCCCACTAACGCAACCAGTCATAGACCACTGGGATCACTCCCTCCCTTTCCCTTTGAACCACCATCACATCACCTACCTGGGCATCAAGATTGGCCGACATACCTCTTCACTTTACCAACTGAACTATGTCCCACTTTTGGCAAAAATTATTAAAGAATTGGAATTGTGGATGACTCTGCCCCTTTCGTTCTTTGGAAGGTGCCACCTGGTCAAAATGATTAGTTTCCCACGTCTGCTTTACCCCCTCCAAACCCTCCCTCTCCTCCTTAAACATAAAGATATTAATACTCTAAACAAAGCCATTATGGCCTTCCTCTGGAATAAGAGGAGATCAAGGATATCCATTGCCAAACTGCACCTTCCGAAGAACGAGGGGGGAGCTGGCTTACCCAATATTAGGCTGTATAACTTGTCTTGCCTCTTACGCTATGGTCTGGATTGGATCACCAAATCCTCAAATTATTCCAACTACCACATTGAAACTCAACTAGCCTACCCATGGGACCTTCCTGGAGTGCTCCATAGCACCTTTACAGCATTGCCCGTACACCTTCAACGACACGTACTCTTTCGAGACACTATGATAGCATGGAGGGAAATACGGAAACGTTTGGGAGTTCCCTCAACCATCTCTAAACACCTGCCTCTTCATGGCAATCCATTATTTCCACAATTTATGGAATATGCTTCGTTCCGACTCTGGGAACAGAATGGACTAACGCTGGCTCATTCCTTGGTTAGACCCTCGGATCTCTCTATAAAACCATACACGGAACTTGCAGGGGAATATAAACTGCCCCCATCACATCTGCTATACTACCACCAGGCAATAGCCTATGTTAAATCTTGTTCACCCAGCTCAGCTAAAAGTTTCCAAAAATCAGTCTTAGATGATTTCATCAAGAACAAAAGTTACAACATTTCCGTCCTATATGATCAACTACTTGTAAACTCAAATAAAATCTCCACGGAAACTATGTTCGATAAATGGGGTGCTGTCTTCCCCCTGGAGGATATTGCACCTAAAATACTGCAAGGTTACCTACGGCTTAGAAAGACTGTGCTGATGGAGACATGGAGAGAGACCCAATTCAAACTGATTCACAGAGCCTTTGTTCCTGCTCTATATACCAACGACCCGAGAACTCCTGCAATCTGCCCTCAGTGCGGTGGAGAGAGACCGACGTTGGCCCACAGATTCTGGCATTGCCCCACTATTTCTTGTTTCTGGGACCAGGTGATGACTTTTATACAGGAGGTTCTGGGAATCCAGCTGGAAAAATCCCCTCACTTGTTCTTGTTTGGCTACGAAGAGATATCACAGTCCTCTAATCCTCCAAATCGGAAAGGTAAACGGCTACCCCCTTGGACCCATTTATGCACCTTAGCAGCCAAAAAAGCAATTCTAAAGACTTGGACTTCCAACACTCCCCCGTTGATTTCCATGGTTTGCAATGATCTTAAAGCACTTCTTCACATGGAAAAAGGAAATCTGGACACTGACAAATTCTCGTCAATGGAAACGTTTTTCTCCAGATGGCGCTCTTTCCTGCTATACACCTTTCGAGCAGATGAATTGAAAGATTTGATGGTCCCCTTCCAATTCACGGAATGGTATTTAAAGGCCTCCATATCAAATACATTAGGCGGGCTGAAAATTTAAAGGCAACACCCTTCATGTTCCCTCCTTCACAGGACCTAGCTCATCACCTACGGGTTGACTCCTTCAAGCTGGATCTCATGGATACCCCTATTTCCCCCCCCCCCCCCCCCAACTATAAAACATACTGTTATAATGCGAATAGACTATGTGTGTAGCTCAGCCAGTAAGAGTCACCTTTCTGTACTTAGCTGTTGTTTTCTTTACATAATTGACGTTCTCCTCACGTCCCATGCGAGAGTGTCAATCTCTTTACCTATTCCTACTCCCTCCAAATCCCCCCTCTCACAGTGTCTTTCAGGTTACGTTTACTGTTACCCCTGAATATAACATGTGTGATACTGTTATTATAAAATATAAAATGCAGGAACTCTCTGTCTGCATACATGATTGTTACTGTTTCAAGAATTTTGCTTGTTATTTGTATGCAAAACAGACCTTGTGATTGTTTCCTATGTTCACTAATAATAAAAATATATTTAAAAAAAAAAAGTGCTTGTATATGAGCATCTTGTAAAACAACCTATTTAGTTTAACCACGTTACCACTAGAGCATTTTGCTGTCTTACGTCTGGGCCACTTTTTGCGATTCGGCGCTGTGCGACTTTAACTGACAATTGCGCGGTCGTGCGACGCCGTACCAAAACGAAATTTACGTCCTTTTTTTCCCACAAACAGAGCTTTCTTTTGGTGGTATTTGATCACCTGTGCGATTTTTTTTTTTGCGCTATAAACAAAAAAAGAGCGTTTATTTTGAAAAAATAACAATATTTTTAACATTTTTTTATATGAAATTCCCCCCCAAAAAAGATGTAAAAACCAATTTTTTTTTAATTTTTGGCCAATTTGTTTTCTGCTACCTATGTTTGGTAAAAAAAATCGCAATAAGCGTATTTTGATTGGTTTGCGCAAAAGTTATTGCGTTTAATAACTAAGGGAAAGATTTCTGTCATTTTTGGTGTTTTTTTTTTAACGAGTAATGGCGGCGATCTGCGTTTTTTTTTGCGGGACTGCGACATTGCGGCGGACAGATCGGACCCTTGACTGACATTTTTGACACTTTTGGGGGTACCAGTGACATTATTGCAGTAATCAGTGCTATATATATGCACTGTTACTGTAAAAATGACACTGGCAGGGAAGGGGTTAATTTTATTGGAGAGGGAGGGGTTAATGTATGCCTGGTGCTTACTAACGTGTGGGGGGGAGGTGACTGAGTGAGCCAGGGACAGATCAGATGTTCAGCTATGCTGAACACTCCGATCTGTCACTCCCTGTCACTTAGGAGATCCGCCCGCTCTGTTTACACAGGCGGGAGGATCTCCAAACTGGATTCCCCGACGATCGGGGCAGAGCAGCGGCGATCGCCGCCGCTCCTCCCCTGGCCCGACTCCCGTTGTGAATGAAAACAGGGGAGGAGTCTAGCGACGTATTTCTACGTCGCTAGACGATAACTAGCCACTGTGCCGCAGTAGCAGCACAGTGGCTAGTGGTAAAGCGGTTAAAATAGAAATGAAAGACAAAACATTTTTCTATAGGTATCTATAAAAAAAAAAAAAAAAAAACATTATAAATACCTTTTTTCACTTTTATATTAGTGATCCCATTCCCTCTGTCCTCAGCTGCATAAGAGCTGGGGGAGCTGAATCAGCAGCTTCCCAGTAAAAAGGCTGTGCAGGGGAGGCGGGTCAGGACAAGTCTGATCATTGGAGGAGAGTAGGCTAAGTTCTCAGCACAGCTAGAGAACTGACCACTGTGTGTTCTCCTGCTTAGTGTGGTCAGTGTTTATTAGGAAAGTTGAGGGACTGGCAGGAACACCAGAGATTTCACATGAAGAAAGCAATAAAAAGAGAACAGGATATATTTTTTTATATAAGAAAAGCGGTTTAACCTTAAACTGCTTAAGGAGATCTTTACTGTCAGAGCAGTAAGGATGTGGAATTCTCTTACCACAAGCATTGGTATCAGCAGGGAGCATCGGTAGTTTCAAAAAAACTATTAGATGGGCACCTTAAAGACCACAACATACAGGGGTATACAATGTACGGTTAACAGCAAACACACACACACACATCAAAGGTTGAACTGGATGGACTGGTGTAAATGTAGAAATCCCATTCTTTCCTATGTGGCTGATTCAAAGAGAAAAGCTTTGGGGCAATTCACACCTACATGTGTGCATTACCAAGTTCAATGCATGCACACAGAACAGTGTAAATCCAGGCTTTTACTGCTTGTTAAAAATATATAAAGTTATCACCTAGTCACATTCACCCCCGGTCACTAATAATTAACTGGTAAAAGTATGTAGGAGTCCAGCAGATACCACAAAGGATAAAAAAGATTAACACAGAATTTTATGATTGAAAACAGCAGGGCAACTGTTTATCATATGCAGTGATTTTGTAAACTAAATGTCATCCAGTTACGATTTGGATCTTAATACTATAACCTGATTAAAACACTGTCTAGTAATTATGAGAGTGAAACACTCTCTAGTAATTATTGCACAAACCATTCATGATACATGTCATCTATAACTCAGTATTTCTGTTTCTGTTAGAAATGCTAATAAAAGTATGCAAATTAGGTGCCATGGAGGGACTATTCATTTATTTCTGTATAACAAGTTTAAGACCTTTCTTTAAGAACAATTTTTTTATAGGCATGAAAATAATATTATTAAAAGTAACTACACTGCTGGAAAAAATAATTAACATTTATAAGCTGTTAGTTTAGGCAATTGTTCGGCATGATTTTAGTACAAAGGTGACAGGTACTCTTTAAAAGATCACCAGTTTAGTGAACTAGTTCTGATTCCCATTTTTATTTAACCACTTCTGGACTGGAAGATTTTCCCAATTAAAGACCAGGCCATGTTTTGCGATACAGCACTGCGTTATTTTAACTGACAATTGCTCGGTCGTGCAACGCTGTACCCAAATAAAATTGATGTCCATTTTTTTCCCACAAATACCGTATTTATCGCGTATAATACGCACTTTTTTCCCCTGAAAAAATAGTGTAAACAATGGGTGCGTGTTATATGCCGATATTTTTTTTTTTTAGCAATGTGGGGCGGGCGGGGATCGCGGTCCGGAGGAGTGGTGTCAGGCTTGCCGCCCCACCTCTCCTGGCCCCCGGGACAGCCCTGCAAGCGCACTCTGCAGTTAGGAAAAAATCAGCACCAGCCCCTTCTTTTAAATCCTTCCTACATTAGATCGCTCATGTCAAAACACTGCCTCTAAATACCTTGCTTGTTTCCTTCTTTCTGGCCGCACTCCTCCTCCCGCTCCTCCCGCTCCTCCGGCTCCTCCCGTTCCTCCTCCTCTGAGTGATCATTCAACGTCAGAGGAGAGCGGTCACATGATCGGCCATTCAACATCAGAGGAGAGCGGTCACATGATCGGCCATTCAACATCAGAGGAGAGCGGTCACATGATCGGATTTGAAAGAACGGCGCTAACAAAGTAGAGTTTACTATTACACTGACAATGTAGGAAGCATTTATGAAAAGGGGCTGGTAGTTATTTTTTTCTTTTACTTTAGAGTACGCTTGCAGAACTGTCCCAGGAGACTGGGGGTCTCCTGGTAATGCATTGGGGCTGTGCAGTGTAAATGGGGCTGGAGAAAAAGTTACTGTACAATCTCCAACACACCTCAAATCCCTCCCAAGTCCCACAACAACAATACATGTAGGGGCTCAGCTGGGAAGTACTGGGGTGTAGAGGTAATAGGATGGAGACAGTGGAATGTATGACCACCTCCAGATTCTGTGTTCTACTGTGCATGGGGGAACTGTGTAATGTAAAGGGGCTGTGTACTATTATTTTTATTTGATTAAAATGTTTCTTTCCTGAAACTTCCTTCTTAAAATTAAGGTGCATGTTATACGCTGATAAATACGGTATTTCTTTTAGTGGTATTTGATCACGTGTGCAATTTTTTTTTGTGCTATAAACAAAAAAAGAGCGACAATTCTGGAAAAAAAACTATATTTTTTACTTTCTGCTATAAAACATTCCCATTAAAAATAATTTAAAAATCATTTTTTTATCATTTTAGGACAATATGTATTCTGATATATTTTTGTTAAAAAAAAAATTCAGATAAGCGCATATTGATTTGGTTTGCGCAAAAGTTATTGTGTCTGCAAACTAGGGGAAAGATTTATGTCCTTTTTAATGGCAGAGATCAGCGGGTTAAATGTGCCCCTAGGGTGTGCTTTCTAACTGTGTGGGGGATGGGCTTGCTGAATGAACACAGAGACCTGTAATCCTAAATAGGAGGAACACAGGATCCCGGTGTTCATCACTGACAGAACAGCGGTCTGCCATGTTTACAACGGCAGAGAGCCATTCTGTCTCCATGGGGAGAGATCGCGGGTGCCCAGCGGCAATTGCGGCCACCGAACCTGCTAATTGGCTCCCCTTGTAGTGCCCGCACCCCACTAGAAGTCCCGCGAAATTACGTACAGTTACATAATTTTGTGGGACAGAGCCGACTTGCCTCAGTATATGTACTGCTGGCGGTCAGCAAGTGGTTAAACATTGAAAAAACTTTAAGGTGAAGTAATCTAGACTGTCACTTCAGCATATGCAGCTAATGCCACATTGCTTATGGTTACACAGCAGTTTCTCAATTATATTGTTCCCCCGTAGAGAGCAATCGTGCAGTATATGGGTCATGACATAAGTGAGGACCTCGTTTTTTCCTTGTGGTGGTCCACGGGGTTTGTTATACTGAATAGAAGTTTGAAAATCTGACATAATTGCAACAATATTTTTAAGATGATCTATTATTTGATTGATAAACATATATTAAAAGAGATAATATATGTAGACTGTTCGTTTATGTCTGTTAGGACAGTGGTCCTCAACTCCCGTCCTCAGGGCCCACTAATAGGCCAGATTTTAAGTATTACCTTGGGGAGATGCAGACTAGAATACTGCAATCGCTGAGCAGCAAATTATATCACCTGGGATGTATTTCAGTTATCTTGCAAACCTGGCCTGTTAGTGGGCCCTGAGGACCAGGGTTGAGGACCACTGTGTTAGGAGACTCCAAATATGTACATCATCACAGAGTCAAGGAGATGGTAATAAAATACATTTTGTGTTATGTCAGCCCATGGTGTGTATAACCATAGGGACACTCGACAAAATCAAGGATAACTCCTGCTTTTTACAGCAAACTCAAGAGCAAATTTTAAATTATTCCCAAAAAATGTAAACCCTATTTTTATATACACTGATATACTGTATATACTTACCTATATACCTTATTGCTTTTTTTAATTACAGTCTGTGTATGAACTGTCCTACCTATAAAAATGAAAGGTTTTACATTCCCCTTGCATGCTTGAAACAGTCAGCCATGCCACCATACACCAACAGCATGGCAGTGGTGTTTAGTGCAGCCTTTCTCATCCATTTTTACTCCAGAAAGACCCTTGAAATAATTTTCAAGTTTCTGAGAACCCTTGTTAAAACCAAATCATTATTGGTCACTGAGAAGAATGCCCCTTACAAATGTAGTCAGTGGGAAGAATGTCCCCTTACCATGGCGTTCAAAATTACACTCTTCCAGATGGCTAAAAAGTTCATTGGTGTCATGCAGATGGTGCTGCCAAATTATTTGACCCGTAACAATGCACCATCAAATGGTAGGTCAATCATCCACAGCAACCTCTTGAAGAACCGTAGGGTTTCACAGAACCCTTGTTGAAATGACTGGCTTAGTTGAAAAGAATCAGGGCTAGAACAGTACTGTGGCACATTTATGATCTGTTAGGTAATAATGCTATTGTGCCAAGGTGTTAAGCTCCACTATAGCAACCAATGGTTGAAAAAAAATATTCATTTAAATATTAGTGTAGAGCTACCTATATAGTGAAAGTCTAGGTTAGACATCCTGGCACCTTCAGACATAAGGTCAATATGTCTGGGGTAATTATAATAGAGATTGTTCTACCCCTGTCCTAGAAACACTGGTGGAGGGTGATACACTCCTAAATAATATGGAAGACATTTGTTAATGAAATTGCATCTCAAAGCAGCATCAATTGCTGTATGTAATATTTTTGAGAGTAAAAATAAAACAAGTGCAGCACTTAACAAAAGTGATAAAGTGTATATCAAAAGCAATAACTTGATAAAAAGTTCAACTAATAATAAAGTGAATTATATGCAACTGTGAAAAAAGTGTCCACAATGTGTAAAAAGTCCATACAATATATAAACTTTAGGTGCACTATGCACTCACCAGAGCCTTTAAATATCAAGCAAAAAGTGGTAAACAACGAACTAAGTGCAAATAGCTCACCGAGGTCCACCACCAACATAATCCTTTAGAAGGACTGATCCTCCTATACATGTTTATTTAAGGAGGATCAGTCCTTCTAAAGGGTTATGTTGGTGGTGGACCTTGTCAAAGAAAAGCAAATATAGTTGGTAAGACAGTAATAGTAGCTGGAGCTAACACGGGGCATTGGTAAAGAAAATGCTCTTGAAATTTCAAAATGAGGTTTGTGAGCTTTTTGCACTCGGTTCACTGTTTCCTGGAAAAAGGAATCCACGCTTCCAACATGAAAAGATGAAGGGTACCGACTAAGGATTACTTATTGGAGCTTTGTCTCATTTCTGGTGAGTGCATACTTAGGTGGAGGTTCACTTGTACTGGAATTCCTCACAGTTTGTGGCAAAATTCATTGGATATCACTTTCTGCTTAAAATGTTATTGTCTCTGGTGAGCGCATTGTACACCTAAAGTTTACATATTGGGTAGACTTTTTACACGTTGTGGACCCTTTTTTCACAGTTGCATATAATTCACCTTTTTATTAAGAGAACAACATTTTTGCAGATACAATCATCAAAAAAAAGATATTTATATTAAAAAAGAATAGCGCGCAAATGCAAAAGAAATTACTACCAAATCTGAAGACAATCCATAAATAAAAATGGGGGTTTGGTCCCACCATATGGCCATATCGTGCTCAAGCCCACTACTGCGTCAAAGTACCCCATTATCAGTGGGTCCTACACTATCCATGAAAAAGAGACGAATCCAGCCTTTCTAACCCTTGGAGATAATACTCCTTGCTGGGAAAGATGTGCAAATGCACTACAGGGGACTCCTCCTATATCCACTTGATGGTGGACACTGATTGAGTACAGGTGTGTGTGGGGGGTGGGGAGGGTTGCTCAACCTCGGTGGTCTGGTCAGACCGAATACATAATAAACAGGCAAAAAATTTGGGGGAGCATACCCATGTATTTCTAAAGCTGTTGCAGCTATGAACCAAAAGACATGTATATTAAAAAAGAATAGCGCGCAAATGGAAAAGAAATTACTACCAAATCTGAAGACAATCCATAAATAAAAATCCATAAATATAAAACCCCCATTTTTATTTATGGATTGTCTTAAGATTTGGTAGTAATTTCTTTTGCATTTGCGCGCTATTCTTTTTTAATATACATGTCTTTTGGTTCATAGCTGCAGCAGCTTTAGAAATACATGGGTATGCTCCCCCAAATTTTTTGCCTGTTTAAAAAAAAGATATTGCACAGCAGAACATAATGTGAGAAAAAATTCCAATGCGCACATTAGTCTTAGATTTCATACAGTACAGCAATATCCATCATCATACAAAACACTAGCTAAATCATGAAGTCTAAATAGAATCTTTGGAAATAGTGGGAGTTTTCTCTATTATAAAATGTTGATTTGAGGAATATAGGGTACGAAAAGGGTAGGAAGAGGGGAGGGGTCAGGAGGTAGGCAGGGAATGTACCACGAATGGTAGGGTGATAGAAAATAGAGAGGGGGAGGAAACATTACCCCAAATAAGCTTTAACAAATTATTAATCGTTCACTAAAGGGCCTGACCCTCTGCATCAACCCAACTGGACAAAATCTTACCATACTTCTTGGGAAAGTTTCTACTTTCATATGTTATTTTGTACAACAGTAGCACAGAGCTAACTGTTTTACATCAAGAGTAGGAGGGTCAGCAGATTTCCACTTTAACAGAATTTCTCTTCTCGCATAGAACAGAAAAGTAAAACACAACTTAGTGTACCTATCTCCCACAATATCCTCCATATTGCTGAGTAAAAGAACGAGAGGGTCCAAGGGAACAACAGTGTCACAAATATCACTCAGAGTGTAAACCACTGACTCCCAATATGGGTGGAGCTTAAGACAAGACCATACCATATGCCAGAACGAACCAATTTCTGTGGTACATCTGGGGCACTTAGGGTCCCTTTGAGGGTAAATAGGGGCCAGTCTTTAAAGCATGTAGTACACCCGATGAAGAAATTTGAATTACATTTACTTTTCCTCTTCACTAAGAGTAGGAATGTCTCCTCTCCATTTGCCAAATGTTCGGGTCTGTCCAGCATCATATACTACGAATAGTCGGAAGTAAAGAGAAGATAAGGGTTTTCCCATCTCCTTTGTGGACAGATGGCATTCTATGGAATCTTAAACAAGGACAATTGGGTCAGGGAATTGAGCCATCATTGTGTGTCACAATTGCCAATAACGGAACTCCAATGAACAGGTAGTGAGTACATTTTTCACAGGTCTGTGAAGGGAGGATACTGCCATCTGTCACAATATGTTTTAGAGTGGTTATTCCCCTCCTGGCCCTTTTGATAGGGGTCAGAAATTGCATATAAATGTGGGAGCGACGGGTTCCCCATAGGGGCATATGCAGGGAAATATAGGATGGTTTCTTGCATATGGCCGGGGCTTAATTCCATACCTGTACCTCCACATTTAATAAGGCCTGTCACAGAAGGCTGAGTTTAATGCCTTGAAAGGCCAAACTGCTTAAGGCCGCCAAGGAGTCCAGAATAGCTGCCACTAAGGTCACCATTGGATTCTGTCTAGGCTGGAAGAACCACCACCCGACGGTGACCAGCAGGTATAATTGGAAGTTCGTAATTGCCAAACCACCACTGGAGAGAGGTAGGTATAGGGTCTTTTTTGCTACTCGAGGATTAAGCCTAGCCCAGACAAAAGACACCATCATACTATCTAGTCTTCTAAAGAATGACTTAGGAATAAGGAGTGGGGAATTTCAGAAAAAACATAAAAACTTGGGTAAGTACACCATCTTTACCAAAGGCACCCGCCCGACCGGTGTCAGAGGGAGAGCATGCTAAGAACTACACTTTCGGGTAAACTGTATCAACAACGGATTACCCTCTCTCCCTGTGGACTCCGGCAATAATAGTCTGGTATTGGCATGGGAAAATGCCTTAAAGGCATCCCACACAGTAGCATCATGAGCCAAATCAGGGTTGACACCCCCATAAGCGAGCAACTGAGTTTTAAACTGGGATTCTACTGCAACCTTTAGAAATCCAAAATCTCAAGAGCCTCCAGAATTTTTCCGAGGTGGGAAGCAGACAAGTCCAGGCTAAGAAGCAGCGGGGCATGATTGGAGATTCCCCTTGGCAAAATCCAAATTGCCCAGACCTTAGGCAGGACAGACCCCCCATCACAAGCCAAGTCAATACGGGAGAACATTTTGTAGGAGGCAGAGTGACAAATGTAGACACAAGAATCAGGATACTTCCAGGTCCAAACATCAGTCATCTCATATGTCTCAGTCCAAGTGGCTAAATCCGAGTGAGGGAAACCATCAGCAGCCAGTCTGTCCATATCCAGATCAGGGACCATATTAAAATTACCTAGAATGACAATATTGTTCATGGTAAACTTGACTACTTCTGGGTAATATTATAAGGGAAGCCGGTGGCGGTAGGTATAGACCCGCAATCACCAACATCAGACATTCAACTTGTGCATGAATTAATATTTATCGTCCATCCAGGTACAAAATGAGGCCCAACAGCTTGAAAGGAAGAAATCTGTGGATCAACACACTCACCCCTCTTGCAAAATTAGAGTAGTGATAATGATGTCCAATCTACGGTTTCTTTAGACTAAAGGTTCTGCTACCTACCAGGTGGGTTTCCTGGAGCACACAAATATGGGGGCTGTACGCTTTAACAAATTGAAACACTAAGGGTCTTTTATCAGGCAAATTTAACCCCCTTGTGTTCCAGGAAAGAATATTAAGGGAGGACAATAATAGGGACAGACAACCTGTACACAGGGACAGACACCATACATAGCAAAGTGTGATAAAGCTGAACCTGGGTGAAGGGTATAGATGAGCAGGACATTACTGCAGCCAATAGCATACAATATAGAAATAGAAAGCTGTGGAATATTTGAAGAACAAGTCAAGGCTGGCAAGCTTAACCAAGTAAACCATAACACCCCCCCTCCCACCCCACCTATCCCCTCAGAACTGAGGAGAGTCTCGATCCCCAAACTTTTCGCAGGCTCTTCCGGCTGAGTGTGAAGGCTGGTGTACAAGAGGCACTTGATAACTCCTCTGGAATGAAAGTCAATAATCTGAGTAGGTATTCTGGCTAGGACACCTGGTGCAGGTCATCCAGGTATCCGGGGGTACATTATTTAGTTATAAAAAAGTTAAACTTTAACCATAACAAAAGTCAGAGCCGTAAAGAACTCAAGTCAGGAAGAAAATGATAGCCTGGCATCCACTTCAAAGCGCCTTGTGCAAGGAAGCGGCCAGCAACCAGAGCTGCCACCACCAGGGGCCAGATGGGCAAGGTAGCAGACAAAACAGCTTAGCATCGCAGATGGGCTGCAAATGTAGCTAAAGCAGGCAACTTATCTGCGAAATGATTCCACCCAGGTGGCAGCATCCTTCGGAGAGGTAAAGAATTGCACATGGTCGAGTTATGCTTTAAGTTAAAGTTATACTGACATGTATTTTTAGTTTGCATAGACAGTTTTTGTAAAGGAATGTAGGAAGTTTCGTCCTATTGTTATCTGAATTCTGATAATAATAATATTTTGCACGACACTTTGCTATTCTGAGAGTTTGTTTCCTGAATTGGTTTTCCTGTTGCATATACATCTGTTTCCTTTACGTGAAGGTCTATTTTTATTTGTCTATTGTTGGCTATTATCGTAAAGGACTTTTTCCTGTTATGCATGGTTATTTTGTTCATTGTATGTAGAATATTATGTGTATAGAATGGAAATATGGCCTGGTCATACCCTGTTGTGTATACTGTATTTAGGACCCCGAAGATTGGAATTAAAACTAAGTAAATGCTGTCCCGAGTTACAAACATCCGACTTACAAACGACTCCTACAGAGGGAGACAACAGGAAGTGAGAAGAAATCTACCCTTAGGAAGGGAAATTCAGTCCAGTATCATGTAATCATGGGTTATCATGGGAAAAAAGGTGTCTTCACTGAAGCTTCATCACCAATCTTTGTTTCCACAACAACCCAAAATTTTCAAATTCCAGTTGTCACAGGGAGAGTAAGTGAGGTGACATTTTCCGAATAGCGGCACGGACAGCAAAACAAATATTACATGGGTGTTAACCCTTTCCTATGCTATCCAATAAACTTAAAAATTATATTTTTGGCTGAAGGCCCTGGGGGCCTCTGATCACAGGCATGCAGTGGGCCCTTTTAATAGAGAAAAACGGTGAAAATTGAGCCCGGGCTAGCAGAGTTTTTAGCAGGCGTTCAGCAAAAACAACAGAATCTGAGCCCTCTGCCCCCTCAGGTAGGGCTATGACCCACAGATTGTTGTGGTTCTCCGCGTCCTCTGCCCTGGTTTCCAGGTGCTTGACTTTGATCTTTAGTGCCTGGAGATCAGCATGATGCTCTCGTTGCACGTCCTCCACATCCGACACCTGCCACTCCGCCTCCGTAACCCAGGTCCAGGTCCCAGAGTACGAGCCCTATATCCGCCTAGACATGGTCAATTTTGGATGTGAGGGCTGTCTGGCAGGCCGAGATAGCCTGCAATAGAGATCATGTGCACAAGGCAGTTGAAAACCTCTTCTGAACACTGGAACCTGACAGCTGGAAACCGATGTTTAAAAAGTCAGTTTCACAGCTTTTACATACTGAGTTTATACGAGTTTAGCAGGAGTTATAAACATTTGAGGTTAGAAGGGTTTTTAAAGATAACCTCAGGAAACCCTTACCAATTGCCCGAAATGCATGAAAAACAAGTCAATTATTACCTATTTCAGCCATTCTGTGAAAGAAGAGAGCAGCAGCAGCAGAGAGCAGTGTGCTTTGTAGATAGCTGTCTTATTTTTTGTGTTTTCACTATGGATCCCATCATAAGCATGTGTGAGAAAATGCTCCTGATGTAGCTGTTGCTGAGGCTCCGAAGACATAGAAAACTGCATGAGAGAACCAGAGTTCATCGCTTCTGGGCTCATCCTATAATGCAGGCAACAGCATGTGGTAAAATTTGTGTTTTTCAACATTTTTATATGTTCAGAAATTATCAGAAATGTTTTCCCCTTTAAAAATGCTTATAAACGTAAACGTGCATAAACGCGAGTTACCGCATTTACACGCCTTTACAAGCATTTGGCGTTTGAAATGTCAGTAAACTACAGCCCTAAATGCGGTTTTTCTGCTTTCAAAAAAATGCCAGTAACCTCAACTGGCTCTAACTTACTATGAACAACTGAGTGTATATATACAGTACATATAAGATACCATTGAGGAGAGTTCAGGGGCTGCTAAAAAAATGCCCAACTGCTCCTAAACGTCCACTTAGCAGCTGCAGTATACATGAGGCCTTAACATGTCAAAGTTAGCAGCAATGTCAGGGGCAGCAGCAGGGGGTCTCTCTCTGTGTCTCCATATCTTTGGCGCAGCCTCGCTAATCACAGGGTCCGTGTTGCGGCATATTGGGCCAGCACTCCTGCCTCTGGTCATCACCCAGAGAGTCATTGATGGAGCAGGGGGTCAAAGAGCTGATCAGCGTGATTCCAACAACAGGATAGAAAGCAGGATTGGAGCCGGAATCGGGAGCTACATTAACCACTTTACCTCCGCTCACATGGAGGCTACTGCGGCAAAGTGCCGCGATCCCGTCCAGCGACGTAGACCTACGTCGCTGGACTCCGCCCCTTGTGGGCGGCGCTCGCGCGCCGCCGGAGGCTCGCTCCCGCTGTGTTCATTCACAGCGGGAGTCGGGCCAGCGGAGGAGCAGCGGCGATTGCCGCTGCTATGCCCCGATCGTCGGGGATCGAGTCTGGAGATCCGCCCGCTGTGTGTAAACACAGCGGGCGGATCTCCATAGTGACAGGGACTGACAGATCGGAGTGTTCAGCATAGCTGGACATCCGATCTGTCCTTCTGTCACTCAGTCACCTCCCCCCCCACACGTCAGTAAGCACCAGGCATACATTAACCCCTCCCTCTCCAATAAAATTAACCCCTTCCCTGCCAGTGTCATTTTTACAGTAACAGTGCATATATATAGCACTGATTACTGTAGAAATGTCACTGGTACCCCCAAAAGTGTCAAAAATGTCAGTCAAGGGTCCGATCTGTCCACCGCAATGTCGCAGTCCCGCAAAAAAATCGCAGATCACCGCCATTACGCGTTAAAAAAAAAACACCAAAAATGACAGAAATCTTTCCCTTAGTTAGTAAACGCAATAACTTTTGCGCAAACCAATCAAAATACGCTTATTGCGATTTTTTTTACTAAACATAGGTAGCAGAAAACAAATTGGCCAAAATTTTTTAAAAAATTTGATTTTTACATTTTTTTGGGGGGGAATTTCGTATAAAAAAATGTGAAAAATATTGTTATTTTTTCAAAATTTACGCTCTTCTTTTGTTTATAGCGCAAAAAGTAAAAATCGCACAGGTGATAAAATACCACCAAAAGAAAGCTCTGTTTGTGGGAAAAAAAGGACGTAAATTTTGTTTGGGTACGGCGTCGCATGACCGCGCAATTGTCAGTTAAAGTCGCACAGCGCCGAATCGCAAAAAGTGGCCTGGGCGGAAGACAGCAAAAATCCTCCGGTGGTAAAGTGGTTAAAACACGTCTGCTACCAGCGCCATTTTGGACACACCCCAATACACCTAATTATTAGTTGGACTTTTTATCAACGTATTGTTTTGATATATACTTTATCACTTTTGTTAGGTGTTGCACTTATATTATTTTTATTCATTCACAAGGATTTGTACAGTCACCTTGCTTGTCAGCTGCTACATTGATTGGTGCGCTCAATATAGTTATTTTTTACTTTGAATTTTTGAGAGTGTTTTTCTTTCCTATCACGCTAATGAGATGAACAAACAGTAATCCTTACTCATATTTATGCTACTTTATACAGCTCCTCACGAAAAAGACCTGAGGATTTTCTCTGTTTAACATTTTTTTTTTGTTTTAACTTGTTGCGGAAGGGTCATAATCGCTGTAATATTTTTTTATTTAGCCTGTGCCATTATTTAGGATATTTACTCTCCTTTGTCACCATGACAGAAAGTAAGGTTATGTCTTCAATTTTTAGCTGGTACTAGTTGCCACTGGAGCAGGAGATAAGGAGAAATCTTAACATGTGTCAGTGGGACACCTGTCAAAAGGAGGATTTATTTCCCTTCATGGATATCCTACTTTCTGCTGTGTTTCTAGGATAGAAAATGATGGTAAGACTCCCCAATAGGGACACAGGCAAAAAAAAAACAACTCAGGTTTGAACTCTTCAGCATTCCCCAAAACTAGTAGAAAGAGTTTTTTCTTCTGGTGTTCAACTTTAGTTAGTAAATAGATCATTTTAGCATGTTTTTCTGACATTGTTCCTAGACAGGGGCCATCCTTTTTAGAGTCAGGAGCCCTATCTGTGCTAAAGAAATTATTTTTCTAATGACAAATAGGCTGTTCACTTCGCTTTTACTTTTACTTTTACCTTAGCGCAACAGCATTTTGGCACATGTAATATGTATTTATTTAATATGTATTTAATATGTATTTTTAATTTACTCTATAGATTGTCGGGAGATTTTGAACAATTATTTTTGATATTGATTGCTTGATTGCTTGATACAATACATGGTGGTGCCTCCAATATGAAATAAATATTTTAATATAATTATAAATATTTTAATATAATTATAAATATTTCAATATAATTATTTAATATAATTAAACTAACCAATTAAATGGTCCCTGAATGTGTGCTCTATGTAAATATTCTAAAGCACAATAAAATTGTGTGAAAGTATGAACAACGGACAGAAAAAAATAAATTAAGATTTATTTTACAAGTAGGTTACTAACAATCACGTATAGGCAGTAGGATTAATATTATGATGCAAACACATACATTTGTATTCCACAACTACATAACTCAACATATACCATGAAAATATATAAATATGCCTGGTAATTAGAGGGAGTTGAACAATTTACTTTATACTCACAGGTATCATAACTGAACATCACTAATCTTACTAACCTAGCAGACAACCATGCCTGCATTTATCAGACCACCCTCTCTGCTTCCTCTGCAGTAGAATAAAGGGGCCAAGTCTATTTACCTATTCTTTTTAATTATTTAATCCCTAGGGGTTATGATACTGTGAGTGGAATATCACATCAAACAAGAAAAATAACACAGTTGGTTAACCTCAGAAGTAAGATGGAATTTTCAAAGTAATTATGGAATTATACTTTACCAGTCTTGTGACCTATGCAGGGTTTGGAGCCACACCCCCTTGAAATATGGAATTATACTTTACCAGTCACGTGACCTATGCTGGGTTTGGAGCCACACCCCTTGAAATATGGAATTATACTTTACTAGTCACGTGACCTATGGTGGGTTTCGATCCACACCCAGGGAAATATGGAATTATACTTTGTCAGCAACGTGACCTTTGCTAGGTTTGGAGCCACACCCCAGAAAACCTTCTTAGCTCTGACCTGGGGAACAAGATCGATCAAGATGGCGATCATAAACAAGATGAATATTAAGCTTTACAGGGAGGATAATGGTCATGATAATATATTGTGATTATGGGAAGGATCAAGATGTATAGATCATGGTAGCTGGATCCAGATGGATGGATCAAGATCCCCCTTTTATTCCCCAAAACCCCTTCATCTAGGGACCAGCACACAGGGTGTAGTTTGGAATATTTACTCACCTCTGACTGGAGCGTGATGTTACAGATTAACTAATTATTTGAACAGGCAGCCAGATTAATTTGTCTACCAGATTGCATTCTACGACCAGAAATCCCTATATTAATTTTTCTGGGAATAAAACTGGATTTATTTGACTCAATCTATAGAGGGAAAATAGTTTTATCTTTAGATTAATTAAAATGTGTCAATTTGCTTAGAGGGTATATAGTTATATTCCTCTGGAGTGTTTGTGGCTTTATTTGTGATTTACTATTTGTATATTAGCATTTTAATAATGAAACACTGGCTAAAGAAATGTAATTTTATCAGGTGATCTATGCTAAAATATTATTTATACTTTTTAAAATGTTTAAATATAATTTGCACCATTTTCACCTTACTTCTGAAAATGTGCAGATTATAAAAACATATATTTCTTTTGATAAGGATTACAAATAAAACATAGACATGCTAAAACTATCCCAATCATGCTTGAGTCCTTTATATATACATAAAGTGAAAATGTGATGTAACCTTTTATAGTTCCTTCCAAAAGTATCAACTATTTTATCTTTTAAAATATTGAAATACACCTTCATTTTCCTTTGACTTCAAGCCACTTTATAGAAGGATTCCAGAATGCTAACTTTTGGTTAATGGTTTTTAAGGTTACCTTTAGTTGTTACTATTTCTCAAGAAGGAACAATAGGAGTCTCTGTCATTAAGATGAACCTAGAGAAAGTGTTGTCTCTTAAGCTGGCCGTATGTTATAGAATTTTCTTGTTTAATTTCCTTTAGATTTACCTTCAGCTATGAAGTGCAAGGACCTGCCTGATTGCATACAAACCGAAAGTGTTTAGGTTTGATTCCATATTATATGGGTTTGGTAAATCTAAAGAAAATTGTACAAGGAAATTAAATAATATATAATCAGCCTTAGTCAGCTGGATAAACAATGAATCATAAATAAATGTATTTTCGTTAGTCATAAAACTGGTTAGTTTGTTAATGTCATGCAAATAGATGATGCTATGTGATTTCCCATAAACACTTTTGATATTGTCTGAGCCAATTTCATTTTAAACAGGTGGTGTTTAAGGATAATTGTAATCCATTGTCCAATGTAGTAAATGTGTCCTTGCAACTAATTGCTCTGTATGCAAACTTCATGAGTAGAAAAAAACTGCAGCTTTGAGATGAGGTAAACATTCATGTGACCCTGGAAGATTGGGTTCATCTGAGAACTAGACAGCTTCCTATTACCTAATTTAAAATAATAAAAACCCTGGAATATTGATAATTTGAAATTCAAAGCAGGAAAATTAGCTAATAAGAATGTAAGTAGTATTATTACCTACTGCTCTCTGTATTTGTCTATAAAGAGCTTTTTGATGTATTACTGATGATAAAATATTCATACTGACATAAAAGCAAGCCTATTCATAACAAATAACCAGTCAGAAATAATTTTCTAAATGGTCTAACTGTATTTTGGTTGGTTGCTATGCTTAAGGCATTTTACATGACCTTGTTGCACTTGCTGAATTAAAGTATGCATATGGTAATGTTCTGTCCATAAAAGCGGAATACTTTAGGATTTTCTGCTAAAAGATTACTTTAGCAAAAGAGCAACAAATCTTCAGAATTAACTATTGACTGGTTCATTATTCATGCAGATAACATACATTATTCAACCTGCTGTATTATGTGGGACTCCACTGGAGGCTTTTCTTGTAGCTATGGAAAGCGTTGGGAATAGACTGAGTATCTGCTAGATTTAAATTGATTTACTGTATTCTTTCTTGTCAGGGACATGTATTCCTGGTTCCTGTGTGTCTAACCCAGTCTTTTCAACCAGGCCTCCTGGGGTGCCTTGAGGTTTCCTCCGGGCTGCCTTGACAAAATGTAAAAAAATTGCCCAAAAATTTTATACAAGCTGGCGTGTGGATGAAGCCTGCCTTTTAATTACACAAAGCCACAGGTTTCCATTGTGAGCCATTACTTCTTTCTAGCTGTCGGTGTCCTAATGACAGTACAAGTTTGCAAAAGTGTATTTGCTTTGGAAGAATAAATCCCCTCTAACATTGGGTGTCCTATGTGTGTGGATGTTGCTGCATTATGTAAGAATGTTAGAATAGTTTTTAAATTTTAGAATGGGGTGCCTCGGGATTGCACATCATTTTTAAAGAGGCTTTGACTGAAAAAAGGATGAGAAGCACTGGTGTAACCCTTTCTTTCTCTATCCCAAGTTAGTGGTTTTACAGCACATGCAGTCTATAACAGAAATGCAAAATTGAACTGTATTCAATAGAAACAGGTAGAGAGAAAAATAAAAAAGCTGCCATAATTGAGCTCCTCATCTGTTCATCTGCTTACTTGTTTTAGGGTTGGGGATTCAGAGGTACTGAAATCAAAGGGCCAGCATGACAGACAGGGAACTTGTATACAGAGAGGAAATGTCAGGAATGGCAGCCTTGGTCCCCAGTACAAGTTTCCTTTAACAACTTTGTGTAACAAACCATATGGTCTAACAATAGAAGCATGGCATTAAGTTGTTAAAACAGATACAAGCTGATCTGTGATTGGACTGTTCAAGTTACTGAACACCAATGCTCTTTACATCTTCTTCTTGGATAGAATCAAATGATTTATGCTACTACAAACATATACACCCAGGCATACATCTTTATGAAAAGATCTCTTGTTGGTTTTGGTCTGAGTGTCTGACCTCCAAATGACATCTATGGGGTACTTTTTTTTAGGGTTTTCACCCAAGATTCACACTTTTGTCCAAGATTCACACATTTTCCAATTGAGTTTTAAGTTGAAACTATGTGAATGCTGGGTGAATGTTGTATAACTCTAAGGTGAACACATTGATGAATAGATCCTACAGATGTCATGTGGAGGTCAGACACACAGGTTTGACCAACCACAAATAGATCTTTTCATAAAAAGCTATACCTGATTTTGTATGTTTAAACCTATGTGAGTGGGAGGGGTAGCACTGACAAGTACTATTTTCAGGGTTATACAATAGCAATCAACTATGACATGAAACCTGATTGATTGCCTCATGGCTAAAAACCAATCAACTAGGGGTGTCTCATTGCAGTACCCGTTGACATTAGATTTCCAATTTGACTATAACTGGCTGAATACAGTAACAATTATCATATGTCTCTATGTTCCTTTAATTAGGTTTAACGATTTTACAATTTCCTTCAATTTTAAATTTCTTGCAGTGAAAGCTTGGTACTGACCTCTCACTAACAATTACTTTTGGTTTTCTTCCCAGGTGTCCATGTATTCGGACTTTGCTCTACAGCTCTCATTACAGATATAATCCAGCTCTCCACTGGATATCAGACCCCTTATTTCTTGACAGTCTGTAAACCCAACTACACATCCCTAAATGTGTCCTGCAAAGAAAATCCATATGTGCTGGAAGACATTTGCTCGGGGCAAGATCTTGCTGTCATTAATGCTGGAAGGTAAAGGTTGAATATATATGATGTGGCATTTTGATATGTGGAAAACCTGATGACTGTCTTGTATTTGACGAATGGTGATGGCACCTTGCTCATTATTAGGACCAGCATGTACAATTATATAAAAAGCATATATAAAACTGTTCCTACGCAAGCAACTTGTTTGGTTTCAGACTGCTTTTTTTTTTTTATAAGACATAAGTGTCCAAAGTATTACAGATAAAATGTTGGACATGTCCTGTAAATCAGAAACCCCTACAGCCCCTAAAACCCTTTAATCCCTAAACAGCACAATATCAGAGGACACATAATAGAAGATGGTTGCATACCTAATGTTGTTAATATAGCCTTTATTATTTGTTATTTTCCCCTAGGAAATGAAAATGTCATGTAACATGATGTAACATGATATCAAAAGGCTAGTTAGTGGGATTGCAAATGAAAGTACATGACCACACTGTGACCGTGACATGCATCCGTGGCAATGGCATGTACAGTGTTACTACTGGAAGGAACCACCTAATATTCTATCAGTATATCAAAAAATATATATTTTTTTCTTTTCAGAAGACCCATAACATACCTTCTGTTACCTAAACTCCAGGGTGAGATCATTTTGAGTTTGTGTTATGAGGCAAGTAGGGAAGGGAGGTGGGAGTCATCAGGATCTTTGCTTTGTACACATATGATGTCCTGTCCTGATACAAACTTTGTTAGGTATTTTATAGTTTTTTTTTCTTTCCTGTTTTTACTTCTTACTGTAATTTTTAACATCTTGGCTTTTGGAGGAGACACCCTATTTGGGAACCCCTCTCAAGATCCCAAATGAAAAAGGTTATGCAAGCTAATGTCACCAAAGCTGGTGACTACATGCTCACTGCCCCCTTGCAATAGGGATAACAGACCTGGCGTGCCAGGTTGGGTTTGTCTGGGTAGGCACACTTTCTTACTTTCAATTTTAAAAAAAACACACAAAATAATGAATCATCCTAGGGCAGAAACAGTATAAAAACAAATTCACTGCAAGGCCTGATTAAAACCGGTTTTACAACTAACTGCAAATGCAACATTCATTAACTTGTTCATTCACCTGGTGCATATTCACCCAATTATAAAAAGAGTAAATGTGACTGTGGAATTCTGGGTAAATATCAAAAGGGTGAATTTTTTTCCAAAGAAATTCATTAGCAATTTTGCCAGAGAATCCTTTATAAATATGCCCCTTATTTTTAAATGCGTTCAGTAAATATGCTGTGAATGTAAAATTCACTCTTTTATAAATAGGCTGAATGTTACAATAAGAACTTTTCCCCACTAAAGAAAAGATTTTGCCAAATGTCAGGGAATGTATTTTCAACCTAGCAGTAAAAATGCATTATCAAAAGGGAGAATGTTCTGAAAAATTAAGGCACGTCTACCATTGAACCTTTTACAAATATATCATATAGAGTGATGGTATCATACTTTTGTGGCCAGGGATACATAATCTTTGTACTAGTTTGGTTTAAATCCTGAACTTTGTTACTAAATTGAGAAAGGAAAGTAAACTAATTAAAGCTTTCTTGCTGATATGTAATTGGTTATGTCTTTAAAGGAACTTTTATAAACACTGTAATTGTGCTTGTCTTTTGTTGGCAGAAAATCTTTCCCTTCTCAACATGCCACCCTGGCAGCATTCGCAGCTGTTTACATTTCTGTGAGTAGAGTCTTCTCTCATTTATATGCAGAAACATATTTTAATTTGTATTATTAAAGTGACATTTTGTGGCTTGTTTGTTTTCTTGCTAAACTATATATATTCAAAGCCAGTCCATTGTTGTTTGCTATATGCTAAAATCTAAAAGGATCTTTTTTATTTAAAATTACCAAATTATTAGCTCAGCTCTGCCATTACCTTTTCCCCACACTCAAAATGTATAACTAAAGTCAAATCAATTTTATTTTTTAAGAATATGGTTAATGTGTATACACAGGTAATCTTTTTTATGCAAATGTCGAGAGAAATGCCAAATGTTTATTGCTGTCTGTGCCCTCATGTTAAAGATTTACCTGCACTATTTGTCCTGATGACCTTTGTCACCAAGGCAGAACATGATGGTAAATCCAAAATTGTACAGTTGTCATCAGAACAACAGATGAGGATAAATCTTCTAATGTAGCAGGAAATGAAGAAAAATCTCCAGAAAGGAATGCAAAAAAAAAAGAAAGAAAAATAATAACAATAATAATAATAATTGACAGGCATTTTTACCCTTCTGTACTCTTAAACTTAAAAATAAAAGGTTTGAATTGTAAATATATTGTAAAACCTGTAAGGTTATTTTTTTTCCCATCTGTGTCACACTGACAAGGTTTTGCTTCATTTGCTGCCCTATAAACACAACAGAAAATGAAGATCTCCAAAGTGAGCAAAGTCCTAAGCTAAACAGTTATCACTGGAGCAAATTTCCACTCTAGTCTTGTCCTGGTAACTATTAGTTTGAATTTCCCCATCACTTTCTCTTCCAATTACAGAATCGTTAGTGAGAGTAAATATCCCTGATTGTAACACAGACAGCAATGAAAACCTGATAGGGGTTCTAAACCCCCACTACTGTATCCAAAAAAAAAAAAAATTTCTGCTTGTACCGAAAAGTATACTTAGCCTAAAAAAAAATAGAAAACGGATGCAGCCACAGCTTCTTAAGACTGGTAAGTTTTATAGCTAAACTGTCCCCTAATCATAAAAAAGATATCCTAATCTATATTCATTGCAAAATTAGAGTGTACCCAAATAAAAAATAAAAGTGTAATGTATTGGATCGAACCAATTGGTGGGGGGGGGGGGGGGTTACACCTGATGATCCTGTTGTTAACCCTGTTCCCTGTCCTAAGATAACAATGCTCACTTTCTATATTGTATCTAAAGTTGCTTTAAGGAAAACTATAATTTATTAAGTGATTTTTTTTTTGTATATTGTATACTTTTTTTTCCTTAATTGGTCGAACTAGATGGACTTGTGTCTTTTTTCAACCAGACTAACTATTTAACTATATACAAGCTAGTTAGTTATTAAACTCACCTCTCTGGCAGCCTTGCCTCCTATATTCTCTCTGTTTCATACTGTTTGAGGCTACAGCACTGTTATAGAGCAAAGGTAGGTGCTAAGGGCTGCCATTGAGGTGAGTATAACAGATTTTCTTTTACAGGAAACTTTCCCCTTGAATTTTTTTAGATGACTGAAAAGGTCACTTTAAGCAACTGTCAGTATACAGATTTATAGAGGGCTAGACTTCACTTACAACAGTTAGCAACAACAGCATCAAGTCATCAGCAAGTAAGCATGTAGGATAAGTAATGTTGTGAGGTCTGTTCATTCTGCACTTGTTTGATGGAGGTTCTGGACAAAGAGCTCATTTTGCATATTAAACATTATTTTAACTTCAGAAGCCATACAAAATCAGACATTGATTGACATAACGACAAGCTTTTAGCTGTGCTCAAAATACATCTCTTTCCCTCCTACAGACAGAACAGCTCAAGCAGGAGAGGCAGGCAGCCAAACCTGCTAACTATCAATTAATGCTTCAGGGAAGGCAGTCATATTCTGTGTACTCCCACACATTAACTACCGCATGCCTGCAGGAAAGCTTTTTTTAAAACTGAGAACCTAATATTGTGTATATTAAAACATTCTATATTTATCTTCCCCTGACCAATTATACTTCACCTCCCAGAGCTTAGAAGCAGTCTCCCTGTGCTCCATACCCAAGGAATACCCACCTGTACCTCCTAATCACCCATCCTAACCTCCCATCTAACCCTGGTTAAATGCACCAGTTTATTGTTCGATGATCAGAGCCATTATATGTACGTTTCTCCTCTTGAGCTTTGCATGAAACACAAAACTACAACTCTCTGTATTGTTGAAACTGTAGGTTCTGTTATTGTAATCCACATTAAAAAAAAAAAAGAAAAAAGCGCAAGAAAAAAACTGTACAGCCAATACAGGCTTTGTTTAATTAATACAGGGACCCAGAAAATCACTGCTGGGTCCCTAGCTGACTACCCAAAAAAAAATTGGAAAGGAGTCAGTGCCCCCTAAAAGTCTTCAAAAGATGGAGGGGGATTGGACTTTCTCTGAACCTCAGACACAATACACATAGAGTAAAAATAAGGCATATTTTATTTATACAAAGAGATAAAAAGCAAAATATCCAAACATGTCAAAAGAAAACACATGATTTTAAAATTCAAGAAGAGGTTTTGGAAATTAGTCCAGCTATACAACAATTCCTCTAATACTTAGTACGCTCACTCCAATTAGGAGACAAGAGGTTTAGTGGATCCTCACTGGGCACATACTCCTCTACATGTTTCGCAGTTGGATACTGCTTCTTCAGAAGGAATACATTGAATGGTATCTGAAATATAGTGGGAAAATACAAATGATATACAGAAAACAATGTGCAAAAACCATATACAGATGTATACATATAATGATTAGTACATTGGGAGGGGGCGCTGGTGCTTACCATGCAAGACCAGCCCACTAGACATGACTAGGACAGTGTTTTTTTCTGTTTTCTGTATATCATTTGTATTTTGCCACTATATTTCAGATTCTATCTAATGTGTTCCTGTCAGGGTGCCAGGAAACCAGACCATATGGGGATGCAGGTAAAATAAAACAGTTTATTGAAGCAAACAACAATAAATGCACAGCAAGAGTGAGGAAGCGAGATCAGGAACAAGCTGGGGTCAAGTCCAGAAGCAGGTAGTCATCCAAGCCGAGGTAAAGTGCAGAAGCAGGTAGTCTGCTGATGCTGGGTCGTCTGCCGATGTGGGGTCGTCTGGCGATGTGGGGTCGAGAGCCAAGAGAATCGTCAGTTAAGCCAGGTCATACACGGAGGAACATGGAGAACAGAAGACTGCTAGCAGTGATGGACCTTGAAGCCTGGTATCATTTAAAATCAGGAAGATAATGAGAGCCTCGTGCTTGTCAGGGAGATGCTTGAGAGCAATCTCATCCTTCAATGCCTCAGAGAGACCATGAGAGAAGACAGCCACCAGAGCCTCATTATTCCAGCCCACCTCTGCCGCCAGGGTACGAAATTTAATGACATACTCGGCAATGGTTCATATACCCTGTTGAATGGACAGTAGCTGCTTTGCAGCAGAGGCATAGCGAGCAGGCACATCAAATACCCTACAAAAGGACGCAACAAAACTTGGGTAATCGAGTATCACAAGATTATCATTCTCCCATAAGGGATTTGCCAGGGCCAAGGCCTTGTCCGAGAGCAACGTGATTAGGAAGCCCACCTTGGACCTATCAGAAGGAAACACCTGGGGAACCATCTCATAATATATGCCCACTTGGTTTAGGAAGCCACGACACTGGCTTGGTTCATCCCCATAGCACTGCGGAAGGGGGGCTGCACCATCCCTCTGGTAACAGCGACTCCAGCTGCAATTGCAGGACGTAAACAGGGGCAGCAGCAAGAGCAGCAACAGGAGGAACCACTGGCCTAGCAGCACCATGAGCAAGGTTCATTGTGCGTGCAAGCAACATCTGCAATGCCTGAGCAAAACTGACCCAAAAGGTGTACTTGTTTATTGAGCCTGGTAGCCAGCATGGGGAGCGTAGGAGTACCTGCATCATCAGGATGCATGGCCCTTGCATACTGTCAGGGTGCCGGGAAACCAGACCACATGGGAATGCAGGTAAAAAAAATCAGTTTATTGAAGCAAACAACAATAAACTCACAGCAAGAGTGAGGAAGTGAGATCAGGAACAAGCCGGAGTAAAGTCAAGAAGCCAAGTCCAGAAGTGGGTAGTCTACCGATGCTGGGTCATCGGCCGATGTGGGGTTGTCTGCCGATGTGGGCTCGAGAGCTAGGGAGAGTCATCAGCCAAGCCAGGTCATACATAGAGGAACACGGAAAACAGAAGACTGTTAGCAGAGATGCACCTTGGAGCACAAACGCAAGGGCAAGGACTGCAACGCATCAGGTGATAGATATAGTCAGGTGTGCAGCAGTCTGCACATGTCAAAGATGGCTGCTAACAGGAGGGCAAGGTAAGCCTTGACAGTTCCTTCTGAAGAAGCAGTATCCAACCATGAAACATGTAGAGGAGTAAGTGCCCAGTGAGGATCCACTAAACCTCTTGTCTCCTAATTGGAGTGTACTAAGTATAAGTGGAATTATTGTATAGCTTGACTAATTTCCAACACCTCTTCTTGAATTTTAAATTCATATGTTTTCTTTTGAAATGTATGGATATGTTGTTTTTTATCTTTTTGTATAAATAAAATACACCTTACTTTCACTTTATGTGTATTGTGTCTGAAGTACTGAGAAAGTCCAACCCCCCCTCTTTTAGAGACTGTTAAGGGGAAGTGTCTCCTTTCCAATTTTTCAGTTTTCACATGGATGATGGTAGCCTCAATTAGTATTTTTTATAGGCTTGCTCCTTGTATAACTGACTACCCAGATAGGTGAACTTGTTTATTACAGGCATTTATATAGTGCCAACAATTTGCACAGCATTTTACATTCATATCAGTCTTACAACCTAAGGTCTCTGCCTTACATATAATACATATACTAGGATCAAATTAGATCTAAGCAAATTTACCTACCAGTATATCTTTAGTGTGGAAGTTGTTGTGTGTGTGAGCGATACGGCTTGACCAGTAGAAGTGGGATATTGGTTCGTAGGGGTTTAACCTAGAGTCAGTCCTCCTTCAAAGTGGATATCAGACAATGAATACGCCTTGTAGACTGGACTTTGTTCTGGCCTTGGGCTTCTGCCTCTCTACTAGTTTCTAAAGAAGACAAAGAGTAGATTTCAAGCTATAGGGCTAGTGTTAAGGAGCACCCAGTACAAAAAGTTCCTGACACTGAAGGAGTTTAAGTACAAATCTATATTAATCAAAAGAAGGCAAGGTATTTTGAGGGAAATGCCTTCCCCTTAATGTACAGAAAGATCTATATAAATCTCTCCTTAGAGTGGCTTTAAAGGATAAAGGTTTTTTTTTTTACCTTCATGCATTCTGTGCATACATGTAAAAAAAATTCTGGGTGCAGCTCCCCTAACAGCCCCAGAATCCTCACCTGAGCCCCCTCTCGATCCAGCGATGAGTCCTCAGCTGTCCCAGGACTCCCTCTCCTCACAGCCAGTGAACCAATGAGGAGAGAGCAGGGGTGGGCCAGGCTGTGGCTCTATATGTCTTATGGACATATAGAGCAGGGCTCAGGAGTAAGCATACACCATAGTAAGTGGTTTGCTATTTGGGGCACTGGTCAAGGGGGAGGAGCCAGGAGCACCAGTGGGGGACACGAGAAGAAAAGGATTGCGCATGCTCTATGCAAAACCAGTAGGTACATAAGACATGTTTGTTATTTTTTTAAAAAGCCAAACCTTTGAAACCACTTTAAACTTAATTAAACCCTCATTGATAAAATGTTTGTACAGCCTGTCTTTGAAGCTAAATCTTTCAGAAAAAGTGTTGGTGGTGGGGGGGGGCTTTCAGGTTTGTTAATGGAGAGGACTACAACTTCACTTGCTGGTCCTCTACTGAACAAAGCTGTGAAAGGAGGGTCCATCCATTGATCACTTAGAATAGACACACATTAGAAAGAGGGGGAAATCATGGGACATGTTGTCCAGACGCATGAGGCTGCAGACTATTCAATCACTTGAACAGTCCACACTCTCCAACTGGAAGCTTTTCTTTGCCTGTAGACAGCAGGCAAAAAACAGGGTTCTCCAAAGTTTGGCTCTATAGTTGTTCAGGAACTGCAATGCCCATTTTGCCTAGTCAGAGTTTTACAATGCCCCATGGGATATGTAGTTCCACAACCGATAAAGAGCCTTATTTTGGAGATCCCTGCCATAGAGTATAGATACACTTTAAATGGAACAAACGGCTTGTCTGATCCATTAGCACCAGGAGTGAGACTGCTAGAGACTCTGTTCAAGGCTGTGCAAAGAAATGTCAAACCAATAATTATAATAGTTTCCAGGCATAGGAATAATATCAGAGAATATGTCAAAGTGGGATTTAATAACAAAGCAAAGTTAACTACACCTTCTGCATCCTAAACAAATGTTGTCTGAGTTTACATGGAATATAGTATGTAACCTTGAAAACAATGTGAGAAAAAAGGCAAAATGAGGTACCTATTATTGCAATTAAGCACATTTGTTGAAAAATCAGACAAATTGTTGATAGATTAGGTTTCAAGCAGAGACCATCTGGCTACCAGTCCCTTTTTTTGATTACATGGTACAACAACATTCATTTTAACCTGTCATGAGAGACCATTCATGGCTGCCAAAGCTGTAATTTTTCTGAAAATGCTAATTGTTTGGCTGGTATGCTGACTGTCTAGCTTTTAATTATTTCTGATTTACTGACCCAGCATCATACTGTATATGCAGATCAGAAAAATCGGAAGGTCTGATCTGGATACTTGTTCTAGGTTAGTGGCTAAGGGCTCGTACACACTATAAGAAAATCGGGCGAACATTTTCGTCCAAAGAATTTTGGTATGGTTTTCGTATAGTGTGTACAGAACTTTCCACGGCCGATTCTGAATTTTCATACAAAAATTCTCGAAGGGACAAACTCCAAAATTTTTTCGGACAGAAAAAAATGAACGATTTACATTTAATGTGTATTGTTGTCGTACAATTTTTGTACAAGAAAAATCAGAAAAGAAAGACTGCGCATGATCAGAAACAATAAGCAACAAAAAAAAGCCTTTGTCTTATGAGAATTTTCATACAAATTTTTGTTCATCGGTTCAGATTTGCTGGGAAACAACAAGGAAAATCGGATGATCGTTTGCCCGATTTTTTTATAGTTTGTACCCCACTTTAGACTATTAAAGCAAGAGGATTAACATGACAGCAAAGCAACTGGCACATTTAAAAAAACCCTCAGCGTTGGTAGTGTACATATTTTACTGCTGTCATGTTTCTTTAAATAGCAAAGTAATTGTAAACACACAGTCATGTTTAAAGTACTATGATAATTCAATATATTACTGTCCCATAGTGTTAAAACTAAACTTCAAGATTTCTATTTTAAAAAACCCTTGCAGTGCCCCCTGCCCACTGCAAAGGTTTACTTCTCTTTAAGTCTAGGGATAGAGGAGTAAGCTACAATACTTACCTTAGTCTTCGATTCTGCAGGCTCCGACACTCACCTCTTCTCTCAGACGCTCTGGGTTGTTGGCAGGCTCTCATGATCCTTATGTACAATGCAGGACTTTTGGCCCTGTAATTTTTGTGATGACATCAAAGTGTGGATGCTGGCCAGAGCACCTTAGAGAAGGACTTTTATATACACAGAGAAAGCCTGCTGAATATGGCAGCCTATTCCTCTATGCCTAAACGTAACAAGCAGTTAACTCTCCCACTGAAATTACATATATATATATATATATATATATATATATATATATATATATATATATATATTTTTTTTTTTATCAATCAAAACAGAATAGGTATGCGGCAGAGGCATGGATAAAAACACAGCCCAGAACCAGTGTGTCTCTCGCTCACATTAAAGAGAATCCTAAATGGTTCTTAATCAACTTTTATTTTATTTTAAAATGTATACGTTTTTGAAAATTATGTTTTAGGGCTCATGTTGTAGCTCGTTGTGTAGCATATGTTTTGGCACATTTCCCCACCAGAGCCCACAGGTACTTGTGTACAGGCACCTAAATAAGCCAATTGCAGTACGCAGCCTTACGTGAACCTGAATACCTCAATTCACATGTGTATGCGTACAATTCTGGGCATAGACATTTCCATCCACAGTTATATGCCTGCATGTATATGCATGTTTATGTGATTACGTGCGTATGTACATGTATAGCCATGTACATCCAATGGCTTCTATTGGCAGCCATATGCAGCACCTATGGGCTATCTGCAGGCAAAATGCAACTGAACTTAGGCTATATGGACAGACATGAGCATAAGCCATTATACCTATTTTTACCACATACACATAAAGTATGCACATATACAAAGTTTAAAAAATATGAACAAGAAAAGAAAAAATAAAGCAAAGTGGTAAAGCTAAAACCCAGGAAAAGAGCTCAATATTCAATTGAGCTACAATGTTGTGCATATGTGGCAGTTCTTATTGTATTGGATCTTAATGTGCGCCCGATACGCAAATAACTCAGTTGCGCTAATAAGTGCATTTTTGGATATTAAAGAGGAAGTAAACTCTCCTCTGCAACTTTTACTTATAGGTAAGCCTATGATAAGGCTTAATTATAGATACTGTAAATATCTCCTAAACATGTACCGTTTAGGAGATATTTATCTTACATGCAGCCAGTGACGTCACTGGCGCATGCGCTCTGAAGGAACAGCCACTGGTGCCGTTTCTTCAGAGCCCCGTGCCGTAACCATCGGCTCCCGCGCGCGTACAAAAAAAAATTGTATGGGTTTACAACCTCTTTAATATATGCCAATCGCAATTAATCCCATTGTGCTAAAAAGCAAAGTTCTCAGCTCTTTTGTATAAGGTAATGGAGCACATTCAGCAGTACCCAGTAATATAGACACACAGGCTGATATCACATTGGATGCTCGATAGAATGTCCTGCCTAAAGCATTAAGCTCCATTTATTTATTGGATAACACAGGGATAATAGCCGGAAGTGATGGCTATACAATATCAGCCAATCAGTTCCAAATGTACAGTCACATGACATAAGTTACTCACATGGAATCAGCCAATGACACATCTGTATACATTCAAATATACAACAGGGGGAGTACACGATCGTGAACGAGCAGAACAGCATGCATGGCTTTCCGCAATTGGTGCGTGGAAATCCACGCACCGCAGTGAACAATTAAACCCACGTGTAGCGGAATTCGCACCTAACTGTTAGGTACCTTTTAGGTAAAGTCCGAAGTGGAGCTTGAGTGCTGAGGATTCAGGCGAAAACGTAGTCAGAGAGATCAGGCCGGCGACAGATCGGGCAAAGCGGTATCCAAACGTAATCCAAAGAATGGTCAGGCAGGCAGAAGTCATACACAAGCTGGTGGTGAAGTACAGATTCGGCAGGCTGAAGAGGGGTCAAGAATACAGGCAAAAGTTCATACACAATAGTCAGTAAGAGAGCATACAGCACACCCAGGAAGATATTTCAAAACAAACGGGCATAGAGGAACAGGAAGTGCTGCTATTTAAAGGCTGGTTAAATTGTACATTGTTCGCAGCTGGCAGCAGGTGGAGCTAGTGAGTCCAAGGTAAGGCATCAGGCTGGAAAATCACTGCAAAAACTCCAGAGCTTCTCTGTGGCACAACAGATAAGGCTGCAAGCTATGAAACAGGGAACCTCCCGGTTCAAGGACACTCAGGTACATGACACTAACACTACACAACAAAACCAGCGTGTAGAACTGTGAATGCTGCTCTGATCAAACTAGTGCATGCACTCCCGCAACTACTACTCGCGGGAATCCCACTCAGCAAGGCTCAGAGAACAATGCCTAACAGGATTATACTACTGTTCCCGTAGACGTGAGCCATTCTGTTTCCACTATGGTGATCAGGCACAGTAGAAAGACATGAGCGTGTATCCCTTCCTAAAGGCAGATAGATATCAAAACAATATTGACTTCACAGAGCAAGCATATCCCCACGAGTGAACAAATCTGCACATTATACACAGGCCCCCGCTGGTGGTCATATCCTTGCTGCTTGATCTTTGAACTCCGCACCGCAATACACATAGATCTCTACCAGCAAACCGACATGCGCATTGAGTCTTCCCCAGACGGAGATGTCTATGTAGAGCGAATGCGTCTACACATCTAAAGGAAGGTTTTCATGGCCAGAAGTTTTTCCTCAATGCCGGTTCACGCGTACACACTCCAATGAGTGTATTGCAAGCAAACCGACAACAGGAGTCATAATGACAAGTTGAATAAAACACATCCTGAAAAATGTCCACAATAATCCTAATAACATTATACCCATCAGAGAATTTATAATTATATACATTGGGTCCTAAGATATGCAGATCACTGCCAGACATCAGAGTCATGCAGGTGACCAAACCTTTATATTTGGAAATTGAGTAATACAGCCATGTCTGTCCACCCACTTGCCCCAGCCTGTGATTAAACATTAAAGGCGCAGATGCAGACTGATAAGCTAATCTCTTTGTGCATTCCTCCTGTCAAGATACAGTATGTCTCGTCATCCTGTAGCTGAGACACACCTGATTGGCTCTTTGTTCTGGCCCTCCCTCTCCCAGTCTGCTGGTGTACAGGGGATTACAAGAGACTCATACAAAGTCAAATTCAGGTGCTTGCACTAAATGCATTTACAAATACCTTTAATAGTATTTCATTGACAACATACCTGCATTACTTGGGGGTGTGTAGATAAAATTTGCATAGCAAATCGCACAGCAAAATTTACACATGCTTGCATAGCAATTCACACAAAACAAGTGTGATTGCAATTTTTCTGGGTCTACTGCTATGGAAAGTTTTTATGAATGCACCTCTAAGTGTTTTCCTTATATCTGCTTGGAGTTCAGCCTTTAAAGAAACAGTAGCGATAACATAACACTTAATACAGTTCTCTAAATATTAAATTGCAAAATACCTAGGAGAAACAGTTACTTGCTACAATATCTTACAATGTACAGTACATTCATTTTAAGTCAAGAGCAATTAACTTTACTCAGTTAGTAGATGATTAACCCAGCTAGAGCAGATGATTAACTCATCCTTTGGGAGAACATTAAAAGTCATAGATTATTTGTTTAATCAGAATACAATTTTTTTTATAAACTCAGCCATGTACAGTATATATGTGAAATAAATCTCTCTACCTAATTAGCAAGTCCACAATAAAGGCACTGTTAATGGAAAATAAACCTGTACTATTCCAGCAATTGATTGTTACTCCAGGAGAGCAATAATGAGCCTTGGTATGGAGGCTAATCTAATCAAGCATTCCTCATTGCATTACTGGAAACCTAACTTCGCTAACCTAGTTAACACATATGACTAAGCCTCTTAAAGGTGACCTTGTTGCCAAAAAAAAAAAAAAAAATTATACAAAGGCGTCCTTTTAAAAGAAGAAACGTAATACTTTCCAGTGGGTGGTGTGTTAAATTTTGTGGGTGCCACTTTGATAGTGTGTATCCTGTTGGGCATTGTAGTTTCTCCTATCAGCCATTACTATACTGTTGTGTCCTCCAGTGACCTGCAGAGGAAACACAAAGCCTAGTGAGGTGCAAGCAGTGGTGTCCAAAGCTTCAGCTCATAGAAATCCTACTATGTACAGTTAAGTTTCTTGTATAAGGCTAGACAAACACAGCAGGATTTCTTATGTTTAGCTCCGTAAGCTAAACGAGAGAAATCAGTTGCTTCACCCATCAACTCCAAACAGCATGAATAGAGGGATCTCTCCTGTCAGCTATTGTATTCTGTCCTACAGCTGTCAGAATAGCTGCACAGTAACTGCATCTGATAGGCTGCAGTCACTTTTCAGCAGATTCCTGCCCAGCGTTCTATGATTTTCACATATAAGGTATGTCAAGCCGGGTGGTGCTGTTAGGACCATTACTTGCATTCAGTTGTGATCGGCTAAAATTTGAGAAAAGTATTGTCAGCATAACTCAGGAACAATTCTAATCAAATGAAATTTGAATAGAACATACACAAATAGTTTTGATAGAGTGCACTTAGATTAGAACCTCTAGTGGATTTTTTATTTTATATCTTAGTGATCACACAGATCAATTCCAGTGATGGTGCAAACAGCAGTAAAACCTTACACAGGTCTTAGGCCTTTCCTATTTACTAAAAAAAAGGTCATGTATTGCAATTTGTTTCCCCAGTTAAATAACTTCCCTTCACTTCATGTCTCTGTACCCTCACAGGATATTAGGGGTAGTCTCCTCAGCTGGGACACAGAATACAATTAAAGCTGATAGAAAGGAAAAAGGGGTAACTAGTAGGTGTTAATCTCCCACCCATAGAAATTAGACTTTAAAGGATGTAGAGCTGTCACACATGAATGGGCACATCAAATAGTAATACTTTTTGTAAAAAAGTACATTTTATTTACATACTAAATAGATAAAAAGGATACACCATAAAATAAAGTAATTGAACAGCCTAGCCCCATAAATGCTCCAAGGGTTTACTGTACCAACTACTTCATTGTATAGTTGTTAGAAAACATGGTCGGGAGGCCTAACGCATTTCGCAGAACAAGTTGTTCACACTTTGTTTCCTAAAAGACGCTCCATGTTAGCCAGGTTATTAAAGAAAACAATGTCAATCAGTGGAAATCTGTCAATCATTTTAGCATGTGCAGCACACAGAAGTAATGACTCATCACCGGCCCATAGACCAACCGACGGCGTATGAATAACACAGACAGAGGCCGATTTAGGTAAGTACTGGATCGTGTCTATGATATGCCAGTGGGTCAGGGTATATATGACATTCAGTTGAGGCAAACAGCTTAGTTTGGATTAGATCAAAGAGATTGCCAGTCATATTCACCTCAGCCATCAACCGTCCGTAATTACTGATCAGCCCCTGGGATCTATCCGTATAAATTCTTTGGTGAAAAACCCTTTTGCTACTCAGTATCAGTTCCAGCCACCTTAAAACCTGTATAAAGCTGATAGTGTTTCTAATCCAAGCTGGCCTTACATTGTTTGAAATCCCACCAGCAGGGGCTGGCCACATTTTGATCAATGTGTGGGCTCTCACACTTCTTTGTTTAACTTTTGTTGATGGGATACTGTATGTTGGAAAATTTTTCATTGTAGATAATCAACTGCAGCCGCTGATCAGCGTATTCTGACAAAGGTGAATGCCACTGTCAGAATACAGGGTCCAATCAGGAGGGGATTCCTCCATCCACTTCCTTTGTGAATTTGTTAGTTTTGCTGGAAAAAAAATGTATTGTATGACCAGCTTTATTTAGTTTTTTACTTTCAGAAGTCACTGAAGTGACCCCTCCATAAAGGAAAACAATGAATAGGAGGGTGGGTAAATGAATCAGTTGTATACATGCGGTCCCGGGTTACAAACATCTGACTTACAAACGACTTCTACATACAAACGGAGGGAGACAACAGGAAGTGGGAAGAAATCTACCTCTAGGAAGGGAAATTCACTCCTGTAAGAGTTCTCATGGGAAAAAGGAGTCTCCACTGAAGCTTTATCACTAATCCTTGTTTCCACAGCAACCACATTTTTTTAAAAATCCAGTTGTCATAGGGACAGGAAGTGAGGTGAAATCTTCTGAACAGGGGTACAGACTGCAAAACAAATGGTACAAGGGTGTTAACCCTTCCCTATGCTATCCAAAATGTGTAAAAAAATATTATTTTGGGTGGGGCTACACTTAAAAAGTGTACCTGTTCCGACTTGCAAACAAATTTGACTTGAGAACAAACCTACAGTCCCTATCTTGTTTGTAAGCCGGGGACCGCCTGTAGTAGCACATAGTTAGTTCAATATGTGCAAATATCCCTGTGTACTTCTACTTTACACAAGTTTGATTGGAGCAGCTAAAACAATCATGTAAAAAATTCTTTGCTTTACAGATGTATTTCAATGCAACATTGACAGATTCATCCAAGTTACTGAAACCACTGCTGGTTTTCTCCTTTATAATATGTGGAATAATATGTGGCCTCACCCGTATAACTCAGTACAAGAATCATCCCATTGATGTTTACAGTGGATTTCTGTTGGGAGGAGGAATAGCAATCTATCTGGTAAGTAGAACTGGCCTTTCACATACCTTTTGCTAACATAACCCAACACATCCTCAGAAACAGACAGGCTAATCAGCTATCATCTATGATAACATGCACCATTTTACCAAAATTATCATCTACAGGTACTGGATTTTATGCAGCATTTATCAGCCATGTGTACAAGTTTTTATGTGTCCTATTTTATCAGCCATGTGTGCAGGTTTTAATTTGTCATTTATCATTCACATGTATAGTACACCTGTTTTTATGGGTAATTTGTCAGCCATATGTACAGGATTTTATGTGTCATTTATCACCCCCGTGTACATGTTTGGTGCGTCATTTATGCTTTTATAAATAATTTTCCGGCCACATATACAAGCTTTTATATGTCTTATTTTATCTGACACATGTACTTCTTTGTGTGTTTTTGTTGTGGGGGGGGGGGGGGGGTTGTTAGCTTTGTTTTACCACATAACCTAGGTGTGTTTTAAATCAGACCTCCTGCCAAGCAGTTAAACACACATTTAAGATGCTTGTAGGTAAACTGTTTTAGAATGCAGAAAAAAGTCAGAAGTCCCCATTATGTTAAAACAAAAGGGCCATGATTGTAGTTAACTAACCCTTTCAGAAAGTGCCAATGAAATGGCTGCCTTCATTTTTTTGTAATGGCCATTTTCCTTTAGGGGTTAGCGCTATGCATTAAGGGTTAATTTTTCATTTTGAGTTAGTGATAAAGAAAAGCCATAGATCATGTGATTTCCTTTCCTGGAACCACGGGTTGCGGGAAAAAAATCACTCCATTCCTTCATTAACACATTCAGTGCTGATAAGAAAATCCTCCCCAGCAGCGCTATTGTTTTCTGCCAGTGGGTAGCCTTACCCACCGGCAGAACACAATGATTACTGCTGGTGACTATAGCTGCCGGCAATAATAGCTTGGCAAAAAATAAGACAGGCTGATTGTGTTGAAATTAATTGACAGATCAACTTCAGTACAACCAGCCTGCCCATAGATGGTTCAAATCTCATCTGGTCCCGGCTGAGATTTGAACTATCTATGGCCAGCAAAAGTGTTAGGTTCAGTGTTAAAGTTTAAGTATTAGGTATTAGGGATCCAGAAAAAGAGCATGTCTGAACACTGTGAACATGTCCCACTGCATGTTTAAATTGCATCACCTGGCACCAGTATGTGGATTGTTACCTTACTGTACAATGAAAAAAATGAAAAATGACGAAGGTGACCAACAGCCTGTCAAATAACCAACAATCTGTGAATTTGGGCCCAAAAATCCCCTGTATTCAATGTCTGCAAATAAAACTGGTCAGTCCGTGAAAATTAATTGCCAGAAGAATCAGTTAGATCAGTCTTAGTGCAGTAATAGTTTTGTAGGACACTTTTGTAGTCTTACAAATTTCTTCAGTGTTCTGTTACTGAGAAAACAAACGGAACACTTAGGAAGAGGTTATTAACAGTTGGGGAGGCAGCTGCATCCAAGTCTTGGTACTACTCTCTTAATTAACTTAACAAAAGTGTGATTCTAATAAAAATAGCCACACTATCAAGGTGTCCAATCAAATCAAACTTTATTAAGCAGTGATACGTATTTGAATCACAGGCATAGCAATGGTAACCCATAAAATAAATTAAGACTATGCCCAATCAAAAATCCTTTCCCATATAACATGGTATGATTGGCTAAAATTAAGTGTAAAAAAAATTATAAATTATTATTATTGTTATTATTATTGTAAATAAAGCAAGAATGCCAAGGAGATTACACTTTCCTATAGACCCGGTTCTCCAAAACATAGGAGTAATATAACAGATAACTAATCCAAAAAATCTAGTTGTGTTAAGTATAATGATCAATACATTTAAATACCTTATACAGACATTGTGCTAACTACTATACACATAAGAAAGCTTTAAGCTAAAAAAAAATGGCAAATCCCGAATGAAAAATAAAAGGAAACATATAGCAAGCAGAAAAAATATACTGTACCTAATGTGCATAAAACTCTAATATATATTAATGATAATATTCCCAAATCATAAAGTGCAAAATTGTGAAATAAACGCACATTTACATTTCATAAAAAAACACACCATTTTAAAATTAGTGTGTTAAAAAACCAAGACAGTAAAACCTTGGATTGCGAGCATAATTCGTTCCAGAAAAACATGCTTGTAATCCAAAGCACTTTTATATCAAAGCGCATTTTCCCATAAGAAATAATGGAAACTCAGATGATTCGCTCCACAACCATTTATTCATAAGTCTTTCAGTTTATAGTCTATATACAAAGATTATAGCAATGTGATAGGTTGTGTCATCATAAAATGTCCATCCACAAATGGCGCCTCCACGAGGGGATTAGAAGCAAAATCCAGCAGGAGCTACAGAGTATAAAAGAGAAGAGAGGCGCCTCTTAAGTGTAGCAGTATGGGGACATTTAATGAAGGTTCAACATTTAGCAACTCACATGGTTGATGATTAAAGAGGCAAATCTAAGTATGCAGGCATCCGGGGTTAAGCTGTCCACATAGACCATCTTCTGAACCACTGGCTCTCACCGATGTCAGTCTGCCATTGTGATTGGGAAGACTACCCTGCAGTAGAGTGATCTGAAAGCGAGACTTTGAATCGCTCGTGGAGCGCAGCGTGGAAGGGTGTGATGAAGATGGCAGTACGGAGGATGGTCTATGTGGACAGCTTTACCCCGGATGCCTGCATACTTGGATGTGCCTGTTTTAATCATCAACCTTGTGATTTGCTAAATATTGAACCTTCATTAAATGTAACCATTTTGCTACACTTAGAGGCGCCTCTCTTCTCTTTTATACCCAGTTGTGACATGACGCTACTTGTATATCAAGACATCGCATGTATATCAAGTCAAAATTTATTTAAAGAATTTGCTTGTCTTGCAAAGAGCTCTCAAACCAAGTTACTCTCAAACTAAGGTTTTACTGTATTCAAATATCCAAATCCTTAAAACAAATAATAAGTTCCAATTCATGAATAAAAAAATATAAAAAATAGGTAATTCATGTGTAATATCCAAAAAAATATAAGGTGTATAGTCCCATATCCAAGTGCAAGTGAATGCCGCTTGCCGCTCTTATCCAAAAAATATAAGCAATCCAAGAAACAGATAGTTGTTACATCCAATGCTGATCTCCACAGTGATATCTCCTGTGATATAAGATAAGGTTGTCTCTATACCAGATAGTGTGGACCATATTAAATGGTCAATACCACAGAACAAGAGAGCGCTTGGGATCAGGCTTGTGGGTAAGAAGTCACAAAGATCAATGTTTCACAGAGCAATAAAACAAATCCAAGCATGGCAGCACAGTATAGTCATAACATTTTTTCACAATTTGTTACACATAATATTAATTATTTATTTTGTATTAATTGCATCTAAGTTTGACTAAAGTTTGAGTCGAACGTAAGTTCGACTCGAACCTTGGCTGTTCGCTCATTCATCGAATGATGAATACATTTGGCTTCTTCGCAGGAAATTCAAGTTCCGCATTATCATGGACTCTGACCTCTGAGATTCCAATAAATAACCTGCTGGCCAGGGGAACGAACCCACAATCACCTTAATTGCAAGCACGGTTTTCTACCACCTACGCCACCGTCAAGCCTGCTTAAGCTGAACACACTCTCCCTTATTTCTATCTCATTCACTGTGTGTAGGGTGAGATAGAAATAGTTTGGCAGGGAGAGTGTGTTCAGCTTCACCATGCTTGATGGTGGCGTAGGTGGTAGAATGCCAGGCTTGCAATTGTGAGGTTGTAGGTTTGATACCCTTGGCCAGTGGGTGATTTATAAGTGGAATTCTATAGTTAAGAATACATTGCTGGCAGGGAGAGAGATTTTTGCTTTTTACAATTTGTTGTGATCAGATAGTGCAGTGTATACCACAAAGTTATACATATAGGCACTTCAGTTTATATCAGTTTATGTCAGTATTGTTGAAAAAAACAACGTGGGGTTCCCCCTAAAATCCATACCAGACCCTTATCCAAGCACACAGCCTGGCTGGCCAGGATGGGGGGTGGGGGAGAGTGAGCGCCCCCCCCCTCCTGAACCATACCAGGCCACATGCCCTCAACATGGGGGGGTGGGTGCTTTGGGGCAGGGGGGCTCTGCCCTCCACCCAAAGCATCTTGCCCTCATGTTGATGGGGCTTTAACAGATCCCCCAGATCCCGCCCCCCCTTGAGAATGGATATCGGGTACATCGTACCCCTACCCGTGCACCAAAAAAAGTGTACAAAAAATAAAGACAAAAGACAGTTTTGGACAAGTCCTTTATTAAAAAATAAAAAAATAGTGTCCCCCAATGATTAGTCGCCCGCCCGAAAAATCAAAAAAAAAAAAAAAGCTCCTTCTCCGGGCGCTATGAGCTTTTAATTTGACAGCTCTTTTATAGGGATCTGATGTCACGAGATTCCCCACAATGCACTGCTCAGGTGCAGTGAATAAATTACATGCAACATTTTTGCATTGATTCATGTCCCCCAGGGCAGTACCCAGGTCCCCATACACTTTTTATGAGCCAAAAGCTTGCATTTAAGCCTTTAAAATTAGGACTTTTGATTTTTCATGTTCGTAGAGGTGGTCACACAAACCTATAGAAAAAGTTCATAAAGATAATATAAAAAAATGTGTAGCGCTAAATAGTAATGAATATCAAAGAAAATTCTTAAATACATGTGCACATAAATCCAGAAAAATTTTTGAAAGTGAGAAGTCCATATGAAAAGTTAATGAATAGGAGAAAATCCAATGGTAAAAAAAAAGCTTTGTGCTGTAAAGAAGAACCACAAGTCCCAGCATGCAGGTGGAGACGGCGCTCCTCTCACGGCAGAGAAAACAAATAGATGCCCCCAGTGAAGCAAAAAGATAAAATAGCTTCTTACCAGATGATGTTGGCTTCCAAACTAATGGAAAAGCCAAATGCGCATAAAGGGGTTAAACCCATCAGGTGCAGATCATCAGAGAAGACCTTCAAAATGTACTCTCAGGAAGACACATGGGAACTACATTGATGTAAAAAGGGAACACAGGGCACATAGCCTGATACCATTTAATACAAAGGTAATTTATTAAAAGGTATTACACTCACATGTTCGTAGAGACAAGCAGGCATATCTTAAATACATGGTGGAGAAAACACAGGCAGCAGCATTCGATCATATAAAAGCTGGCTTGGGGGCATTGTCACGACACGTCTGGTACCACCCGACGCTTCGTTATAGGATTGACGTATCAGGAACGTTATATTACATATATCAATAGTATTCAAAGTCTACCCCTTTGGGTGGTGTCCCGGCCGTTTCCCCCTTCCTTTCCTGCTATTTAAGGTAGATTGGTCCATCCCATCACATGGTTTGACAAGGTGCAGGCACGCGAAACATGTTGCTATAGTGACGGGACCATTTTGATTTGGCTTGCCCTCCACCACCTGTACGCTTCCTAGGCCGATGCCTGGCTTCCCTGCGCAGGTGATTGACGTCATCACTGGCCGCCCTTCCACATCTGCTGTCATCAGTTTCGGTCCACGGACCTTGGACGCCGCTATACTCCCTTTCTTCAGCTCTTGTTCTTTTGCCGACCGGTCTCCCCAGGGACATCCAGTGGCCTCTCTGTCCAAGGTTCCATCTCGGACATTGTCATCCTTATCACCATCCGTGGACACCCCCTTCTGTGTGAAAAGTAAACAGATGGAGCCCTAGTGAGCAGCAGTGTTTTCCATCCAGGCTGTAATACAGGGCTTTTAACTGTTGATTTTAGATTCTCATATCCTTGCTCAATGTTGGCAAATAAAGACTGCTAGATTATGGCAATACTGAGGTGCCATGCTTGGATTTGTTTTATTGCTCCAAGAAACATTGATCTTTGTGACTTTTTACCCACAAACCTGATCCCAAGTGATCTCTTGTTCTGTTGTATTGACTTTGTGATACTCCTTCCCAAGGTGGTTTATATGAGCAGCTAATGCATTTAAGGCTGTCCATTCCACCATTGTCTCCTTAGCGGGCACCAGATCTTCTTCTGTGGACATATTAAATGGTCCACTGTGCATTTAAAGCAATGTAATGCAAAGCAATGTAATACAATGTAATGCAAAGCAAGAAAACAACATCTTATTGTTCTATGAGATATTGTTTTCTTGCTTTGCATTACATTGCTGGAAGAGTTCTCAGGAAGGGAATGAGGAGTGACAGGAAGACATCCTGGTTATTTTAAATGTGCAGTTGACCATTTAATTTGGTCCACACTATCTGGTATGGAGCCAACCTTATCTTATATCATGGGTGATATCACTGTGGTGATTAGGGATGATCGAACTTTTGAAAAGTTCGGTTCGACCAGAACACCCGAACTTCACGAAAGTTCGGTCGGATTTCAGAACCCCATTGAAATCAATGGGACCCGAACTTCTGTAATCAAAAAACACAATTTTTAAGCCCTAAAACCCAATAAATGCCCCTAAAAAGTGCCTAGGGTTCTGGGTCATGCCCCATTAACTATTAATCACACAAAAAAAAGTTCTTAAAAATTGTCATTTTTGATAAAAAAGCCAATTATTGAAAAATTAAAAAAAAAAAAAAAGAGATCTTTTCATTTTTACTTTGGATTTAGTATCTGGGGGGTCTAAAAGGTGTGCATGTGAAGTTTCAGCTCTGTAGCATGTCCAGAACCATGAAAAAAAAAAAAGATAATTTTTCAGTAGAACAGGGATGTGGGTCGGGACCCTCCTTTAACTTTAACACCTATATGATCTTTTTTTCTGGTTCTGGACATGCTACAGAGCTGAAACTTCACAGGTACACCTTTTAGACCCCCCAGACACAAAATCACACAAAAAAAGTTCTTAAAAATTGTCATTTTTGATAAAAAAAGCCAATGATTGAAAAATTATAAAAAAAAAAAAGAGATTTTTTTATTTTTACTTTGGATTTCAGATCTGGGGGGTCTAAAAAGTGTACATGTGAAGTTTCAGGTCTGTAGTATGTCCAGAACCATAAAAAAAAAGATTGTTTGTATTAGAAAACTTTAAGCACAGGAATATGGCTTCTCTGCTGTAACACCTTGCCGGTTTAATAGCAGGCATTTTTTTGGGTTCTTTGCAGTCAGGAAAAACATCTGAACTTGTGTATAGTGGTACTGTGCACAAGTTCTGATGTTTTGCCTGCCTCCAAAACCCCCCAAAAAATGCCAGCAAAAACACACCTGGGCATTTTTTTTTTTGACGCTAGCGTTTTTTTGGGGTTCTTTTAAGGCAGGCAAAACATCTGAACATGTGTATAGGGGGTATATATAGGCATATATGTCTGAATATATACCCCTAGACATATATAGGTGTGATAGTAGCAGAAATATATTACTGTAAATGATTTCATTAGCGCAAGCATTTATTTCTGCTACTATCACACCTATATATGTCTAGGGGTATATATACAGACATATATGTGTATATATACCCCCTATACACATGTTCAGATGTCATGTCTGACATCAAACATGTCCTCAAAAAAGCACTGGCAGTGGCAGCCCCTGCAGCATAAAAAATGCTTGCTGGTGAGAAGCCACATACCTGTCCCGAAGCAACTCAGAGAAATGATCCTTTCTCTATAGCGGTCACCCTGCTATGGAAGGGTTTTGTCACCCTGCCATAGCAGTCACTGTCAGTTAACCCTACACTACACTACGGTCCCCTGACACTTAACACTTTCCCTACAGAAACTAAATTTTTGAAGCTAACTTAAGTGTAAAGGAGCACTCTAACTACACTAGATATCCCTTTCCTCACACTAAAAATAGCTAAATGACACTTTTAAAGTAAAATTAACAGAACTGCTTCCACTCTCTTCCATGTCCAGTATAACAATGCTGGGAATATGGCGGGGGCGATCTTATATACTGGGGGGCGTATTCACTAATGATTGGTCTAGGGACCCCCTAGTCACTCCAATCACATTCCTAGCATTCTCCTGCCCCCTCAATTGGCTTTTGCTAATGGTTCTGGTCCAATCATGGGCTTTTAAAGCCCATTTCCTGAAGCATTGCATTTTGGGCGGTTCTGGTTGCCGAATTCCGAACTTTTTGGGCAAAAAGTTCTAAATTCGGCCGAACCTCGAACACCCAATGTTCGGGCCGAACCGATGGTGGACCCGAACCGTTCGATCATCCCTAGTGGTGATTAGCATTGGATGTAACAGCTATCTGTTTCTTGGATTGCTTATTTTTATTGGATTAGAGTGGCATTCAATTGCACTTGGATATGGTACTTAATACTTAACACTTTTTTGGATTTTGCACATGGATTACCTATTTTTTTAGATTTTTAATTTTTGAATATGGACTTATTATTTGTTTATAGGATTTTAATATTAGTTTTTCAACACACTCATTTTATTATGTTGTATTTTATATGAAATATATATTTTACTTCATAAATCGATATTTTTATCATTATTTATATTATAGTTTTATGCACATTAAGTACATTATATTTTCTATCATGTTGTATTCATTTAGCACCACCTTTGTATAGTTCTAAACATGTTGACACCATCAATATGGATGCTGCAAAATTATTTTGGCAATGTGCCCATAAGGATTTAGGTCTGGTTATACATTTTTGGGCATCTTTTTTTCAGTTTTAGCTGGAATTCTGCTTTATATTTAAGCCAAAAAAATGTATTATCTTCTTTGAAAAATGTTTTGTTTGGAAGGCTGAACTCTTAGGCTTCATGTACACTAAATGGGGCATTCAGTAGGTATGTCAAATGCTCACAGAGAGCTTGAAAAACACCAGGGCATGGGGTTATTTGTTCAATACACACAAGCATTTAGCAAAGGTTTCCTTTCAGCCTGAGTCAAATGCTCCACATCAGTTAAACAGAGTTTAAATAAGGCTGGCCATACTTTATACAATTTTCTTGTATAATTTTCCTTTAGGCTTGCCAAAACCAAATAATATGAGATCGAACACTTTCAATTTGTATGCAATCAGGCAGGCCCTTGCACTACATAGTTGAAGATAAATCTAAAGGAAATTGAATAGAAAGATTGTATAATGTCTGGCCAGCTTTAGCAGTCCTGTATATTTTTAATGCTCTCCCTGGATAGTCCTCACTGGTGAGAGAGTGTTTGACAGCTAATCGAGAAGTAAGGCAGAAGCCACATGCATCAGGAAAAATTCTGTAGCCAGTGAACATGTGTACATATTGTAGCCTTAAAGTGAGTCTAAAAGCATTATTAAAAATTTACAAGGGTTAGCACCTCTGTAAGATTGCTGTTGTTGTCTGTATCCCCACTGGGGAGATTCACCCCTTCTTTTTGACCCATTTATCACAGTCTTTAGGACTAAAAGTTAAAGAAACCCCCAAATTGCATCACTGGAACAGAAACAATGGCAAAATCTTCCAATGGGGAGAGCTTTTTCTATGACAACTATCTAAGAGTAGATTTCAATTACTTTGATGAGCTCTCCTTTCACTTCCTTTATCTTGAGACAAAAAGTCAAGGGTATCCTCCCTAATGGGACACAGATAACAAAAAATAAATTTAACATGGGTTTTAACTATTCTATATGCAAAAAAAAAAAGGTTAGTGTTAGATATGCTTTAACCGCTTTACCACCGGAGGATTTTGCTGTCTTCCGTCCAGGCCACTTTTTGCGATTCGGCGCTGTGCGACTTCAACTGACAATTGCGCAGTCGTGCGACGCCGTACCCAAACGAAATTTACGTCCTTTTTTTCCCACAAACAGAGCTTTCTTTTGGTGGTATTTGATCACCTGTGCGATTTTTACTTTTTGCGCTATAAACAAAAAAAGAGCGTTTATTTTGAAAAAATAACAATATTTTTAACATTTTTTTATATGAAATTCCCCCCAAAAAAGATGTAAAAACCAATTTTTTTAAAAAATTTTTGGCCAATTTGTTTTCTGCTACCTATGTTTGGTAAAAAAAATCACAATAAGCGTATTTTGATTGGTTTGCGCAAAAGTTATTGCGTTTACTAACAAAGGGAAAGATTTCTGTCATTTTTGGTGTTTTTTTTTTTAACGCGTAATGGCGGCGATCTGCAATTTTTTTTGCGGGACTGCGACATTGCAGCGGACAGATCGGACCCTTCACTGACATTTTTGACACTTTTGGGGGTACCAGTGACATTTCTACAGTAATCAGTGCTATATATATGCACTGTTACTGTAAAAATGACACTGGCAGGGAAGGGGTTAATTTTATTGGAGAGGGAGGGGTTAATGTATGCCTGGTGCTTACTGACGTGTAGGGGGGGAGGTGACTGAGTGAGTCATGGACAGATCGGATGTCCAGCTATGCTGAACAGTCCGATCTGTCACTCCCTGTCACTATGGAGATCCGCCCGCTGTGTTTACACACAGCGGGCGGATCTCCAGACTCGATCCCCGACGATCGGGTAAGAGCAGCGGCGATCGCCGCTGCTCCTCCCCTGGCCCAACTCCCGCTGTGAATGAAAACAGCGGGAGCGAGCCTCCGGCGGCGCGCAAGCGCCGCCCAGAAGGGGGAGTGTCTGACGACGTAGTACTACGTCGTCAGGCGATAACGAGCCACTCTGCCGCAGTAATATTACTGTGAGCAGAGGTAAAGTGGTTAAAAGACAATTATTGTGGCAAATATTAAATTAAAATTTCTAGCTACTTATATTTAGTGCCAGAAAAATGCATTGTTCAAAACTCAAAACATGCATTGCATTTTTTAAACACTTTTCATTTTTTATTCATTTATATTTACAGTAGGTGGACACTAAGCTTTCCAGAGAAAATGACAGGTGATGGCATTTTAGGCAATCTATTTTAGGGGCAGGACGCTTTCTTTTATTTATATAACCTAAACCTCAGTTTCAGAAAAGCAAACTGTTACTGAAATCAGCACAGTCTTTGATTATTGAAAACACCTACATGCCACTATTATGATTTGCTTTTAATTAGTCATTTTTGCATGTCTTCCAGCCTGTTTATTGTATGTGTTCCCAATCTCTGCACACTCCTGCTGAAGCCTACTGGCATAATTGTTCTGCTGTAGATCAGTTTGTCTCACTCCCTTATTAAGTGGAGCTGCAGAGATCCATAAATACCAGCCATCCTGGCATATCACTGATCAGCCTGCTACAGGAATAACCTTAAAACAAATCAGTAGCACCTAGCAGATAACTGGATATAAGCACTCCATACATAATTGCCCGACATATGAAAAATTGCAATTGCACACACATATTTCCTGGCTGTTACTCTCAGTTCTTCATTATATAGAAGTCAGAGAGATGACCCGTGGTGGTAGAATTATGTCAACAGACTGCAGCAAGTGTGGAGCTTGGGGAGCTTGCATCATAATAATGTAGAGTAGGTATGAACAAGACAGCCTGGAGTACAGCCTGAGGTGGGTTCGGCAAGCTTTAAAGGAGTCCAGATGCCGGACCCAAATCCCACTGAAATAAATGGGAGTTGAATCTGTCGAATCAGAAATGCCCATTTCCGAGCTAACAGGCAAGAGGTTGTCAAAAAGAGAATGAGGGGACAGCTGTCCTTATAAAGGTTACCCCTCTCAACAAATTGGTATGGGTCTTCTATGTAAATTGCACTCACTACAATCATTTGATATAAGTCCTGCCCAAACTACTTTCAAGGCCTATGTCTGCAAATAGGTAATTTTACATATCTAGTGGGTCTGTGTGTCAGATGAAAAAAAGTGTTTTTGCGGGTCATATGGTTGTTGATGGAAGAGTTAAAAGTATGTATGGTTACCTCAAGTAGAAGTAGGAAATGAAAGGATAGGCAATACCAATACTCCATAACTGAATATAGTTTAGAAGCATACTTTTCAGGATGCTTTTGCAACAAACCTCTGTGTCATAATGTTTTATTATCATATATCTTTATATTTTAGGGCCTTTATGCTGTTGGAAACTTTCAGCCCAGTGAAGACAACATCCCACAGAAGCCTCCTCCACCACTCAGAGAGCCATTAAGGTCTTTAACAGACATTAGCCAAGACACCAGTAGGATACTACCAGGAAAAAATGGCAGCAGCAGTGATGGTATTTCATCTCACCCCTCTGAAATTATCTTGAACAGAAACAATAGAGAATCAAGCTCACTTACCAATATAAAGAGAGCAAGTACTGATGTAGAAGTAATAACCCCTCGAAGCCCCATGGGCAAAGAAAACATGGTCACATTTAGCAATACTCTTCCCAGAGTTCATACTCCTTCATTGGAAGATCCAGCAAGGAGAAATGCTACAATCCATGCTTCAATGGATTCAGCTCGTTCAAAGCAACTTCTATCTCAATGGAAGACTAAAAATGAAAGTAGGAAACTGTCTTTGCAGGTAATTGAGACAGAGGCTGGTCTCTCTCCACAAAGAGTGATAGAAATGAGATCAAGCTCTGAGCCTGTTAGGGTTGGTGTTAACGGAGACCATATTGGCCCGGGCAACCCGTACATTAAATTACAGCCTGGCAGTGTGCCAGGTTGTAACAATACAGGTATTCCTGGTGGGCCCAGAGTGTCTATACAATCACGTCCTGGGTCTTCTCAGTTGGTGCATATCCCAGAGGAAACCCATGAGAATATCCTATCCACTTCACCCAAATGCAGTTCTGCTCGATCAAAGTGGCTCAAAGTGGCAGAGAAAAGCGTTTCCTGTAGAAGTAATAGTCAACCAAGGATTATGCAGGTGATAGCTATGTCAAAACAGCAAGGAATGCTTCAGGGTAGCCCCAAAAGCTCTGAAGGAAGTACAGTTAGTTGCACTGGATCCATCAGATACAAGGCCTTGACAGACCACGAACCCACAAATATAGTACGGATTGAGGCCCATCCTGAAAACAACAGACCGATTATCCAGATGCCATTAGAAGGAGAAGGGAGTGGATCCTGGAAATGGAAAGCTCCTGAAAAAGGAACGTTGCGTCAAGCTTATGAGCTGAATGACCTCAACAGAGACTCAGAAAGCTGTGAGTCATTAAAAGACACTTTTGGGACTACAGAAAGAAAACGAAGCAACATTGATAATGACCACCTCCTTCATGGGATAACCACGATACGGGTAACACCAGTAGAGGGCAGTGAAATTGGCTCAGAGACTGTATCTATTTCATCAAGTCGTGACTCTACTCTAAGAAGAAAGGGTAACATTATCCTAATCCCAGAGAGGAGTAACAGTCCCGAAAGCACTCGGAATATCTTCTACAAAGGAACATCACCAACACGTACCTACAAAGAATGAAAACAATATTCTGTTTCCATTGGTTTCTACCAGAAACAGTTTTACTTACATACGGCTTGTGCTCTTATTAGTTTGGAGATGAAGCAGAAAACAACCTTAAATGTGCCAAAATTAGACATGGTCAGATGGTTTTCAGTTTTATTTACCAGTATGGACAATTGAACATTACAAACTTGTGCAGAATGGGACTGAATAAAAGCACAATGCAAAGAATTCAAACCAATGCGAATAACACAAAAAAAAGGCATCATACAATCAGTTTCTTTAAGCAAAAGTGACTGAAAGGAAAAAAGAGATACTGTTAGGAACAAAACAATGGAACAAAGGAACTAAGACACTTTATTTGATGAATGTGCCAACTCCAACATTTCCTCCTCCTTTACCTATGAAATTATGGGTACCACCTAAAAAAAATAGGATTTTTTTTTTTAATGTAAAATATTTACATTTGCAGATTATGCACATATGAAGAGGTGATGCTTGGCCCAAATCTAAACAACATATCTGCACAAGCACATAATACTTTATGATGTAGTAGTTTTTTCAACAGTCCAGTTGCTTCTGCTAGGACAACAGTGACTGCCCTTGTACAGATTATGACATTCAGCTCTGTTATTGTGAAATAATTGCACTTGACTTGCCAGAATTTAGTGCAGATCTGTCCTCACAGTCTACTTTGACAAAGTGTGGGTGTAATTCACTTACAATGATATAACTGTTTCATTTTGTTAGTTAGTACTTTTGTAATTTGCTCATTATTTTGTTCTAACTAAGTGCAGATTGTACTAAAGAAAAGGTGCTCAAGTGGTGGGGGCATCCTTGATTAGTGGATGTCTCATCCACCTGTCCATGATTGTTCTTTTTTCATAATTCCATTAACACTGAACAGGGTTTAATGTGTGTTAGAGTAGATTTGGCTACAGGTCTATTGGGTACTAAAAATGATTATGTACAACACTGCCGGACCAAAAAAAAAAAAGTGAAGATGTGATTTTATTTTCTGTACAAAATTTTTATTGAGAAATATGGCATGGTATAATGAAAATGGTGGCACAGCCATAATGATCAGAGGATTATAGAAAACATACAGAAGTTTTAATGAAGAATAGTTTTTAATCTATAGCATATATGAGACTGGAGCAACTTTATAGGATGACTGTCAAAGTTTAGTGGTTTGGATCATATTTAGATCCCAATGGAAAGTCAAATGAAATATGTTTTTAACAGAATGAAGAAATATTTTATCTAATAAGATTTTCATTTTTTTTAAATCTTTTTGTTTTTCAATCAACTTGTTACATAGACTACATTTGTATTGAGGATGCCTCTTGATAAGGTATCTTTGGCACTTACTTTCAAAAATAAAATCTTTACTGATGTCATAGTTGGAGATATATAACCAGCAAACATGTGCCAAAGCAGTGTGAATTGTTCAACACACTTTTCTTTTTCTTATCACCAAGTATTGCATACGCAGCGGCTTTTCACAGGATCAATTAGGAGGGCTAAAATACATATAGGAACGGAAGTACATTTTTTTCTTCCTATAAATTCAAATAACCATTTTTTCCTTTTCTTCTCATAGAAATCTTCTATACCCAGTCCACTGTCTCGTCTACAAGGTCCACAAGTGTGGTTGAGGCATACAACAAATATTCAAGGTCTCTGATAGTTAGAAAAACATTTCCTAAAGCAATATAATAGAGGCAATGCCTGAATTTTATTTGCCATTTGCTGAAAATGTTAAGATTGTCAAGTTTAAATAGATCCACAGTAAGTACTTCAACCAGTATGCTCACCACTGGAATTGAAATGTGGCTGTCTGAGACCATTGAAATGAACTGCAAAATTTGTGAAAATGTTTCCATTGCATTTTTTTGTAGTTAGAATAATTTTAAGTCTTTCCCTTTTACTTTATAAATCAACTTAAAGTGCATGTAAACCCACAATCTATGTTCAGCATGTCTTACTGTACACAGTTTTCAATTTGTGAATCTACTGCAAAGTTTCTTGTATAGAGATCCTCCCATCATCAGCTCTTCCTGTTGCAGACTGACAGCACTAACCCACATACTCTCAATCAGCAGCAGCATTCCCTGCTGTGCATAGTGCTTCAGCTGGCTGTCTATATGATAGCCCTAAAAGGCAGCTCAACCACTTATAACACTGTTAATAATTGTCGAGCAGTGAATTAGCCTTAAGCCTGGTACACGCTACAGTTTTTTTTTTTCCATGTAACCCAGCAGTCTGACATTAGTGCAGCGATCTCAACTGTTGTGTTCTGACAAGGGAAACCCCCCACCGCCAGAACACTCAGATCAGCTCTCTCTGCTATTGGCTGAGAGCACTGATCGGGAGTCGGTTGGCTGCTGGTTTTCCAGCATGCACATCCGACAGACCAACTTTCAGAGAGGCCAAATGTCAGGCGTTTTTTTTTACCGGCTGATGTCTCTGGACATTCTGCCCACGTGTACCCGGCATTAGATTTAGGGTTTATATAAACTTTAAAATTCTATCTACTTAATAAGAATAGCTAATAATAACATTTACAGATAAAGTATATGTGTGTTGAAAGACCCATGTTTGTACATTGAGATAGTTGACATTGTATACAACCAACAATTTTCTTCTATCAAGTTGTTGCAAGTCAGCTCTGTAAATTTCGGAGCCAACAGCTACAAAAATGCAAATTTTATTTCAGATAGCTTAAAGTGGAACTAAAGGCAGGAACACTCACTTATGCTCCAATGGTTTCACACCCGTAAAATCTCTTGCTGGCCCTGGCATCTTCTTCCCAGCTTCTTCTGGGCATCAGTTTTTGGGCATCTTGATTGGCCAGTGTGGGATGATGTTACTCCCACATAAGCACAGGAATGCAGCAATCCTTGCACACAGGCAGTGTCAGAATGTAAACATTCCATGGTGGACAATACTACAGAGAATTGCGAACAGGCAAGTAAAAGTATTGTACTGCGTGTCTCTTTTGCAAGAAAAAGCCTGCCTGTTTGCAATTGTTTATTTTAACTTTTGGTTCCCCCTAAGTTCTAATAGGTTCCTAAGCCTGGAAACAGACAGACCAATATATTTTTGAGAATGACAAACAGGGAAATGTCTGGCAATCCTTGCACAGTTGCCTGAGTGTCAGAACCCAATGTAATACCTACAAGATGTTGACAGTGGCTGAGGTGGTGTGCTGTGATGCTCTTTATAGAAGAGGATAACGTTGGGGCCACTCTAAAAATGTTCCTCCAGGAAATCTCCTCTTAATGGTAAAGAGCACCTTTTCATTGTCACCCAAGTGGCCTGTAAAAGACAGCTAATCACAATTGGTGCTTAAAATCACATGCCATTTTTGGCCCATTTTTAACTTTTCACATTTATCTGCAAATATTAAAGCCTAGCTTCAGCCAAAACTCTTTTTAGTTTTGGATAGTGTGGGGAAACGTTTAAATGTCTACTAGGTTTTATCTATCTGTGACCACACCTCCTTACCTCCTGTCCCTGTAACAATTGTAAAAGAAATATGGGATGCATTTTTTTTTTACCAGCACAGGAAGGCATGGAAAGCAATAAAAACATTGTCAGAAGTTTTAACTCTTCCCCACTCTACTCAAATTGTTTTTTTGTTTTTTTGTGGGTGCCCTACTGGAGATATTCATCAATTCTTGTTCGGACAGGATATAAAAGAAAATATCACCAGCGGGGGCACCAAGTCAAAATTAGACAGAGCTTCTATTTCTTCCCTGCGTTCTAAAAAAAACAAGGTTTTGCTTGAAGTTATGCTTTAGGTCTTTTAAGACGATTTTACATAAAGCAACATGTAATTTATATTTACTATCCTCTTAAGTGAGGTTCAAAACTTTTACACACAGGCTGGAAAAATCCCATCTGTGCCATCCTAACATGAAATCGAAAAATATATCACCACCCTTCTATACTTATTTGTCAAGTTCCCATTTCTCATCAATGCTTTACACTAACATTTTTTATGGAAAACTAACAGTTAAATATTATAACATTTCACAGATATGAAATCTTAGTACAGGTATGTGACTTTTTTCTACTCAAACTTTCCAAAGTCTTAAACAAGATTTCTGATTGTTTCAGTAATCCCTGAAACTGTGCTCTTTACATGGACTTTGTTCGTGTAAGTCATTTTATACTTAAAGTGCCAAAACTGACTTCTTTTTTTATTTTGTAGAGTATATAATATTATAATAGTATATTGTAAAACACCAATTTAAAAGGACATCACATGTTTGAAATAAACATCTGCATGAATATTTGATAATGATACAAATAAAATGCCTTTTGTAAATGTGACATTTGTTTACATTATACTAATACCTTAATTTCAAAACAATCAAGTACCAGATGACATCTTTTTAAATTTCTAATTTTCTTACTTGCTAAAATGGGCACTCATTTCTTTGTGAGGCTGTGCTTTATTGAATAAAGACTATAAAATACAACTATGTTTTTTTCAAAAAGAAGAAAACCTGGATGTAAAGTATTGTGTTTAATAAAATGTTATGCAAATGTTTTCAAGACCGAAAAATTTGTAAATTGCTATAAATGTATTTTATCTAAGTAAAAATCAATGCTACTGTGTGAGTTATTGTGTAAAACATCACAAAAAATAAAGATACAATCTCCAATATATTTTCGTTCTCCCATCTGTAAGATTACAAGAAAAAAGCTTTTATTTTACAAGAAACATTTGCCAATATCCATAGTTAAAGGGAAACCATAATGGTATTTCAGCAATTTTATTTTTACTCATGTTCTAGATTGTGTATTTATTTATAATATATATTATATGCTCAACCAAAAATATAGGGTACACCAATGACATTGGTGTCATTGAGAAGATTAGAAGCTGTTTGTCTATAAACATGCACTTTCTGATTCATATTATCATAACATTCCTCTGATCAGAGCACCAAGTGAGGGAGATAAGTCCATCCTCTAAATCAAAGGTCTCCAAACTTTTTAAACAAAGTGCCAGTTCACTATCTTTCAGACTTTAGGGTGGCGGGAGTTGCCAGTGGTCGTATAAAATGAGAGCAAAGGAAAAAATATTACATAGTGCTTGTAGTCAGTAGAAGGAGAAAAAGTGCCCCATCGTTGGTATTAATGGTGGAAAATTGCCCCATCATTGGTATTAGTAGTGTATTAGTGGTGGAATAGTGTCCCGTCATTGGTAATAGTGGGAGGAATAGTGCCCCATCACAGGTATTAGTGGAAGGATTAGTGCCCCATCATTGATATAAGTTGTGAAATAGTGCCACATCATTGATATTGGTGGGAGGAATAGTGCCCCATCATTGGTATTAGTGGTGGAATAGTGTTTCATCATTTGTGTCAGTGAAAGAAAAAATGCCCCATTGTTCGTGTCAATGAGAAGACTGGTTTCTCACTGTTGGTGTAAGTAGAAGAAATAGTGCCTCCTTGTTGGTGTCAGTGGGGGGAATAGTGCCCTAAGGGCTGGCTAAAGGTAATCCAACAGCTGCATTCGGCCCACGGGCTACATTTTGGAGACCACTGGTCTATACCTTAGGGACTAGGAACTTTACCCTAGGGACAATGGCCTATACAATAGCGACAAGGATCTATACATTAGGGACAAAGGTCTAAACCATGGGGACTAGGAACTATACCCTAGGGACTAGGTGCTATGGACTAGGGACAAGGGTCTATACCCTAAGGACTAGGAACTATACCCTAGGGACAAGGGGATATATACCAGGGACAAGCATCTATTCATTAGGGACAAGGTCTATACCAGGGGTCTCCAAACATTCAAAACAAAGAGCCAGTTTACTCAATCATTCAGACTTTAGGGGGACCGGAGTTGCCAGTTGGAGTAGAAAATGCCCCAGTGTCAGCAGGAGAAAAAGTATTACATAGTGCTTGCAGTCAGTAGATGGAGGAATAGTGCCCTATTATTAGTGTCAGTGGAGGAAAAATGCCCCAATGTTGGTAACAGTGAGGGGACTGGTTCCCCACTGTTTGATGTCAGTGTAGGAAATGTTGCCTCCTTGTTGGTGTCAGTAGGAGGAATAGTGACTCAAGGGCCAGATAAAGGCAAGCAAAGGGCCACATTCAGGCCTACGGGCCACAGTTTGGAGACCCCTGCTCTAACTCATTTAGCTGTATACTGTATATAACTCTGAGCTTAAGTTTTGGGGTTTTGTGAGGGCTGGCTTAACCACTTAAGCCCCGGAAGATTTTACCCCCTTCCTGACCAGGGGGTATTTTGCGATTCGGCACTGCGTGACTTTAACGGACAATTGCGCGGTCGTGCGACGCTGTACCTAAACGAATTTGGCGTCCTTTTTTTCCCACAAACAGAGCTTTCTTTTGGCGGTATTTGATCACCTGTGCGATTTTTTGATCACGCGCTATAAACAAAAAAAGAGCGTAAATTTTGCAAAAATAGCAATATTTTTCCCTTTTTTTTATATGAAATTCCCCCAAAAATAAATGTAAAAATCAAAATTTTTTAATATTTTCGGCCAATTTGTTTTATGCTACCTATGTTTGGTAAAAAAAATCGCAAAAAGCGTATTTTGATTGGTTTGCGCAAAAGTTATTGCGTTTACTAACAAAGGGAAAGATTTTTGTCATTTTTGTTGTTTTTTTTTTTAACGCGTAATGGCGGCGATCTGCGATTTTTTTTGCGGTACTGCGACAATGCGGCGGACAGATCGGACCCTTGACTGACATTTTTGACACTTTTGGGGTTACCAGTGACATTTCTACAGTAATCAGTGCTATATATATGCACTGTTACTGTAAAAATACACTGGTAGTGAAGGGGTTAACTTTATTTGAGAGGGAGGGGCTGTGTGTGTCCCTAGGGGCGTGCTTCTAACTGTGATTGGCTGGGGCTTCAACTGTATGCAGAGTGATCAATGGATCTACATAGTAGATCCATGTGATCATCTCTCATACAGAGAGGAGAATGACAGGCAGCTTGTTTACACAAGCTGCCTGACTTTCTCCCTCTCCCCCGCCGATCGCAGAGTGGCCGGCGGCGATCGGGTCCGCCGGTCACACGCGCGGGGGGGTCCGTGACCACGCGGGAGCGGGAGTGCGCCTCAGGCGGCGCGCGCTCGCTCCCTAAACCCTCACAGGCGAGCGACGTAGACCTACGTCACTTTGCCTGTGAGGGGCTGACCGCCCACGTAGATAGTCGTGCGGCGGTCGGCAAGTGGTTAACCATTGAATAAAATAAGCACTTATTGGAACTAAAGGAAGGGAGCACTGCAGAGTTTTCCACCTAGCTAAATTGCACAGATGAGCATCTCAACTCAATCATATTGAACATCTTACCAGAACAACTATGTGATGAGACATCTGCCTAATATAGAAGCAGAGTCGTTAAGCTAAATTAGTTTTGAGGTCTTGATAAAAAAAAACTTTGCAATTAAACAATCTAGCAGAAAACTTTTTAATATTTAAATCAATTTAAAAGTGTAAGTAAATAATTTGCTTACAGGTTTTTTCAGATCAAAGTGAAAAATTATTAACATGAAAGTGTGTTTTGTTTTTTTTTGGTATAAAGAGGTTTTGTGCAAATGCTTCATTTTTGTTAACAATAAAAAAAAATATATATATATATATATATATATATATATATATAGAATAAGATAATTATTTCATGTTATCATTTCTCAAAGAAATTATTTTCCTCATCATTTCTACTGTAAATACAACACCTCAGTTAGCTGCTTTATTTTGATTCATGGTCAATCTGTTTAATAAATAAAAATGTTTTATACATTTTCAAAAGTTTATTTCATTTTGAGAAGTTATTGAGCTTTGGGGGATGAAACACTAAAGGTAAACAGGCTGTTCACTTTCCTAGGGAATTTTGGACATCTGTTGCACTAAACCAGGGGTTTCCAAACTTTCCAAACAAAGGGCCAGTTTATTGTCCTTCAGACTTTAGGGAGGCTGGACTGTCACCAGTGGGAGGAGAAAATGCCCCAGCCTCAGTAGGAGGAAAAAAATTTATATAGCGCCTATAGTCACGAAGAGGAGGAATAGTGGGCCATCATTGGAATTAGTAGGAGAAATAGTATCTCATTGTTTTCAGTGGAAGGAATAGCGCCCAATTGTTTATCCTAGAGGGAGTAAAAGTACTTTATCAATGGTGTCAGTGGAAGATTCCCCATTGTTGGTGTCAGTGGTAGGAATAATGCTCCATTGCTGTTGTCAATGGAAACAAAATTGCACAATCGTTTATATCAGTGGGAGGAATTATGCCCCAACAATGGTGTCAGTGGAAGGAAATAATTTTACATCATTGGTGTCAGTGGAAAGAATAATGCTCCATTGTTGGTGTATTTCAAGTAATATTTCTACTTTCAATGTCTCCCTATGCCATTAATATCTTAATTAAATCAAAACAATTTAAAGTACTTATTTTGTAAATCTATGATTTTTAAGATCAATATTTCTGGCCTTTCCATGTGCAGTGCTTCCACTATAACTTCCAGTCAGGGAACACACACATACTTTCTTCTTATCAGGTGCCATTGGGAGTACAAGTCCAATGGTCCCTTGCATACATTAAAAATGCATATGCGCAATAAAGTTACAGATCTTCTGCTGGTCACCCCTGTGCTGTTCTGTCAATCAATTGCAGATGGGTGGGGAGTTGTTGCATGTAGCTGTGTAGTCCTTAGGTAAGTAGTATGCATACTACAGTGAATTCATAAAGACATCACTGGTGATAGGAACCACAGCAGCAAAGTAAGTTTAGTTAGGGAATATAGACCATTTTTCCTATGAAAAATTAAAATGACTGTAGGAACTAGCATGGGCTATCAAGAGATACGTGTGGTTATGCATTTTTAATTTTTAAACACTGTGTGTAATGATATTTTAAAAATACAAAAGAAGTATAGGCTTATCAGTGTATGCTGCTCCTATGCCTGAGGTGTTCCTCATAGACACAGAACAACGAGTGCGCATTGTTACCTTAAGACAGGAAGTATGCTACTAGCAGGTTCACCAAATGTATAAAAAAAGAAAAAAAAAGGCAGAAAATGGAAATTAGTGCAGCCGTCACATCTAAGGACTAATAAACCGCAATACATTTTTTGTTTTGCAATTGAGATATGCTTTAAAAGAGAATAGAAAAATAGTAACAAAAACAAGAATTAGGATATGTTCCTCGGTTTGCAGGCACAATTGAAGCTGGAGTGTCTAAACCACAGACACTCTCTCCTCAATTCATGTTTAGACCCTTGCTAGCTAGGACAATGTCAGCTGTGCAGCTGACAGCATCCTGATAATCAATGGATGACCTATTATTGTCTAAATATAGCCACCTCCATCTGCCATTCAACAACCTACCCCATTTTTTTTACTTTGGGCTGTCAGCTGGGTAATTTCCCAGAGAGCAGCTGAATAGAGCCAGGGATAAGTCATTAGTTGTCAAGATGCCGGCAGCCGATAGCATCATAGCAACCACTAGTCCATATTAATGACAGATTCCCAGCACAAAATGCCCTACTTGGAGCTCTGGTGTCTCTCTGTACACCAACTGACAGTTGATCTTAATTACCACAAGTTTACTTAACTGCAAACTGGATGTAATTCTTGTTGAGTCTGTTGCAGAAACTGCAAGATATTCTAAAAGTGACAGCAGCAAGAACTACCCGAATCTGTCGGTAAAGTTGTGCACCAAACCGGTGCTCAACTTTCATGAATTAGAAGCAGGCCATGTTAAAGGGGCCATTCCTTGATAAATTTGTTGAGATTGGTTGCATAAAGAGCATAGTGTTCTGGTAACTGTGTGTGGTTACTTCTTATAATAATAGCAATCAGTATAAAATTAATATAGGTACAATCATCACTTATGTCTCATCTGTTTTAAACAAAAAAATGAATGGATCTACTGGTAGGATGGACAAGTAATTAAACTATGCTAAGGGGGAATCAGAAAAACAAACGGCTGTGTAAGTGCCATTGACAGACTGAAGTATATATGCCAATTTTTTTTCCCTATAGCTCCACTTTTAAAACTTGATGTAGAAAAGTAACAAAAGACCAAGCAATACATTTCCAAAAAAGGAGGGAGGTTTAATAACAACAACTGCAGCTGGGAACAAATTCATTATTTGTTCAAAGAATGAAAGGCATGCAAGCCTTCTTATAACAATTTTTGACCATAGAATTACATGTGGTACAATATGATTGGTTGTCAAAACATACATCAACGTAAGTACCATAAATAAAAAAATAATGGACATCTGCAGTTTCAGACACTGATGTCTGAAACTGTCTGACCTTTATACTAGTGTCACAACCCACCTGGGGTCTTGCAGTGGAGAGGGAACCCAGTTGCAGTGGAACAGCACTTCCTTACAATCACGACCCTCAGGAGTCCCTGGAAGTGGGAACAGGGCCCCGTAGGGTCTGTGGTGGCACGGAGGCCCTTAATGAAGAGGAGGAAGTAAAGTCAACAACTCTTGAGTCAGGTCTGGCAGGCAATCACGGAGTATCAACCTGACGAAGAAAGGATCAGGAACCAGGCACACAGGCAAAGCAAAAGCAGACACACAGGAGCAAGGAAAATAACCAAGCACTGACTGGAAGGTGTGCTTGGTTTATATAGGGAGCCAAGATCACATGACCTGCCACCTCCCACCAGTAGGTGGGGCCGCCAGGAGCTATAAAGGGAGGTCAGAGACCCAGCGCCATCTTGAATTGCTTCATAGAACCTGACCTTACCAGATCTTCAACTCTCCTCTCTCCCTCTGTGTAAGACACTGGAACCGCATGGAGGCGGCCATCTTGCCACGACAGTGTGCCCACTGCAGTCCTCAGAGGTGAGGGGAGGAGAAGGAACCGCCAGACCCGGAGGAGGTGTCTCTGAGGACGGCAAGCACAGAGACTCTGTTGTGAGAACGCCGCAGGCGCCCAGACGCAGGTGAGTACGTGGCAGTGACAACTGCCTGACAACTAGTAAACTTTCACCCAGTAAACTTGTGACTGTCTTATAAAAAAATACCAGTATGAAGTAGAGAGGTCATCTAGAGTTCAACTTTTAGATATAGCTTTCTATAGTATGAAATAATATAGTATACATTACTAAAGACTAATAACTATTGCTTTAATATTGAATAATAATAATAATATTGATGATAATTCCACTGTACTATTACTATAATATTAATAATAATAATAATAATAATACATGTCTTAATAATTAATGATGATAATAATATTTATATTAATAACATATGCAAATGAATATGAATAATTTGATATACATGGGTTTTATGAAATTCTACAACATACTCCAATAAAAAAACAACAGTATTTCAAGTAAAACAAATGCAAATAGTTTGTACAGTATCTCACAAAAGTCACATTTTTGTAAATATTTTATTATACCTTTTCATGTGACAACACTGAAGAAATAACACTTTGTTACAATGTAAAGCAGTAAGTGTACAGCTTGTATAACAGTGTAAATTTGCTGTCCCTTCAAAATACCTCAACACACAGCCATTAATGCCTAAACCACTGGCAACAAAAGTGAGCACATCCCTAAGTTAAAATGTCAGAATTGGGCCCAAAGTGTCAATATTTTGTGTGGCCACCATTTTTTTCCAGGACTGCCTTAACCCTCTTGGGCATGGAGTTCACCAGAGCTTAACAGGTTGCCACTGGAGTCCTCTTCCACTCCTCCATGGCGACATCACAGAGCTGGTGGATGTTAGAGACCTTGTGCTCCTCCACCTTCCATTTGAGGATGCCCCACAGATGCTCAATAGGGTTTAGGTCTGGAGCAGTGGCGGCTGGTGCTCAAAATTTTTGGGGGGGCGCAAAAAGAAAAATGTAATAGGTATTGCTTTGCGTCAAAAAACGCAGTAAAAAATTGCGTGACTTGGAAGTCATGGTACAGGCATGGCACAGGTGATGGTATAGGCATGGCATAGGTGATGGTACAGGCATGGCACAGGTGATGGTACAGGAGATGGTATAGGCATGGCACAGATATGATATAGGCATGGCACAGATATGGTATAGGCATGTCACAGGTCATGGTGCAGGAGATGGTATATGCCCCCTTTCAATGCAGAGACCAGCGTACATGCCCCCTTTCAATGCAGTGACCAGCGTACATGCCCCCTTTCAATGCAGAGACCAGCGTACATGCCCCCTTTCAATGCAGAGACCAGCGTACATGCCCCCTTTCAATGCAGAGACCAGCGTGCGTGCCCCCTTTAATGCAGAGATCAGCGTGCGTGCCCCCTTCAGTGCAATGAACACTGTGCTGTGCCCTCTTCAATGCAATGAACACTGTGCTATGCCCCCTTCAATGCAATAAACACTGTGCTGTGCCCCCTTCAATGCAATAAACACTGTGCTGTGCCCCCTTTAATGCAATGAACACTGTGCTGTGCCCCCACAATGCAGAGTTCAGCTTGCATGCCCCCTTCAATGCAACTGTGCTGTGCCCCCTTCAATGCAATGAACAATGTGCTGTGCCCCTTTCAATGCAATAAACACTGTGCTGTGACCCCTTCAATGCAATAAACACTGTGCTGTGACCCCACAGCATTGTCCCCAATCACTGCAGAGCGCCACAGCATTGTCCCCAATCACTGCAGAGCGCCACAGCATTGTACCCAATCACTGCAGAGCGCCACAGCATTGTCCCCAATCACTCCAGAATGCCATAGCATTGTCCCCCAATGATTGCAGAGTGCCCACAGCATTGTACCCCAATGATTGCAGAGTGCCACAGCATTGTACCCCAATGATTGCAGAGTGCCCACAGCATTGTACCCCAATGATTGCAGAGTGACACAGCATTGTACCCCAATGATTGCAGAGTGCCACAGCATTGTACCCCAATGATTGCAGAGTGCCCACAGCATTGTACCCCAATGATTGCAGAGTGCCCACATCATTGTACCCCATTGATTGCAGAGTGCCCACAGCATTGTACCCCAATGATTGCAGAGTGCCCACAGCATTGTACCCCAATGATTGCAGAGTGCCACAGCATTGTACCCCAATGATTGCAGAGTGCCCACAGTATTGTACCCCAATAATTGCAGAGTCCCCACATCATTGTACCCCAATGATTGCAGAGTGCCCACAGCATTGTACCCCAATGATTGCAGAGTGCCCACAGCATTGTCCCCCAATCAATGCAGAGACCAGCGTGCGTGCTCCCTTCAATCCAATGCACTTACCTGGCGGCGGCTCGGCTCCCGACGGCGGCTTCTCCCCTCCTCGATACTTCGTCCTCTTCTGCGGCGGCGGGAAGGTGAGCGGCTTCTCCCTCGTCTCGGCCTCTCCTCTTCTCTGCGGCGGGCGGCGGGAACCGACGGGAAGGTGAGCAGCGCCGGCTTCTCCTCTCCTCGAGACTCCTCTCTGCGGCAGTGGGAAGGTGACGGGGCGGTGACGGTGAGTGACTGATGCATGCACCGGCACCGCCCCCATTGCGACGTCAGTGGGATGTCCTGGATGATGATTGGTCCAGGCTGGAGACTGGACCAATCACAGCCAGGATATCACGAAAGTGGGGGTGTCCTAGCACTGTGCCCTGCGCCCAGGTTTCGCCCCAGAAGGCAGCCAATTGGTGCCTCTTCTGGGTCGTAAACACCACCCCCCCCCCACAGCCTCCACATCGGCTGGCGAACGCAATTTTTTTTTAAAAAACTTTATTGCTCTTTTTGTAATTTTCTTTTCTTAGGGGGGGCGGCGCCCTGGCGCCCCCCATATGCACAGGCCGCCACTGGTCTGGAGACATGCTTGGCTAGTCTATCACCTTTACCCTCAGCTTCTTTAGCAAGGCAGTGGTCATCTTGGAGATATGTTTGGGGTCATTATCATGTTTGAATACTGCCAACATTAATGGCTGTGTGTTGTTTAGACATTAATGGCTGTGTGTTGAGCTATTTTGAGGGGACAGCAAATTGACACTGTTATACCAGCTGTACACTCACTACTTTACATTGTAGCAAAGTGTAATTTCTTCAGTGTTGTCACATGAAAAGATATAATAAAATATGTAAAAAAAATGTGAGGGGTGTACTAACTTTTGTGAGATACTGTATATGATTATGGATATAGGAGAACTACAACATGCAAATTATATCATCAGTGTTAACTGCCATTGGTGAGGCAATTAGAGGTCATCTGAAGTCTGAGAGTCTGTACAATTAATTGAAAGGATGGTAGCACCACACCAGCTTGCATAGTCCTTGACAGCCAATGACTATACAAGATAATGTTGCACTCTCATCCTTTCAAAACTTTATTAAACTTCTCTGGGTGTGCAGCAAGACCCCACCAAAGTTGCTGGTGAGCAGCCTCTAGGACTGCAAACCAACTATTTTGTTGTAATGCATTTACATAGGGTTCAATGCTCCTACAATAGAAAGTCTGCCCAATGTGTGAGGTCAGAGTTGACAGGCCAGTAATTCACTCTGACACTCAAGCTAAAGGTTCAGGTTTAGGCAAAGTCAGTAAGGCCCCATTTATGTATTGCGTAATGTGAACGTGGGTTCCAACTGACGATTTTAAAAGTGCAATTCACACAAGTTTACATATGTTGTGCATAGGGCAGCCCATTCATGTCATTTTATACATGTATTTTGTGCTTATTCTCATGCGTGTTGTTATGCAACAATTGTGGCAAAACCACACCACATTTAAGGTGCCATTCTTGATGAATGGCATCCAAACAAGCGTTGTGTGTTGCGCCATGCCGATTCTGCCCATAATTCCTTTTTGCCCAAATGTAAATGAGGCCTTAAGCTATGATTTTGAGCCTTGAGCTTCTAGGGCCCTGTTTATCAATGCATAAAAATAAAAGAATGAGTTAAATAAATTGTGCTGCAGCCCTTCAATCAGCCAGTTAAGCAATAAGTGATGGTTCATTATATTTTTAATTGCATAAGCTGTAGGAGAATCTGATGGAACAGATGGCAACCAAGATGGAAAATGTATTTTTATCTCTCAAGTTCTATTCCAAGAAAACAGCATTTACAGACTCCTGGGTCAGGGCCACATGGCCTGGAGCTTACCAGCAATGGACATGAATATGAATAACTCCTGTCCCATACTGGTCTATTTGTTTTGTGCAATATTTTATAATTTTTTCCAGATATACAGTACTGTGCAAAAGTTTTAGGCAAGTCTGAAGAAATGTTGTAAAGTAAGAAAGCTTTCAAGAATATATATTTAATTCGTTTATTTTTATCAATTTACGAAATTCCAAGAGAGCGAACAGAAGAAAAATTCAAATCAAATCAATATTTTGTGTGAATACCCTTTGGCTTAAAACCACCATCAATTCCTATACTTGCACACTTTGTACACTTGCACAAAGTCAGGGATCTTGTAGTATTAGAGTCTGGTGTATGATAAACCAATTACAGTATACAAAGCAGCTGCATCAATTTCACATGTAGGTTAACATGTAGGTTAACCACTTGCTGACCGCCGCAAGAACATATACTGCGGCGGTCAGCCCCTCACAGGCAGAGTGACGTATCGGTACGTCACTAGCCTGTGAGGCTCTGGGGATCGAGCGCACGCCGCCGCCGGCGCGCTCCCGCTCCCGCGCGGTCACGGACCCCCCCGCGCGTGTGACCGGCGGACCCGATGTCCGCCGGTCACTCAGCGATCGTCGGGGGAGAGGGAGAAAGTCAGGCGGCTAGTGTAAACAAGCAGCCTGTCATTCTCCCCTGTGTAGAAACAATGATCATACGGTTCTGCTATGTAGGACCGTTGATCATTGTTCCTACAGCTCAAGCCACAGCCAATTACAGTTAGAATCACTCCCCTAGGGACACACACAGCCCCTCCCTCTCAAATAAAGTTAACCCCTTCACTGCCAGTGTAATTTTACAGTAACAGTGCATATATATAGCACTGATTACTGTAGAAATGTCACTGGTAACCCCAAAAGTGTCAAAAATGTCAGTCAAGGTTCCGATCTGTCCGCCGCAATGTCGCAGTACCGCAAAAAAAATCACAGATTGCCGCCATTACGCGTTAAATAAAAAACAACAAAAATGACAAAAATCTTTCCCTTTGTTAGTAAACGCGATAACTTTTGCGCAAAGCAATCAAAATACGATTTTTGCGATTTTTTTCTACCAAACATATGTAGCATAAAACAAATTGGCCGAAAATGTTAAAAAATTTTGATTTTTACATTTTTTTAGGGGAATTTCATATAAAAAAAATTGAAAAATATTGTTATTTTTGCAAAATTTACGCTATTTTTTTGTTTATAGCGCATGATCAAAAAATTGCACAGGTGATCAAATACCACCAAAAGAAAGCTCTGTTTGTGGGAAAAAAAAGGACGTCAAATTCGTTTAGGTACAGCGTCGCACGACCGCGCAATTGTCCGTTAAAGTCACGCAGTGCCGAATCGCAAAATACCCCCTGGTTTTTTAGCAGCCAAATCCTCCAGGGCTTAAGTGGTTAAAACAAAGTCATTAACCAAAAAAGCTGTGTAGGAGGCTTAAAACGGGTAACAGCCAAACTCTACTACTAAGGTGAGGTTGTGGAAGACAGTTTAATATCAAAGTTCATACACCATGGCAAGATTAGGCAGCAAGACACAAGGGAGTTATACTGCATCAGCAAGGTCTCTCCCAGTCAAAGATTTCAAAGCAAACTGGGGTTTCAAGATGTTCTGGTCAAGCTCTTTTGAAGTAGCACAAAGAAACGGGCAACGTTGAGGACAATAGATGCAGAGATAAGTAAAGAAACTTAATACAGCAGATGAAAGTCACATCATGCTTACTGAAGATGTCCAGGAGTGCCATCAGCACAGAACTGGTGAAAACCAGGGGGACCTAGGCACACCCATCTACTCTCTGGAGGAGTCTGGCCAGAAGAGGTCTTCATGGAAGAATTGCAACCAAAAAGCCATACCTTCAATATGGAAACAAGACTAGACAACAAAACTTTGCAAGGACACATTGTATCTGGGGTGCAGAAACATGGAAAAATGGCAGCAGATGCTCTGGACTGATGAGTCAAAATGTTAAGTTTGTTTGCCGAAGGGCTGGAGAGCAGTACAATAACGAATGTCTGCAGGCAACAGTGAAGCATGGTGGAGGCTCCTTGCAAGTTTGGGGCTGCATTTCTGCAAATGGGTTGGGAATTTGGTCAGGATTAATGGTGTCCTCAATGCTGAGAAATACGGGCAGATACTTATCTATCATGCCATACCATCAGGGAGGCATGTGATTGGCCCAAAATCTATTCTGCAGCAGCGAAAGAACCCCAAACATACAGCCAATGTCATTAAGGACTATCTTCAGTGTAAAGAAGAAGAAGGAGTCCTGGAAAAGATGGTTTGCCCCCCCCCCCCACAGAGCCCTGATCTCAACATCATTGAGTCTGTCTGGGATTATATGAAGAGACAGAAGAATTTGAGGCAGCCTACATCCATAGAAGATCTGTGGTTAGTTCTCCAAGATATTTGGAATAACCTACCGGCCGAATACCTTCAAAAACTGTGTGCAAATGTACCTAGAAGAATTATTGAAGTGATTTGATTTGGATTTCCCTTCATTTACTCTCCATAAGTAATAAAAATAAACTATTAACACTTCTTTTCTGAAAGAATTCTGAAAGAATTCCTAATTTACAGCATTTTTTCACACCTGCCTAAAATTTTTGCACAGTGGTGTATGTATTGCCATATTAAAGAAAATCATAGGTAAATGTAAAAATTTCACATTAGATCATTTTAATCACTTTAGCTCCGGAAGGTTTTACCCTCTTAACCTCTCTGGTGGTATAATTATTTCAGATTTTAGGTGCTGAAAGCGGTACCATTATTTTGCATGTAATTCTTAAGGACGAGCAGCCCAAACCAATTACAGTATTTACATATGATTTCTTTTACTGTGCGTTCTTCTTTATAAAATCTCGGGTATGATAAAGTTTGAAACACAAAATCATGAATTATAATATAATAAATAACTTTAAATTAGCTAAAGTATTTATATATATATATATATATATATATATATATATATATATATATATATATATTACATTAAAACTGCAGGCAAGGGCACTGGGGGGCAAACTAAGGTCAATTTATTTTATTTAGTAATGTAATCCTATAGGATTACAATATATCAGTGTGTTTACAGTATGTGTTTTACTTTTTGAATTTGCTGCCGGTTCACCCCCCTGCGACGTGACGCTCGCAGGGAACGGAAGCCGGGGCACACAGCATCAGACAGAAGATCCGGCTGCTGTACACTGCCGGAATACATTGCGGGATCCTGGGGACAAGGTAAGTAACCTCTTCCAGGATCCAGCGATTTCTCCCTGGCGGTACCCCGAGTGTGGCTCGGGGTTACCGCTAATGGTCCTTAAATTCCACCCCGAACCACACTCGGGAATACCGCCGGGGGGGTTATTTACAGGCCATAGTTTTATGATTCGGCACTGCGTTACTTTAATGAAAAATTGCGCGGTCGTGCGACGCTGTACCCATATACAATTGATGTCCTTTGAAAGCGTATTTTAGTTGGTTTGCGCAAAAGTTATAGTTTTTACAAACTACGAGATAGATTTTTGGAATTTTTATTTATTTTTTGTTTTCATTAGTAATGGCGGTGGACAGATCAGGCCCCTAACTGACATTTTTGACACTTTTAGGGGACCAGTGACATTAATACAGTAATCAGTGCTAAATATTTTGCACTGTTACTGTATAAATGACACTGGCAGGGAAGGGGTTAACACTGGGGGTGATCAATGGGGTCAATGTGTACCTAAGTATGCTTACTAACTGTGTGGGGGAAGGGTTCTTCGACAGGCACAGAGAGATTGGGGTTTCAGTTTAGCTGAAACTTCTGATCTCTCCCTGCCTGTCTGACAGAAGACTCACCTGCTTTGTTTACATAAGCTGGCGGGTCTTCTGTTGGTTTCTCTGACGATTGCGGGAGGCCGGCGGCAATCGCTGCCGCTCCTCCCACGGCCTGCCTCCCACTGTGTCTAAACACAGCAGGATAGCGGCTCCTACATAGTACTACGTGATTTTGCACAGCCGAGCCGCCCTGCCGCAGCATTACTATGGTGGGCGGTCGGCAAGAGGTTAATCAATTCCTTGAAGGTTTGGGGGGGCATTCATTGCTATTATATTAAAATTGGGTATTATATGCTCATTTGCATATTTGAATTTGATTGGTCCGCTTTAAAATCAACTGTAATAACGGTTATTGCATTTTTGTTTGAATTTATCTAAGTAATAACTGCGTCAGCAGTTAATCTAACGGCGGGGACAGAAGAGGAAAGTTGTCCTGTCTGTTTCTCCCTGCCTTGTATTGCCTGAGGAGCTGTCTCCTTCGGCTGCAGATTCTCCATTCTTGTCCCTGCTCTGCTTGGACTTTCTCCGGTCACTGACCTTCTGTTCCATCCTCTGTGTCTGACCGGAGCTCCGTGAAGCGGATTATTCACTGCCTGTGACCCCCCCCCCTGCCTCTGCCTGCACTTCACCCGGTTACCGACCTTTACAAGATGCAGTCCTTGCTCCAATCGGTCCTGGAGAGGGCGAGCTCCGCCGAAGGTGAAGCCTGGATCCGCCGCTGTCTCGCCATGCCGGACTGCCCTATCCCTTCAGGTGATGACGCTGGGATGTTTGCGGCCCCCTCCTCCTCTGCTGGACCCCGTGCTGGACTTCCTTCCCTTCCTGGGAATCGAGTTGCTAGCCGCCACCTTCCTTCCTCTGCCCGCCCCTCCCGGTCTCCGCCTTCTGCCTCTCATGAAGATCGTCCTTTGCCTGCTCCTTTGCCGCCCCCCCCACCCGGCGACTGCGCAACACACAGCTCCGGCCGGGACAACAGGCCTGTAAGAAGGCCTAAGAGATTTGGTTCCCCATCACCACCTCGCAGCTCCGCCGCTTCAAAAAAGGGCAGGAGCGGGCGTTCTGTGGACAGACGTCCTGTTATTAAAAGTGTGCATTTTGTTTGTCCTCCTCCTGAGGTTCATGTCTCCTCCTCCCCTATTTCTTCTGATCCTTTACAGGATGCTGCTTTGGAGCCACCTTCTGGTGTAAATGAGGTACTACATGCCCAAGAATTGCCAGAAGATGTGTCAGCTCCTGTGACAAGTGGTGAGTCTGATAATTTACAAATGTTGTTAGATTTGGCAAGGTCATTTAATGTATTGGTAAATCAGGTTGTTAATGTACAAAAATCTCCTGCTAATACTGTTGCACCTGTTTGGATTGATCATGTCGGTGCTGTTTCTGATTTACCTTTACCTACTTCTGTACCTGTCTCCACTTTACAAGTGCCTCTGCCGGTATCCTCTTCTTCTGTACCGGAAACCTGTTACAAAGAGGCTATGACGTGCGAACTTTCGCCGTTAGGCTACCATTTGAATTTAGTATTGAAAGAAAAGATCTGGAAAGGAGAATTTGTGGATATATTGTCTTTACTCCCTTCTTCTAAAGATAACCGTTTTGATAAAAAAGATAATGAGAAATCTGATGAGCGCAGAACACCGGCCAGATCTTTTAATAATTGGCTTCAAGGTTTCTGTATCTACGCCAGTGTGATGGGGGAAAAACATCCTGAATGTTGTAGTGGTTTGTTTCAGCATGTTGAAATAGTTCTAGAAGCCTATAACAATTTTAATGGGCTAGCCTGGTTTTTTTTATGACGAATCTTTTCGTCAAAAACTTGCTATACATAAATCTATGTGTTGGGGGATAAAAGACGTTGGGCTTTGGCTGAACCTTCTTTTACCTCAGCGTTCTTTTGTAAAGCCAATGTCTGTTACCCCGCCTGCTCCTTTTAAAAAAGGTTTGTGCTTTAGCTTTAATGAAGGCCAATGCAAGTGGCCGGGCACATGTAGATATAAACATGAGTGTTCTTTCTGCGCGGGCGCTCATTCTGCCTCGAGATGTTTTAAGAAGCTGGCATCTCACTCTTCCAATCCTCAGCCTGATATTTTTCGTAAAAGTGGTCACACCGGTGAGGGTAGCAGAAATGCAACCGTGGCTTCAATTATGGCCAAACCGACTGATAGCTCGCATCCTATTTGATGGTTTCTCTGTGGGTTTTCTACTGCCTTCCTTTACAGGTTCAGGATGTGTAGTGCATGATAATTTGAAGTCGGTGTCCAGAAATGAAGCTATAGTTGCTGAAAAAATTTTAAAAGAGCTTCGTGATGGCAGAATTGCAGGCCCTTTTGTTGCGCCTCCTTTTGTTGATTTTCGGGTTTCACCTTTGGGAATTATTCCAAAGAAAGAACAAGGTTCTTTTCGTCTTATACACCAATTGTCATTTCCTAAAGGCTTATCGTTGAATGACAAGTTGGATCATGACATTTGTGCTGTTTCCTATGCTTCTTTTGACGATGCCTTGCGCATAATTCGCAATGTTGGTGACTCAGTCCTATTGGCTAAAGCTGATGTTAAATCAGCTTTTAGGCTGCTTCCCATTCACCCTAGTGCATACAATTCGTTGGGTTTTAGATTCGATGGTTTTTATTTCTATGACAAATGCCTCCCAATGGGCTGTTCTTTATCCTGCAAATATTTTGAGATGTTTTCTTCATTCTTGGAATGGGTGGTTTGTTATCGCACGAAGTCTCTTAATGTTGTTCATTATTTGGACGACTTCCTCTTTGTAGGAAAGGCCGGCACTTCGGACTGTTTATCTCTTTTTTCGGAATTTGTTGTTGTATGTCGCCAATTTGGAGTTCCCTTAGCTCACGAAAAATCGTTTTTTCCTACTAGGTGTTTGGAATTTCTGGGCATTACTATTGACACCGCTGCAATGGAGTTTCGTTTGCCTCCTGCTAAGATTTATAGGCTATATACTCTAATTGATTTTGTCTTGTCAAAACAAAAAGTCACTTTGAGGACTTTGCAGTCAGTTTTGGGTTTGTTGGCCTTCGCGTCTCGGGTTATTCCCATTGGTAGAATTTTTTCGAGACATTTATATAAAGCTATTGCTGGTGTTTCATCCCCCTTTCATTTTATTCGTCTCACTCGCAGTTTACGTGATGATTTGCTTGTATGGAAAAAATTTTTAAAAAATTATAATGGGTGTTGTTTGTGGAGACAGCCTTTTTGCACCTTGTCGGCCTTGGATTTGTATACCGATACTTCAGGTTCCATTGGGTATGGGGCTTTCTGGCAAGGCCACTGGTCGGTAGGCTTATGGCCTGAACCTTGGAAGTTGTCCGGTTTAACTAAGAATATAGTTTTCTTGGAAATTTTTCCATTACTGGTTTCCTTGGAGTTGTGGGGTTCTAATTTCCGTAATCGTAATTTGTTGTTTCATTTAGATAATATGGGTGTTGTCTATGCCATTAATTGTTTGACTTCAAAATCTTTGCCCGTATTAACTGTATTGCGTCAATTGGTTTTTATGTGTTTAGAACTGAATGTTTGGATTAAGGCGAAATATATACCGGGTAAGTCGAATTTAATCGCTGACTCTCTCTCTCGCCTACAGCTAGACCGGTTTCGGGAATTAGTTCCATATGCAGACGTTCGAGGCAATTTATGCCCTCAGCATTTGTGGGATCTGCTTTGACTCCGGTGCATCAAGCTGTTCGTAATTCATTAGCCCCTCCACGTGGGCGCACTATTTAGCCGCGTGGCGTATGTGGGACGGTTATATAAATTCTCTGGGAAATAATCCGGAGATTTCTTTGGAGGACCTCGTTCTAGAATTTCTTAATTTTTTGATGTCTAAGGAATATTCTTATTCACATATACAAAAAATGCTTAGTGGTGTTTCTTTTTTCTTTAAATTATCGGGTATGCCTTCATGTATGTCCTTCTTTCCAGTCCAACAGGCGTTGAAAGGATACAGAAAAGAATTTGTTAAACCGGATTCTAGGTTTCCCATATCTTCTTCCATATTGTTGACCATTTGCAAGGCTATAGATTCTGTTTGCTTTTCGCCATTTGAGGCTTTGCTATTTAAAGTGGCGTTTAGCCTTTGTTTTTTTGGCGCTTTTCGAATATCTGAAGTATTGCCAAAAAATACTTCGTGTATTTAAGGTTTAATGTTCACGGACTTAAAAATTTGTCCTGATTTTATACAGATTTATTTAAAACGCAGCAAGACAGATCAAATTGGAGGTGGCCGCTGGATCACGCTTCATCCTTTGCATGGTTCTTTGGTTTGCATTGTTTCTCTTCTGTCCGAGTATTTAAAAGTACGCCCTGCTGGCTCTTTGTTGCTGCTTCATATGTCGGGTCTTCCTCTTACCATTTACCAATTTAATTCGGTTTTGAAACGTTGTTTAGCACGTGCGAATCTTCAACATCTTCGCATTACATCTCACTCCTTTCGTATCGGTGCTGCCACCGAAGCTGCATTATTAGGTTTCCCTGCTCCAATTATTAAACGTATTGGGAGGTGGGATTCGAACTGTTTTCGGAGTTATGTGAGGCCTAATTTTATCATTTAACTTGCAGGTTGTCGGAAACATATTTGGATTCTCGGTCATTCCTTCATATTCTGGGCCTCTCGTAGGGCAGCTCTGAGATGCTATGGTTCGAACCTTGGTCTGGATATGGATGAATTTCAAGTTTGGTGGTTGGGTAGGAGGGGCATGTTATGTGTGGATTTGAATGATTCTTTGCCAATTTTAATGTCTCATTGGCCATCCCCTTCTATTATTATTTTGCATTTAGGCGGTAATGATATTGGGTCTCGTACGACTTTGGATATCATTTCTGCTCTTAGATTGCAATTTTTGAGGCTGCATTCTTTATTTCCACATTCGGTTTTAATTTTTTCGGAAATTATCCCCAGACTCAGTTGGCATTTAATTCCTGTGCTTAAATTTTGTAAAAATATCCGTAAACGTATTAATAGATCTTTGGAAAAAAATTTGCGTTCGATTAATGGTTTTTCGTACAGACACGTTGACTTAGAGGGTTACTTGCCTGGTTTCTATCGTCCAGACGATGTTCATTTATCGAATATTGCATTTGATATTTTTAATTTGGGGCTTCAGAATAGTATTGAAATGGCCACGGTTAGGTTGGTGGGGTGCCAGGCTCTTGTTGTTTGAGCCTGGCTGGTGGATATTGTATGTTTATGTTAATTAACTTGAGCAATTAATGCTGAGTTAATATAAATATAGTTTATTAATATTATATATGTTATAAAATATATATATATTTATGTATAATATATATATACAAATTTTAATGGTTATATCAATAAAGGGCCGTGGCCAATTTTCAAGCCATTATTCTAAGTCTGGTCTCTTTTATTTATGTTTCTTATTTATATATTAGATATATGTTTTTTCTGCTGATGGGTTCTGTCTACGGTCCCATGAAGGTTTGGGGGGGCATTCATTGCTCCACCAACACCTATGGGATTGTGACAGACCAATCAATACATAACAAGTTGGTATTATATGCTCATTTGCATATTTGAATTTGATTGGTCCGCTTTAAAATCAACTGTAATAACGGTTATTGCATTTTTGTTTGAATTTATCTAAGTAATAACTGCGTCAGCAGTTAATCTAACGGCGGGGACAGAAGAGGAAAGTTGTCCCGCCCTCCCTACCCCTATATTTACCCTATGTCACGGTCCTTTTTTGGATATCTTTGTACTTGATACTTTGATGTCAACTTGAGTGGTTATAACTGAGTTGATGATATATATTGTGGTTGTGGATATTGTATGTTTATGTTAATTAACTTGAGCAATTAATGCTGAGTTAATATAAATATAGTTTATTAATATTATATATGTTATAAAATATATATATATTTATGTATAATATATATATACAAATTTTAATGGTTATATCAATAAAGGGCCGTGGCCAATTTTCAAGCCATTATTCTAAGTCTGGTCTCTTTTATTTATGTTTCTTATTTATATATTAGATATATGTTTTTTCTGCTGATGGGTTCTGTCTACGGTCCCAAATAATTTACATTTCTTCACACAAGATCCTCTCGAAACATTGAAAATGTTGGAAAGTTATTTGAGCTGCAGAGAGCATTGTGATTGCTTTAAATAGTCCTCTGTTTACCACCACTTTCTGCTCTGCTGCTGGAATTACCAACAAGTAATCAAAGGTTACTGTAGAAGGCAAATATGAAGGATATAATTTATTTGCGAGTTCTACAGTACAGTGCTTTGGTAGTGCATTTCTTAGTACTGGTAACATCAGCAATCCTGTTGCTGGAAAGGGTTTATGTCCCAAACATTAGGCTGAATTCACAAAGCTGAAGCATCATATCAAGGATGAAAAGTAAATTATTAAGTCCTCAGTCGCATAGCTGAGAAAAAAAGGAGCGTGCCTGCGAAATTTGTGCCCGCTTAGCTTAGCTTGAATGAGAAGGCCTGGCTCATAATCGGTATTCTAATTCGTCTCAAAGGTGTTCAGAGATAAAGTTAGGTCTTTATGCAGGCCACTCAAGTTCTTCCACACCAAACTCATCAAACCTGGCCTTTAGAAAGCTGTGATTGTGTACAGGATCATGATGAAGCAAGAAAGGGTCTTTCCAAAACAGTTGACATAAGGTTGGAAGAATGCAGTTGTGTCTCAAAGGTGTTCAGTTGAGTTATAGTTAAAAAAAAAAAGTGGTGGAACTTCCATGCTACTATGTTACTATGGGTACATTTCTGTAGAAAAAACAGGTAAGTAAAAGGCTGCTTAATTTCCCACGTGTAGTAATCAAAAAAAAAATAAATAAATAAACTAAAAAAAGTGTGAAGCGCTACAGAATGTTTGAGTGACCTAAAGGGGTTCCATGATCCCAATTGTACCTGTGTGCACTAGAGTGCACCTACAAATGTGAGTGTGATTATTTTTATTTAATAGAGAGCAACTTTTTATACAGTTCAATACTATGTTAGTTTTCTCCTGCTTTTATGACACATGTTTATAAGGTACACTGTCTAAGGTAAACAAGAGTCCAGGAACCATCAGAGAAGCAGCTGACCGCTGGATATATACCCTTGAGGGAATGCTATTTTAGACCCCTGTCAGGGTCTTCCTGGGAGGTGAGCGCATAGCTTGACCAGTCGAGGGCATTTTTGCTTCTTTTGTTGAGATAAACACAAGATTTGCACTGAAGTTTATTATCAAATCAGGGATTATCCACATGGAGTGTATGGGCATGTGTACTAAGTGAATGGACTTGATTTAATGGTCACTTCTTCACAAGGACTTTTATTCCTACATATATAGGATTGCAGTGTTATATGGTCATTTCTACTGCATGTTGCTTTTAAGTAAATGTTCAATGGTTCACCGATTGTGATATGTCACTATAAAGGAATATGTGCCATATTACCGTTTTTTATTCCTTTTAAACATGAGGGGTCATCTGATCACCATTATTTTCAAGCTAATTTTTTGTCATCATAATTTATCACGAGCCTGCACCATATTTGACTTTTTGTGCTAGCTGGATAGGTATCGCTTCACACTTTTTTATTTATTTTGGAGTTGAAGTTCGTTTTTTGGGGAGGCTACTCGAGTTGCTCCATAACAAACTCATTAAACTATGCCTTTTTTAAAGTCGGGTTTGTGTACAAGGACAAGGACTTTTCCAAACCTTTTGGTGCAACTTTCCAACATTTCATTGTGTGCTGCTGCATTGAAAGAACCCTTCTTTGAAAATATCTGAACGCAATAGTTTAGAGGGGATGTCTACCTACTTTTGGCCATATAGTAAGTGTAGGGCTCCGTTCACATCTAGGCATCCCGGATCACGGGCAGGATCACTGCAATTCTGCCCAGGATCCTGAATCAACACAAAACACTTGTGATTCCCATCACTTCCAATGGCACCAAGATCACAGAACGGTTTTGATGCTAATGGCGTCCAACGAATCGTGGTAAAATCATGCAAACAGAATCCAGAACTTGTGTAAAAATGAAAAGTGCGCTTATTCTGGGTGTATAAAAAATGTATACTGAAATGTATAGGATGTATAGGATGTATTGATATACAAATATTCTCTGTTATTTGGTTCACAAAAACAAAACAGAAATTATAGTGATAAAAACTATAGTGCATAAAATAATCATATATCAGTCCGTGAAAAACAGAATAAATCCTCTTGCTGAAATATAGGTGAATAAGTCAACCAAAACCAATGCTGTGAAAAAAGTCCAAAGCTTGCAAAAGGAATGGGTGAAGATAAATAAATAATCCCACCACCAAGTGAAATTCCTCCTTACCCGACGGAAGAAGGTAAGTGCTAAAATGATGATCCAACTGTCCACAATGCTAAATCTTAAACTGGGTCACCTCCAAACGTGAGCAAAACCTCCAGTGCCACAAAGGCAAACCTGGTCTCTTACCAGAAATCAGCAGCAAACAGACTCAGCAATTACTGTGGCAAAGCAGAAAAACGATGTTCCTTCCTCCCTTATAACAGGCAGGTGGCTTTTCAGTTTCCCCAATTTGACTCCTCCAGCAACTTCCCTCGCCTCTCCGCTCTACACTCTCCGAGAAAAGAGCGTACGCAGTACTCCCACGTTTGGAGGTGACCCAGTTTAAGATTTAGCATTGTGGACAGTTGGATCATCATTTTAGCACTTACCTTCTTCCGTCCGGTAAGGAGGAATTTCACTTGGTGGAGGGATTATTTATTTATCTTCACCCATTCCTTTTGCACGCTTTGGACTTTTTTCACGGCATTGGTTTTGGTTGACTTATTCACCTATATTTCAGCAAGAGGATTTCTTCTGTTTTTCACGGACTGATATATGATTATTTTATGCACTATAGTTTTTATCACTATAATTTCTGTTTTGTTTTTGTGAACCAATAACAGAGAATATTTGTATATCAATACATCCTATACATTTCAGTATACACATCACCCATAGGTGATTTTTTATACACCCAGAATAAGCGCACTTTTCATTTTTACACATATTTAACACCATTCAGTTGCAGCTATTCACACACCAGCGCACCGTTTTTTTCTTATCAATAGAATCCATCACTTCCAATGGCACCAAGATCACAGACGCTAAAGGCGTCTAACAAATCGTGGTAAGATCATGCAAACAGAATCCAGAACTTATTTTGAGCAACAGGTGTCCCGCAATTCTGTTTGCACCATTTTACAGTGATTTGTCAAGCGCGATCGGGGTGCCATTGGAAGTGATGGGGATCGCAAACATGTCCGGCAATTTGTGTTGATTCAGGATCATGGGCGGAATTGTCACGATCCAGGATGCCTAGATGTGAATGGAGCCTAATAGTTTGGTGTCCACAATCATTTGGCCGCATAATGTAGCTTTGTGAAATTAGACTATTTTCTCTTCAGTTATACTCAGCTCTTACAATGCTGAACTCTGTAGCGGTGAAAAGGAAAATAATGTGAAAAGAATACAACACAAAATAATTAGGAAAGTTACATAATACAGAGCTGGCAGGAGGAAACAACAACAAAGTATTCTGTGTTGGTGCTCTGCTGCATTACAAATCAATTAATCAACATGCAGAACTTTTTTAAAGGCTGGCAATGGACCAGTGATCTATAACTAGGCCCCTAATCTGAGAATTGCTCTCATCAAAGGGAAGCCGCTCACCAAAGGCTGTTATAGAGAAAACATTTTTTCTTAACTAGACAGAGAGAACGCAAAGACATCCAATGACAGACAGTGGGTCATGGCGGATACATTTTATACATTCTTATAACTATGGGCTGTAGACTGAATATAAATAGAATTCAGTACCTTATACAGAATATAAATTGCATCATAAACTATAAGACCCAAGACAGCTCTTTAATAGGTTCTTAAAAAAAATATATGGTTATTTAAAGTTCAAAATATAGGGCTTTCGGTACAATTTGCTAGAAGCTGCAAATTTGCTACAGATAGATTAGGCCTCCTGCTGGATGCACATCTGTTTCAAAGTTAGAAAAAGAGGTTTTAGGAAGTACTAGTACAACCCAATTTTTCTGGCTACCACTATCTTAATTGCTTATCCAGTGACACAGCATTGGACACTACTTCCTAACATCAGCTGTAACAGGACACGTGGGTGCTGGATGATGATAATGAGCTGATTAGCTTGCACTTTTCAACATAACAGCTTAGAATAGTCAGATAAATGTGAAAAAAGAGCCTACAGCTCCTCCTGAAGCTTTTAAACAAATGCAGCCATCTTTTCCATGTCAGAGACTAACAAAAAAAAAAAAACATTTTATGCTCAGGGGATCAGTCATCACAACTGGAACTAGGATGGAAGAAGATTGCAAGGTCATGGATTGATGTGTTAATGTGTGTTACCCACTAGAAAAAAGGAACACTAAATCCTTCTCCACCTGGAAGATGTATAGAACATTTTTATTATTTCTTATCTGCTCAAAATTAGGCTTTAAGGGGGGCGTGGCTTGCGCGCGTGCTGAATGGACGCTTGAGCTGAGAGCTCTCTGTACCCGGCCGAATCTTTCCCCAGCATAACCGAAGCACAGCGGCTCCTGATACTCGGCACATACCGGACTCTCTGACTGAACACATCGGGATGATGATTACCCGCAAAAGGAAGGATGAGCAGGGCCCGAAAAAGCTCACGGCCTTCTTCTTTCCCCAGCAGCTTCCCCCTGAGAGGATCCAAGATGGCGCCGCGGCGCGCCATGACGGCGGGAGTCCTGCGGCCTACACAGATCTCCCTGATGCGGCTACAGCGACATCGCCTGAGGACTCCACATCGCTACCCCCCATGCCGGATTCATCGCCTGCTACGCCGGTGACTGGTAGCCCAGCGAAGTCTAGGATGCGCATGGACCCTATTAACGCTTCCGGGATTGCTGTGAGTACCTCCTTTGCCTCTATGCATACTATGTCTGCACTTCAATCTTCTATTGCTGCGTTCCCCACTACGGGCCAGCCTGTGCTGGACACTACAATGAAGAATATGCTAATGACTTTCCAATCTTCTCTTATGGCTAATCTTACCAGCATAATGGACAGATTTGCAGGTGAAATGAGGCACATGGGCAGCAGGGTGTCACATATTGAGCATGGTATGCAGGAGTGTGCTGAAACTGTAAATGACCTTGTTGATGCTTATCAGGAGCAGAGGGAGGACACGGATTGGATTAAATCCAAGATAGCGGATTTAGAAGATCGTTCGCGCCGCAACAACATCAAGTTGCGCGGCATACCTGAATCAGTGCAGCCGAACGATCTTCTCCAACATGCGTCCACCATTTTCACTACCCTGGTCCCAGAGCTGACTCCCATTGAATTGACTATTGACAGGATACACAGAATCCCTAAACCCCGCCACCTAGAAGATTCTGTGCCCAGAGATGTGCTTTTACGCATGCACTTTTATCCTGCCAAGGAAAAAATCCTTAAAGTCTCCAGGCAGCTGGGAACGCTACCTGATCCGTATGCAGAAGTGCAACTCTACGCCGACTTGTCTCAGCATACACTGCAACAACGGAGGCAACTGAAAACCCTCACAAAGGCTCTCTTCAATCATAAAATTATGTATAAGTGGCGCCATCCGGCGACTTTAATGGTCACTCACAATGGGATCCCGCACACCATATCCACCATAGAGGGGGGGATGCGCCTCCTCCACTCCTGGGGTATCATTCCGGATCCCCCGAGGAACTTTCATGATGGCTCCCAACATGCTTCCTCAGCTCGCTCAAGAGCTCATCAGGGACAAGGACGCCAAAATCATCGTCCATGACATGCTGTGCTTCCTTAACTCCTCATCCACTAGCCCGGCCGGGCTACAGTTCTTTCTTTATTGTGTTACAGTAACTGGTTTCTCCACACCAGTGGAAGTCCCCTATCTCTTGGTCAGTAGGCCTTTTCGCAGGATACTCCTACTGCCTCTCAGAGCACATTGTTGATTCAACCATTCAACTAGCCTAGTTTGAGCAACCTCGGTCGGTTGCCCACCAAGAGGAATATTTCATAATTGTTGTTCTTTTTATTGTTTACCTTTATTTTTGGAATACTCTACATTTAGTGCCTTCTCAAGTCATCGGCAGCGAATCTCGGAACTAGCGACAGCAGCTGAACTCTCCTGCCTTTCTGGACACCCTTCTACACCTGGAATCCTCCCTAGTAGAGCAAGTTCAGGTATAAGCCAACTGTCATTGGGACTTCAGGTACTGTTTTCATCTCCTTTGTCATACCCCTTACTTCAATCACTCTCTTCTTCTAGGCATGTCTCTCAATGTTCTTTCTCTGAACGCCAGAGGCCTCAACCACCCAGCAAAAAGGTCCTCGTTATGGAAATCGGCTCTATCCTTTCAGAGTGACATAATATGTGTGCAGGAAACGCATTTTTCCCAATCCGCAACCCCCAAATGCTCTCATACCCACTTTCCCCACATTTATCTGGCGTCAGGCAAGAAAAAGCGTAAAGGGGTTATGATAGCCATCAACCAGTCCTTGTCATACCAACTGCATGACGCTATTACTGACCCAAAAGGTCGTTACATCATCCTCCGGTGCATTATCGACAATCGCAACTTCACGCTGGTTAATATCTATGCGCCTAATACTCACCAGATGGCCTTTATCCGATCGATTGTGGACAAAGCTAAATCCCTCCAATGGGGATATTTACTTATGTGCGGTGACTTTAATTTGGCTCCTGACAGTGCTATAGATACATCTGCTTCTCCTAAGAAGCACAATTCTTCCCTGTCTAAGTTTTTGTGGGAATCTGACATGTATGACGCGTGGAGGTGTTGTCATGCAGGGGAGAGGGATTACTCTTACCTTTCCCCTCGTCACGGCACCTACTCGCGTATTGACCTGTGTATTACTGACAAGCATCTTTTGGATCATATATCATCTATCGAGCTACACACTGCCACCTGGTCGGATCACTCCCCCTTGCGCATATCGCTTGCCTTAGGTGATCCTAAGTTGCCCACATTCGTGTGGAAGCTGCCTGGCTACCTTTTAAACAACCAGGGCTACGTGGCGGAGATCCAGAAACAACTAGAATGCTTTATTACTGAAAATGCTTTGCCGGATATGGACCCGGTGACAGTGTGGAACGCTCATAAAGCTGTATTACGTGGTTTGTTCTTACAGTTGAGCGCTAGGGAACGGAAAAGGAGAACGCAGCATATGGATACTCTTACCAACAAACTAGCGTCCCTGGAGGCACAAAATAAGACAGACCCTTCCCCAGTCCTCCAAGCTCATATTTTTGCGACTAGACAGGAACTTCGGACTTTCTTGCTGGAGAAATACAGTTTCTCCCTCAAGAAATGGAAAGCCAACACTTACGCTACTAGCGATAAAGCCACCAAGGCTATGGCCCTTCGAATTAAAGGTCAGCGGATCAAATCCAAAATCCCTTGCATGACTCATCCCACGACAAAAGAGAAATTGCTTAAACCTACACTTATAGCCAATGCTTTCAGTTCTTACTACGAATCCCTTTATAACCTTAAAGCAGACCCCTTTACCTTTCAACCGACCCCTGCGGATATTGACGACTTTCTCGCACAAATTGAACTCCCTTCCCTGACACCCCAATATATTGAATCTTTAAACAGACCCTTTTCCGACTTAGAAATCAAGACTGCTATAGCTTCACTTCCCAACATGAAATCACCTGGACCGGACGGATATTCTGCGGATTATTATAAGAAATTCTGTGACACCTTGACCCCCCTATTACGAACTGTGTTCAATTCTGCTGCCTCCTCCTCATCCTTCCCGAAGGAAATGTTGAGTGCATTGATTGTAACTCTACCTAAGCCTGGGAAGGAACCTGATCAGCCTCAAAATTTTAGACCCATTTCCCTATTAAACATAGATGTGAAGATTTATGCCAAAGTTATAGCCGCCAGACTAGTGGACCTTCTTCCCCAAATTATACATAAAGATCAGTCTGGTTTCACTAAAGGACGACAAACGTCGGACGCAACAAGACGTGTGATAACCGCTATTCACCATGTGGGCCTCAGTGGGACGCCTTCTCTGCTCCTTTCTTTGGATGCAGAGAAGGCGTTCGATAGGGTCCACTGGGGGTTCCTATCGGCCGTCCTTCAAAAATTCGGTTTTCGCGGATTTATTCACGATGCCATTATGGCATTATACTCCACGCCCTCAGCTGTAGTCCGTACAACGGAAGCTATTTCTACTTCGTTTAATATCACTAATGGCACTCGGCAGGGATGTCCACTCTCCCCCCTAATATTTAACATGATTATGGAAACTTTAGCCACACACATCCGCTCTAATCCCAAAATATCTGGTATACATATGGGTGATCAACATCATAAGATCAGTCTTTTCGCGGATGATGTGATTCTTATGGTATCTGAACCAGCTACGTCCCTCCCGGAAATTCAAAGGATTCTTCAGTGGTTTGGTAAAGTCTCCTTTTACAAAGTCAATGAGTCCAAGTCCAACATACTGGGTATTGGCATCAATGCCACAATGCGTAACTTATTACAACACCAATTCCCGTATGCGTGGACAGATCAAAGCATTTCTTATCTTGGCGTGCAACTGACTGCATCTACAAAAAAGTTGTTTCACCACAATTTCCTCTTGGCTCGCACTAAATTGCAGGACAATCTCAAGCATGTGGCTTCCTTTGAATTCTCCTGGATGGGTCGTTTAGCCGCGTTTAAAATGATGTATTTTCCCCAACTACTGTACCTTTTTCGTGCCCTTCCGATCCCCCTCCCAAAGTCATATCTTAGCTCCCTTCAGTCTCTAATCTCCAAATACATATGGCAAAACAAAAAACCTAGATGTGCTCATGCTAAACTGATTAAACATCGGTTGGCGGGGGGGGCGGGATACGTGGACATCTCTGACTATTACTTGGCATCAGTATTGGCTCCATTGCAAGATTGGTTCAGGGAAACCCCTAATACATTGTGGAGTGCGATGGAGGCCACATACTGCACCAGACAGAAATTATCTGATTGGTTGCTGGCGACTACCCTAGGCACCAAATTGCCCTCCTTTCTCCCTCCGTTCATGACTGCTGCAGCTAGGGCGTGGAGAACCCTGGTAACGCAAGATAATTCAGCTTCTAAATGTACCCCACTCAATATTCCACTGTCGACATTACACTCGCTTATACCCCACATTGACGTTTCTGCTTGGCTAGTTAAAGGCGTTACCCATCTTGGGGACTTATATGAAGGCCCCAAACTGATTCCGTTTAGCACACTACAAGCGAAATTCGACCTTCCCAGATCCGCTGTATTCACACATCTTCGGGTGTCACACTTCCTTGATTCCGTGCACTCCGGGCCCGTGACTGTTCCTTCCCAGGCTTGGCAGTTCCTGTCAGATTCAGGGCACTCTAACCAGAAAGGAATAACGGTCTTTTACAATCTTCTCCAGGGTAAGACTTTCTTCTCCAAGTCCGTTCCCCACGTTCAATGGGAAAGGGATATTGGTCGAGAATTTACTGACAAGCAATGGAGCAGGGCTATCCGCTCCATCTATTTGGCTACCAGTTGTGTCAAATTGTGGGAGTTACACATAAAGTTTTCCCTCAGGTGGTATCTCACGCCTTCCAGGATATGCAAGTTCGACCCCCAAAACGACGGTAAATGTTGGCGTATGTGTGGACACGACGGTACACTTTTTCATGTCTTATGGAGCTGTCCGAAACTTGCCCGTTACTGGGCCCAGGTCTTTGATTTATTGGACGAAATCTTACACTGTCGACTTACAATCAAACCTGGTCTTGCACTGCTGAATCTAGAGATTGAGCAGATTCCTACCCCCTACAGAAACGTTACGACTCACATTCTTTTAGCAGCCAGACTATCTGTAACACGCGCTTGGAAACAACCTGAACCACCAAATTTTAAGGGAGTCATTGACCTTGTCAATACTCATCACACATTTGAAAGCTCAATTTCCCTCAAGAACCATACTAGGGCTGCTGTTGATGCTCGTTGGAAACCGTGGTGTGACTGGATGGAGCATTTGACACCAAGTTCTGGTTCACTATAAATACCTACCTTGACTTGTTTCCTACAGTACTTTGAGAGGATAGGAGCGACCACCCAATTACACTCCTCGCACCTGGGCACAGTTTAGTTCCCGTTAGGGGTGCCCAGGGGCGAGGAGCTACGCTAAGCTTTGCCTAGTATATTGGAGGTTACTGTGCATGCTCTAGAAGTGTGTCCTCATGGGCTCTAATACGACGTGTATGACAAAGGTGTAACATCTTTACGGTGTTCAGAAAGGCGAGGAACCCTGTATGCTGTTTATGCATTGTCTAATTGATCCAGAATGTTGTTGCTATTTCATGCTGTCTCTATCTAGCTCCTTTTACTCAAGTTGAACGTATACCCATTCACTACCACTGACATGCACAATGATCTATTACTGTTGCAAGTGTTATGACCGTTGATATCTCTGTACCATCTCTATTACTTTATTTACATTGATGTATGTACCCCTGCTATGAGTACGAAGGTGGTAGCTTGTACGCTACTTGTTTTGTTTTGTATTGTTTTGAAAAATTCAATAAAAATAAGTTGGAAAAAAAAAAAAATTAGGCTTTAAAATATTGAAATTAAAAATGAATATATAGTGTATACTAGCCTCAATCCAAAGCACCTAGCGTGGTTCCGATCTGATCTTGTCCCCTTCTACTATTATTATAATGAATTACTTCTGACAGCCTAACTCAACACCAAGAAAACTCAGAAGATGGCCCCAACCCTTCTCCCCCCTCCAACACACAGCAGGTAATTGACAGCCTCAGTTGTGCATATTTCCCTATGAGTAAGTGTAGAAGAGGGTGTGCTGTTCCCTCCATTTTGGTCTCCGATCACTCTGAGCTCTCCTGTCTCGGCAAATCCTCGCCTTCTGCTTTCTGGAGCTGAGAAAAACCCTTTTATCTATGTGTTTTAGAAGTCTCTAGAGACCAGAGGGCTGCATACTAACAGGTACAACTTATTTAGGAGGAATTGTTGCATCTCTGTGTATTACCAGGGGCTAGTTATTTTAGTGGGAATATGTATATAAGGTTTTATAACCACTTTATTGATGAGGGTTCAGAGTTTTACAGTTAGGTGACCAGATTTTCAAAATGAAATCCAGGGTACCCTATTGACCATATTCACTTTTAACAACACACACAAAATAATGCATTTAGCCCCCATTCACACTGGGGCGACCTGTGAGGCGACCTGGTCGCCTCACAGGTCGCCGCAGGTCGCCTCCCATAGGGAAGCTGCGGACCCGTTCTGATAGGAGCGACACAAGTCGCTCCGACTCAGAAAAAGGGTCCGGAGCTTCTTTGGGGCGACCAGGAGGCGACCGCCATAGACTTCAATGTTACGAAGTCCGTGGCGGCCGCTCCGAGGTAGCGGCGCGCTGCTCGCACCGCGACCTCGGAGGTCGCGGTGCGAAGTAGCGTCGCCCCAGTGTGAATGGGGGCTTATTTGTAGCCACAGCTACCATATCATGGCCGCATTTTAGCACACCCTCAAGCAATTGGTCACAAATGTTTGGAACATGAGGCATACATTCAAGGTATAAAGTCAATGTAAACAGTTTTCAAAGAAGAAGCACCAAATTATGCAAGCACAGTTAGGAGGGATGCATTAGGAGAGTATCAGAAAGAAAAACGCATTGCAAAACACACCTCCTAACAAATGCCTGGAGGCGCAGCTAATACAATGTTAAGGTAAAATAGGCCCCAGAACTCTTCAGACATCAAATAATGAAAGATGTTTTGTCAAAAAGTGAAAAACTTCTTCTATAACAAGTGTAGCACTGCCCCCTTAAGAGCTGCTGGTTTTTCACACTTTTGAATTCCCCTGAGTTACCTGTAGCAACTGCTTGCAGAAGTCATAGCAGTTTACTTTCTTGGCTCAGTCAAGAAACAGTCTAGGGGGTTGTTGTTTTTGTGGTTGTATTTGATATTGGGATGGGAGAAGGGATGAGTGGGATACTCCAACAATTGAACTATTCACAATTATGAGGACTTCTAACTTGAGAATGCAGCAAGGCCGCTACTTCATCCTGCCACTTAATGAATCTGAGGTAAATGTTCCTTCTGGTATTTCTCTTAAGAGGACTCACCTAGTACCCCCTTCCCTCCACCGGCTGACACCCGTCCACTGACTACACTACTCCGGAGTGGTCCCCTTCCTGGGCAGACCCTTAGTCAAGATCCTCTGTACTCACGATACTGCTTTCCAGATTCTTGCAGTGCCTCAACTCCTCCAGTAAGCTCTCCAGGACCTCTGGGCTCAGCTCCATTTTTCTGGCTTACCAGGGTGACTGCCTGTGACCACACACCAACTACTTCAGAAAAAGAGGTAGCCGCCGCCCTCCTTCTGGGACTCTGCTTCCCGTCAAAGGCCTTGTGCACATGTGCCCCTGGCTTTTTATACCCCACCCCACAATGCGCCCAGACAGCAGTCTGTGCCAATCCCTGGGGCTGTATCAAAAGCCTGTGTCCTCATTGGCCAGGTTTCCTCCACTGTCCAATGTGCCTCCCCATTTTGCACAGTGGGGACACTCCCTAAGTCCATATGAATCACACACTGGGCACATTGAGCAGTCCTAACTCACAGATCCTGCTCCCTGTTAAGCAGAGTGCAAAATAGAATTTACCTGCTGCTCCTCTGATAGGCAGACAGAACCAAAAACTATACTAACTCTCTAGCACCTACCTAGGAGGGTGCTACACAAGCATGTCCATGGAGAAATGGTAATACTATTCTCCATCATTCTATCATTTTTTTACATTTTACTCTCAGTCTTTCACATTATTGTCTAATGCCACAAGCCAAAATTAGGACTCTTTTAGACATGAACTCTGGGACCTAACATGACTCACAATACAAACAAGTATTTATCATCACACATGCATCTCTTCCCAGGTCCATGAACAAGTCGGCATTTTCTCTACCTCCTCACCTCCCTCTCATAAGTTAGCACAAGCTGGGAGGGTGGATCAGAGGACATCCACAAATCAATGATTAGCAGGTGCTAACATGAAACCCGGACACAGCCGAGAGCTACTGCATGCACCTTCTAATCTTTGTCCAGCCAATGAAGGAGCCTGGGGCCAGGCATGGCATAACAGGGGCAAAATCAGGGACAATTTTTAGCGGGGGACAGCCTGCTGAACCAGGGACTGTTCCCAGAAACCAGGAACATCTGGTCGCCATATGTTACTGATGCCCAATTTCTGACAGGTTCTCTAGTTGTTCACTTTCATTTCAGATATAGTGTATATAAAGTTAAAAAGGTTAGGACCTCTGGTTCTTATTTTTACTGAAGAGATTCATGCTCTTGGCTTGTTATAGTAACCACTGCCATTGGAACTGAAAGAGAGGGAACATGCTAAATTCTGAGTTGTCACCAGAACTGGAATGGAGAGGAAATCTTTTGATGGGGATATTTTTTCTGGTGACACCTGTCTAAGAAGGAATGTTCTCTCACTTGATAGATTTGCTCTTACTTCCCATTGGATGAGATTTACTAAAAATGGTGCACACAGATTCTGGTGCAGCTGTGCATAGTAACCAATCAGCTTCTAGGTTTTATTGTCAAAGCTTAAAGTGATGGTGATAGAAATTCTATACATTTTGTACTCTAGCCAAAACATAAAGTGGAGTTCCAACCTAAAAAAAAAATAAATAAATAAATTAAAGTTTTAATACAAGGACACCTACTTGTCCAGGGATCCGGCAATGTCGGCACACCAAGCCAATTCGTCTATCGGCTTCAGGTGCAGGCGCCGCCATTGCAAGTAAGGGAAACAGCCGTTTTCATAACAGCCGTTTTCATACTTCACATGCGCGAGATAATTATCCCATTGTCTTCTGGGACACACACATGTCCCAGAAGTCAGTGAGGAGGAAGGAGGAGGGGCCAGACTTGACGTAGATCGCCGTGTTGCGATTTCACCAGGAAGTGGGAGTGGGTACCTGTCAAACTTTTGACAGGTACCCGCTTCCCTCCAAAATGTGCCAAATGTGGCAGTGGAGAGGGGGAGGGTGTGAACAAGCTGAGCCTCCCCTTTTGGGTGGATCTCCACTTTAAAAAAATTGGCATTATGCACTTTAAAGTTGTTTGGAACACTCCAAATAAAATCCAAATACAGTGTTAGATACTGCTAGATTTATCTTTTTAGTTTCTGTTTACCAAGGTTCTTTTTTTTTTTTTTCAGTAATAAAGGAGGTAACAATATTTCTGATACATGAATTTTCAGCATAATACAAGCCTCACATTTAAAAGACATTGCGTGACCTTATAAAACAAAATGAAATACAGTAATGGCTTTATGAATAGATTCCCCATCTTCACAACGCAGGACGCAGGATACAATTATTTGTGAAAGCCATTAATTTCAAAGTCCATCTACTGAAACAATTTGCATAACGGCTAAAATGCAGATCTATATTTACTAACTGAGCCAAGGACAGTATGATTGTTGCTGAGACAATAAAAAAACACTTTAGTATGCATGAGATTTCATCTCAGACACAGACATAGTCTTTGAAGCCGAAATTTGTATTTACAGCTGAAAGGTTTACATAAAGGCAGCCACATTTAAAATGTATTTAGAGAAAAAATATATATATTTTTTTTATTTGGGTAAAGTAGGGAAAGGTTAAAACTCCTATTCATTTATTTTTCGACGGTTACATCTCCTTGGGGAGATTTCCCTTTGCCTCCTATCCCAGATGCAATAGGAAGTGAGAGGAAATCTCTACAAAGGTAAATTCCCTTAGATACAGTGCCTTGAGAAAGTATTCGGCCCCCTTGAACTTTGCGACCTTTTGCCACATTTCAGGCTTCAAACATAAAGATATAAAACTGTAATTTTTTGTGGAGAATCAACAACAAGTGGGACACAATCATGAAGTGGAACGAAATTTATTGGATATTTCAAACTTTGTTAACAAATAAAAAACTGAAAAATTGGGCGTGCAAAATTATTCAGCCCCTTTACTTTCAGTGTAGCAAACTCTCTCTAGAAGTTCAGTGAGGATCTCTGAATGATCCAATGTTGACCTAAATGACTAATGATGATAAATAGAATCCACCTGTGTGTAATCAAGTCTTCGTATAAATGCACCTGCACTGTGATAGTCTCAGAGGTCCGTTTAAAGCGCAGAGAGCATCATGAAGAACAAGGAACACACCAGGCAGGTCCGAGATACTGTTGTGGAGAAGTTTTAAGCCAGATTTGGATACAAAAAGATTTCCCAAGCTTTAAACATCCCAAAGGAGCACTGTGCAAGCGATAATATTGAAATGGAAGGAGTATCAGACCACTGCAAATCTACGAAGACCTGGCCGTTCCTCTAAACTTTCAGCTCATACAAGGAGAAGACTGATCAGAGATGCAGCCAAGAGGCCCATGATCACTCTGGATGAACTGCAGAGATCTACAGCTGAGGTGGGAGACTCTGTCCATAGGACAACAATCAGTCGTATACTGCACAAATCTGGCCTTTATGTAAGAGTGGCAAGAAGAAAGCCATTTCTTAAAGATATCCATAAAAAGTGTCGTTTAAAGTTTGCCACAAGCCACCTGAGAGACACCAAACATGTGGAAGAAGGTGCTCTGGTCAGAAGAAACCAAAATCAAACTTTTTGGCAACAATGCACAACGTTATGTTTGGCTTAAAAGCAACACAGCTCATCACCCTGAACACACCATCCCCACTGTCAAACATGGTGGTGGCAGTATCATGGTTTGGGCCTGCTTTTCTTCAGCAGGGACAGGGAAGATGGTTAAAATTGATGGGAAGATGGATGGAGCCAAATACAGGACCATTCTGGAAGAAAACATGATGGAGTCTGCAAAAGACCTTAGACTGGGACGAAGATTTGGCTTCCAACAAGACAATGATCTTAAACATAAAGCAAAATCTACAATGAAATGGTTCACAAATAAACATATCCAGGTGTTAGAATGGCCAAGTCAAAGTTCAGACCTGAATCCAATCGAGAATCTGTGGGAAGAACTGAAAACTGCTGTTCACAAACGCTCTCCATCCAACTTCACTGAGCTCGAGCTGTTTTGCATGGAGGAATGGGCAAAATTTCAGTCTCTCGATGTGCAAAACTGATAGATACCTACCCCAAGTGACTTACAGCTTTAATCGCAGCAAAAGGTGGCGCTACAAAGTATTAACTTAAGGGGGCTGAATAATTTTGCAGGCCCAATTTTCCAGTTTTTATATTTGTTAAAAAAGTTTGAAATATCCAATAAATTTCGTTCCACTTCATGATTGTGTCCCACATGTTGTTGATTCTTCACAAAAACAGTTTTATATCTTTATGTTTGAAGCCTGAAATGTGGCAAAAGGTCGAAAACTTCAAGGGGGCTGAATACTTTCGCAATGCACTGTAATTGTTCCCATAACTGGTGCCCCAATTGAAAAATGTCCTCTTTGTTCCTGTAACAAGTCATAATTTTAGATTTAAAACATAAAAACGTGTTGTGCTGTAATACAAAATAATCATTAAATTTGTGTCAAAATAAATCATATATAAATCCCAATCCTAAATAAATTTTTACAAAAGATCATAAAGTCCAGTATAAATAAAAAAACAGAAAGTCTCTTAAAGAAATGTTGTGACAATAAGATCTGCTTACTAGAATGTTAGAACCCCCCAAAAGGAGGGGGAGCATAATGACATCACCGCTGTAACTCTTCTCTACGTGTTTTGTCCGAAGGGACGAAAAATGATATAATAATTTTAGATTGTCATGAGGTCACCTAGAGAGAGTGAATCTTCTCAGGGGTTACACAGACAGAAATACGGGGGTTCTAATCCTTCCCTGCTCTATCCAAAACTAACAAAACAGGTCCTATACACTTTAGATGATCTTTGGGTGATCTTTGGGATAATATTAACCCCCTTCCATCCCTCTTTCCCACAACCATCTAACTGATTGCTGGCCTGAAAAAAATAAACAAAAGCCATTTACGCTCACTTCAATTTGCTTTCTTATGATGCTGCAATCTAGAGCCTTCTCTCCTCTTCTGTTTACATCCAGTGGCATCCTTCTACCCGTGCGACAAGGGCACTTTCTATTGGCTGTCCAGCTGTGTAGTCCATTCAGGATCCTGAAGAGGAGTGCCTTCAGCGCAAAAGGTGAACCCAACTTCTTTTACTGCTTAGAGGCCAGCCTGTATCCTCCTTGGTTCCCTGCAATTAGTAGGGTGCCAAAACCTTGGAGTCCACACTTTCTTTACTGTAGTCCATCATCCAAACAATGGACCGCACACTGAAGATTTCCAACTTCAACTAAGGTTAATTCCAATGACAGCACACCGCTCACTCCCACCCAAAGCAATGCCCCCTTTGGGTAGGAGTGAGTACTGTGCTGTCATTGCAGTAAACCTTGGCTGGAGCTGAATGTCATTGGTGTGGCCCATTATTTGGATGGTGGACATCACTGTGAGAAAACTGTAGGGGACTTGCTGCTGAGAAATCATTGCTTAGTATCATTATTTAATTAAAAATACCATACTTTCTAGGTAGCTTGCCCTGTAATTAATTTTTTTTTTTTTTTGCAGCACTCATTCAACATAAATGTTGATAAAACATGGGGAATATGCTCCGCATGTATGGGGGATAAGCACAAGTATCACAATACAATTTTTGTAAATTAAATATCAATGATAAAATGAATGAGCTGCCAACACTTGATCCACGAATTAGATAAAACAGATCATCTTAAACAATAAAAACATATAGGTGTAGCGCTTGAAACGAAATATAGGAGAACTACACAGTCCTTAGATACAGACAGTCCATATATAAAACGTCTATATATAAAAAACTTCCAAGAGAGATAAAATTAGGTGCTCCTAAGGACACTCCAAACACCGATATCCCCGTGTAGGAAGTACCACCACCAAAGGTAAAGGTTGGCCTCTTACCACAGTAATTTGACCCCCATGACAGAGATCAAAAACAGCACATATCAACCTCCACTGGCAGATCCTGCACCAGCTCGCTTACTGATCACGTCCACTCCTCACAGATAGTAATGACATATAGAGAATGGAAACAACTGCCATAGTGTAGTACCGTTAAAGAACTTTATTGGACATAATCCACAAAGTGGCAACTCACATTTAGCTGAAGTTTGTATGGCGTGTGTAAATCAGGGTGTCCTCGAGGCTCGATTCCTGCCTAGAAAATGGCCGCCGCGTCCCCTCTGTAGTCTCAGCGTGACGCACCGCAGGCTCCTCCTAAGCGTTTCGTCAGAGACTGATGTCGTCAGGGGGTGTGGCCTGCGGTGAACGTCCACAATTTATGCGCTGACAGAAACGGATAGGCGGGGCAATAGACAGGTCCCGTATCCCGGAAGAAAGACACGTGTGTGTCAACGACCGGAACTGGCATATCACAAAAAGAGACATCCGGACTTAGAATGCGGTCCACATGCGTACCAACGTCCGGAACCAAACATTAACCGGATATCACATTAAGGGTCAATCAAGACCGATATTAACACTAATACGATATTCAGTGCAAAATATATTTTATGCCAATGGATACAACATATGTAAGCCCAATTGAGCTAAACACACAAGTCTCCATTAGCTTTGCTTGATTAGATGGTCACAATGGACCACAGTGGAAACCGGCGCCATCTCTCAGCAGAAATCAAAAAATCGGGAGACTCCGACTACACCGCCAGATACAACACTAATACATAAAAAATATTAACAATATTATCAATCATAAATCTAAAAATACATGGTCTTAAATAAAACATATCAAAAAGGCCTCTCAAAATAAAAAAATATATAATAAAATAAAAATACAAGCACATAAACTCATATTTCATATGCTTAAATGGTAACTACTGTACAGGCGATCTACCTTCAAACTATAGATTATGAATTATTGATGAAGGAATTGATGTCCCAATCAATGTTAAGCCCATGAGGGGCATAAGATTTGAGGCGATAAATCCAACTGGTCTCCAACTGGGAGATCCCTCTCGTCAGATTGCTGCCCCTCCAATTACCCGGGAATTTATCAATCCCCATAAAAATAGTGCCACTAGGATCTTTGTTATGGCAGAGGGCATAGTGCCTCGACACGCTATGTTTAGGAAAGGCTTTTATAATATTACCCACATGCTCATTTAACCGTACATGCAGCTTGCGTATCGTGCGGCCCAAACCACATGGGCAACGCAAAAGATACACGACATAGCGTGTAGAGCATGTAATGAATGGTCTAATCTTGTAATCCTGCTGTGTGTTATTAGAAAAGAAAGATTCAACTCTTCTGGATTTACAAGTATTAATCTTACATATTGCACATTTCCTGCATGGGTGAAAGCCTCCTCTTTGTTGAAAAAAGGAGACAGTCCTTGGGGGATCAACAATGTTCGGAGCAATCTGAAGTCTAAGTGCAGGTACACCCTTAAAGATGACTTTTGGTGTCTCAGGTAAAGCTGGTCCCAGAACACTATCATTTTTCAAAATATGCCAATGTTTCTGAATGATTTTCCTCACTGAGAAATGTTGGATTGAATAAGAGGAAAAAAACGCATGTTGGAAATAATCATTCCTTTTGCGTACACGCGGTTGTAAAAGATCTTCCCTGTTGCGATTATCCACCTTTATGAGGGCTTTCTCAAGCTCCTCTTCTTTGTACCCTTTCTCCAAAAACTTGGACTTCAGCACGGCGGATTCACGCAAAAAGTCTGACCTATTGGTACAATTCCTCTTCAATCTGAGGAATTGACTGACAGGAACGGATTTAAGCCATAACACATGGTGGCAACTAGATGTGTCTATAAATCCGTTCCTGTCAGTCTCCTTGAAAAATGTAGAGGTCTCCAAAGTACAACCCACCACCTTGATCTTCAGAACCAGGAAGTGAATCTCGGTCTTGCTACTTTCGTGCTCAAGCCTGATACCTCTATCATTGTTGTTAAGCGTTGAAATGAAAGTTTCTAAAGATTCAGCATCACCATCCCATAGGAGGAGGATGTCATCGATGTACCTCCGCCAGAGAATGATCTCTGGTCTAGGAACATCACCGATGACATCCTCCTCCCACTTGGCCATGAATAAATTTGCCATGCTGGGCGCAAATTTGGCGCCCATGGCCACACCCCTATTTTGTTTGTAATACGTTCCTTCGAACCGAAAATAGTTGTGGGCCATGGCATAGTCCAATAATGAAAGAATAAACTGGTTTTGGAAATTCAATAAGGTGCCCTGTCCAAGAAAATACTCAACGGCCTCCCTGCCATGCTGATGTGAAATCACTGTATAAAGCGATGACACATCTGCAGTGACCAGAGTGTAGCTCTCTTTCCACTCTATACTACTAAGGATGTTGATGACCTGCGTTGAATCTCTCAAAAATTAGGAAGTCTTGATTACCAAAGGCTGCAAAAAGGAATCAATGTACTTACCCAGCCGGGAAGTGACCGAATTGATGCCACTAACAATTGGCCTTCCGGGTGGGTTCGTCGCATCTTTGTGCACCTTAGGCAGGTAATACATGATGGGTACCTTTGGGGCTGATAGAACCAAGAAGGATTTCTCCTTCTTTGTTAGAAGCTTTTGCTGGAACCCATCTTCCACCAGTTCAATTAGCTTATTTTTGAAAGATGCGGTGGGATTCCCCCCAAGAGGGATATACGTATCCCGATCAGATAGTAATCTTTTCATTTCATTGTTATAGGATGAAGTATCAAGAATGACAATCCCTCCCCCTTTATCAGCTGGCCTTACAATAATATCTTTCCGTTCTCTGAGGGAACGTAGACCTTCATCAAACATACGTTTATGATGTGTCTTTGCAAGAGTCAGCTGATCCAAATCCCTGGCCACCGAGTCTCGAAAAACGGACAAGGTAGGAGCCAAAGAACCCGGAGGATTGAAGAGAGAAGCATTTGCAAAAGGGGTGTTTTTAACACCCATAATATAATTCAATCTGGAAGAGATGGGATTCCCAATCATGTGTCTTTTGATACTCATCTTCCACACATATTTTTGTAAATCGATAAATGAATCAGATTTTATTTTATAAAGGTCCTTAGTTTTGAACTCCTCTAGTTTTCCCTTTATAACATTGATCTCTTCATCATGTTTCTTTAATTTAAGCCTTTTCTTAGTTACCATAATTCTTAAAAGTTTAAGCCCTGCTTTATTAAAATATTGATACCATTCGTTGGTGCCCAGGATATCGCTCTGTGGTGCGACTTCCCAGCGCAGACTCCTGGGCACCATTTATTTTTCAAAAAATGCCACGTCCCACCCTGTATGCAATTCAGTGGTCATGATGTTCTTGAGTCTCAAAAACAGACCATTCATATCATCGGTGGGTTCATCAGATGCAGAAAAAATACCCTCCAAATTAATGGAATAAGTTTTCCTGAAATCAAAGATATCCATAGCTGGAATTCCGTGACAACCAAAAATTGATGAATATCAATAATATATATAAAAGACCCTAAAATATATACACACAATTGCGCAATCTGCTGCAGCACTAAGACTAATTCAGAAATGGATAAAACATGGGGAATATGCTGAGGATATGCTGAGGAATCGAGCCTCGAGGACACCCTGATTTACACACGCCATACAAACTTCAGCTAAATGTGAGTTGCCACTTTGTGGATTATGTCCAATAAAGTTCTTTAACGGTACTACACTATGGCAGTTGTTTCCCTTCTCTATATGCCATTACTATCTGTAAGGAGTGGACGTGATCAGTGAGCGAGCCGGTGCAGGATCTGCCAGTGGAGGTTGATATGTGCTGTTTTTGATCTCTGTCATGGGGGTCAAATTACTGTGGTAAGAGGCCAACCTTTACCTTTGGTGGTGGTACTTCCTACACGGGGATATCGGTGTTTGGAGTGTCCTTAGGAGCACCTAATTTTATCTCTCTTGGAAGTTTTTTATATATAGACGTTTTATATATGGACTGTCTGTATCTAAGGACTGTGTAGTTCTCCTATATTTCATTTCAAGCACTACACCTATATGTTTTTATTATAAATGTTGATAAAAATGTTCAAGATATGGATATTAATGAGTGAAAGCTCATATAAATATTTATATGGTATATGATTTAAAACAGGATATAAGCTGTGAAAGTCATATATTAATAAACCACATAATTATTATGAGCTATAGATCAGCAATCTATTTAAAGTCTGTTCTAATGACATTTTGTTTTCACAATCTACTTTATAGAATGACTGTCCATTGTGATTTATGGCTTTTAACCCTGTGGAACTGTATAGAGTACAAGTATTATCTCCTTTTTTTTTTCAGAAAAAGCAGAGAAAAGCTGAATTCAAGACAAAATAAACATAAATGATCGCAGTTGCGTATTCATAAAAAAAAAAAAAAGTTAACATTTTTTAAGCTTTTCATGTTTCCACTGTATAATAATGCACTTTATTAACCACTTTAATACAGGGCACTTTCCTCCCTTCCTGCCCAGGCCAATTTTCCCCTTTTAGCGCTGTTGCATTTTGAATGACAATTGCGCGGTCATGCAACACTGTACCTACACCAAATTTATGTCATTTTCCCCCCACAAATAGAGCTTTCTTTTGGTGGTATTTGATCACCTCTGGGTTTTTTCCTTTTTGCTAAACAAATAAAAAAAGACCGAAAAGTTTGGAAAAAAAAAAAGTTTTTTTGTTTATGTTATACAATTTTGTAAATAAATAAGTTTTTTCCTGCACTGATGAGCACTGATGAGACTGCACTGACAGGCACTGATGAGGAGGCACTGATGGGGTGGCACTGATGGGGTGGCACTGATAGGCGACACTGATAGGCAGCACTGATATGCGGCACTGATAGGCACTGATATGTGGCACTGATAGGTAGCACAGATATGCAGCATTGGTGGGCACTGATAGGCGGCACTGCTAGTCACTGATAGGCGGCATTGATGGGCACTGATAGGCAGCATTGATGGGCGCTGATAGGTGGCACTGACGGGCACTGATAGGTGGCACTGATGGGCACTAATGGGCACTGATAGGTGGCACTGGTGGGCACTGATCGGCACTGACGGGCAGCACTGATGGGCACTTATGGGAACTGATAGGCAGCACCGGTGGGCAATAATGGGCACTGGTGGGCGACACTGAAAAATGGCAATGATGGGCACTTGTGGGCAGCACTGATAGGGAGGGCACTGGTGGGCAGCACTGATGGGGAGGGCAATGGGGGGCTCCCTGAGCCCTGATTTCCATCCCTGGTGGTCATAGTGGGCATCCCTGGGGTCATAGTGGGCATCCCTGGGGTCATAGTGGGCATCCCTGGTGGTTCTAGTGGCACCCCCCCCCGGGGGTCTGCACTGGTAATCAATGATCTGATTACCAGTGCTGACCCCCCCCCCCTGTCAGGGGAGCCACCGATCGGCGCTCCTTTACTCATGCCTGTCAGGCACGAACTAAGGAAAGCCGATCAACGGCTGTTCCTATTTACTATGTGACCAGCCGTGATTGGACACGGCTGATCACATGGTAAAGAGCTACGTCAGTAGTCTCTTTACCGAGATCGGAGATGCAGGGTGTCAGGCTGACACCTCGCATCACCGATCGCCGCTCTGCGCGCCCCCGGGGGGGGGGGCAGAGCTGTATTATCCTGCCGCCGTCATATGAGGTCCGGTCAGGATAATACAACCACATTCCCGCCGTCAATTGCCTATAGGGCGGGCGGGAAGTGGTTAAACCTGAAGATTAATTTGGTTATATATTCCTTTACTCGTCCCTTCCCCGCATCCCCTCATCAACATGCTAATTACATTCTCCATTTTCATTACATACCGTATTTTAGTTGCAGTAATGTCATGATATGGTCTCTGTGCACCTCTATGCAACGTAGGCACATCAAGGCAGGTGAAAGAGGATGGCAGGGTGCTGTACATAGCTTCCTAAAAATAAATTACCCTGCCTAGGTACTCTTTTCAAGAGCCTTTAGCCACAATGCAAGTAATACACTGGCCTTTGAGAGAAATTATGCAAAGCCTAAAATGCCTTCATAAGAGGCTGTTAGTCTAGATGAGTGGGCATTCATTTGTTTTAGGACTGCCCCATATAATGCCCATGTGAGATGCTGAGCCTCTATGATTCAGGGGCCCATTCACACTAGATACTGCATGTAAATCTCACAGGATCGCACTGTGTGTTCCTGTGAGATTCACATGCATTTCTGCGCAGTGTAATTTCAGCCCATTCATTTTGACTGCGTCACACCAAAAGTAGTGCATGCACTACTTTTGAAAACGCACTGCGACCGGATCACATGGTACATTTGTACCATGCAATCCGGTCCAGGCAAACACATTGCATTTGTGACCTGCCTTTGGGGTGTAATTACCTTTGCTCTGATACCTGCTGCAGATCACAAGGGCAGTGGGATTCGAATGTGGTGTGGGAAATCAACACAGAACGTGGGTTTCTTGCACAGCATTCCAGGGTGATGGGCCCTAAAAGTAGGCAACACCGATATATCTGGGGCCGATATGCACTTTCTCCGATATATCGGAATCGGCCCCTGAGGTTACTGATATTGCCGATATTTAGGGAAAGTGCATGTACGGGGGTGATACCTGCATCTAGAGGCATCACCCCAGTACTGGTGTCCATAGCCGACGGTCTGCTGACTTGTAATGACAACCGATGCAAATTCGCTCAGCTGTCATTACAAGGAGGAGCGGGAGGGGACGTCTTCCCCCCTCCCGCCGCCTTCCACGGCTCGCCCGGGTCTCCCGTCCCACCGGGAGACCCAGGCATCCTACCTCCACCGCCACCACCACTGAAGAGAAGCCCCGGGTCTCCATGTGATAAAACCGGAAGTGATGTCATGACATCACTTCCGGGTATTCGTTGCCAAATTAAAAATCTGACAGCATTCAAAACAGCCAAACATGGCGTTTTGAATGCTTTTCAGTGCCGAGGGGGGGCTTTGGGTCTTTTAGACCCCCAGATTCCTACACAAGGAGTACCTTTAGAAAAAAAAGGATTAAAAAAAATGGTTTTACATGTCCGATAATATCAGTTGATATCAGCCGATACCAGGTTGGAAATTTCGGCAGTACACCCCCCCCCCCCTCACCAGAACACAGTGTACTGTGCTCTCAGCGAATGGACTGCCCACAGTCCAATGGCCAAAATATCGGTATCGGCATTAAAAAAACAATATCAGTCGATTTCTACCTAAAAGTACTGAAATCCAATGAGAGAAAGGTTCCGGCCAGGGACAGCAAGGTTGGGGAAGAAAGGCTAGATGATGCTGGATGTGTTCTCGTCAAGAAATGGGGCAGTCTCTAACTTAGTTGCTGCAGTTTCCAAAGCACACTGTAAAAAGCTCAAAGTGTACAGTGAAATCAGATTAAGTAATAAGAATACTGAAGAGGAACATGTACACAACTGTGCAAGACTGAAGGTAAGGCTGGAGTTCCATCAACGCCCGATTCACACTACGCAAGCACTACTTTTTGTTGTTTGGTGGCTGCAAACAAGCTTGAAGGATGTGTTTGGGGTTTCATTAACAATTAATGATACCCATGCATGTCTCATAAGGGCAGCGTGTGCTGTGTGGGAAACCAGCATAGAATTCACCTTTCCCACACCATGTACTAGTGTGAACTGGCCCTTTAGGACATTAATATTTATTTATTTTTATTTTTTTGCCTTCTGTACGAGGTATATTGGCCATGTAAAAAAACCTTTTCGTTTTTATTTTGTGGCAACATAATTGAGATGGCACCCGTAAGGAAGTCAACACTAATGTTTTGAAAAGCTTGGTTTGGCATGTAGTGGGCAGAGAAAGCAGTGCTAAATTATTTTTATTTAGCAGAGTAGAATCAATTTATATAAGTGACTAATAGCAGCACTTACTATAAAAGAGCATGAGTAGGTCATACCTTCCCTTTATCTACTGCTGTTGGCTGGGCAAAAGAGGTCTGTAGGCTCTCTGATTCCCTGATGTGGTGCCTGGTACCTAGTGATTACATTTCTCTGCTCATAGCCAAGTCATCATCAGGAGTCATGAAATTACCTCCAATAATGTTGCACAGAGCAGCCCCAATTCTCCTCTTTATAGGTCCCCCCCAAGTGCCACTCATTTATGTTCAGTCCCTAGGTTCGGCCCCACTCCCTCTTCACTGGCTCTGATTGACAGCAGCGGGAGCCAATAGCCTTGGCTCTCCTTCACAACGTTGCATTGTGATCGGGCTCAGCTATGTATTTAGTGGAGGCTGCAGAGGAAGCTGCATGCAGAAAAACTTTTCTATGCAGTAAGGTAAAAAATGTTTAGCCTTTAGAGCCACTTTAACCACTTGCTGACCAGCCGTCGCCTATATACGGCGGCAGGTTCCCGCAAATTGCCGTGCCTGTACGGCAGTCCACGGTAGCTATCCAGACCGTTGTTCTCTCAGTAATCGATGCAGAGCTCCTGTGTTCCTCCTATTTAGGAACACAGGTCTCTGTATTGACTTTACAAGCCCATCCCCCACACAGTTACAAAACACCCCCTAGGCTCACACTTAACCCTTTGATTGCCCCTGCTGTTAACCCCTTCCCTGCCAGTGTCATTAATACAGTAACAATGCATATTTTAGCACTGATTACAGTAGTAATATCACTGGTCCCCCCCAAAAGTGTCAAACATGGCAGTTAGGGATCCAATCTGCCCGCCTCTGATCGCTGATCGTTGCCACTACTAGTAAAAAAATAAAATAAATTAAAATGACAAAACTTTCCACTAGTTTGTAGACGCAATAACTTTTTAACAAACCAATCGAAATACGTTTATTGGGATTTTTTTTTTACCAAAAATATGTAGCAGAATACAAATTGGCCTAAAATTATGAAAAAATTAGATTTTTTTTTTTTTTTTTGGGGAATGTTATTTAGCAGAAAGTGCTATAGCGCAAAAAATACGAATTGCACAGGAAATCAAATACCACCTAAAGAAAGCTCTATTTGTGGGGAAAAAATGACATCAATTCTATTTGGGTACAGCGTCGCACGAACGCGCAATGCGCAATTGAGAGCTGGTTTGCTATGGGGGCACTCATGCACGCTTGTTCTCGAGTCAACCATAAGACACACCGAGTACAACTGGTCCCCACCCCCTGCTCCCTCCTCACTGGCTGTGATTGCCATTGTCTCCTGCTGCTGTCTCTAAGCCAGTAAGAAGTGAGAGAGCTGAGGCTCATGTGTAGGGATGATCGAATGGTTCGGGTCCACCATTGGTTCGACCTGAACATTGGGTGTTCGAGGTTCGGCCGAATTTAGAACTTTTTGCCCAAAAAGTTCGGAATTCGGCAACCAGAACCGCCCAAAATGCAATGCTTCAGGAAATGGGCTTTAAAAGCCTGTGATTGGACCAGAACCATTAGCAAAAGCCAATTGAGGGGGCAGGAGAATGCTAGGAATGTGATTGGAGTGACTAGGGGGTCCCTAGACCAATCATTAGTGAATACGCCCCCCAGTATATAAGATTGCCCCCGCCATATTCCTAGCATTGTTATACTGGACATGGAAGAGAATGGAAGCAGTTCTGTTAATTTTACTTTAAAAGTGTCATTTAGCTATTTTTAGTGTGAGGAAAGGGATATCTAGTGTAGTTAGAGTGCTCCTTTACACTTAAGTTAGCTTCAAAAATTGAGTTTCTGTAGGGAAAGTGTTAAGTGTAAGGAGACTGTAGTGTAGTGTAGGGTTAACTGGCAGTGACTGCTATGGCAGGGTGACAAAACCCTTCCATATCAGGGTGACCGCTATAGAGAAATGATCATTTCTCTGAATAGCTTCGTAACTGGAATATGGCTTCTCACCAGCCAAGCATTTTTTATGCTGCAGGGGCTGCCACTGCCAGTGCTTTTTTGAGGACATGTTTGATGTCAGACATGACATCTGAACATGTGTATAGGGGGTATATATAGACATATATGTCTGAATATATACCCCTAGACATATATAGGTGTGATAGTAGCAGAAATAAATGCTTGCGCTAATGAAATCATTTACAGGAATATATTTCTGCTACTATCACACCTATATATGTCTAGGGGTATATATTCAGACATGTATGTCTATATATACCCCCTATACACATGTTCAGATGTTTTGCCTGCCTCAAAAGAACCCAAAAAAATGCCAAAAAACGCTAGAGTAAAAAAAGAAAATGCCCAGGTGTGTTTTTGCTGGCATTTTTTGGGGGGTTTTGGAGGCAGGCAAAACATCAGAACTTGTGCACAGTACCACTATACACAAGTTCAGATGTTTTTCCTGACTGCAAAGAACCCAAAAAAATGCCAAAAAAAACGCTAGCGTCCAAAAAAAAATGCCCAGGTGTGTTTTTGCTGCCATTTTTTGGGGGTTTTTGGAGGCAGGCAAAACATCAGAACTTGTGCACAGTACCACTATACACAAGTTCAGATGTTTTTCCTGACTGCAAAGAACCCCAAAAAATGCCTGCTATTAAACCGGGAGAGAAGCTAACTACCTGTCCTGAAAGAAAGTGTTCTAATACAAACGATCTTTTTTTTCTGGTTCTGGACATGCTACAGAGCTGAAACTTCACATGTACACCTTTTAGACCCCCCAGATCTGAAATCCAAAAAATCAAAAAATCTCTTTTTTTTTTTTTTTTCAATAATTGCCTTTTTAATCAAAAATGACAATTTTTAAGAACTTGTTTTGTGTGATTTGGTGTCTGGGGGGGTCTAAAAGGTGTACCTGTGAAGTTTCAGCTCTGTAGCATGTCCAGAACCAGAAAAAAAGATCATATAGGTGTTAAAGTTAAAGGAGGGTCCCGACCCACATCCCTGTTCTACTGAAAAATTATCTTTTTTTTTTTTCATGGTTCTGGACATGCTACAGAGCTGAAACTTCACATGCACACCTTTTAGACCCCCAGATACTAAATCCAAAGTCAAAATCAAAAAATCTCTTTTTTTTTTTAATTTTTTAAATAATTGGCTTTTTTTACCAAAAATGACAATTTTTAAGAACTTTTTTTGTGTGATTAATAGTTAATGGGGCATGACCCAGAACCCTGGGCACTTTTTAGGGGCGTTTATTGGGTTTTAGGGCTTAAAAATTGTGTTTTTTGATTACCGAAGTTCGGGTCCCATTGATTTCAATGGGGTTCTGAAATCCGGGCCGAACTTTCGGGAAGTTCGGATGTTCTGGCCGAACCGAACTTTTCAAAAGTTCGATCATCCTTACTCATGTGCACATCAATGGACTAAGATTGGGTACAGGTAAGTATAAAGGGGGGCTGGGAGGGGGTGGAAGGTTTTTTTTTTTACCTTCGTGGATAGAATGCATGAAGGTAAAAAACCTTCTGCCTTTACAACCACTTTAATTACTCTGATCTAGTCAGGGTTGCTTAAAAGTTTTGTGTGTGTAGGTCTTCATAATGAATTAGTGCTGCAGTCCTATATCAGCATTACACTAAAGATTTGGCTGCTGCTCTCACACAGCATGTATCATTCCAGCTTTTCTGTGGTCAGACATACCCCTTGTACAATACTCCAATCAGCATGGCTCATGTTTCCGGAGCAGTGCTGTTGAGTGAATACCTGTGCAGCAGGTGGAACTGCTGGAAATCTGGACAGATGTACTGTGTTTGAGATCAACAGTCCGGATCCCCAGCATGCCTCCCCCTAGTTTGATACTGGGCTGCAGCACTGGCACAAAATAATAGTAATAATAGATCTACACAGACATCTGTCAGTTTATAGGCATCCATACTGCATCAGAGTAATAAAACAAAAGGGTTCATTTGGGCTTCATCCTCACTTCAGATTGCTTTAATCCAAAACACAGGACCACCATCTGTTTCTTTTGAATTTTAATCATTATTTTATCTCCACCATTAATGGCTCCTTTCTTCGTTATTCTCAGTTGAAACCTCACACAACCTCACAATTATCACCTATCAGAAGCTACTGAGTGATCATTTTCCTAAAATGACTTTTACACCTAAATACTGTTGTAGCACCCTGCTAGGTAGGTGCTAGTATTAGTGTAGAATAGGTTTTGGTTTCTCTGCTTAAAGAGGAAGTAAACCCTCCTCTGCAAGTTGTACCTATAGGTAAGCCTATGATAAGGCTTACCTACAGGTACTGTAAATATCTCCTAAACATTTACATTTGAAGTACTTTTCAAACAACATTCGTCAAGTCCCTGTAGTCATTATCAAAAATGCTTACAAGACTTTTTGTACGAATGTTGGTACGAATATCTACCAGTGAATGGCCAGCTTTACTGTCAAATTGCAATGTGTTACCTGAACCTTTGTCAATATATATATAACTAAAAGAGACACAACATTTATGCATGTTAATTTTTTCCTTAAATTAATTTTTTATTAAGTTAATTTTAAATTAAAGTTTAATATTAAGTTAATTTTTTATTGTATATATATATATACACACACTGTTCAAAAAAATTAAAGGAACACTTTGAAGACACTTTGAAGACACATCAGATCTCAATGGGGAAAAATATCATGCTGTATATCTATATTGATATGGACTGGGTAATGTGTAAGGAACGAAAGGATGCCACATCATTTGATGGAAATGAAAATTATCAACCCGCAGAGGGCTGAATTCAAAGACACCCCGAAATTCAAAGTGAGAAAATGATGCAGGAGCCTAGTCCATTTTTCTGAAATTTCATTGCAGCAACTCAAAACTGGTACTCAGTAGTTTGTATAGCCCCCACGTGCTTGTATGCATGCCTGACAACATCGGGGCATGCTCCTAATGAGACAGCGGATAGTGTTTCCTCCCAGATCTGGACCAGGGCATCACTGAGCTCCTGAACATACTGAGGTGCAACCTGGCAGCGTCGGATGGACCGAAACATAATGTCCCAGAGGTGTTCTATTGAATTTAGGTCAGGCGAGTGTGGGGGCCATTCAGTGGTATCAATTACTTCATCCTCCAGGAACTGGCTGCATACTCTCGCCACATGAGGCTGGGCATTGTCGTGCACCAGAAGGAACCCAAGACCCACTGCACTAGCGTAAGGTCTGACAATGGGTTCAAATATTTCATCCTGATACCTAATGGCAGTCAGGGTGTCGTTGTCTAGCCTGTTGAGGTCTGTGCGTCCCTCCATAGATATGCCTCCCCAGACTATCATTGTCCCACCACCAAACCTGTCATGCTGAAAGATGTTACAGGCAGCATAATATTCTCCACGGCTTCTCCAGACCCTTTCACATCCATCACATGTGCTCAGGGTGAACCAGCTCTCGTCTGTAGAAAGCACAGAGTGCCAGTGGCCGACCTGCCAATTCTGGTGTTCAATGACAATGCTGGGCAGTGAGCACAGGGCCCACTTGAGGATGTCCAGTCCTCAGGCCACCCTCATGAAGTCTGTTTCTGATTGTTTGGTCAGAGACATTCACACCACCTGCTGGAGGTAATTGTGTCGGGCTCTGGCAGTGCTCATTCTGTTCCTCCGTGCACAAAGGAGAAAATACTGGTCCTGCTGATGGGTTAAGGACCTTCTATGACCCTGTTCAGCTCTCCTAGAGTAACTGCCTGTCTCCTGGAATCTCCTCCATGCTCTTGGGACTGTGCTGGGAGATACAGCAAACCTTCTGGCAATGGCATGTATTGATGTGCCATCCTGGAGGATTTGGACTGCCTGTGCAACCTCTATAGGGTCCAGGTATCGTCTCATGCTACCAGTAGTGACACTGACCCTAACCAAATGCAAAACTAGTGAAAAACAGTCAGAAAAGATAAGTAGGGAAAAAAATGTCAGTGGCCTCCACCTGTAAAACCATTCTCTGTTTTGGAGGTTGTGTCTCTTTGTTACCCATCTAGTGCACCTGTTGTTAATTTCATTAACACCAAAACAGCTTAAACTGATTAACAATGCCCTCTGCTACTTAACGGACCAGATCTATATTCCTGGAGTTTAACTGACTTGATGCTATACTCTGGTTACAAAGTGTTCCTGTAATTTTTTTTGAGCATTGTATATATAGCAAGTTGGATCTTGTAATGTTGGCCTTAACCTTCTTAAAACTCTCTGCCACCCACCCTATCTTTCTGGGAGGGGCATCACCGATAACACCCTAGGCCTCAGCAAACATGCTGTGTCGAAGGAATAAACACCAGTACAGTATATAACAGCAAACCTTGTATGCTGAGGTCTAATATTGTTTAACAATATGACAGAGGGATAACAGGATACAGCAGTAAATGGCAAAAATTACTATGCACTCCAGATAAATGTACTTACAAACGTATATTGATATATAAGGCAATGACTAATACCATCTAGTCTACAGTCCTTCCAGCCACCCAGGTCAGCTTAAACTGACTTTTAAATATGGGGGAGAATGTGATCTTCTCTTCAGTTTACAGAAAACATCCTAAAATGAAGGGAAGATCACATTTTCCCCCATATTTAAAAGCATCAAGCAAAAGGTACACAGCCCCATACGTCACTTCTGGAGAGGAAGCTCACACTGTTTTGAGCATGGAGCATACCTGGACTTTGGAACTGCAGTGGAGGAAGTAATGTGTATCTGGCCTAGCGTTCATTGACCTCTCTATGACTTGAGGGAGGGTCAACAACATTTGGTAAGCAGGATTGCCCCTCTTTCCACAGTGGTGACGTGTGCAATTTGTTCACAACAGCTGGTGCGGGGATCCCTTTTAACATCTTTACCATCTTCAACACATGGACTTTATGCATAGTGTTTTATTGTGACTTTGTTCATTTTGTTACACCCATTGTTTTATATTTTGTATTGTGGGTGAATGATTAAGCCTGTTGGTGCTGGCAGCCAAATCCATCATTGTGTAACCAAGAGCAGGTATATTTTGTTTTTTATCTATATACTTATGGTTAATGTTATATGCTGGTTGCAGTCGTTGTTCTGCTTCCAATCACTGTTATTAGATTACAGGTTAGTTTCCCAGGAAGTGAATCCCTTCTGTTTGCAAAGGCCCTGTCCCGGGTGGAGGAACTAACAACTTTATTATCAAACCCACTTATCCACTTAGCAGAGGGTATGGGTCTCTTATTTACCTACAGGTTTAGTGCAATATCCTCTTTGAGGAGAGCCATTTCTCATATATCCCCAAAAGAGGGCTATAAAGTCTTTAGAACAGTGTCCCATAATCCTTTTCTGACAAAAACATTTACTTAACATACATTTACTTTGTATTCAATGTAGAAAGTAGTGACCCATTCTATATGAGTAAGACCCCTTTCACACTTGTGCGACTTGTCCTGCGATTTGGGACTGCAAAGTCCAGAGTTGTATAAAGTACTCGAAACCCATACTTAAGTAAAAGTACAAGTGCTCAATCAAAAAGTGACTTGAGTAGAAGTGGAAATGCTCAATCAAAAAGTGACTTGAGTAGAAGTACTAAAGTATTCAACATTTTGTGTACTTAAGTATTGCAAGTAGTTTTTTTAAAAATTTTGCTACTCAAGTACTGAAAGTAAAAGTACCAGTAGTTTTGAAAAAAAATGCTACTCAAGTACTGAAAGTAAAAGTACAAGTATTGTGTTATGTAGTTATTAAAGAAAGAAGTCAAAAGTTTGAACATCATATTGTTTTTTATTATTTCAAATGCAGCTTTTATTTATACATACAGTAGCTTTTATTTTCGTATGCGCTGATAATACACATGTTTTGAGCTTCATGAATCCTGCCATCTACTGTTCTGGCAGTGGTAATTTTTATAATTGTAACGAGTAACTATGCAGCACAAAAAAAAAATATCGGAGTAGAAGTATTGAAATCATTGAAAAAATGTAGTGAAATAAAAGTGGAAGTAGGAGAAAAAAATTCTACTCTAGGAAAGTACAGATACCGCCTTTCGGTACTTAAGTACAGTAGTAAAGTAGTTCTACTTAGTTACTATACATCTCTGGCAAAGTCACATGACAAGTCGTACTCCATGATTTCCAATGAGTGCCATTCATATCTGTGCGACTTCAAAGTAGTCCCTGTACTACTTTGGTCCGCCTTTGATATGTTTTGAGATCCATAGACATAGGGATTGCTTCAAGACCAGTCAAAATCACATCAAAACCACGGCAAAAAATGTCTGTAAAAAGGGGTCGAAATGGCCGTATTGAAAATTGTGCAAGCATCAAATAGCATAGGCAGGTCCTTGCCCATTCAGATTAAACATAATTCAAATACCAAACACTTTCCAGATATTTATTTATGTTCCTAGTTTTCCTAGCACAATTGTTAATCATTTTATTTCAACAGTTTGATATATAGGCGTTGTAATCAGGGCTGCTATTAGAAATCACGGGGGGCTGCCCATACAGCCTACTTGACAGGGCCCCCTTCCCCTGTCCAAAAAGTGACTGAGAACATATATTTATCAGTCTTTCTCTGTAGCCTCAGCTACACTGATAAATAAATTGGATGCTCTTTGAGGCTTCCTGCTCATTCACAAACTGAAGCATAGTAACCACCATTTACTATGCTTTAGTGATGAATGGACACAGGAGTGATTGGTACCGATCGCTCACTGTGTTCATTCAGGAAAAGAAGTGGCCAGTAAATTACATACTTACTGGCCCCTTACCTCGCTCTTTCTGGAAACATCCCCCTGTGTGCCCGCAGCAGCTGCTGGGGGGATAGGAAAAGGGAAGCTGGTAGCGCTGCGATGAAAAGGGGCACACAGGGGGGCCCAGACAGCTGATAGAAGGGGCACATGTTCTAGAAACAATCCTCCTGCAGTGCAGCTGGAGGGGGAAAGAGGAGAAGAAGCCGGCAGCACTGCCGGGGAAGGCAGAAGAGGATTGGTGTCTGCAATAAGACAGTTCAGCCGGACCTCCTGTTCAGCAGGTGCCTGGGCCCCCCCCCCCTTTCGAACTGATGGGGCCTGAGCCCAGTACAGAAGGGCTGGCTGTACTGCCTTATCAGCGGCCCTGGTTGTAACCATTATCTACACATTTTTTTTAAAGCCTTACCAGGTTTTATATTAACACTGTACCTAAAATGAAAGAAATAAAGTCAACTGCAATCATTTAAATTATTTTATAGGTAGAGACAGTAACCAACAAAGGCAGTACAAAGTATTTAAAGCAAGAGATCAGTGATTTTCATTTTGACTAAAGAGTATGCAATTCTACCTGAAAGCACATTTTATGGAGAACGTTTTATTAGGTGTCATTATTTCTTTCAGAACTAAACAGTTGGGAATTTCTAATCCTAAGTATAATATTTGTTCCCATAGAGACAATAAAAAATGCAATGAATTATGAGAGCATGCTCCTGAATATTGAATCACTGGTGTTCTCCTATACAAAACATTCTGGAACAGTTCTTTACTTGAATGAGGGATTAAAGACACTTCAGAATTGGGAATAGATTTCTTCACAAAGAAAAACAATGTAATTGGGTTAAATGTGACTTCAACTGCTTAATAAAAATGCCTGTAAAAATTAAAATGAATATGGTAGAATGATGTAATGTTCCTAGAAACTGACCTAGAAACAAGCTGAGGACATTTTACAATAGCATTGCCTGCTGCTGGAATGTTCTATTGTGCTTGTGTCTCCTCCATCTTACAGTTCCTTGTTGACTGTCATGGAAGGGGTGCTTACAACATTTTGTCCCTGTTCTTTTCATTATGATTATCAAAAATCTTTCTTTGATGCCCTGTCCTGCCATACGAATGCTCCATAGAATTTCCCTGCTTCACAGAGGACAGGGTAAGGATGGTGTTTCCTACTGGATTCATGTACTGTTGTAAGCTTAAAGCTGAACTCCATCTTTGGATACGCTTTTGTAGCAAGGTTTCCAGGCCTTTGGCCTGATGTGGGTCTGCCATTGTTACCGGTTACCTTTCCAGTCCATGTGAGCTGCGGCCCTGGATGTAGAGACTGAGACATGGACAACTCCGGCATCTTGGTTTTGTTGTTTTATTGTAGATAAAGGGGATGGGAGAAGGGAATGAGTGGGATACTCCTTTTGGCTTCAACTATATATACTTGGGACTTGGTTCCTGAAAAATGCCTGTTGGCGCTTCCTTAACGCCAGCCGGCGCCAGCCAACGCTTACTAACTCTGAAGATACTCCGTAGCTTAATAGAAATGCTGAATCCTTGACTTAAAGTCCAAAAGATCCAGGACTGTGAAATTGTAGAACCATCGACACTGTTACAATGCAACAAGTCACTGAATACTTCCCTCCCGCCTTGCTCTGGTATGAGGTAGTATGTTGTATAATTCTGTAAAGCGGTAAATCCCAACTGGCACAATCTGTACAATTCAAGGCCCAATAGTAGGTGCCCCCTTTAACCTTTAACCTTGAATTCTTTGGGGTTCACTGTCTATGCACCCCCCTCTGTAACTTCAGGGTCCTCAACCTAGGTACCCCCTTTCCACTAGCTGGCACTAGATCCCAGAACCTCTGCCGGAGTGGTCCCCTTTAACTCTGGCAGACCCCCAGGGGCAATCCTCAGTACTCACGACCTGTGTAGGCTTTCCTGGGACTGGACCCCTCTTGCTCTCTGCAGGTTCTCGGCACACCGGATCCCCTCAGCTCAACTCAGCACTCTCTGGAGTCTCAGACAGGAGGAGAGACAGCCGTTCTCTCCCTCCTGGGACTATGCTCTGGCCAAAGACATTGTGTCATGTGCCACCCCCAAACGTATACCCACTCCCAGAATCCTTTGCAGCACAATCTGCCTTCTGGGGTAGTTACAAGCCTGGATGTGTCCCCTGATTGGGTTTCTTCCACCGCCTATGAGAAGCCTCTCACTGGAGCCAGTGGGGAGAATCCCCCTTCAGCAGGCACACCTGGAAACCATGACACCCTCACTAATAAATCATAGCCCTGCTGTTAGGCAGACAAGGCCAATTATACATTTACCAAGCACCTACCTGTAGGGTGCTACACTTTACATCATTTGTTTGGGCCAGCACGGCGCAAATTAACTATGTCCCTCTCTAACATGTGAGGCTGCTGGATATGCGGTATAAACTGTATGTAACTGAGGCTACACACAGCATACTGAACTGTGTTCCGGGTTTGAGCTGAGACTTCCAATTTCATACCTGAAACATAGTAGAGTCTATCACAGCAGTGCTCAGCCTTTTAGTGAAAGTATGGTATTCTAGTTTCCTCGGTTTGGCTGAGTCAGAGAGGCGGGCTGATGATGTCACAACCTCTGACCCAGCCAGTCAGAGGAAGATTGTCACCGAATTTCGGTGTCACCAAATTTGATTGACAGCAGCAGGAGCCAATCGCTCCCTCTGCTATCAATCTGTCCAATGAGGAGAGAGACAACAGCTGGATCCACTGCGCACGTGCACATCGCTGGACCAGATGGGCTCAGGTAAGGAAAAGGGGGGGTCTGGGGGGAGAGCTGCAGCACAGAAGGTTTTTCACCTTAAAGAGGATCTTCACAGCACCTGAGCACCACAAACTAAAAACACTATTACATGTATTTTTAATCATTAAAGCAAACTCCTCCATCCATTCGTGTCTCCATGCTTTATTTTGTAGAAGAAAACACTTTAAAAAACAACCCCCTTGCATTTCTGGCTGTGGCCATCTTGAGTAAGGGCAAATGATTAATGTAGCATTTACTTCCTGGAATCTGTCTGCCCTTAGCTCAAGCACGTATGCAGGAGATCGTGCTTAGCTGAGAAAACCCCCTCCTCCTTTCCTGTCCCCCTAAGCAAGAAACTGGGAAGTAACCAAAGAAATGTAAAAAAAAAATTTGTTTAACCACTTTACCTCCGCTTACATGGAGGCTACTGCGGCAAAGTGCCGCGATCCCGTCCAGCGACGTAGACCTACGTCGCTGGACTCCGCCCCTTGTGGGCGGCGCTCGCGCGCCGCCGGAGGCTCGCTCCCGCTGTGTTCATTCACAGCGGGAGTCGGGCCAGCGGAGGAGCAGCGGCGATTGCCGCTGCTCTGCCCCGATCGTCGGGGATCGAGTCTGGAGATCCGCCCGCTATATGTAAACACAGCAGGCGGATCTCCATAGTGACAGGGACTGACAGATCGGAGTGTTCAGCATAGCTGGACATCCGATCTGTCCTTCTGTCACACAGTCACCTCCCCCCCTACACGTCAGTAAGCACCAGGCATACATTAACCCCTCCCTCTCCAATAAAATTAACCCCTTCCCTGCCAGTGTCATTTTTACAGTAACAGTGCATATATATAGCACTGATTACTGTAGAAATGTCACTGGTACCCCCAAAAGTGTCAAAAATGTCAGTCAAGGGTCCGATCTGTCCGCCGCAATGTCGCAGTCCCGCAAAAAAAATCGCAGATCACCGCCATTACGCGTTAAAAAAAACCCACCAAAAATGACAGAAATCTTTCCCTTAGTTAGTAAACGCAATAACTTTTGCGCAAACCAATCAAAATATGCTTATTGCGATTTTTTTTTACTAAACATAGGTAGCAGAAAACAAATTGGGCAAAAATTTAAAAAAAATTAGATTTTTACATTTTTTTGGGGGGGAATTTCATATAAAAAAATGTGAAAAATATTGTTATTTTTTCAAAATAAACGCTCTTTTTTTGTTTATAGCGCAAAAAGTAAAAATCGCACAGGTGATCAAATACCACCAAAAGAAAGCTCTGTTTGTGGGAAAAAAAGGACGTAAATTTCGTTTGGGTACGGCATCGCACGATCGCGCAATTGTCAGTTAAAGTCGCACAGTGCCGAATCGCAAAAAGTGGCCTGGACGGAAGACAGCAAAATCCTCCGGTGGTAAAGTGGTTAAAAGCAAGCAAATATAATATACTTTCCTGTCTATTTACTAATGGTAGCAGCATGAGGATTAAAAATAATCAATGTTGATTGGGCGAGTGAAGTTCCAATTTAATGCATAGAATGTATTAAAGTCAAAAACCTTAAGGCTTTAGAATCACTTGAATGCATGTATAATGCAGTGTACTTCCTAGTAAAATTACATCATTATGATGTCATTTTTGTCTCTGTGTTCCTGTAGTTCAACAAGAAGGACTCAGCCATATGTCCGTCACCTCACCAGCTTTCCAATGTTTGTTTTTTAATTTTGACTTAATGTAGCAAGTATGCCTTATTCTCCAGAAAAAAAAAGTTTTAATAAAAGCAAACCCGACCGCTTTGGTTGTCACGGTGATCATATTACTGGGAAACTCCACGGATTTGTTCTTAATCAAAACCATTATTTTAGAACTTTCACAGTCACAAGCCTCTAATACTGACTTAGATGTACAGAGTGACATACTATACTCTACATGTGTATACATAGCTCCCAACTGTTCCTGATTCTGCGGGACTGTCCCGGATTTGGGACAATGTCCCTCTGTCCCGCTTTCCTCCTCATTTGTCCCTCATTTTAGTCTGATCTATATAGTTGTATATAAAATGCACTAATTATCTATTAAAAAGTGTTTTACAGAGCTAAACCTTTCATCCAATTTCTAAATTGCTGCATTTGTAAATTCCAAAAGCCACTATAATGGAATAGTAGTGGTACAAAAGCACTTGTGGGTTTAACCACTTCCCGCAAATCGGCGTAACTGCACGTCGGCTCGGAGAAGTTGTTGTACCGGGATGATATGCAGCTACAGGCATCATCCTGGTACCTTTCTTTAGAGCCGGCTTTTAGCTTTTAGAAGATAACAGCCGATGTGGCTCGGGAGCCCCTTTGGCCATTATCCCGGTGCCCTCCACGGCTCTGCTCGGGTCTCCCGTCCCACAGGGAAACCCAAAGCACGTCCGCCGGCTTGTTGGAGTCCCGAACAAAGCCGGATTTGGCTTTGATCAGGTCTCCGATGTATTAGCCCAGAAGCGGCTTCTGGTTTACTCAGCGGCTAATGCACCAAATGTAAAAACCTGTCAGTATTCAAAAATGCGGATTTTGCCATTTTGAATACTTTGAAGTGCAGTGGAGGGGTCCGATCTCTCTATAAAGAGTACCTGTCACTGCCTATTACTGGCATGTGTACATTCCTTGTGACAGCAAAAAAAAAAGATCAGATTAAAAAAAAAAAAAAAAACAGTGCTAAAAATAAAAAAATTTAATAAAAATAAATTGGAAAAAAATGTTTTTAAAGCACCCTTGTCGCCGTGAGCTCACGCATGAAAGAAAACGCATACGTAAATTGCCGCAAATGAAAATGGTGTTCAAACCACACATGTGAGGTATTGTCCCGATTGCCAGAGCGAGAGCATTAATTCTAAAAAAAGACCTACGCTGTATCTCTAAACCGGTAACTGTTAAAACATTTTAAAGTGTCGCCTATGTATCGTAGTATCGTAGTTTGTTACCATTCCACGAGTGTGCACAATTTTAAACCGTAACATTTTAGGTATCTATTTACTCGGCATGACATCATTTTTCACATTATACAAAAAAATTGGGCTACTTTTACTGTTTAGTTTTTTTTTACATGCAGTGAAATGTATTTTTTCCAAAAAAAAATGCATTTGAAAGACCGCTGCGCAAATACCACGTAACATAAAATATTGCAACAACTGCCATTTTTTCTTCAGGGTCTTTGTTAAAAAAAAATAAATAAATATATATATATATATATATATATAGAGAGAGAGAGAGAGAGAGAGAGAGAGATACAGGGCTTTTTTTCAGCTGGAACTTGGAGGAAATCAGTTCCACCACCTCTGGCTCAGGTCCTCTGCTTTCTGCTCAGCACTATTAATTGTACACACAATTAGTCTGGCTTTTGTGTTTACAAGTGACAGCTTGTCTCCCGACGGCTCCCACAGATCTGATCTTCTGAGCGGCTCCCACTTAGTGAAGGATGGGCACAAGGGAGATGTAGGTGCCCAGGGTGCAGTGCGGATGCCGACACCCCCACTGGATGATCTACCTGCAAGTGAAAAGGCGGAGCCACTTACAGTGTGCAGGGAGGCACAAGAGCCGGCTGGGTGCTTCAGCCTAATACAACAACAATAGTAAGACATGTGGAAGATGGGGGAGCTTTTAAGGTGGTGGTGGTGAAGGTGGTGGGGGTTGCGGTTGCATGCAGAGGTCAACCCTGAAGAGGGGTGAAGGTGAGATGTGGATGGAGGATGTAGAGGTTAGCAGCTGTGGAAGAAGCCTTAACTATTCACTTTGTATACAGCGCAACCCTGAACCCGTAATGCACCCCTGGTATTTATTGCTCCTTTAAGACCCCCCCCCACTCTTAGTGAAATTTGTCCACCCCAGTATTTGATACAGTTTGGAGGGTGTGTGTGGGGGTCGAGGGGGGTTTTGGGGGGGTCATGGTTGAGTTCCTGCACTTATTTCCTGAGAAAAAAAGCCCTGTATATATATATATATATATATATATATATATATATATATATTGTTTAGGGGTTCAAAGTAATTTTCTAGCAAAAAATAATGATTTTAACATGTAAAAACCATGTGTCATGTTCCTTAAGTGGTTAAAACATTCTATCCTGATGGTTCTAAATTTTTCTTTTTATATATTACTGACAGTCTGGTGAAGAAACGTGTCTATTATTTTTCCAGAGCCCTGTATAGTTCCTCAGAGCCATCCCACCTCTTGTGCTTAATTTTTCAAAGTATATAAAAGAAATAATTCAGAGCTAAAAGCAGTTTCCATGGTAACGAGGAATAATATTGTTTTTGTTCAGTTCATGTGGCTGCACCCGCAGTTTGTTCTCATTGCTCTTAGTTACACTGTAGGAAACTACTGGGCAAAGAAGACCATTCAGTTACATTAAATAAAAGTTTTCGGTACCCTATGTGCAATAGGATTTTAATGAAAATATATAGTCGTTTCAATGTTTGTTTGTTTTTTTAGAAAGCCCAGTATAGCAGAAAATCGTCATGCTTGTCATGGATGCATCCTGTAACAAATCTTTATATTTAATAATGTTTTTAACCCCCTACGTGCAACTTCAGTTTCTGGCTACTGGGAAATGTAACCACTTGCTGGAAGTCATCGTGTTTGCAAAATACTGAAATCAATGTGATGTGATGATCTGGATGTAGAAGCATTTAAAGCGGAGTTCCGGGCACAAAATCGATGTTTTTTTTTTGTGCCCGTCCGCTAGTTCTGGATAACCTGAAAAGGAATTGGATAGTTAGGTTTTTTTTTTTTTTTAAACTCACCTTGTAATCGTAGATCGTAAATACTCACCTCAGGGTACTTCCTCCCTCGGAGCCGCGGCTCACCCCGTCACTTCCTGCCTCGCGATGATTCCTGGGAGCTGAACGTCATAGCTCCCAGGAATCAATGCGACGGCACCGGCCCCGCACGTCATTTCCGGGCGACGCCGCATTCCCCTGCTAAACAGCTTCTGGGCATGCCCAGAAGCTGTTTAGGAATGCGGCGCCGCACTGGAAGTGACGAGAGGGGCCGGTGCGGCGCATTCTGGGAGAAGAAGACGCGGAAGAAGACGCAGAAGAGGACCGCGCCGGCTTCAGCTGCCCACAAGAGAGATGGAAACGCTGTGGAAGAAATTTTATAAGTAAGTATTTCTTCTAAAAGGTAAGTGCGAACCGGGACAGGTCAGAGGCTAGCCATTGTGGAATGTGCTAGCCCTGACTGTCCCGGGGGTATGCTTATTGAAAAATGACATCTGTGCCCGGAACTCCGCTTTAAAGCCCCATTCACACTTCGCGTGGCAGGAACTCACACTTCTGCTCGCGATTATGGGTGGGTGATTTTCATGCAAATCCACATGTCATGCATAGGGCAGCCCATTCATTTCAATGGGCTGCCCTATGCACGTTTGTCACCCAAAAGAAGCTCTTTCTCTTTTTTGGGCAACAAGCTTCACTCCAAGTCACATCAAAATCTCACCGCGTTTGGGGTGCCATTTAGAAAGAATAGTAATCAAAAGCATGTTTCGTATTTTGTACCAATTGCCATCCAATTTGGAATCGCAGCCAGAGTCATGGAGGTTCCATCCGCGATTCCAAATTGCAAAGATTGAAGAGGGCCTAATTCTTTCGGTAGCACAGAGTTTTGAATTGGTAATATACCCAAAACCAAAAATGTATTATATTGCAGCCTACCAATCATTAGATGCGGCGCTGTATCAATTTTCTTTTCTTTGGCTTTTTTCATTCTGTTTTCACTTGATTATCTAGCCAGTAACACACCTGCGGTATTAGTTAGACACAACTCTGGATGAAGGAGAACAGGGTGCTTAGTAGACTGAAGCATTGCCGGTCTGGATTGCGAGGGTAGTAGTAAATGTATTAGCAGATTTTATTACACTAACAATTTGAAGCCAAACTCCAGCTTACATCATATAAATCAATAAACTCGTTTAAAGTGCAATATATATTCCTCTTAAGTGCAATAAATAATGTCCATAAAGTGCATTCAAAGTAAAGTGCATAAGAGTCCACTAAAATATAAATATAACCGTGGATTAAAATTCAATAAAGTGCTTGATAGATGTTTCATATAAAAGTGCAAGTGACACCACCACCGTTTAGCCACCAGATGGCCTCTCACCTCACTGAAGCATTAAACCAGCATTGAATCCTCAATATGACCAGCATAAGGAATGCCACTTCCTGAATCGATCTCACTGAAGCATTAAACCAGCATTGAATCCTCAATATGACCACTTCCTGAATCGATCTCTCACCATCCCATGGACATGATATGTGAATAAAGATAATGAGGCATCTAAGTGTACACTGCTATTATCCTTTAATTGATTCACATTCAAAGTAGAATTGCACTCACATGAATCGGCACAATGGGCTTGTGCGGACCGTACACGCCAAAAACAGTAGCTTTTCGGGAGCCGTGCTGGTGGGTCGCTGCTCGTCCATCCAGGTCTCCCCCCCCCCCATGATGCACATTGTCACTTTATTTGATTTTATATAGCGCTGTATACATATCTGTTTATAGTTCATTTCTCCCGTTAGTGAAGGAGGTTTTATATAGCTGCTGTATTTTCTTTATGTGTCCCAAATTATTGGGTCTTAACACTACACCACTTTATATTTAATTGCGCTGATTTACTTTTTTGCACAAACTCCAGCTTACACTTAGGCCCCTTTCACACGAGCTTTCCGATCAGATTCGCCTGTCTGTTTTTTAGCTGGACCTGATCGGATGCTCCATTTTCCCCTATGGAGCAGGGGATGTCAGCGGTGACATGTCCGTCGACTAGCGCTGCTATCCGATCTGATCCTGTCCATGAAATCCAGATGGATGGAAATCCTATTTTCCATCCGTCTGGAGGATCGGATGAAAATGGACAGGTGGTCCATTTTCATCTGATCTCCCATAGAGGAGAGCAGAGATCTGACAGTTCCATCTCAGCATAGTAAGCGGAGACAGACCTGTCATCCACCTGCTCAGCGGGAATCAGCATATCGATCCCCGCTGAGCGAAACGGAGTACGCCGGGCGGGAAAGGACCCTTATAAGCAGTTACAGAAAACAATGTTTCCTTTTAGGATAAAGGTTTTATATGAATAATAAAAAGCTGATCATTTTATACACCCCTGTCAGTGTTAATTGGTTTGTCTTATCCATGTAAACTGGTATACTCAGCTGGAGAGCTTGTGCTTTTGAAAAGCAACAGACTTGCTGACCATCCCATGTACATTTACTGTGGGGCAATAGCTCCTCTGCACAGAATCACATACAGGTACGTGATTTTGCACTTCAGGGTCTGGGGCGCGCAATCACAGCAGGAGCCATTCAGCAGGTCCGCCGTCACCCAGCGATCATTTGGGAGAGAAGCAGAACGGCCATGTAAACAAGGCAGATCGCTGTTCTGTCAGTAGGGAAAGTAGTGATCTTGTGTTTCTGCAGAACATTGATCTCTGCCTTCCAACAGTACAAGCACCCCCCTCCCCCCCCCCCCCCCCACAGTTATAACACTCTCCCTAGGCACAAATTTACCTTTTGATTGCCCCTAATGTTAATCCCTTCCCTGCCAGTGTCATTAGTACAGTGAGAGTGCATATTTTTTAGCACTGATCACTGTAATAATATCACTGGTCCCCAAAAAGTGTCACTGGGTGTCAGTTAGGTGTCTGATTTGTCCGCAGCAATATCGCACTCTCGGTATAAGTCACTGATTGCCGCCATTACTAGTAAAATAAATAAATAAAAATTCCATAAATATATCCCGTTGTTTGCATACGCTATAACTTTTGCACAAACCAATCATTATACTCTTTTTGGGATTTTGTTTACTAAAAATATGTAGCAGAATACATATTGGTCTAAATTAATAAAGAAATTAGATTTTTCACATTTTTTTGGGATGTTTTATAGCAGAAAGTAAAAAAAATATTGTTTTTTTTTTCAAAATTGGCTGTATTTTTTTTGGTTATAGAACAAAAAATAAAAACAGCAGAGGTGATCAAATACCACCAAAGGAAAGCTATGTTTGTGGGGAAAAAAGGACATCATTTTATTGGGTACAGCGTCTCACAACCGCTCAATTACACAAGTAACGCAGTGCCATATCACAAAAATTAGCCCATGTTCTTTCTTCAGTATGTATGTCACTGATGCAGCTGTTAGTTTCTGTTCCCACATTTTTTTCTTTCTCACTGCTAGTCAAACCTTTACCACAGAGCCAAAAGTGGTGCTGTAAAACTCATCCCTGGCTCAGGTCTGACAGGTGGCTAGGGGGGACAGAAGCTGGCAGCTGCATAAATGACATGAAGTGACACTGAAACCTAATTGTCAATTTTTCTGCCTTTGGATTATTATAGGTAATATGTATATTTTACACCTTTTGTCAAAATCTCTAATAAAAAAATTGAAACTAAAAAAAAATGTGGGGTGACTACATTAATGGGGATGTTTGATTGCCAGGGACATACCTCTAAAACTGGGACTATCCCAAGCAAACTGATACAAATGGCACTCTTAGCTTAAGCTAAGAGTGCACATTTAAATAGTGCTTAAGTGCTTAGTTGCCTTCCAGCAGGGCCGAGACAAGGGGTGGGCAGGAGGAGAAGCTGCCCTGGGCACTGTGGTATCATGTGAGGTGGGGGGGCCACCAGGAGGTTGGGGGAAGGGTATTTGTAATGGGAGGGGGGATTTGGGGAGTGGCAGGGGATATGAATTGTTCTAGGAGGGGAAATTTGGGGAGATGTGCGAGGAGTGTGTATTTGATGGGATTTATGTTGGGGGGGGTAGGGGAAGAAGATTTGTGCTAAGAGGGGTCATTTTAGGGGGGTTGTGCTAGAAAAGGTAATATGGTATGGGGGAAGGGTGCTAGGAGGGGAGTTTTTTTTTCTTTGGGGGGGGGGGGGGGGGTTGTGCTAGCAGGGATGATTAGGGGCATTTGTGCTAGGGGTAAAATTTGGGGAGATTTGTGCTAAGATGGGGAATTGGGAGGTAATTGGGATGGGAGGGGGGAATTATTATCAGGGGGTGGGTTTGTGCTGGGGTTATATAGGAAATGAGAGGATTTTAGCTGGGGGGGGGGGGCTTGGCAAAGATTCATACTGGGAAGGGGATTTCAGTAGGAGGCAGATACGGTAAGTACTGGGAGGAGGGGGAATTTATTTGTAGCATCCTCCAAGGTAGGTGCCAGTGAGAGAGTATAGTTTTTGGCTCTGTCTGCCTATCAGAGGAGCACCAGGCAAATCTATATTGCTTTCTGCCTACCAGAGAGCAGGATCTGTGAGTTAGGTCTGCTCATAGTGCCCATTGTGTGATTCATCTGGTCTAGGGAGTGTTTCACACTGGTCCAATAGGAAGGCATATTGGACAGTGGAGGAAATCTGCCCATTGAGTACACAAGCTTTGATACAGCCCCAGTGATTGGCACAGACTGATTGTCTCGGTGCATTGTGGGGTGTGGTATAAAAGCCAGGAGCACATATGCTGCGGGGTCTTTGGAAGGTGAGCAGAGTCCCGGAGGGAGGGTGGCGGCTGCCTCCTCCTCTGTAGCAGTGGCACGCGGTCACAGGCAATCGGCCTGGGGACCAGAAGAAGGGAGCTGAACCCAGAGGCCCATGAGAGCTGACTGAGGGAGTAGAGACACTGGAGACCTTTGAAAAACAGTATCGTGGGTACAGGGGATCGTGTCTAGGGGCCTGACCTGAAGGGGGCCACCCCTGTGTCAGATAGTCAGAGGACGGGTGTCAGCAGGAGGAGGGAAAGGGGGTACTAGGTGTGTATCCCAAATATAATTCATCCTAGCAAGTAAACCTAAATTCATCTAAGTGGCAAGGTGAATCAGCAGCCTGGCTGCATCTTCAGACAGGAGTCCTATTGTGAATACTTTAAGTTGGAGTATCCCACTCCTCCCTTCTCCCATCCCTAATTTAAATAAAACCACAAAAACCACTACATCCCCTAGACTGTTCATTGACTGAGCCGAAGAGTAAAGAGTTAAATTGTCATGCTGCAGTTGCTAACGGTAACCCAGGGGGATCCCAAGGTGAACAATCCAGCAGTCCTCAAGGGGGCAGTGCTACATATGCTTAGGGGGTAGGGAGTTTGGGGAGGAGGGGATTTTGCTGACACATAATGCTCATACATCTTGGGGGGGGGGGGGGTACGATTTGGTGTGTTTGCCCTGGGCTGTACACAACCTTGTCCCAGCAAATTGGTATATTTTATTTTGGTATAAAAATCACTGGATGTGAATGAGGCCTAAGTCTTATTAAAGGCACAGATGCTCTTTATAAAATAGCCCCCAAAGTGTGAAACGCACAGTTAGAACTAGCAATACACCATCCTATTGAATTTCCACAGTCTTAATTCCATTTCCCACATTTGGTTTTAATTTCATGGTCCATTCACCCATTTTATTTATGGTCAGAAACTCTAACTAGGACGTGTCATCCAACCCCAAACTAATTGAAATATATTGATCTCTACTTACAATTTTTCATTTCCTTAATGAAAGTACACTTGTTTGCCATTCCTTATATAGCAGCCATTTTTTACTATTGTTCTACAAAGACCAAAACGTGTCAAAAAATGATTTATAAATATTTATATAAATAATGTTTATTTAAAGGATATTTACAGGAAAAATGGAAATGATCTCTGTGTTTGAATGAGTACTAACGATTCCTTCTTCCTATAGGTTCCAAAATTTTTCAAGGCAGACATGGGCATTTATTGATCTCACATGCAGTTCCAACTGGAAAGTTTTGGAATTGTGGTAGGAGAGGGAGATAGGAAAGAATAACATAAAAGCAGTTCTCAATCTGCTTTTATTACACTATTTCTGTGGGTTTTTAATCATTTTTTTTATTTAGCAGTTACAGGAAATTAATAATGCCGGTCTGACACCTTGTCACCCCCCCCCCCCCCCCCCTTATTCCGATTACAGAAGCCCATTTGGCAGGTAACTATAGCTGAAGGAACATTCCTGGCTCTTGCAACTCCTTACCTGATGTCAACTTCCTGTATGGTCCGGGGCTCCCTTTCTTATCCTCCACATGTGAAATGAGGAATTCTTGCTCATGATGAATAGGGATATGCTCAAGTTCAGTCAAAACACAGGTTATGAATAAACACTTGCTTTTTGAATATTCGTCCAAGCCTGGACTTTTGGCCTAGTCAGCGAGAGCTCAACATCATATATAGTAGCAGCATTTTTACCATTCACAGTATATCTGTCAATGGTTGCCTAGGAAGAGGTGGATACCAGCACCCATTTAATGTTTAGAAATTACCAGGCTGCGGTAATTTACTAGCAGGGAATGCCCTGCTCATGTAAATAAAGGGGCAGAGATAGCATAACATCACTCACCAGTTATGGCCCATGTTTGGTCAATGGCATTTAGCTATATGGCTGTGGTCATATTTGGCAAATGTCCTCACCAGTGAGGTTTACATTATAACGGTGGGGTCCAAAAGATGCCATTCAGCACTGGTCAGCAGGATTCTTTCTTTTGGTAGCCATTGTTCATCACAGACAGTGTAATTGATGATAGGACCATTTGTTTTTCTTTTTTTATTAAAAGACTTGTAAAAAAAAGTATGGTGTTATTAATTACTGTTTACATTTTTTTTAACCAATAAGGGTACTATGTAATCCTTACTATTTCACATGCCCCTTATCTCGGTGCCCCCACTTATTGTTACAAAGGGATTCTAGATACCCACCCACAGATCCCCACAACCACCAGGCCAGGGTTGTGGGGGAGAGACCCTTGTCTTTCGGTTGTGGGGGAGAGACCCTTGTCTTTCTCAGCATGGGCAAGATACTAACCATCCCCTCCCCCATGTTGAGAACATGTAGGCGGATATGGTGGCATGGTTACGGATAGGGGTCTATTGTCATCCTTCCCTTTTCTGGCCTGACAAATTGCATGCTCACATAAATTGGTTTCTGGGGAGGGCACCATGTTTTTTTGTTCTTATTTTTTGTTTGGGATACCCCTTTAGAATTTTGGGGGGCCCCATACCTTTTTCGTTTGTGTGGGGTCTCTCTTGACATCCATACCATACTCTCATACTCTCATCAAGGATAAGGGTCAGGTATGTATTTTGTGGGGAACCACACACTTATCATCTATATGAGACCCTCATCTAGAATAAGAGTCTGATATTGAATACAAGAATCCCGAGCTCTTTGACAACCATTTGCCTATTAGCCTAAAAAATAGCCATTACAGTTTTTCAACATTTGGCTCCTATTAACTTCAAGAGGGTGTGGGTTTTGCTCCTAAGTTTTAGTCGTGTCCTGCAAACATGCCTTGAACTGAACCCAGGTATGTTCGAGTCATCACTACTCATGACCAAGATCATCATCCTGCAGGGAGTGGCTGGTCATGTGATGAAATTATTCCACTGACCCCTTCATGCCAGTTTTCAGGGCTATGGCAAGATAAGCAGAAGAAGAAGATGGTGAAAATGAAGGAGAGAGGGCACCAGCAGCAGTTGCAAACAACTGGCTGCTTTGCACCTGGGAGAATGAAGAAGAGGAAGGCTTTGTCAGCTACTCGACTACTCTCTCCACATGTTTGACTGTGTAGCACAGCCACTCTAAGAAAAAAAAGCAGACATGCCCTACCCCTAGCTGGTGCTGCCCAGCTACTACTTTCTCTCCAAACATAGACCCTGAAAACACTAAAAGAGAAAAGGTGAAGTATAAGAAAATAAAAAAGCTACAATAGAACAACACCCCATCCAAAATTCTACAAAGTCTCCAGACACCAGGACCCAGACCAAAACTTATCAACCTCTTTGACAACCACTCTGCATGGGTAAGAAACCTTTATGGCACAACTGCCATCGATAACCCTGCCAGCTAGTCTCATGCCTAATTAGGGATTTCTCGCAAGAAAAACTGCGTTCAAAATGCCTGTTCTCACCGGAAGAGAGCGATATCTTGTCACAAAACAATCATGTGAAGGTTTACAACAGCATGAAAGTTAAACTACAGTCATTTCCCAAACATATATTTACTGTTTTATTTATCGACATATTTGTTATTTGGGGCAACCACTCTTGTGAAACATACAACTTTACTGGTCATGAAAATCACCCTGCTACTTTCTAGTTTAGTATAACTGTTTTTTGGGTCAGATGTTTTGTGATCATTGGATAGAGATAATTATGCTGATTCATTGTCCAATAAACAGGGTGGAAGTGAAAAAGGTATGCAGTAATCTGCAATGCTGAAAAAAAGTATTAGTGTTCGGATGTTAGAGGTGAACTAAAATCTCCTTCCACGGGGAGTTAACATTTAGGAATGTTTTAATTGGCAGAGACAACCACATCAGGATTTCAGGCTTTGGACTCGCATCTGATAACATTTTTGGAGAAGAATGTGCAGAAGCTCTGGGTTACATCACCCCAAAGGTGAATAAGTGACATGCCTTAGAAAGAAAACTGTGGATTTGTTAGCTTTTCTGCTGTACAGATCCAGAAATTGTAAACATAAATTTATTTTATTTCCTTCAAAAGCTTTTAACTGTAATAGATGCTTTGTACTTAAAAATAAAGAAAAAAATGATGAACCTGTGGATGGGTGCAACATGGCGTGGCAGCAATAACACACAGACAATCCAGGTGCAATTAGTAGAACTTGTAGTAAGAGCAAAACAGTTCACAATCCCGGTGGGAGAAGGTCCAACCAGGGGCACTCACAAATGCCAACAGTGTCTAGCGTAGCAGGTATCAGCCGAACTGACAGCGTCTGTCTCAAGGGGCAGAATGTGGCCAGGCCATCTTGTGCCTAAGAAGGAGAATGTGCAAGATGATTGTGAGCCCTAAGCTTCCCTTCTCATATGGAACCTTTTCCTGCTGCTAATACTGTCCCTGACAGATACTGTCCTTACACCGTCCACATGCGAATGTGTGCCAAACCCAGGGGCCAGGGTCAGTCTTAAATAGACTCTGCCACACCCAAGATGGCCACCAAAGTCACATGGGGGACCAGTATCCAATCGTATCGCTGCCCCAATGACTCAGGAAATTATAGAAGAACCATGTTTCTCATATCTTCCTCTCCCTCTGCATTGGCGCTGTGGTTAAGTGCCACCTGCAGTGGAGACAACAGACTGCACCTGCCTACAAGCCTAACATTTAGAAAAAATAGGTTTCATAATTGAAAAACAGGGCCATTTTAAAGACATATCTTCCCAACCTACGGAAGTCCCTGGAAATATGGGAATACTATATTGGGATTGCTGGTTGTTATGATATTCTAGTGTGTACAAGTTACTGTTCTTATCCCTGTTTACTTGATAGGTCCACAAAGAATTTTGATGCAATGTGGCAGTCAACTTTTATGTGCTTTGTGTTGTACTGTTTCAAATGGCAACAGAAAAATAATCATTTAGTTGTCAGGAAAGACATCATTAAAAGGTAATTATTTACACTTTGGTAAAAAGCTAGAACTCTATCTAACATATAATTGCAACCCATAGGAATCCTGCCAGAGAAGGTCTGATTTCTGGAGAGCCACCAGGGTACTATTTACATGATGGAGCACTCAGGCTATGAGTTCCACCTGCACAACTCTACATAAAAATCTCAGAGCTTTAGTGACACCCCATATGTCCTTGTAAGAATTTGTATATTTCTTTATTCATCTTTAGCAAATATTTAAAGTACTTTTCAATAGACTCTATTTAAAAAATATTTATACACGGAACAACAAATGCATACAATAAATGCAACTGTTTTATCCCTGACAACTGTGAATGATATCATCTGTTCTAATAGTTTGACATTTATAGATCATGATCGGGACTCACAGTTGTTATTGAGGAACTGACATGTGTTTTTGAAGTCCTAGCACTAAATCACCAGCTAGTAGTTGTTTATAAAAATAACAGTGCCAGCAATTCTATCCATGTGCCAGTTCCCTATTAACATTCTTGAGCTGTGATCAATACCTGTAATCCTATGAAAACAGCTAATAATACCACTCATGTTTTGAAAAATCTCTGAAAACTGTTATTCTGTATGTATCTTTCTAAAGTTTGTGCTTCTATTAAAGAATGGCACTGCATTCTGCTGGCTCATAACAGTGTGATGCTATAGGGTTAAACTGTGGCTTCCTTACCATGGGTCCCGCTGGGTCCATTGGACCCAGGCAGAACTTTAAGAGGGGTGGCAGATGCGGCTCTTTAATTAGGCAAATTAGGTGGTCGCCTTAGGCCTTGTGGCTGCCTAATTTGCTTGATTGAAGAGCCCCCTCTGGGCTCCAGAGATTGACCACCTCACTCACCCACCCGGCCAGGGTCCAGGGAGGGCAGGTGAGGAAAGGAGGTGGAGCCACACCCATCACAGTATTGTGACCGGAACTTAGCTGTTACCTCAGTCGCCCCCCCCCCCCCCCGGCATACTGCTGGAGTGAACAGACAATAGGGACACCCATGCTGCCACCACTCTATTAGAACCAGCCAAGCAAACCACCAGAGATGTATAAAGTACTAGAGACCAAGACTTGAGTAAAAGTACTCTATCAAAAAGTGACTTGAGTAGAAGTGGAAGTGCTCTATCAAAAAGTGACTTGAGTAGAAGTACTAAAATATTCAACATTTTTTGTACTTAAGTATTGCAAGTATTTTTTTTTTAAAATGTACTACTCAAGTACTGAAAGTAAAAGTACAAGTATTGTGTTATGTAGTTTTCAATGCAGAGTGCCCACAGCGTGCCCCCCTTTCAATGCAGAGTGACCACAGCGTGCCCCCTTAAATGCAGAGTGACCACAGCGTGCCCCCTTAAATGCAGAGTGACCACAGCGTGCCCTCTTAAATGCAGAGTGCCCACAGCGTGCCCCCTTTCAATGTAGAGTGCCCACAGCGTGCCCCCAATCAATGCAGAGTACCCACAGCGTGCCCCCAATCAATGCAGAGTGCCCACAGCGTGCCCCAAATCAATGCAGAGTGCCCACAGCGTGCCCCCAATCAATGCAGAGTGCCAACAGTGTTCCCTCTTTCAATGCAGAGTGCCCACAGTGTGCCCCCTTTCATTGCAGAGTGCCCACAGCGTGCCCCCAATCAATGCAGAGTGCCCACAGCGTGCCCCCAATCAATGCAGAGTGCCCACAGCATGCCCCATTTCAATGCAGAGTGCCCACAGCGTGCCCCCAATCATTGCAGAGTGCCCACAATGTGCCCCCAATCAATGCAGAGTGCCCACAGTGTGCCCCCTTTCAATTCAGAGTGCCCACAGCATGCCCCCAATCAATGCAGAGTGCCCACAGCGTGCCCCCTTTCAATGCAGAGTGCCCATATCATGCCCCCTTTCAATGCAGAGTGCCCACAGTGTGCCCCCTTTGAAAGCAGAGTGCCCACAGCGTGCCCCCTTTCAATGCAGAGTGCCCACAGCGTGCCCCCTTTCAATGCAGAGTGCCCACAGCATGCTCCCTTTCAATGCAGAGTGCCCACAGCGTGCCCCCTTTCAATGCAGAGTGCCCACAGAGTGCAGAGAGACCAGCACACGCACTTACCTGATGCGGCGGCGGTGGCTTCTCCACAATCCTCCACGTCTCCCTCCTCCTCCTCCTTGGCCAATGGCAATTGTTCGCCTTTTGGCCAATCATGAAACGGAGGATCTGTGTGATAATAGCGAATATTCATTCGCTATTATCACACAATGGGTGGGCTCAGGGCGCACTGCTCTGCGCCCCGGGTCCACCCTCAGCACAGCCCTGTCACAGTAACGAGTAACGAATGCAGCACATAAAAAAAATATCTGAGTAAAAGTATTAAACTCATTGAAAATATATACTTAAGTAAAAGTGGAAGTAGGAGAAAAAAAACTATACTCTAGTAAAGTACAGATACCGCATTTTAGTACTTAAAGCGGAGTTCCGGGCACAAAAACGATATTTTTTTTTGTGCCCCTCCGCTAGGTATGCCTCACCTGAAAAGGAATTGGATAGTTATTTTTTTTTTTTGTTTACTCACCTTGCAATTGAAGATCGAAGATACTCACCTCAGAGTACTTCCTCCCTCTGAGCCACGGCTCACCCCGTCACTTCCTGCCTCGCTATGATTCCTGGGAGCTGAACGTCACAGTAAGTATTTCTTCTAAAAGGTAAGTGCGAACCGGGACAGATCAGAGGCTAGCCATTGTGGAATGTGCTAGCCCTGACTGTCCCGGGGGTATGTTTATTAAAAAATGACATCTGTGCCCGGAACTCCGCTTTAAGTACAGTAGTGAAGTAGTTCTACTTCGTTACTATATATCTCTGCAAACCACAGAGGGATCACCCCGGCCGCTGGACTGTCTGCAGGTCACAGGTGAGTCCCGGTCCAGACACCCTGTCCTCCCCTCTTTCCTGGGGGGAGACTGCATGTAGCCATGGAGATCGCTGGGCTGTATGAGGGATTGATTTTGATTTTTTTAAAGTTGACTGTAAATGTCATGCTCATGTCATGTGTGGGGGGTCTGGGGGGCTACCCTTGCGAGCTGCTACATGTGGGTGCCAATGTATTGGTAATAACACCCCAAATGCAGATCGCAAATGCAGTATGTTTACAGGCACAAAATGGCATGATACCATAGTACTTTGTGGTTTGGTGCAGTGTGTTTTGTTAAAGTAGTGCAAACACTACTTTTTCTGCAGTCTGTTACTTTTTGCAGCCCATTCAAATGAACGGACTGTCAAAATGCTCCCCACAGCAAAGCATGTGTTCCCATGTGATCCTGGTATGAACTGGCTCTTAACCTAGGTTCACACTTCTGTGTTTAGTGCAGGCCATGTTTGCATGGGCACGGCAGCCCATTTAAATGAATGGGCTGCTGTACCTGCGTTTCTACAAAAAAAAGAAAAAAGGTGAATGCACCTTTTACAAAATACGTCCGGTATGTCATAACATTTTGCATATAGACAAGGTGCTGTTACATGTAAATCTGACTTTCAGATAAAATAAATTATTTTTTTTGGGGGGTGCAGCATTTTATTCTTGGACTCAGGCAGCACAATGTCTTGGGCCAGGCGTGGGTTAAACCACAAAAAATAGTGTGTGACACATACAGTATTTCACAAAAGTGAGTACACTCCTCACATTGTTGTAAATATTTTATTATCTCTTTTCGTGTGACAACACTGAAGAAATGACTCTTTGCTACAATATAAAGTAGTGAGTGTACAGCTTGTATAACAGTGTAAATTTGCTGTCCCCTCAAAATAACTCAACACACAACCATTCATGTCTAAACCATTGGCAACAAAAGTGAGTACACCCCTAAGTAAATATGTCCAAATTGGGCCCAAATTGTCAATATTTTGTGTGGCCACCATTATTTTCCAGTACTGCCTTAACCCTCTTGGGCATGGAGTTCACCAGAGCTTCACAAGAAGCTAAAGAAGCTAAGGGTAAAGGTGATGGACTGGCCAAGCATGTCTCCAGACCTAAACCCAATTGAGCATCTTTGGGGCATCCTCAAACTGAAGGTGGAGGAGAGCTAGGTTTCTAACAGGAGTGGAAGAGGTAGTGGCAACCTGTGAAGCTCTGGTGAACTCCATGCCCAAGAGGGTTAAGGCAGTGCTGGAAAATAATGATGGCCACACAAAATATTGACACTGTGGGTCCAATTTGGACATGTTCACCTAGGGGTGTACTTACTTTTGTTGCAAGCGGTTTAGACATTAACCTCCATGGCGGTATGATTGTTTCAGATTTTAGGTGCTGAAATATATATATATATATATTACAGTAAAACTGCAGGTAAGGGCACTGGGGGGCAAACTAAGGTCAATTTATTTTATTTAGTAATTTATCAGTGTGTTTGTGTGTTTTACTTTTTGAATTTGCCGCCAGTTCCACCCCCCTGCGACGCTCGCTCGCAGGGAACAGAAGACGGAGCACAAAGCATCAGGCGGAAGATCCGGCTGCCATACACTGCCGGAAGACATTGCGGGATCCTGGGGACAAGGTATGTAACCTCTTCCAGGATCCAGCGATTTCTCCCTGGCGGTACCCCGAGTGTGGCTGGGGGTTACCGCTAATGGTACTGAAATTCCACCCCGAACCACTCTCAGGAATACCGCCAGGGAGGTAAATGGCTGTGTGTTGAGTTATTTTGAGGGGACAGCAAATTTACCCTGTTGTACAAGCTGTACACTCACTACTTTACATTGTAGCAAAGTGTCATTTCTTCAGTGTTGTCACATGAAAAGTTGTAATAAAATAATTACAAAAAATGTGAGGGGTGTACTCACTTTTGTGAGATACTGTATATAAAATGCAAAGAAAATTGGTAATAACATATAGGGATTGATTTACTAAAGGCAAATTTACAGTGCATTTTGTAAAGTGTAGTTGCACTCTGCAAGTGCAGTTGCTCCAGAGCTTAGTAAATGAGCAGAAGCTCTGCTGACTTCCATCATCCAATCATGTGCAAGCAAAAATTCATTTTTTTTTTCCTTGCACGTGATTGGGCAAAGTGAAGCATTACCTCATTTAGTAAGCTCTGGAGCAAGTGCACTTGCACTTTGCAAAGTGCACGGTCTACTTGCCCTTAGTAAATCCCCCCCATAGTGTCTCAAACTACAAGAGCAATAACATTAATAAAGAGTAATGACACTAAATAATGCATACAAGTAAAAACCATGTATCCCAAATGTGCATAAAATTATTCCATATATCTAAAGTTCAAAAAATGTGCTTGAACAAATGATGTTCATAACACACACCCTATGATCAGTGAAATAATAAACAAAGATAAAGTGCAAAATTTCCATGCAACACAAAAAAAGTGTGATCAAATTTTATAGAACAACTTTGTGATAAATGGTAAAATTGACATAATTATGCAGTCAATCCCCTTACTGATGGTATTGTTCACAGATATTGTGCCGCGCAAGGCTTCTGGTAAGCCTTTTGTACACATCGTGGGGTGTGCGGCACACTATCTCACAGATAGGATTTCTCTTCACTACCACCAGCAAGGGGATTGACTGCAAAATGATGTCACTTTTAACACTCACACAAAGTTATTGTATAGACTTTGATCACACTTCACTTCTATGGACATTTTGCTGTAGCATCCTCACTGTTGCTAGTGAAGGTACTCAGTTGGCTCACCTGTAGGCAGAGGAGAATAGGTTTATTTGTTTAGGAGGCTGTGCAGTGGTTCAAAGGGCTGTTGCTCTATTACTTCCCCCCTGTCTTCTGGAACATTCTGGATAGTTTCAGAATCGAGTGGGCTGATGGACAGCTGCAGGCTTAATATTTATGGAGTTTCCACCAGGGCCCAGAAGGTGTAGAAACAACCCACAAATACTCAGAAGCCTGGAAGTCTGGGAGTAGAGTCCAGGGTCCAGTCATCTGGAGGGGACCCCTGTGCTGGGGGGCTCTGCATCTGGGGCAGAAGAAAGAGCAACAGAGAGAGAAATAGAGAAGTGAGAAACTTCAAGTCTTCATTCAGCCCAGTCTCAGCACTAGCTCACTCTTGCCCCCCTTGCGGACGCCCATGATGGGAAGCAAGGGTAACAGGAGCAATGCAAGAAAAAAGGGGAAATCAGGACTGGGTACAGGAACAAGGCAAGCAGCAGTAAAGGAACAGGATACAAGAATAGCAGCATGGGTCTGGCTGAAAACACTGACACAAGTTGCAGTAGCAGAGGTGGGACTCCCAACACTTGGGATCAGGTGGAATTGATTGTAGGAACCTGCTAACTGCTGGGAGATACCCGCTGGTGGTCACTGGAACTACAGCTTTCAGCCCATAAAGCCACTGTTCCACCAATTCCAGTGGCTCCTTTGGGGGTAGCACTACATTGCACTGTATCTGTGTTTATTGTTTTACTGATCTTACGGTGTGTTATGTACACACTAGCTAGGAAGTTGTTTGCACTTTAGATACACGGAATCATTTTATGCACATTTGGGATACATGGTTTTTATAAGTATGTATTATTTAGTGTCATTACTCTTTATCAATTTTATTGCACTTATTGTTTGAGACGCTAAATATTATTACCATTTTTTTTTTTTTTTTGCATTTTATGTTTGCGTCACCAACAATTTTTAGTGGTTTAACACTAGAGCGCCACGCTTTGTTATTAGAATATTTGTGTATCTTGTATCAAGATATAGTGTAGGCTGCTGTTGCTGGGGTTTTATTGTAAACCTGAGCATGGATTTCTTTTACATTTAAATACATTTAAATATATTTTATTTAGATATATTGAATGAGATAGCATTCTTACACACTGATAAATTTGCCCTAGACGTCTTTTCTGTTCACAGTGTAAGCAATCCTTGACTATGATTATTGCTACTATGGAAATCCTGATCTTCAGAAGGACATAAGACAATCCCTAACCTATCTGAAAAATGCAATAAAAATTAAAGTACCTTTCATACTTATTCCTATGACAAAAATTAAACTAAACATTGTTTGGATATATATACACCATATAACACATCCACACTATTATTTTACATATTCAATACTTTCTATAAAAGAACTTTACTCCTTCTATAGATCCTTTTAGAATATTAATAATTGTAGTTTTGCTAGCAAAATGTTGTTTTATAAGGTATGAATGGATCATCTTTGCTTTATGTAGCAGCAGACACACAGATTTGTAAGAAATTTAGCTAACAGTATTTTTTTTTTTTTTCAGCTGCTGTGGGAAAAGGCCAACCTATCATCTGTGGGTGTATGAAAGGGTATCATTTATTTTTCCACGGGATTAACTAAAAAGTTCTTAACAATATCACAATGACACCCCTATTCATACTAAAGGTATGTGTAAAGAACTAAAGCCCAAAGAATAATATCATATATTGTTCATGCTTACTACCACAAAGGAGAATTAGCCTCATTTATCAAAGTCTGTGCTAGCCATGGCAACCAACAACTAATTTTCTTACCTTTAGGGAATGAACAGAAGTGGGAATTTGGCACCTTTGGACAACACAGTTTATCTTTCAGACATTTTTATAAATGCAACACATTGTAAGCCAAATGAGATCAGCTTACCAGTCATTAGATTGTGGCTGCAGGGTTTAGTCGCATCAAATTCGCATGACAGGAGAGTGTGCCTGGCTCTCAATGGAGCCGGTTCACGCATCTCCGTGGCTGCTGCAAAGCGGATTGTACAGGGGTCCTGTGCATTTTTGGCTCTGTTTCACGTCTGAATTCAGGCAAAATTCCTGATTTGCCCCTGAATCAGAGAACAGGGACACCCCGGACCCCTGCTGTGAGCTGCATCTGCATTATGTGTGAACGGCGTAATTGTACAACCGATAGAGATTTTAAAATCCAAGCCAATTCACTACGTGAACACCTAAAAGCCCGCGGCTACAGTAAACGTCTTTTGCGTACAGCATTTAATAGAGCTTTCTCACAAGATCGTAATAGCTTAATCTTTAGAGTTAAAGATCGAGATACACAATCCACGGTGAAACTCATAACAAAGTTTTCAAGCCACCAGAATGTACTTCGAGACATTCTTGGACGACACTGGCATGTACTTAGTCATGATCCAATTATGAGCAAATATGTGGGGCAATACCCACAAATTGTATTTAAACGCACTAGATCACTACGAGACCAATTAACAGCTAGTCACTACCAACCCATAAAAAATCCTAGAACAACTAATAGAGGTACGTATAGATGCCGTGGCTGTGCTATGTGTCCATGGGTCGAGGAGGGTTCCCATTTTGTTTTACCAAATGGGGAAAGTTTTTCCCCCACTTTCCGTGCCAACTGCGACACTCGTGGATTGGTGTATCTCATGCACTGTACATGTGGCACGTTTTATGTTGGGAAAACAATCAGAGAGCTTCGTCAGAGGATAAATGACCATATATATATATCAGAGGGAGGAAAGATGATCACGCCCGTGAGCAGACACCTAGACCTCTACCACAGATTCAACCCAAAAAAAGCACGTTTTTATGTCCTGGATGTTATCCCCCAGGACCCACGGGGGGCAACTGGGACAAAAGAATCCTCCAGAAGGAAACCATCTGGATTGAACGTCTGAATGCCACCTGCAGACCGGGTTTGAACGAAACCCAATCCTACAAATCATTCTTATAAATCGTGCATTTATTAACAAATTAAGACAGAACTTTTTCCTTTTTCTTTGTTGGTTGTTACCGGTGGACGGTAGGTCAGGTATCTGCTTGCTTGGCGTGGTCGCCTTTCCATCCCTTCCCCCCATTTTTCTCACTCCCACTGGCCCCTTGACAACTATTAAAGGAATCAATATTTGTATCATATGGAGCCCAATGAATGTCCAGTTGCTGACTCTGTGCCCCCTTGACAGTTATGGGATTTTTGTTCTGGAGAAGTATAATTCTCAAACTAAGTCCTTCATATGTCTAAATGCTACTGAGGGTAGTGTCCTCAATTTTGGGCGTAATTGCCCTAGCCCTTCCATTTATTAAGCACCAATTAATCTGGGTGCTAGATACATTATTTCTTCCCTCATTAACATATTTTTCATAATGTAATATATAATTATATTTGTGTTTTTTTGTTTTTATTTATTTTTGTAAAATTATTGATTCTTAACCATGCATCTTCTCTGTAATCATTATTCAGATCAATATATTGTCTGTTTGTTGTTATCATATGTTTGCAGATGATTCGTTATTGAAGTGTGTAATGTTAGAAACCTTCGGGGGCGCTGTGGGACGCTAGAAGTTATAGCCAATCTGGTGATGCATGTGCGGCCTGGTAAGCCACAGTGGACTTCCGCTCCTAGGAGCGCGGTTTCCTGTGGCACCAGATCGGACTCTCCAGAGCTTGTCAGCTCTGGGAGTCTGACCTACCCTCATGGAGGTCTACGATTGGCTGCGGCGGAGCCAATTCCGCCTACGCCGCATCGTCGTATCCGGGGGGTGTGGCCGGGGCGGCGACGTCCTTTGACGAACCGCCCGGGACCCACGCCATAAAAGGGCGCCATACAAGCGTCCGAGTATGGCGGCGGTTCCCCATCCGGGGAGGACTCTCGTGACGAAATATAGCTCAACAGGGTAAGCCGAAAAACTTTCATCTTTGCTATCTTCTGGAGTATGCACACCTTTTTACTTACAACTTTGTTTTCAATCCTCTTTCAATTCAATAGTGTCTGCCACTTACAAGGCAGGTCTAATTACCCTTACCTAAACAAAGCATTCCGCAGGACCGGTGAGCATGTGTAACTATTAAAGCCCCCAATACACTTGCATGCAATTCTTGGTGACTTTTAAATGTCTTGAAATATGCATGGACTACCACTGTTGGGCATATTGAGAGAAGTGTGGTACCAATAGTAATCTTTTCAATCTATCATATATCTAAGGCTGAGTAATGGATGTACCTCACATATGAAAATGAAGTACCTTGCGTTTTTTCTGTATGGAAACCTAGGACCATACAAGTGATTACTGCCTGGGTAATTATCGCTTTAGAAAATATTTTTTTTTTTTTTTTTAATAAAAGAAAGAAAAAAAAAAAAAAAAAGAAGAAAAGAAAGAAAAGGTCTCTAAATACTGCGGCACATTAAAACACACAGTAAAAGCTCCTTGCCCCTTATTGGTATGTGTCCATGCATGCACAACATCTTTCTTTCCCCCCCCCCTTTTTTTCCTTTTTGGATTAATGGATTTCTTTTCTATATATAAGCAATTCTGTTTTTACCTATCTTTGTATCAACATGCACCGGGTGTGGCTATCTGCTATTGATAATGGATTGATATATTGATATATCATAACTAGTGCACTCTCTATATCTAACCCAGATATAAACATACAGGAGCGTTTGTATTTACACTCCATGTGAATATCGGCTCCCCAATTTATGAGCTCCGTGACCGTCTCTTAGTCCTCCTCATTATATTATCAAAAGAGTTCAGAATATACAATGTACATGTATGTTTATATCCTATATAGATGTGTTTCTTTACTATTTATACATACTTATGTCTAAAATATAATGTTACCCATGTGATACGGTGTGTGTCCCCACATGCGTCCCAATGGCTGTCCTCTTGCCTTCCCACCAGCCCCCCCTGCTGGCTAGAATAGTAATATCATGATTGTTATATGCTTTTTCCTCTACATTGACATTGTATGTTACATATAATGCATTGTTAATAATAATACTCCCATTTGTGGAATATGTATTAAATAATACATTTTGTTTCCTTAAAATTACTTATATTCCTATACAGACAAAGCAATTAGTAAGCTCCAGATGAAGCTTTCATCAAGAAGGCGAAACATGTTGAGCAAATTGTCACAAGTAATGTATATTATGTATCTACTGTAAACTTCAGCCGACCCTGCTGACTAGCACCTTGAGCATCGAGGTGTCCGCCGGCAGGCTCTGTCTGCTTTGAAGTATATCACATTGTATCTATGCACAAATACAACTTGTTCTGTACACAATTGTTCTCATACTATATGAAGGTCCAGTACCTCATGTAATACTGTATTGCATACTGCCGACCATTTTTGGTCCTATGTTCAATGTAGATTTTTCATCTGCTTGCATTATTAGACGTTTTTAAAGTGTTTGTTTAATAAAAATTAATTTTATGAAAATTTAGTGCCCGGAATCCTTGTCTCCCAACCTTTCCATATCCAATGATTTAATGTAGGATAGGGGCACCTTCAGGTGACATATGTAATGACCCAGATTGCTGCTATCTGGTGAGTCATTTGTTTTGAAAATATGTGTGAACCCAGCCTAAGACATTTTCTAGTAGTAATGAAAATACATGTTGGTACCTGACAAAAATGCAGTGTCCTTGTCACTTCCTAACAGCTGCACAAAAAAAAAAAAAAAGGAGTCATCGTTCTTCTGTAAACTACTGATCTCAACGTCCCACCTGTGAGGAAGGGACCTGGACCAGAAAGACAAAAGAAATGCATGGGCGTGGGGCCATGACAGGGTTGCAGGGCAGGAACTAAGGGGCCCCTTCACTAGAACTATGGGGCCAAGCCCAACACCTGCAAAAAAAAAAAAAAACCCACACCATAATATCCCCCCCCCCCCCCCCACCAAAAGATTTAGACCAGTGCACAAATTAAGGTCCAAAAAGACACAGATGAATGGGTTTGGGGTGGATGAACTTGACTTGCATGCACAGAGTCCTGACCTCAACCCAACAGAACACGTTTGGGATGAATTAGAGCAGAGACCTGCGACCAGACCTTCTCTCTAACATCAGTGCTTAACCTCACAAATGCGCTTCTGGAAGAATGATCAAACATTCCCATAGACACACTCCTAAACCTTGTGGACAGCCTTTCCAGAAGAATTAAAGCTGGTATAGCTGCAAAAGGTAGGCAAACGCAATATTGAACCCTACAGACTGAAACAGGGATGCCATTAAAGTTCATGTGTGTGTAAAGCAGACGTCCCAATACTTTTGGTAATATAATGTATGTCTATCTCAGAACTACCTGTTAGAAAATAAAGAGAAAAGACGTGAAAAAAGAAAATGAATTTAGCTAACTCATCTAGGAACTACTAAGCCTCAGTATGTTACTTTTTGATTACCCAGTTCTACACATACATGAATATCTTTCCATAATAATTTACTCAGCTGTACCTACAGATCTACAGGCTTTAATCTATTTTCTATCTTTTTTCAGATTTTTCTTTTATATGCAGTCAGAAGTAAAGGCCTTACTAGGCATCAAAGACATGACCACCAGAGCACAGGGGCACATCTGGACAGCAGCATTGTCAGTCTGGGGGGAGAGGAGTGTACTAGCAGATTTAAATACACTAACACATTGAAGCCAAACAGTTACACCAAACAGTTTTGTTTCTTTTGGTTTTGCATACATACATACATGAATAAATAAATAAATGAGATTCCAATTCCTGGACCGGGTTAAGTCCCAAATCTAGATTTCCCTGCCGGGCACAGTACTCATCCATGGATGCACAAGATGACCTGGTGGTGCTATAGGATTAGTATGCCTTGATCTATGCTTTTGCTCTGCTGAAATGTCTACTTTGTTTACTGCAAGGAATTAAAGACAAGAGTATTCCAGACATTCTCATAGCTGTGTACTGGCATCTGAGAGTGTGGTATATTGATCATGTTCTTTTGTTAGACAACATTGCTGCTGTGACCTCAACCAAATCAGCCCGATCTATTATTTTTAAGGATTAATCGTCCATCCTGCCTCTAATTTTTAGCTTTGACAGCCTACCTGTTAAAACCCAGGTTCTGAGAGAGAGAGTAGAATTTCAAATTTGAATATCCTAACCATGTATAAAACCCATAAATCTAGTTCCTGCAAGATTTATCATCAAACATGGAAAACTTATTTTCACTGGGGTGAGTCTCTGGGGGTTTCTCATAAGTCTTTCTTGTGTGCCATGTTCTTTCTTTTCATCAATTAAGGGTAGAGCAACACTTGGCCCTCTTGCTGATACTTTATTGATTTGTACTTTTATACAATGCAGTTGCACATTTTGTTCCCCCTCGATTCTAACCATGGGTTTTAAATCTGGTTTTCTTGCCTTTACAAAGACCCCCTTTACAATTTATTCAGGACATACCTTTGATATTGTAAGGTAACCTTTCTTGTGTCCATTACCTAGGCCTGAAGGCCTATAAGGGTCCCCATTTTATATGACACGGAGACAAGGTTGTTTTAAAATCATGAACCATCTTTTTGCCCAAAATAATCTCTGTCTTTCACTTTAATGGGGGATATTATATTATCTTCCATGTGTCTGGGAAGAAAAGATGTTAAAAATAGAACAAAAAATATCGTTTGGAGTGTCCATTGATGAACACTCCTCCCTCCCCTCACATTATGTTGTTTTCTCTTTGGACTGCTTACTACAATGGAGAAGGTGGGAAGGGTTGGCCTTCAATTTTTTTTGTGCCTAGTGTAAATTTTTCCTGTTGACTGCAGTATAACCCATAGTAGCTTATTTTTAAGCTGTCTTCTTCATTGGACTCCAAGAAAAGGCTTTGTGACCTCAAGTCTGCTATCTGGATTATGAATTATCATGTTATTAGTGAATTTCTGTGGGTGCTCTCCCCTTTCTGTAAATTAAGACTACAGAATAACCCAAGGATGTTATCAGGCTGCTTTACACAATGGACTCCAGGAAATGGCTTTGTGACCTCAAGTCTGCTCTCTTGATTATGAATTATCATTTTTATAGTGAATTTATTGCCCTCTCCTTCCTATAAGCTGATCCTCTTTGTCACCAACTCCCACTCCATAAACATCTTATGATGACAGCAATCTACAATGTAATACAGCCTAACTGGCTCGCAGTGTATAGTATTCCAATCCCTAACCAGCCGTGTCACATTTTCACTTCTTCATTTTTGTCCTTTTAAAAACAGGGGAACATCCTAAAAAAATGCACATACCATCAACATACCAGGAAATAAGATGGAAGCATTCCAAAATTTATTTTGAATATTATAGGAATATAGTATTATTAATGGTAAAGTCATCCTTTGCCGGAAAGGGAATTTGTCTTAGCAATTAATGCAAGCACCATTTTTTCATAGCATTGATTTGGTGGCCTAATAAACAGTTTAAATGTTTCTACCTATCACCAACTCTGATTAATACCGAGTAAGTTAAAAATCAGTAGGAGAAAAAGATGTGAAAGGGACCTGCCTAAGAATAACTCTGTCAAAGCTTATTTGCCAAAAACTGGACAATAAATACATACTGGCTTAACCAGTTCTGGACCAGAAGGATTTGCCCCCTTAATGACCAGGCCATTTTTTGTGATTCGGCACTGCGTTATTTTAACAGAAAATTGCGTGGTCGTGCAACACTGTACCGAAATAAAATTGATGTCCTTCTTTTTCCACAAATAGAGCTTTCTTTTGGTGGTATTTGATCACCTATGCGATTTTTATTTTTTTGCCCTATAAATAAAAAAATAGCGACAATTCTAAAAAAAACAATATTTTTCACATTCTGCTATATAAAATTTAAAACTCAAAATGTTTCATCCTTTTAGGCCAATTTTTATTCTGCTACATATTTTTGGTAAAAAAAAATCCTAATAAGCGTATTTTGATTGGTTTGCGCAAAAGTTATCGCATCTACAAACCAGGGGAAAGATTTATGTCATTTTTATTTATTTACTTTTAGCGGGACTGCAACATTGCGGTGGACAGCTTGGACCCCTAACTGACATTTTTGACACTTTTGGGGGGACAAGTGACATTACTACAATAATCAGTGCTAAAAATATGCACTGATACTGTAATAATGACACTGGCAGGGAAGGAGTTAACCTAGGGGTGATCAAAGGGTTAAGTGTGAGCCAAGAGGAGTGATTTCTAACTGTATGGGGGGTGGGCTTGTGAAATGACCATATAGATCCTATTTAGAAGGATCACAGGAGCTCTATGATCATTTCAAAAAGAAGAACGGTCGGCTGTGTTTACAACAGCTGACCGTCCTTCTCTCCCAGTGGGAAGCGATTGTGGGTGCCCGGCAGCAATCGCGGCCACTGGTCCCATGCATCGGCATCCCCGCTGCCTAGTGGGGGCAGGAGCGCGTCGACAGTAGCGCACGCTCGCTCGCCCCCAAGCACTATTCACGCGACTGATGTACCCCAACGTCGTTTCGTGCAGCCGAGCCAGCCTGCCGCAGTAAAACTGCCGCGGGCAGTCGGCACGTGGTTAAAGAGTGTTGCCAAAGCACACACCTTTTTTTTTTGGGTTCATTCACAGGACCCAGATAGGTATACATTGTGAAAAACAAGTGCATCTTTGCACCCAGGAGTGACAGGTGTTTACATACAACTCAACCATATGTTGGTAACTTCACACCTGAACATTTACTCACTTACACATCTGGGTAGATAATAACAGGGGAGAGGGAGGGGCTGAAGAATTTTCTTGGTACCTATAGACAACAAGCAAAAACATAAAATCAAGTATATTTTATTTAAAAAAATAGCAGCAAAACATAATATTACTAAAAGATAATAAGTGCATTAAAAGAGTTTTGGTTCTCATTGCACCCTATTACTCGGACCCAGCTGTGTTCGTCTGTAGTCACATCAAGTGGGGGTAATGCTGTGAAAAAGTAGAATGATATTATAAAAAAACGTAAAAACACAGCTGGTCAGTACTCAACTAGTTTTGAGGTTTTTACCGCTTCTTCAGGAGTTTGAAGGGTGAGACACCAAAGAATTTTTCTATAATAAGAAAACATACAATTAACATACAATTATTAATGTGATAACATATGAAGATATATATATATATACGGTAAAGAAATAAACTTGCTACAGATAATGCCTGGGCACTTTACCAATGGGTACATGAACAGGATGGAAAAAAGGCAGACAGGGGCATCAAAACTAATCTCCACGGGCGGATGTGAAAGCAGACAAAAAGCCGCAACTACCTGTATAGCTGTATACAGTACATATAAAAGAAAGGAAACCAACAGGCGTTGGATTAAATTGTGCCATTAAAAAATGGGGGGCGAAAAAAGGAAGGAAAACATTTTTTTAATGACACAACTTAAAAAGGAACAGACGCAAAAACGGATGTCAGCGGATATCATCCGCTAATATCCGCTTGCCCATAGACATACATTATGTCAGTTTTTCATCCGCAAACGGATGGATGAAAAATGTACATATGGAACGGACCCTAAAAAGTGACAAAGTCACTGAACTGAAGAAAAAACAGACTGTGCCGTGTGAAAGGACCTTTACCCCCACTTGATGCGACTACAGACTAACACAGCAAGGTCAGAGTAATAGGCTGCAATGAGAACAAAAACTATTGTAATGCATATTTTCACTTTGTAGTAATATTATATTTTGCTGCAATTTTTTGTAATAAAATATTTTTTGGATTTTACCTTTTTGCTGTGTGTCTATTGGTACCAAGAAAAACCTTCAGCCCCTAACTCTCCCCTGTTATTATCTACTATGCAATTTAGGATGTAGGTACCGTTTTAATTAAAACATAATACCCAATAGCACAATAAGCACTTCCACTTATACAGTTGGTTGAGCGAACCTTGATGCAAATGTTTTGTAATTTGACCTTATTCCACCAGTATGCTTATATTTGTAGGTGACTCAGAAACCAGTTACCAACAGACAAACTACTCTTACAGGACCAGCCTCCCAAACAATGTGGGGTTGACTAACTAAAGGCAAAAAGACTGCACTTTGCAAAGTTGCCCTCTGCAAGTGCAGTTTCTCCAGAGCTTAGTAAATGAGTTGAGGCATCACTTTGTAAAGAGTACCCAATCACGTGCAAGGAAAAAAAAAAAAAAAAAATGCATTTTTGCTTGCACATGATTGGATGATGGAAGTCAGCAGAGCTTCTGCTCATTTACTAACCACTGGAGCAACTGCACTCAGCAAAGTGCACAGTCTTTTTGTCTTCAGTAAATCAACCCCTAAGTGGTTAATCTCCAGATAGTTGAGTGCTATAAAGCAAAACTCTAGCCGTACCCTTTTCAGTCCCATCTGCTTCTGTATGTGGCGCTTGGTGAAAAAAAAGGTGCTACTCATTGAGATTGAATAATTAAAGGCAAACAGACTGTGCATTTTGCAAAGTGCAGTTGCCCTCTGAAAGTGCAGTTGCTCCAAAGCTTAGTAAATGAGGTAAAGCTTCACTTTGCAAAGGATACCCAATCACAGGCAAGGAAAGTTTAAACAAATGCATTTTTGCTTGCACATGATTGGATGATGGAAGTTAGCAGAGCTTCTGCTTACTAAGCTCTGGAGCAACTGCAGTTTCAGAGAGTGAAAAATGCACAGTCTTTTTGCCTTTATTTCCTTCAACTCCACTAACTACCCCCCCCCCCTCCCATCCCCTTCTCACTGTGTGCCTCCTAATTTTCAATAATTGGCAGGCACACTTCCTGTCTTGTGATGTCCAGCCTCTCTTAAGATCCATTGACTGTGAGGCTGGGTTCACACATTTGCTGTTTGTTTGTTTTTTTGCAGCAGTCCGGTGTGTTTCTGTTCACCAGTTCAGGTGCGATTCAGGTGCTAATTTTTACCTGAAATCACACCTAAACCGGACCCAAAAATGCACAGAACCTTTTTTGAACCCACACAGTGGCTGCCCCCCGCACACATTTGAACCGTTTGCATTAAAAGCTGTTCGCATTCACATGTAATGTGACTTGGATGCGGTTAAAAATGCATCCAATTTACATATGTGGGAACCGAGCCTTAGATATGTCTCCTGGGCTACAGAATGTGTCAGTCACTGACGCTGTTTCCTAAGTGGAGAACACAACTTCCATAGAGCCAGTTTCAACTTGCTGAGAAACAGCCTGCTCCCTCCATTTGCGCACTGTTCCGTGGGACACAGAAAGTTGGCATAAGATAAGAGTCATGTCCATGCAGTTTGATCCAGTCTGCAAACATAGGGGTTTATTTACTAAAGGCAAATCCACTGTGCACTACAAGTGCACTGCAAATACACTTGGAAGTGCAGTCGCTGTAGATATGAGGGGGACATGCAAGGAAAATAAAAACAGCATTTTTGCATGCACATAATTGGATGATAGAAGTTAGCAGAGCTTCCCTTCATTTCATATCTTCCCCTTAGATCTACAGCTACTGCACTTCCAAGTGCACTTCCAAGTGTACTTGCAGTGCACAGTGGTTTTGCCTTAAGTAAATAAACCCAATAGACAGCAGCGTCCTTTTTTATCTGGATGATAAAGGGATATCTTCAGAGACCGACCCATTCTCCCATCTGTGCACACTAAAGGAACCTTTGTGCAGCTGATAGTATAAGTGGTTTTGTTGCTCTGTATGTTTCAATGCAATATTATTTCTCAGTGAGTAAAACTTGCTTGCTGTATTCAAGGGAGCCTACAGGCATAGAAAATCTTGCAGCTTAAAACAATTTCCATCTCACAATCACTGTTACACAGCATACAGAACAAAATAAGAACTTAAATGTAACAAAAGGCAATGGGAGTTGTGACGATAGGCAGATTTCCCACCTTAGCTGGTGCGCCTGTATACCCTTTGATGATGAGTAATGAGCTAGGATACCAGCAAAATGTATTTTGGACTGAATCCCCTGCCCTGCAGCTGCACATATCAAAGTGGGGGGATTCTGTTAGTACTGTTAAAGTGTTACTAATATGTAAGGAATATACTTGAGTATATGCCCCGCGCCCAGTGTTCAGAAATAAATATGTGAATAATAAATTAATTGAGTGAATAATTTAAATGAGTACAAAATTGTGCGTTTATAGCAGCTGCTATAGAAATAATGTAAACGTGTTGCAGGTAAGTAGTCTATAATAGGATAACTATAGCGCTTGCTAAAATTAATTGATTACAGTAAAATGTTGATAATAAAGTATAAAGTGATATACATAAAATTCATACATAAATTTCATTGAGGTGACTATTGTGACAATATGGTGATATATATACAAATGAATTCATATAAAAAATGATAAAGTGACTGTAGTGAAAATATCAAAGAAAAAGTCCAAAAAAAGTTTTCAGAATTTTTTTAAAATTTTAAAATCCAATAAGTAAATAAATAGTGAGTCTCTCGTGCAAACAATGCTTATTCCCAAACAATAGGTGCAGGTGCTCAGCGTAGTGATTTCTCAATCAGCTCTGTGGTGCTCAGTGCAGCTTTTATTTCCACCGTGATAAATGGTAAGATTTGATCACTTACCAAATAGCGTGGGTCATGTATGCCTTATGGCATCAAGACCAGCCAAGCTTAGGTAGCCTTCCAGGCTATGATGGAGTCTCCTTGTGCCTTGCTTTGGGTGGGTAGGATGGCGGGCTCCCCCTCTCTCTCCTCTCACCTCAGGCCAGATAAGAAGGAAGACAAAAAAAGCTCCGGATGGTGTAGTATTTTAGATATACATTTTATTCCCCAATCTGCTGTATTTCTTATTTCCCCTGTCTTCTGGGATACTTCCTGGAACTTTGTTTTCTGTTTTTCCTTCCATGTCTTGTTCTTTTTTTTTCTTCTTTTTTTGTTGCTGTTTGCTGCCCTTTGAGTTTTTTGAAGATTTGACAGGGGAATCACGATCACTGAACACATCTCACAGTTCAGTTGGATCGGTCTTCTCAAGACAGGATTCCCCTGTCAAATCTTCAAAAAACTCAAAGGGCAGCAAACAGCACCAAAAAAAGAAGAAAAAAAAGAACAAGACGTGGAAGGAAAAACAGAAAAATAAAATTCCAGGAAGTATCCCAGAAGACAGGGGAAATAAGGAATACAGCAGATTGGGGAATAAAATGTATATCTAAAATACTACACCATCCGGAGCTTTTTTTGTCTTCCTTCTTATCTGGCCTGAGGTGAGAGGAGAGAGGGGGAGCCCGCCATCCTACCCACCCAAAGCAAGGCACAAGGAGACTCCATCATAGCCTGGAAGGCTACCTAAGCTTGGCTGGTCTTGATGCCATAAGGCATACATGACCCACGCTATTTGGTAAGTGATCAAATCTTACCATTTATCACAGTGGAAATAAAAGTTGCACAGAGCACCACAGAGCGGATTGAGAAATCACTACGCTGAGCACCTGCACCTATTGTCTGGGAATAAGCATTGTTTGCACGAGAGACTCACTATTTATTTACTGATTGGATTTTAAAATTTTTAAAAAAATTCTGAAAACTTTTTTTGGACTTTTTCTTTGATATTTTCACTACAGTCACTTTATAATTTTTTATATGAATTGATTTGTATATATCACCATATTGTCACAATAGTCACCTCAATGAAATTTATGTATGCATTTTATGTATATCACTTTATACTTTATTATCAACATTTTACTTAATCAATTAATTTTAGCAAGCGCTATAGTTAGCCTATTATAGACTACTTACCTGCAGCAAAGTGTTCCTAAACCCAACAGCTTGCATTCACTATATAGTCTCCACAGGACCGCTGTTAGAAATCATGGGGCCCCATACAGCCCTCCTGATGGGGCCCCATACAGCGCCCCTAATGGGGCCCCCCAAACCTGCCTCCCCGGGGGTTAGTGGAAAAGCAGTGCTGGCTTTATCTGCCTGCACCTCAAAAATTGAAAAAAAAAAGTCCCTCCTCTGCTCTCTCCTGATGGGGCCCAGGGAGATGTAATTTAAGCCCTGGTAAGCAAGTAGGAGTAAGGGAGTGGACTAGTAAAATCCATTTAGGCAGAAATGAATAATAAAGCTGCCCTTGGACCCCCTTTTTAGTTGATGGGGCCTGGGCCATCCTGTTCAGATGTGGGGCCTGGGCCCAGTACAAAAGGACTGGTTGTACTGCCTTATCAGCGACCCTGGGTCTCCCACAGTACACAGAACATGGAAATGTAATTTTTTTAGTAAACTTCTAAATACCTTTCCTCATCTGCAGTATATAGCAGTCTTGTGACTTCTACCGGTGCCTGGCTGAGCACTGGTTAAATCTGACTGTCCTATGAGCCTGGATGACCCCTGACCCTCTGTCTGGACAGTGCTGATTGGCCTTGTGCTGATCACATGCACTCTCCCAAGAAAAAAATAAAAAACTCTCTAGTAATACACACTAAATTGAACATGTGCAGAGTGACTCCAAGGCTTTTTTACTATCAGCAGATGGATTGGGGACAATAGAAGAAGGGGTGAGGATCAGAGAAGGCAGGATCAAACAGCATTTTTACACAATGCAGAGGGTTAACCCCTTAGGTTCCACAGTGAGTATAACAAGCATGCTTTACTGCATATACACACTGATTATACTGTTGTGGGTTTAGTAACACTTTAATCTAATACTGTATGGCCACATGATCATATCTGGACAATGACATTGACCAAATATGGCCATGTGGCCATGCACTTACAACAGCCTTAGCAGAGAAAAAGAAAATGTGTACACAAGAAAGCCTGAACAAAAAAAAAAAAAGGATTTGTGTTATACCCATGTTACCCATAGCAAGGTTTTTTTAGAGGCACTGTTCAATCATCTACTGAAATCTTTCATGTGAAATGCATTTGTCCTAATACATCTCTGAAATCTATTCGACTTCTAGGCTTCTGTATAGCAAGATTTGTGCAGTCTATGTCCACCTCATGCTTGAAATAATATTACTTAAAAAGCACTCCACAGCATATAGGCAATCATATGCATGAGTAGGAAAATAAGCTGCACTGAAAGCGTTTGAAATAAATAAAATATATGTCTTGTAAAGGACGGGTTTTTTTTTTCTCCTAAAAGCATTTGTTGTAAAAGGTTCACTACAAGTCAGAAGGAAAAACATATAAACATCGAAAAACCTACAATAGGTATTTTGTTAGGGTTCATAGGTCCATACCTGTAAGCATAAAGTGTAATTAAATCCAAAAATAAAATATTGCTGCTTAGCATTCCTTAAGTGCTTGCAGCCTGCCCACAGTAGTTGTACTGCGTTGCAACCTGAGTTCAACCCCCTGCCGACCTGTGCTGTGATTGGACACAGCAAGAATTTGGCAGCTGATTTCAGTCTATGATTTTGTCTGAAGTCAGCTGATTAGCTGTGGCCAATCACACACAGAGTTCTGTGTTTACAAAAATACAGAACTCTGTTCTGTGAACAGCAATCTGTCTGTTTCTTCTCCCTGCAAGGGAGTGCATTGCCTAGCTTGCCCTCTGCCCACCTGTATCCTCTTAGCTTATGCTGTGCCCACCCTGCGCCATCGTGTGCTCTCTGTACCTTACCCTGTGCCCACCCTTTCTACATACCCGCTGTGCTCTCTCCACCTTATCTTGTGCCCACTCTGCCCCTGTGACTGACCACCTGTGCTCTAAGCACCTTACCTCATGCCCTCCTTAACTGGTACCCACCCTCCCCATGTGCCCTCTTCACTTTACCTTGTGCCAACCTGTGCTCTCTCCCACTGCACATAGGCCCACCCTACCCCTGTGCACTCTCCTCCTCACTGTGCCCTCCCCACCTTACCCTTTTCCTACTCCTGTCCCTTCAGGGCTGGAAGTGAGTGCAAGCTCTTGTACCCAGGCTCTATAGGGCTCCCAGCTGGCCATGCTTAGATCAGACATGCCCCTCCCAGCACAGAGCTGGCTGTTTGTGTAATAGTAGACTCCTTCTGGAGTCTGGACCAAGTCTCCCCCTCCTTAAGGCTTTGTGTCATATACACTTGCACCATGATCATATGACAGAGACAAGACGCGCTGATGCACTGTGGCCACTAGAGGGCGCCGGTAGCGAGTGACAGTGCTGATTCCAGACGTGATAGACGATGTGTGTCCCCGGAGGTGGGCTCCTCCATCCATCCATCCCACAGAAAACCCGGCAGACATCCCAAGTTTCTTGCCGAAGCCGGGAGATTGCACGGCACTTGCGGGTGTCAGTGAGCCACCGACCAAAGGAGGGAGACTCCTGCAAGTCACGGAAAACTAGGGATGTCTGACACACATACATACACACATGCATATATAAATACAAATACATAGAGAAAGCCTTTTAAAAAAACAAAACGTCAGTGCTGTACCTTTGCTTACTTCCTGTCGGGTATTGCATTGTAGGGGGAGGCAGAGAGCACAGCACACACTCTGCTTTCACTTTCCTATGTGTGACAGTTCTGCTAAGGATCGACGAGATCCTTCTCAGCCGCCCTTGCCTCTCCTCCTATCCAAGCATACAGTGGGCCCTCTAGGACCCCTGTACGTCCGCCCCTGGCACACAGTGTTGCATGACCACGCAATTGCCAGCTAAAGTAGCGCAGTGCTGAATGGTAAAAAAACGCTCTGGTCATGAAGGATGTAAAACCTTCCAGAGCTCAAGTGGTTCTATATGGTGGCTGCATTAAATTTTTCTATATTTTTATCTGGTAATCCTGCGAATAACACACTTCCTTTCTTTGGGTGGCTATAAATACTCCTTTAATGAGGGACTCGTACATGTCTGCCTTTGTTCATCTCCTTTACAGGGTAAAAAATATTGTTTGTGGTTTCAAGTTAGCTCAAACAAGGTAAAGTGACAAGGACACTGTATTTCTGGCATGTTAACCTTAAGCTGGCCATAGACTGCTGAACCAGCTGAGATTCGAACCATATATGGACAGTCTGAATGTAACCAAATTAATGGATTGATCATCTTGGGTAAAACCAGCCTGCTGGGAGTACATCAAGGCTCCATGGGAGGGATTCTCCCATCAACAATGACTGTGATTTGTGGTTGCAGGAAAGAAAATCACTCTATCATTGGCCAGCTTTACTGAGAGTGTTCTTACTAGGCTGAAAATGAATGTACCTACCACATCTTAGGCCTCATGCACACTGGACGTTTTGCAAATTGTCCAAAAAGCATTTCCAATGGCAAACCAATGCGCACCCCCCGGTCGGTCCGTCGGTCTGTCAGTCAGTCAGTCTCAGTTATTCAGTTGGCAGGCGACACGTTCCTCCCCCTCCCCAACGGTCTGCCTCCTTACCTCCTCCTTCCTCCGGTGATTGCTGGATGGCTGAGCCGCTGTCCTTCTCCTCCAGCCATGTCTCTTCTGCCTCTTCCTGGCCACTGGCCAGTAAGATCGCTTCTGCTTTTGGCCAATCAGGAAAGGGGTCTCACAACCCTCTTCCTGATTGGCTGGGAGGAGAGTCTGTGTGACAATAGCGAATATTCATTTGCTATTGTCACACAACTGGGTGGGCTCAGGGCGCAGTGCTCTGCGCCCCGAGCCCACCCCTTTTTAAACCCTTTTAGAGCATCTGGCTCTAATCACGTGCTTCAAAAAAAAATCCCCATTGGAATCCATGCATCCATGTAGATTAGGGTGTCGGGCGCATGGATGGGGGGGCGCCACCCCAGCGCCCCCAATGGACGGGGCGCCCCTGGGTTTATTCTGCTTATGCTGCTTATACATACTCTTTATTCAATTTCCCATGGAACTCTTCCATATGATTTACTGAAGTTTTTCATAGGAGATGCAACAATATCAAGTATCGTAATCAGTAACATGCAATGCACATTCGAGAAGTCTGAGCAAACAATAAAAATAAAATTCTGAAAAAAGAAACAAAGAGAGGAGTATTAAGGGGATGAGGGAAGGGGGGAGATACAAACAACAAAAATATTCTTATTATATAAACACTTATTAGGTTATGTCTATTCTGCAAATTAAGCGTTAGGTGGAACTTAATGACCAAATCCACACTGCTACCCCAGATGGGAACAATCTGTGACAGAGTGGAGGCCATCAACCACACCGTTATACATCATTCTGTTTCTAATGATTTTTGTTGAGGTTTTTGGGGAATACATACACTGAACAAAATTATAAAATGCAACACTTTTGTTTTTGCCCCCATTTTTCATGAGCTGAACTCAAAGATCTAAGACTTTTTCTATGTACACAAAAGGCCTATTTCGCTCAAATATTGTTCACAAATCTGTCTAAATCTGTGTTAGCGAGCACTTCTCCTTTGCCGAGATAATCCATCCACCTCACAGGTGTGGCATATCAAGATGCTGATTAGACTGCATGATTATTGCACAGGTGTGCCTTAGGCTGGTCACAATAAAAGGCCACTCTAAAATGTGTAATTTCATCACACAGCACAATGCTACAGATGTTGCAAGTTTTGAGGGAGCGTGCAATTGGCATGCTGACAACAGGAATGTCCACCAGAGCTGTTGCCCGTGGATTGAATGTTCATTTCTCTATCATAAGCCATCTCCAAAGGCATTTCAGAGAATTGAGCAGTACATCCAACTGGCCTCACAACCACAGACCACGTGTAACCACACCATCCCAGGACCTCCACATCCAGCATCTTCACCTCCAAGATCGTCTGAGACCAGCCACTCAGACAGCTGCTGCAACAATCGGTTTGCATAACCAAAGAATTTCTGCACAAACTGTCAGAAACTGTCTTAGGGAGGCTCATCTACATGCTTGTCGTCCTCATCGGGGTCTTGACCGGACTGCAGTTCGTCGTCATAACCGACTTGAGCCAGCAAATGTTCACATTCGATGGTGTCTGGCATTTTGGAGAGGTGTTCTCTTCACTAATTTTTCCCAGTTTTCTTAGATCTTTGAGTTCAGCTCATGAAAAATGGGGCAAAAACAAGTGTTGCCTTTCTAATTTTGTTCAGTATACATTGTTGCAGAACTATAAAACAAAGAAAGAAAATTGTAACAGAATAAACCAGGGCTCAATAACCATCTCGGTCATTATAAATCAAGTAGGAGTATATAACAACATTGGTGGTTGAAACAGGTAGGAACTTGTTGCCTGGTGTGTCTAAGGGCAGATTGTAATGTTGGACTGTGACCCAACTTGAGAAATGAGCCATCAAGTCAGTGTAGCGATCTATGAAATCATGGATTTTCCGTATCCAACTAGGTTGTGACCTTGTGAACGCAGGGTGTTTCCCTTTTTTACATTTATTCCCAAGGATCAAGCTCTTATTGGTTAATACTATTTTAGTTTAGCAATCTGTGACTGCCCATGGAACTCTTCATCTGATTGAGCCAAGTACAAAAAGCAAACATGGCTGCACTATTGTATGTTATATGTTAATATAAGCAGTATGGAGAGAAGGATGAACTATTACAAAGGAGTTTCACAACAGGAATTACAATAAAGGTATTTTTGAAAATGTTTTGTAATGGTAATCTACAAAGACATGATATAGATCATTGCAAACTTTTTATTTTTTGCGTACCTGATGTTTCCTTTTCCTTACCATTCTTCTCACTGTGCCAATTTTTGCTAGGAGGAGATGAATCCACCTCCCTTTACTTCCTGGAAATCCACCTAGAACTCTGGGTCTGCCTCCCAAACCACATGTAACAACCTTCCCAGGATACAACCGTGAGGTCTGGGTTTCATCACCTGTGCCTCACTCAACAAGGAAGTGGAAAAACAGTAACTGGGTAAAACACAATTTTTTTTTATAAACAAATTTTATTTGTTTAATTTATGAACATAAAATGATTTCCTATCATAGATGGAGCTGTATGCTGCAGTAAAAAGGGGGGAAGGTATACTTTACCTGGACTTGTTATGCTGTCCTCAATGAACAAACTAGAGGGGTTCACTTTAAAGTGTATCTCCACCTTAGACTAAGGACCCCGTTCACACTGAATGTACAACTGCTGAAGAGTTAAACAAGTAGCGCTTTACCTGTCTGGAATCTGTCTGTTCTGATTGCAGTAGGGGGTAGTGCATCACACATATACCTTTTTTAATTTTTTTTTTTTTTTGTAGAAACCTAATTTGAATTGTACAAAAGTGACACTTCATTCATGTCACTGTACAGCAGTGCAAAGTGCTGCGCTGTTGTACAGTGATATGTGGTCCTGTACGATGCGATGCCATCAAATTCAACAAGTCTGCATTTTATCACAGATCACTGCAGAGCAGCTCCGGGGTGCATTTCAGTGTCAATAGGACACACAGAAAAGAATTGTTTTCTGTGTGTTCCAGTAGAGACCGACATTTTACAACATGGTATAACACTGGTCACTGCACTTAGTGTGAATTGGCACTAAATTGTTAGTGATATTCAGTGAAACATGTATATAAAAAAAAATACATATCACAGCATGAATTGTCAACATATTGTGATATTATGTTGAGATTTTTATGATTTGTCAGTTTATAAAAACACCTAGTATTGCAAACTGCAAAAAGTGAAGGATGCTTTGTCAGCCCCTATCTCTTTTTTATTTGTTACAGAAATACAGCCTTTTTAAGACTATGAATATCCTTAGGGGAACACAAAAACCCATTACAATTCCCTAGAGCTGCCCAAGGCAAGACAGTTAACAAAAATAAAACTTTTACAAAAAGACATATTTCCATTCTTCTTCATTCAGAGACCTAGCTTTGAAACCTGTACCTGTACACAGTGTTCTTGCTAAAAGTCACTTGTTTTCATGCAGGCAGGCAGGCATTCATCTTCAGCAACCTGTGTATATAAATGCAGCCCATTGTGTGCCATGATTCTAGCTGATGCGCCATTTGGTTCTAGTGAATGCATCAAATGGATCTATTCAATGTGCCCCATGGTTCAATGCTTTTCATGGTTCTAGCCAATGACCCCCATGCTGCTAGCCAATGAACTTCATGGGTTTACCCATTGTACCCCATGTTTCTAGCCAAAATGTCTTATTGTTTTTAAAGAAGGTTCTAGCCAATGCAACTGTTATGGTTCTCGCCAGTTTGTCCCAACCATTTACACTTTATTTTATGTAGCTGCCTGTGTGCCCAATAGAGAGATTTCCCATCTCTTCTGGACACTTTAGACAGAAAGTGAGTGCAAACTCCTCCAACTAAGACACAGACAGCAACCAGTATGTAAGAGGGGTTCTAACCCCTCACCTTTATACTCTTACATTGGCAAGTATATTATGTAAAACCTCTTTCAAGATGGCCATTGCACCATTTCCGGTTCCTGTTTGTGTCTGATGGTATTTCCTGACATGTTTTGTCTGGTTTGACTCTTTCAAAACTTTATTAGGATCCAGATATTACCAAGTCTAAATTCACAAACTTTATTAGACACAGATATAACAAGGGTCTTTGCATCTGGTGAGAATCCTATGAAAAAGCGTTATCTTCTTCTTGCATATTGAGACTATTTTCTGTTGATAGAGACTTTGCATGTACATTTGAAAAGCCTGATAGTGCTGCATTAGAGTTTGTATGATCTGTTCTGCCCAGGGGGCATAGTGTTGCCAGCTGCTGTGGAGTATTTATTTTCTTGATTTGCAACTCCTGTGCTCTAATACTGTAATAAATTATACAATAAGGTGGCCCCCAGAAATCCAGCCCCTTATATATTATTGAGCAAGTGGTATATAATATGCTTGGTTACTAATTCACACACAAAAAAGAAAATAAACACACCACACGTTTGAAGGAAACATTTACTTTTTTTTTTTAATAATAAAATCTAGTGAGTAGCTATGGGGTGGGATAATAGAAAAGAACAGGCGCCACTGTAGTAAGCCAAAAATGTATTGCACAACAAAACGATGTAGTAACTTACATTAAAATTAGCATCAATCCATATTCCATGATGTTTCCTAGCGTCTAGTCCACACTATTCCGGTCGTCCTGCAGCCCGGAAATGTGACGCTCTAGGAAGCTGGTCCACGGAGCTGGTTACACCGGAAGCCGCAATGGAACGCAGGCTAACCGGAAGTGACGTAACGCGTTTCGGAGTATGCGTACTCGGCTCCTTCTTCAGACGTCTGAAGAAGGAGCCGAGTACGCATGCTCCGAAACGCGTTACGTCACTTCCGGTTAGCCTGCGTTCCATTGCGGCTTCCGGTGTAACCAGCTCCGTGGACCAGCTTCCTAGAGTGTCACTTCCGGGCTGCAGGACGCCCGGAATAGTGTGGACTAGACGCTAGGAAACATCATGGAATATGGATTGATGCTAATTTTAATGTAAGTTACTACATCGTTTTGTTGTGCAATACATTTTTGGCTTACTACAGTGGCGCCTGTTCTTTTCTATTGTTGCCAGCGGGATTTCCTGAGTTTAACCGCCAGTGCAGCCCTGAATGTTGGCCACTTGGACAGTCCTAAAAAGCACCCATCGGTCATCTTTGTGTCTTTTTGGTGGATATTCCTTTCGGTAATTAGCGCCCAACACCCATCTCCTTGAACTATGGGGTAGGATAGGAAAGGGTTTTTTGAACTGGAGATCTGCTTTACATGAATCAACTAGAAGCACCAATGATGATTCAACCTTCTCTACTTCACACAATATGTCATTCTAGAATGAAACAGTTGGATAAAATATTAGCATACAAAGAAAACAATTACTTTGATTCATCTGTTTTCCCCCAAGCAAATCTGTCATTTTTACATCTTTTTATGCTTGGACTAGATTTATAATGTACGAAGAGATACGAGAAAACATAAATAGATATTGAATGTTATCTTGCAGCATCTGTGATAAAAAAAAAGCAAGCCATCAATTAGTACTGTATAGGTATCTGAAGTGGTAATAAGTGGTGGGGTCACTATTGGGACATTGGGTTAAGTGGTACAGCTGCAGCACACCCAGAATATATAGTAGGGCAGCTGCCATTGTCATCACAGCCTCTACGCTTTTACAATCTGAATACATAATAACAAAGTCACAGTTGCCTTAATAATAAAACTACATCACATTTTTTTTTTCTTTCAATCTTTTTATTGAAGTTTACCACAAAGAAAATATCATCAAATACAGAATAAACAACATAATCATGAGAAATGGAGTTTAACAGAAATGAAATAACTGGCCAATAGTACATTAAGGTTTTTTTTAACACTCCTTGTTATCTACCAGCTGGGAGAATAATCACCTTATCTCATGTGACTCAGCCTCTGGTATGATTTCAGGGAATTATCAAGGTTACTGTTAATCTGGAGGGATAGAAACCCAGGAGCCATGCACCAGTATATCCTTGGGGATCTAGCCAACCAGGAGATAAATTGTCTGAAAAGTGTATAACTCAACTGGGATGCCATAGGCAGCCTGTAGTCATGATACAGAGAAAAAAATAAATAAATAAAAAAAAAAAATAAAAAAAAATATATATATATATATATATATATATATATATAAACAGAATAACAGAAGGTGGACAGGGAGAATAGGAGAAGAAAGGGATGAAAGTGGAGAGGGGAAAAGTGGGAAAGAAAGTCACCATGGAAGAAACATGAATACTCCGACAATAATTGAAGTTATAGGGAGATAACCACTTCTGGACCGGAAGGATTTGCCCCCTTAATGACCAGGCCATTTTTTGAGATTCGGCACTGCGTTACTTTAACGGACAACGCTGTACCTAAAAAAAATTGATGTCTTTTTTTTCCCACAAATAGAGCTTCCTTTTGGTGGTATTTGATCACCTCTGCAATTTTTTTTTTTTTTTCGCTATAAACAAAAAAATAGGTACAATTCTGAAAAAAAAACTATATTTTTCACATTCTGCTATATAAAAAATAAATTTTTTAACATTTTAGGCCAATTTGTTTTCGGCTACTTATTTTTGGTAAAAAAAAATCCAATAAGCATATTTTGATTGGTTAGCGCAAAAGTTATCGTGTCTATTATCTACGGGAAAGATTTATGTCATTTTTATTGTTATTTTTTTTTTTTTTTAACTAGTAATGGCGGCGATTTGCGACATTGCAGCGGACAGATTGGACCCAACTTACATTTTTTACACTTTTGGGGAGACCAGTGACAGTACTACAGTAATCAGTGCTAAAAATAATCAGTTACTGTAATAATGACACTGGCAGAGAAGGGGTAAACACAGTGGGTGATCAAGGGGTTAAATGTAAGCCTAGAGGAGTGTTTCTAACTGTATGGGGGTTGGGGTTTTGAAATGATCACAGAGACCTGTGATCCTGTATAGAATGATCACAGGCGCTCTGTGATCATTCCAGAGAGAAGAACGGTCAGCTGTGTTTACAATAGCTGACCGTCCTTCTCTCTTAGCGGGGAGCGATCGCAGGTGGCCGGCAGCAATCGAAGGCCCGACCCCGTGCATCGGAGTCCCCGCTGTCAAGTGGGCGCAGGAGCCCTCTAGCTGCAGACGAGCGACCAATGTAGAGCTATGTCGGTCCGCGCAGGAGGGCCAGCCTGCCGCAGTAAAACTGCGGCAGGCGGTCCTAAAGAGGTTAACATAGGATGCCCAAAGCTCCCATGTACGTTGAAATTTCTCCGTCCTATCTAGTAAGACAGCAACCAGTTTTTCTTGCGTCAGAATCCATGAGATTTTACATTTAGCTGCTCCTATAGAGATCGTAGGTTTTTGCCAGGCTCAAGCTATCGTGATCTTAGCTCCTAGAAGCTTATAGAATATAGGAGCTTGGGTATGTTTAGGAATCTTCTCCACCTGACTGTTTAACAAGGCTATCTGTGGACTTTTAGGAATAGCGCCACCTGTGACCTTGCATATTATCTGGAAGAATTTATTGCAGAAACGACCAACCCTGGGACAGGACCACCATGTGTGGATAAAGCTACCTACAGTGCCTTGCGAAAGTATTCACCCCCCTTGAACTTTGCGACCTTTTGCCACATTTCAGGCTTCAAACATAAAGATATAAAACTGTAATTTTTTTTGTGAAGAATCAACAAGTGGGACACAATCATGAAGTGGAACGAAATTTATTGGATATTTCAAACTTTGTTAACAAATAAAAAACTGAAAAATTGGGCGTGCAAAATTATTCAGCCCCTTTACTTTCAGTGCAGCAAACTCTCTCCAGAAGTTCAGTGAGGATCTCTGAATGATCCAATGTTGACCTAAATGACAAATGATGATAAATAGAATCCACCTGTGTGTAATCAAGTCCCCCTATAAATGCACCTGCACTGTGATAGTCTCAGAGGTCAGTTTAAAGCGCAGAGAGCATCATGAAGAACAAGGAACACACCAGGCAGGTCCGAAATACTGTTTTGGAGAAGTTTAAAGCCGGATTTGGATACAAAAAGATTTCCCAAGCTTTAAACATCCCAAGGAGCACTGTGCAAGTGATAATATTGAAATGGAAGGAGTATCAGACCACTACAAATCTACGAAGACCTGGCCGTCCCTCTAAACTTTCAGCTAATACAAGGAGAAGACTGATCAGAGATGCAGCCAAGAGGCCCATGATCACTCTGGATGAACTCCAGAGATCTACAGCTGAGGTGGGAGACTCTGTCCATAGGACAACAATCAGTCGTATACTGCACAAATCTGGCCTTTATGGAAGAGGGGCAAGAAGAAAGCCATTTCTTAAAGATATCCATAAAAAGTGTTGTTTAAAGTTTGCCACAAGCCACCTGGGAGACACACCAAACATGTGGAAGAAGGTGCTCTGGTCAGATGAAAACAAAATCGAACTTTTTGGCATCAATGCAAAACGTTATGTTTGGTGTAAAAGCAACACAGCTCATCACCCTGAACACACCATCCCGCTGTCAAACATGGTGGTGGCAGCTTCATGGTTTGGGCCTGCTTTTCTTCAACAGGGACAGGGAAGATGGTTAAAATTGATGGGAGCCAAATACAGGACCATTCTGGAAGAAAACCTGATGGAGTCTGCAAAAGACCTGAGACGGAGATTTGTCTTCCAACAAGACAATGATCCAAAACATAAAGCAAAATCTACAATGGAATGGTTCACAAATAAACATATCCAGGTGTTAGAATGGCCAAGTCAAAGTCCAGACCTGAATCCAATCGAGAATCTGTGGAAAGAACTGAAAACTCCTGTTCACAAACGCTCTCCATCCAACCTCACTGAGCTCGAGCTGTTTTGCAAGGAGGAATGGGCAAAAATTTCAGTCTCTCGATGTGCAAAACTGATAGAGACATACCCCAAGCGACTTACAGCTGTAATCACAGCAAAAGGTGGCTCTACAAAGTATTAACTTAAGGGGGCTAAATAATTTTGCACCCCCAATTTTTTAGTTTTTTATTTGTTAAAAAAGTTTGAAATATCCAATAAATTTCGTTCCACTTCATCCCACTTGTTGTTGATTCTTCACAAAAAAATTACAGTTTTATATCTTTATGTTTGAAGCCTGAAATTGTGGCAAAAGGTTGAAAAGTTCAAGGGGGCCGAATACTTTTGCAAAGCACTGTATATAGTTGCAGCCTTGACAGCAGAGGGGAAAAAGAATCCAGATACATTTAGCCAGACAGGCAGGCACAAGATACCAGCGCAACATACGTTTTACATTTGCCTCAAATAGTGAGACATTGACTACTACTCCCTTGAAAGGGCGCTAAAAACGCTGGTGCCAAGGGGCTAGATCCCATTCCTCCTCCAGGTCCTGTTCCCAGCCCTGTGCGTAGCCCAGCTTCTCTGTGTTCTTCGCCAACAGTGAGTAAATTATGGAGATGCCTCTCCTCTGGTCTAGAAGCTCTGAGCACCAACGTTCATATGCTGAAATTTTGAGGGGGTTAGGTTTGTAGATCCAAATAGAGTGCAACAAATTAGAGATTTGTGAGAATCAAGATTTCTCTACGGGGGCATTTTCAAATTGCTAATGCAGTAGCTTGCAGAAAGCGGCACCATGGAGTTAAAAAAGTGTCCTATGCGGTACATTCCTTTATCCAGCCACCAGTGAAACGCCCTAATATTCAATCCTGGGGGGAATTGTTGGTTGTGAAATATATGTATCAGAAGTCTAAGTTTAGAGATCAGAGTAGGGTGTTTGTGGAGTTGATCAATTAGAGCAAAAGAATGTGATAAAATCGGTGCAAGAATTGGGGGTCTGATTTTGGGTGGGCACCAAGCAATAAAGTCTAATGTAACTTGGGGGACAGCTTGACATTCCATGGAGATCCAGTCAGGTTTGGATCCTCCAAAATAGATCATGGAAAATTGGGCTAGCTGAGCTGCTTGGTAATACCACCGGAGGTTAGGAAGGGCAAGCCCTCCCTGTGTGCATAACTGGAAGAGTTTTGGGGCAGTGGTGGCCTTTTTTCCCCCCACACAAACTGAATAATTTTAGATTGGAAACTATTCAGGCATGCTTTTTTATCAGCACAGGGAGGGATCTAAACAAATATAGGAGACAGGGAGAAGGGTAATTTTTACTGAATTGATCCAACCTATCCAGGATAAATCATGCTCAACCCACAAAGTGAGATCAGCAGCTTGTTTCTTATAAAGGGGAGGGTAGTTTGCCTCGTAAAGTTGGGCTATGTTGGAAGTCAAGTGAATGCCTAAATAATGGATGGATTTTGGAGGCCAAGAGAAGGTAAAATGTCTTTGTAATCACTCAGCTAGGGAAAGCTCGACTAAGATGTTCAGTGCACTAGATTTGGACATGTAAACTTGCAGACTGGAGGCAGAGCCAAAGTTCTTTAAAAGGCTGAAGATATTGGGGATAGATATCAGGGGCGAGATGACAAACGGGAGAAGGTCATTAGCAAATAAGGCCCATTGGTGTTCGGTAGGGCCACAGACTACTCCTTGAATATGATTTCTGATAGCTATTGCTAATGATTCAATAGCGGTAGCAAAACTTAGGGGTGATAAAGGGCAGCGCTGGTGCATTCCTTTTGTCATATTAAAGGATTTAGAATATTATCCTTGTAGGTGCACCTGTGCACTGGGAGTGGAATATAATGCTCTCAGAGCACCCAGAAAGTGAGGGCCAAAGCCCCAATTTTCCAAAACTTCATGCTACTGTGTCAAAGGCTTTTTGTAAGACCACAGATAGTAAAAGACCTGTCCCAGGATAGAGATGATATTAATTGCCCTCTGTATCTGGTCTGGAACCTGCTTGGTCTTTATTGACATATTTGGCTATAAAAGCTGACAGTCTATTAGATAAGATTTTAGTCAAGATTTTTAAGTTATTGTTAATCAGTGAGATTGGTCAATAATTATGTCGCTAGTGTTTTTCCCAGGTTTGGGGATGACCGACACAAAAGCTAGATTCGGTGCTTTGTCTATGGGGTTTTCTGCCTTGAGAGAGTTATAGAACCTGACCATATACGGAGCAAGTGTGGGACCAAAGGTTTTGTAGTAACAGATTGAGAAACTATCAGGCCCCGGAGCCATACCATTTTTGTGGAATTTGATAACCTCCAAGGATCTCAGCCTCTGAAATTGGTTTCTCCAAACTGGAACGGTGTTGGGAGGACAACTTCAGAAGGCGGAGGTCGCGGAGGAAGTCTGCAACATGGGAGATGGATATATTATCATCTGCTGTATATAGTTTAGAGTAGAAGTCTTGGAAGGATTGCAACAGGATTGTTGGGTTTTGTGTGAGGACCTGAGGCAATGCAGATTTTAGGAAAAGAAAATGAGCGTGGTCTAGGTGCTAGTCTAGTGGCTAGTTTTTGGCCCAAATGTATCTTTTTGCGAGTAAAAGCGTGCTCCTGACCATCTGAGGCTTTTTTCTGCCTCGGTGGTTAGAGCCAAGGTGATCAAATACCACCAAAAGAAAGCTCTATTTGTGGGAAAAAAGACATCTATTTTATTTAGGTACAGCGTCGTACGACCGCGCAATTGTCCATTAAAGTAACGCAGTGCCGAATCGCAAAAAATGGCCTGGTCATTAAGGTGGCAAATCCTTCCGGTCTAGAAGTGGTTATCTCCCTATAACTTCAATTATTGTCGGAGTATTCATGTTTCTTCCATGGTGACTTTCTTCCCCACTTTTCCCCTCTCCACTTTCATCCCTTTCTTCTCCTATTCTCCCTGTCCACCTTCTGTTATTCTGTTTTATATATATATATATATATATATATTTTTTTTTTTTCCTCTGTATCATGACTACAGGCTGCCTATGGTATCCCAGTTGAGTTATACACTTTTCAGACAATTTATCTCCTGGTTGGCTAGTCCCCAAGGATCCGTAAGTTTCGCAACCAATATACTGGTGCACTGAATTGGCCAGGAAAATGTGTTTCTTGCCGCAGTAAGATGTCTAATTTTTGTGAGTGGTAGTGGTTGAATAACTTACACCATTTGTTTGGGGAGTTCATCCCTTGAACGTTGTGGGAGTTTATCCGGAGTGTAGAGGAGTTTGATTCAGGTGAGGTCGTGGACCAGGAGGAGAGGCACATGCTCGTGGTGACAGGAAGTCAAGCCCAGAGAGGAAAGATGCTGCATGATGGTAAATAGGCAGAGAAGATCAGGAGCTGGGAGCAGGAGTCTTTTTTTGTGTGATCGTTCCTTGGTGCAATGAGAGAAGAGAGAGGGAAATATGTAGAAGAAGGACCTAGGGAGGTGGAGAGAAAGAAGAATAAGTACACAAAAAAAGGAAAAAACAAAACCAAAAAACAAAAACCCACACCTTTGAAAAGATGTCCGCCAAACCTGGGGACAATAGTTAACCATAGCAGGAGGAAGATTTCATCCTGCGAGGGTAGGCAGAGGAGCATTAAACCCACTCTGGCCTAAAGCCCAGATGACAGATCAAAAAACTAAGAACAAATGTGTCGGGGTCTTAATCGACCCTGGCAACACCAAAGGTAGGAGGTACAGCTGTCAACCAAAAGCCTGAGGGTGTATAGAAGACAAGGTGTGGGGTCCCAGGGGTGTTAGCCTGATGAGAGGGAACTCCTGACACCCCAAGGTTCTATAAGCCAGAATAACCAGGTACAAAACAGTTGGTCTATAAATGCTCAAACACACACTAGCAATGATGCAGATGCCCCATCTTAGCTAACTGATCTGCAGGGGGCAAAAGCAAGTTGACCAATACAGGGAATGTTCAAATATTTCCGTGCAGAGTATAAGTCCACAGAGTATGGAGAAAATCGTCACTGAAAGTAAAACTTTGGCTTCATCCTTCTTAGGTCAAAAATCTCTATATCAGGGAGGGCGTGAGTCTTTTGATCTCTTTGTTTGTTGCTTCTGTCACAGGGTAGTGATCAGGCTTGGTGGGGTGGAGTCTAAAGAGGATCCTGCAAGATCAATACCAGCTGGAGTAGAGGGCGTTCACCATCAGGGAGTGAGGAAAAGCTTTAGGTTTATTTGTTGTAAAGTGAAGCTTAGGTGGAAAGGGAAAGACTACCAATATTTAATGGATCTCTGGTACAGAACTACGAGCAGGGGTTTAAGGGATTGTCTCGTTTGAATAGTGGTGGGCAAAATGTCTGCAAAGATCTGTACCCGATGGCCTTGGATAGTAAGTTAGTCAATGTTCCTGTAACTTTGTAAAAGTGGGGCTTGACCACAATATCCCTAGGGAGTCTGTCTGACCCTGTGGGCTCTATCCAATTCCAGGTGATGGCTAGAAATGTCTGGAATAAGGTCTTTGATGAAGGAACTGACTGCAAAATGTACGTCATTGACTGATTAAGGAAGACCTCTGATCCTGAAGTTATAACGTCTGAGCCTGTTTTCAAGGTCATTTATTTTAGACGAAGCCATGTCCAGTTGGTCCTCCTGATTTTGGATTCTAGCAGTATTTTGGCTTGTTCTAGCCACAGTGTGGTCTGATTTTTGTTATATAGCTTCAATCCTTGTGCCCAGATTTTGGAGATCAGCCTGTATGGCTGTGGTGATTTGTGTGGCCGTCTGGACTAGACCTCTGAAGAGCATCTTGGAAAAGGTGGACAGCATTGCATTAAAGGCTGCAGGGCTAGGTGTGAAATCCCCTGTGATACCTGGGCTAGTAGACATATCCCCTATGGGAGAGTGTAATAAATCTTCTAGAGTCCTCTCCAGCAGAGATTCTGTGGAAGCAGGGGAGAGCAGAGCATGTGTACTCACTGCTGTGTAGTCTGGGTCTGGGATGGCTTTCTCCACCTCTCTCTCTGTGTTCACACCATGTGGAGCTGCGATTGCCATCTTGGAGGTCTCGGGTGTCTGCGGCTCTGTGCCTAACTGGTGAGACAGGCCTCTCCTCACCGATCCCCCTAAAATGATCGTGCTCTGGGGGGTCACCAGAGTCTCACCCAGGTCGTGCTGTGAGGGGCTGTGCCATGTATCTGTTGCTATGGGTGGTAGTTGGCCAGAGCGGAACTGAGCTCCCTGTTTCCATACAGGGAGTGGCCAGGCATGCGCCCTCTACATCACATTTTTAAAGCTAATGCAAAGCACTGACTGAAATCTAGTAATTAAAATAGGTTCAGTTTCATTCTACAGGAAGTAACAAGGTTGAAGTTCCCACACCCAATCTACTACACTTTCAAAAGTTCTAGGTAACCAGCCATATATCATCCTTTTGTCCATTTAACATGCAGGAACATGTCTAAAAGGATAATTTTACCTCACCTCACCTCACCTGCACAGTTATCTCCCAAAGCCATCTTTAGGGCCATCTCTCAAGCATCTCCTGCCTCAGAAGTCAACCCATAGAAGCTTCTTTACCTTGTAATTTGAACTGTAACTGATAACTGCTGTGGAACTTCTTATTTTCTTGCTGCTGTATTATCCTTCTGCAATGTGGACAGGGTAAATAGAATGCAGAGAATGCATTAAGATAAAAAAAAAAAAAAAAACCTTATGACTTTACAACACTTTTAAAGTGGCCCACAACTCAATAGGTAAAGGGCCATTTATTCAACTCCCTGCACCCCTACACGTTTTTTTTTTTTTTTTTTTTTTTTATCCACATCCTCAGTTCTCACCTAGGTGAGAAAGAAGTACACTTAGGCACCCCCCTGCCAAAGCTCCCCACCCGCAGCCTACTAGAATGCAGAACATGTCCCAGGAGGTTGCTTTGTCTTCTTGGGCGTTTTTAGAGCTGAGGCTTAGAGCAGAATATCGCCCAAAAACTCTTAGATTTGAAAGGAGCCTAAAAGTCAGCATCTACAGTATTTGCAGCTGTGGAAACTTTAATTAAAAAAAAAAAAAAAAAGAGTGAAGTCCCTCTTTAACTCCACAGTATACTAAATATGTTATTTCAGTCTGCATGGTGCAACAAGTGGACAATGTTCAACTAAACTGTGTGTGCAATATATGTTTCCTGGCAGTCTCCATGGCAGCCTACGTGTGGGTTAACCCCGCCTCCTCTCCAATGGTATAGGACCCCCCTCTATAAATTTCAGCTTGCAGGCACAGCCAGTGTTCCTTTTTTGTCCTCCTCCAAGGACCAACTATTTGGATTATTTCCTGTTGGAATTTGGTCGGCTTACCTCAGAATGAAAAGTCTGTGTCTATGTCCAGGGCCCAGCCATGGGCGGGTGAGTGACATTTCAAAATCCCCTTTGGCTGATAACTGTGCGGTGCTTCGGATGGCCGACGGATATCCTGACAGGGTCTGAAGATTGTCTTCTCCATGGCAGTGTTTTTGTGATGTTTGTTTGTCTCAAACTACCTTTCTTTGCTATCCCTGGTGGCCCAATGGCGGCTGGAACGCTCCGTGCGTTCCAGCCATCTCCTTCCTGCTCCCCTCCGCTCAGTCCGGCGGACGCATGCGCTGTGTGGTAATGGAGCTCCGCTCGCTGCCTGCGCATGCGCATGATCGGAAGCGAGGCCTGGTCCGCGCATGCGCACTTGCGATCGCTGCCGGCCATCACTGACGTCATCCTGGCGCGAAAATTAAAATGCCTGTCAGCTCCAGGGCAATTGGGAATGCACTGTGGGCATAGCGAAGTCTTCCCGGTACCTTGTCCGTGTGAATACCAGGTATGTGGGGACCGGACGCTGCGTACCTTTTGGCGGTGTGCAGGGGGGGGGAGAGCGGTTGGATGCATATTAGGATACACCTGAATGTTCCTTATTTCCTTGTAGTTATCTGCTGTATGCTCTACTTCCTAGTGAGTTTGTGGTTTTGCCTGAAACATGGATCCTGCTTCACCGCCCTCTTGTGGCCAGCCCTCTCACAACAGGTGAGTGCTGGTACATTTTAGAGGGATTGGAAGGGAGGGATGCTGGCTCATGATTCATGGCTAAATCCTGTGTCTCCCTGGATTTCTCTTTCTCCCAGCTCCTCCAGGTCTGGTCAAGAAAGAGACCCTGTCAGGCCACGAAGAGAATCATCTTCAAGGTCAAGACGCCATGAGTCTCCATCAGGGAGCAGGCATGAAAGGAGACGCTCAAATTCCTCCTCCAGACACCGTACACACCGCCACAGTAGCCATACGGCCCAGAGAGCCTGTTGGGGTTGTGGGGCGCATGTCCAGGAGGACAAGTCCCTTTGCGAGCCTTGTTTCGCTCGTGCATCTGGTGAAAGAGAGCCTGAAGATCAGAGATTGGAATCCCTGGTGAAACGGATTGTCCAGCAATCCATGAAAGAGTGGAATGCTAGTCCCACACCTGGGCCTACTACTCCCAGCTCTCCTGCTGATGCTCCTGAAGAGCAAGGTCCCTCTCAGCCAAGCTTCACTTCCGGGAAATCCTCAGAGAGCGATTCGGAAGAAGAGGAAGGTGCAGTTGGGGGTTTTGATTTTGCCCTTGTTGCACCTCTCATAAGAGCAGTCAAAGAGGCTCTGAAATGGGAAGATCCCAGTATCCCACAAGTGAAACAGAGAAGGTTTTTCAAACACTTGGGGAAAGAGCGGCTGAACTTTCCGCTCCTTTCAGAATTGAAGGATGTCATCTTAGAAGAGTGGAGTAAAGGGAATAGCAAGACCTCCTTATTCTCCAAGTTGTCAAAATTGTATTCCTTTAAACCAGAAGAGGTCAGTCACCTGGAATCAGCTCCTCTAGTTGATGCTGCAGTTTCCAGATTGGCGAAACATGTTACACTCCCGCTGGATGATGCGGTGTCCTTTAAAGACTCTCTGGATAGGAAAATGGACCTGGATTTAAAAAGGATTTATATCACAGCCAGTGCGGCTTGTAAACCTGTGCTAGCCCTAGCAGCCATGTCTAAGGCCATGGAAACCTGGGTTTCTGATGTTGAACTAAAATTAAGGAGTATGTCTGAAGATACAGTAGAAAATTCTCCTGTTCAGTAATTGAAGTTAGCTTCTGTGTTTCTTGGAGAAGCTTCCATTGATGTGTTACGTCTCTTATCCAGATCCATGTTGGCTTCTGTCACAGCCAAACGGGCACTGTGGTTGCGTCCCTGGCTGGCAGACCCAGCCTCTAAACAGGCTTGGTGCAAAATCCCTTTTGAAGGATCCTCTTTATTTGGGAACAAATTGGATAATGCAATTACTAAAGTGACGGGTGGAAAGTCAGGTCTCCTTCCCCAAGATAGGCGCCTCTTTGGCCCTAAGAAACAGCAACCAAGAAAGCAGTTTGCAGAGCGTTCAAAGGATGCCCGCTCATATAGGCCTGGGCGAGATTACAGGAGAAATTGGAAAAGCAGCCAAGCATCCTCTCGTAAGCCGGTCAGAGGCTCGGCACCTTCCGGACAAGAAACCTCAAAGTCCTTTTGAGATTGGGCCCGTTCAGACATGCCAGGTGGGGGCACGCCTGCTCCGCTTTCAGCGTGTCTGGGTGGCCTCAATCTCAAGCTTCTGGACCATCAGGACAGTGTCCACAGGACACACATGGACTTTCTCAACAGATCCCGTGTCCAGATTTATTCCCACTTGCTTGCCTTCTCAGGACGAGAAAATAAGTGTTTTGCTCGACTATGTAAGCACTTTGGTAGCTCAGGGCGCAATAGTTCCGGTGCCCGTGCAAGAAAGATTCCAAGGCGTATATTCGCCCCTCTTTCTAGTACAGAAGAAGAATGGATCTTGGCGCCCTGTGATAGATCTCACCTATCTCAACAGGTTCATCAAGAACGAAAAGTTCAAAATGGAGACCTTATCTACCATCCAGAAAGCAGTGCTTCCAGGAGATTGGCTAGTGTCAATAGATCTCAAAGACGCGTATTTCCATGTGCCTATAGCAGTAAACTTCCACAAGTACCTCCGTTTCGCGGTAGAACATCGACACTTCCAGTTCATCTGCCTTCCTTTTGGCCTGTCCACATCCCCAAGGGTGTTTTCCAAGGTCCTTCTAGCTGTGGTAGCTCTGATCAGAACAAAGGGTGTACGTCTACATCACTACCTAGACGATCTTCTACTGTTGTCACAAGACAGGGATCAACTTTTGTCCCACAGGGACCTGGTCACTACAACTCTCATGGAGTTCGGATGGTTGTTGAATCTTCAAAAAAGTCATCTGGAGCCCTCTCAACATCTGGTCTATCTAGGGGCTCAATTCAACACCGTTCAGAATACACTTTCTCTGCCCCTAGAGAAAATTCCGGTGGTTCGGGAGAGGATCTTTCCAGCCCTCTCCTCCTCTTTTCTGACGGCATCCCAGTGTCTCAAGATCATCGGCACTATGGTTTCGACGGCCCCTATGGTCAAGTGGGCACTGTGGCGAATGCGGCCCTTCCAAAGGGGCTTCCTTTGGCAGTGGAATCCGGAAGAACGCGAGCAGCGTATATTTATTTCCCACAGCATGAGGAGCAGCTTATTATGGTGGCTCCAACGCAAGAACCTGCTCAGTTGCCATTCTCTAGTTCCCATCACTTGGGTCATCATTACAACCGACGCCAGCAACTCTGGCTGGGGAGCCCATTGCATGGCAGAGGTGGCTCAAGGGAAATGGCCTTCACAAGCCCACTCCCTGGTTTCCAACGTCCTGGAGCTTTGTGCGGCTTTTCTAGCTCTTCAAGCTTTCCACCATCTAATAGAAGGCAAATCCGTACTTCTTCGAATGGACAACACCACGGCAGTGGCTTATGTGAAAAGACAGGGCGGTACCAGGAGTCTCTCCCTTCTTCAGGAGGTAGACCCAATCATGACATGGGCCCAAGCCCATCTGTCCAACATCTCGGCGGCCTACATTCCGGGGCCACAGAATGTCCAGGTAGATTTCCTTTCCAGAGTCCAGTTGAATCACAACGAGTGGTCTCTCCACATCGACTCATTCAAGTGGATTCTGTCTCTAGGGGTCTCACCCGAAGTAGACCTGTTTGCATCTCCATGCAATCACAAGCTGGACCGGTACTTCACACGCAGCAAGTGTCACCAAGCCTGCGGAACAGATGCTCTGACCGACAGTTGGGAATTCAGAAGGGCATATGCCTTTCCCCCATTTCCCATCATCCTCAGATTTCTTCAGAGACTCCAAGCAGAAGATGTGGAGATTGTCATGGTAGCCCCTCATTGGCCAAACAGGCCCTGGTTCCCACTTCTCCTACAACTCAGTCATCGTAGCCCGATTCCCCTGCCCCTCAAACCAGACCTTCTCTCGCAGGGAACAACATTACACCCCTGCCCCCTTTTGCTCAGGTTAACGGTCTGGTTCTTGAGAGGGAGAGGTTGAAGTCAATCGGATGCCCTCCTGGGGCAATCCCTACCTTAATGAACTCCAGAAGACCCAGCACGAACAGAGTTTACTGCAGAGTCTGGTCTAGATTCTTGGAATTCACGTACCCGGAGGGAAACCCTTCCTTGAATTTCAGAGTTCAAGAAGTCCTGAAGTTCCTTCAAGCAGGTCTGGATAAATCTCTATCAGTTGGGACTCTCAGGGTGCAAATATCAGCCTTATCGGTATTCTCAGGGTTCTCCTGGGCCAAGCATATACTCATACAACAATTCTTCAAAGGTGCGGTCAGACTCAGACCTCAGAGGAAGCCAAGGTTCCCGAAATGGGACCTTCCTCTTGTTCTTAATTTTGTAGGTGTGTTCCCGCTATGTTCCTAAGCATGAGTGCCACATCCCGATATATAGAGCATGTTTTGGAAAATCCCCTAGGGGTGGGACTTTATAGGTCACTCGAAAAAAGTTATATTGAAAATGTAATTAAATATAGTATATTTTATTTATTACATGAAAATATAGAAAAATACACATACAGAAAATATGATAAATAACATTTAAAATTTTGGGCAAAACTGGTGTAGATAAAAAGATGTGCATATACACTCAACCAACTATTCTATGTATGATCCGACGTTTCGAGGTAGAGACCTCTTCTTCAGGGACTGTACTGGAAATAGTTATTTCTGCAAATATTGAAGAAATATCATAACAGACAACTGTCAGTTCGTGAAATACAACAGCAGAATATAGATATAATGTATTTTGTGTAGATACATATACTTATTATGTCAAAACAGACCATTAGAAAAGAAGTACAAAATAAACTTACATGGTTGGTGGAAATATGAACACCAGTAAATTGTTTTGCCATCAAGTAAAAACATGGATTTTTTGACAACACCCACAGGAACTAGTAGTTGTTTTGTGTGTGAGAGAAAGGTTTAATGCAAGCACAGAGCCAAGGTGGTGCCGGTGAACATGCGACAATGAAAAATGTGCAGGCTGGGGGCCAAGTGTCGCAACTGGAGTCCAATGTAGCCTGAACAGATGGGCAGAGGCCAATCACAGTGTGCTGTAAGAAGTAGATGAAAATAAATAAATATATATATAAGAGAAGAAAAAAAGGGGTGCAATTTGTTCTGTGAACAATGATACAAATGCATGCAGCAGTGCAGCAGAACAAACAAATAAAACTGAGAGGGATATGACCCCAACCAGATCCATTTGTATCCTAGGAGGGGTTTTGTTCGCCCTAAAGAGGCCTTTAAATGATTTGCATATATATATTACATTAGCTTGTTTTGAAGGAAAATTATCTCCATATAGATAAGGGACTAAACCGAGCACTGAACGCTACAACAAACGGCCAGTGGTCGGTGAGATTAAAACCTCTATTGGGCATATATTTAATACGTTGAAAGAGACAGAAAAGCCAATAATCAAATGCTGCCCGAGTATCATGAAATCATATCAAAAGTTTAAAGGATAATAAAGCACAAAGAATCATAGAGCCAAAAGATAATGTACACTGACCTTAAGACATGTACCCGCTCGGCAAACCTCCTCCCAGCAATGGATGTGCAGAGTGATCCATGCTGGGAGTGGTGCCTATGTAGGTGTACTGTCAGGTGAGGGCAATCACTATGATTGCGTCTCAGCCCCCTGACAGCTGTGGGCTCCCTGGGCGGTGCTCGCCAGGCCCGCCCCCAGCCCGGCCCCGACGCGCACAGGATGTGCATCATCAGAGGGGGCGGGAGCGTAGTCGGCAGGGCATCTCCCACCAGCACGGGATGTGACGTTGCTCCTGCGTGATGACGCAGGTAGCGGCGTATCCCGGAAGCTGGGAGGACATCCATTAGGATGTCAGCAGTGGAAGTCTCAGCCGCCGGAAATCGCGGGACCTAGGGATTGGTCCCGAACCCCGTGCTGGGTTGGACACTGGACTCCCAGGGTGCACAAAAGGACGCATGAGCCTAAAAGACTGATAGAAAAACATTGCATAGTGGGGTAAAGATTTTAAACAAGATGTACAAAAATGTACATTAAATCTATCAGTTCTGGGGCTTAATAATAATAATGATAATTTATCAACAATCACATTATTATGGTGATATACAATAATGGGCACCACATTTAAAGGCGCTTGCCTGTGAATAAAAATATCTAGTATATAATCATTTGAAAAAAATATATTTATGTATTTTTGAAAATGAAGTGGAGGCTCATATAGGCATCCAAAAGTATCCACTGTGGGTGGTGTCAATTCCCTGTTTTTTTACAAGTTTTTTTACATGAACATTTATGCACAGACATCAAGATCAAGGGGGGCATGATAGTAAACAGTTGGTATTGGGTAGCTAGCCAAATGTAGAATAAATTTAAATGTAGATGATCGTACAACCTAGAATGCTATACTGCACATGGAATATTAAGGGGTAGATGGAGTACTCATTTTTCAATGCCTCCAGATGCGAAACCCTCCAAAAAGGGCCTAAACGACACCATATCGTTGAGGCCCGGGGGTTCCGTTGCTTTTAGAAAGTGGATCCACCTCACCTCCAATTGAAGGAGGCGCTTGTTCCAGTCGCCTCCCCTGGAACTGGGATGGACCCGATCCAAAGCCAAAAATTTGATTTTGGGGAATTTTCCGCCATGTACAATAGATGCATGGCGGCCCAAGGGTAACTCGGGATCACATTTGCGCATACTCCTGATATGTTTGTACATTCGTTTCCATAGTTCTAACTTGGTCTTGCCAACATAAAAGCATTTACATTCGCAGATTAAGAGATAAACAATTCCGATGGTTCGGCAATTAACAAAATGTTTGGCCTTAAACTTTAAGCCATTGGGGAGGATAGGGTCCTGTGCAGTATGCATGAATTTACAGTAATGGCACGAGCCACACATAAAAGTACCTTTGTACTTGCATGGGTGAAAGTTAGACTGGCTTTTTAGTTCACTACGGACTAATTTGTCCTTTAGGGCCGGAGCCCATCTATATGTAATTAGGGGTCTCTGAGGGAGATGTGGGCTTAAGGCCGAGTCTAAGGCTAGAATATGCCAATATTTGGTAACTATATTTCGTAAATCCTGGTGTTGTTGAGAATAGCCAGTGATTATTCTCAACGTATTATCATTTTTGCGGACCTTAGGGACAAGCAGTGAATCTCTATCACTAGCTAGTGCTTTCCTATAAGCTGATTTGAGCAACTTGTGGGAATATCCTCTTGCCAATAGTCTATCTCTCAGGCCAATAGCTGCTGTTTTGAAAGTGTCTATGTCGGTACAATTCCGACGCAGGCGCAGGTACTGGCCCGTCGGAATCGAGCGAATAAGGGGTTGGGGTGAAAACTTGTAGCATGGAGGATGGTGTTCCCGGCAGTGGGCTTGCGATAGAGCCCACTGCGGAGAGCACCATCCCCATCGCAGAACACCTCAACATCCAAAAAAGTTATCTTAGCGGCATCAGCATGCATAGTGAATTTCAAATTGAATTCATTGCCATTTAATCTTTCTATGCATCTGTCAAGAAGTTCTCTAGAACCATCCCAAATTACAAAGACATCATCAATATATCTCATCCATGTGCGTATACAATCTGTATACATCATAAGGCAATCGTCTGCCAAAAAAGTCCCTAGGTCCCGCGATTTCCGGCGGCTGAGACTTCCACTGCTGACATTCTAATGGATGTCCTCCCAGCATCCGGGATACGCCGCTACCTGCGTCATCACGCAGGAGCGACGTCACATCCCGTGCTGGTGGGAGATGCACTGCCGACTACGCTCCCGCCCCCTCTGATGACGCACATCCTGTGCGCGTCGGGGCCGGGCTGGGGGCGGGCCTGGCGAGCACCGCCCAGGGAGCCCACAGCTGTCAGGGGGCTGAGACACAATCATAGTGATTGCCATCACCTGACAGTACCCCTACATAGGCACCACTCCCAGCATGGATCACCCTGCACATCCATTGCTGGGAGGAGGTTTGCCGAGCGGGTACATGTCTTAAGGTCAGTGTACATTATCTTTTGGCTCTATGATTCTTTGTGCTTTATTATGCTTTAAACTTTTGATATGATTTCATGATACTCGGGCAGCATTTGATTATTGGCTTTTCTGTCTCTTTCAACGTATTAAATATATGCCCAATAGAGGTTTTAATCTCACCGACCACTGGCCGTTTGTTGTAGCGTTCAGTGCTCGGTTTGGTCCCTTATATATATGGAGATAATTTTCCTTCAAAACAAGCTAATGTAATATATATATGCAACCCATTTAAAGGCCTCTTTAGGGCGAACAAAACCCCTCCTAGGATACAAATGGATCTGGTTGGGGTCATATCCCTCTCAGTTTTATTTGTTTGTTCTGCTGCACTGCTGCATGCATTTGTATCATTGTTCACAGAACAAATTGCACCCCTTTTTTTCTTCTCTTATATATATATTTATTTATTTTCATCTACTTCTTACAGCACACTGTGATTGGCCTCTGCCCATCTGTTCAGGCTACATTGGACTCCAGTTGCGACACTTGGCCCCCAGCCTGCACATTTTTCATTGTCGCATGTTCACCGGCACCACCTTGGCTCTGTGCTTGCATTAAACCTTACTCTCACACACAAAACAACTACTCGTTCCTGTGGGTGTTGTCAAAAAATCCATGTTTTTACTTGATGGCAAAACAATTTACTGGTGTTCATATTTCCACCAACCATGTAAGTTTATTTTGTACTTCTTTTCTAATGGTCTGTTTTGACATAATAAGTATATGTATCTACACAAAATACGTTATATCTATATTCTGCTGTTGTATTTCACGAACTGACAGTTGTCTGTTATGATATTTCTTCAATATTTGCAGAAATAACTATTTCCAGTACAGTCCCTGAAGAAGAGGTCTCTACCTCGAAACGTCGGATCATACATGGAATAGTTGGTTGAGTGTATATGCACATCTTTTTATCTACACCAGTTTTGCCCAAAATTTTAAATGTTATTTATCATATCTTCTGTATGTGTATTTTTCTATATTTTCATGTAATAAATAAAATATACTATATTTAATTACATTTTCAATATAACTTTTTTCGAGTGACCTATAAAGTCCCACCCCTAGGGGATTTTCCAAAACTTCCTCTTGTTCTTAACGTCCTTTCAAGAACTAGCTTTTCGGACTCCATTAGAGAACTTACCATTAAAACAGCCTTTTTAGTGGCAATCACTTCAGCTAAAAGAGTTTCTGAGATGAGTTCCCTTGGTCATAAAGAACCTTTCCTCACGTTCTTTCCGGACCGAGTAGTCCTAATCCTGATGCTCAATTCTAATCCGAAGGTATCATCGGTTTTTCATGAAAACCAGGAGATTGTGCTTCCTACCTTTCGATCTTCAGAGGATAATGAACCTCATCCCTTGGATGTAGGGAAGACTCTTATGGAATATCTTCAGTCAACGTCTTCTTTTAGACAATCGGATAATCTCTTCGTCCTTTTCTCAGGCAAAAACAGAGGAAAACGGGCCTCGTCAAGGTCCATTGCAGCCTGGATTGTGTCTGCCATTCAGCGAGCTTACTGTGTAGAGGGTTTGGCTCCTCCGGAGGCGGTGACAGCCCACTCAACGAGAAGCATCTCAACGTCCTGGGCGGCTTCACATCATGTTGCACCAGAAGTAGTCTGCAGAGCAGCTTCCTGATCTTCTGTAAATACGTTTATGACACATTATTGTGTGGAGCCAGCCTCCTTATCTTCAGTTAGTTTTGGCTTGACTGTTTTGTCTGCTAATAATTTGAAGTAAAATTTGATTTGAAACATTCCCACCCGTGTGGTTTGGGCTAGTTATTTCCCACACGTAGGCTGCCATGGAGACTGCCAGGAAAACGGAAAATCCCTATCATACTTACCGTAATTTTCCTTTCCTGGTGGTCTCCATGGCAGCCGGAGGTCCCACCCTCTGGTCTTGGATTCGGCTAAGATATGGAACACTGGCTGTGCCTGCAAGCTGAAATTTATAGAGGGGGGTCCTATACCATTGGAGAGGAGGCGGGGTTAACCCACACGTAGGCTGCCATGGAGACCACCAGGAAAGGAAAATTACTGTAAGTATGATAGGAATTTTCCGTTATTCATCATTTATTTTGAAACTTTAGGGTAAATGCTATTACTAGTTTCCCTCTTGCACCCCAAAAAACCCTAGGTGATCTAATATGTAAAACTTTACTTATGCAGAGAAAGTTAGGCTCTGGCATTCCCTCTAATGATTTCCTGTACCTCACTACAGTACAGGTAATGGGCGGACTGATAAGTATTGAAGTATAAGAGGCAAGAACCCAACTTTTTCTGCAGAAATCTAGACTAGCCAGACCCTTCTGGATTTTATGGCTTTGAGATATTTATGACTATGACATTCGATCCATTAATTTCAAAAGCAAATTTACTTTTAAATGTTATTCCTATGTTCAGGTCCTGGCAATTAAAATGACAGCCTTTAAATTATTTGTAGTGTTTGGCAACTAGAAAGAAGACAATATCATTATCAATAAAACAAGGACAACATCTGGTATTTGTCTTTCCAAACATTGCATGCTCCAGTCTCCATGAATGGGTAAATACAGCCCCAACTGTATCCATATACAAAATAGCAACGCAGCTGTGAAAACCTCGAACCTCTTCTCTGCTGTTTCGCTGACAGATTTCATGCTGCCTTTCTGCCTCAGTTAAAGCCTGCACATCCTCTTGTCATGATAAGCAATATCCATGGAAACAATGTCGAGCCTTCTTGAGCATCACAGAGACTGTATAATCTACACATATGACTCTACACAGCCAGATTGCCTGCCACTATTTTTAGAAAATGTAGGAGTGGATCTCAGAACATTCCACAGTTAAATGTAAATCTGCACTTTTTGTTTTTTTAGTCCATTTTTTTTTTCTTTCCAAAACACAGCTCACATCAACAGTTGCGTGAAAAAGTTTTGAAACCCTTGAAATTTTTTGGATGATTGCAAATGGAATTGACCTCCTATATACAGTACCTCACAATAACAATTTAAAACACTCTTATATTGACCCCATTCTGTATAGAGAAGTCTTTAATTTCCTATATAGGTTTTAATGTTCTTTATTCAATAGAATATGCCCAGGTTCTATTTGCAGGTATGATTATCAAATCCTGCTTGATGTCCTTGAAACCTGAACATAGTATTGAACCCATTGTGACTGTAGGAGGGTGAATCTTAGCAGTAAATTCTGATCATTTTTAAGGCTATAAGACAAGGCATTGTCAAAAAAAGGGTATGGAGAGCTGGGCACTACCATGGAGGCATTTAACAAAGCAAACAAAGTCTTTTTAATGCAGCTTCAAGATGCAGTAGTTGATTTGCACACAGCAAAGGTCAGATATTTTTGAAATTCTTCTGCTTTGCCAGCATAAACTTTCTCCAACCAGGCATGTTTCTTTTTAATACTTTCATTGTAGTCAATACACCGGAGGTATAGCAGGGGGAAACCCATGGCCATAGGCTGCCTGCCCTTCCATATAACAGTAGGAAGGGCAGGCAGCAGAAAATAGAGTGTGCAAAATCTAACTTAAAAGGAGAGGTAGAGGTGCTGGCACAAGGAGGTAGTAGATGGCGATCCTTTCACTAGAAGGGTTAGAGACTTAGGCTGGCCATACACTATACAATTTTCTTATTCAATTTCCTTTAGATTTACCTTAAACTATGTAGTGCAAGGGCCTGTTTAGGTTTGACCCTATATTACATGGTTTTGGTAAATCTAAAGGAAAGTTGAACAAGAAAATTGTATAGTGTATGGCCAGCCTTAGGGGGAGATTTACTAAAACTGGAGCACACAGAATCTGATGCAGCTGTGCATGGTAGCCAATCAGCTTTTACCTTCAGCTTGTTAAAATTAGGCTTGGACAGTAAAACCTGGAAGCTGATTGGTTTCTCTGCAGAGCTGCACCACATTTTGCCCTCTCCAGTTTTAGTAAATCAACCCCCTGATCTCAATGTATTGATGCCACATCCCAAAAACGTATACTAGAAAATCTCCTTATCCTGCATCCGCTCATGTGCGCGGTATACAAGGCGGGGCTGGTTATCGTACAGATTATTTAAAAAATAATAATAATAGGATAAGGAGATTTACGTCTCGTTGCTATTTTATTTTATTTAGTCTATTAATTCTGGCCCTTCATAGACTCCGCCATTTCTAGACTGAGGTTGAGGGAGGTTGTGGTGGGAGTTGTTTTGGTTTTGGGTTTTTTTTTTTTTTTTGTTGTGGTTCTGTCTTGTCTCGGGTCTATTTTACACCTGAGAATGATTAAAATAAAATTGGTAAATGTTTTAAATACATTTTTGTACAATTAAAATATTTAATGTATTGCCCATTTGTATTAAATATATTTGTAGATTTTGAAAATTATATATTCATTATGTTGCATTTCCTAGCTCCACAGAATCGCCTGAAGAATCTACGGAGCGAAACGCGCAGCGACTCTCTGGTCATGTTTCTGTCATGAGCGAACCCTGCATATTCTACAAATTGCTAAGTTTTACCATCTTTATGGTCTGAATTCCACATACCAAATGTTATATTCTATTTTGCAAAAGGGTTCCCTTTGATGTAGGAGCATATTATCATATGATTGTCTTTTGTATTCTTGTATTATGGTTTCGTTTTTCATGAAACCCATGAACCTTTTGCATAAAATAAACTTGTTTTTATATATAATTTAGTGTGCATTCATTTTGAGATCAGCCAAATAGATGCCAATAAAGTCCTATTTATCCTAAGGGGACGAAGATTCCCTCTTCTTTCCCCCTCCAATTTTCTAGTATAGGTGGTGATCCTTGTAATTATTGACCTCTTCTTTCTCCCCCTACTCCTCCTCCCATTTATGCTTCACCTTTTCCTACTCTTCCCCCTCACCCTCCTTCCTAACACTCTCTCTTCTTCCTTCACCTCTTCCTCCTCCAGTGTAATAATGGCATGAGGAGAGGCTGTGGGTTTTTGAAATTCTCCAGTGGCCCATCAAGCATGAGGTAGTGAAGTCACTGATAAATGCTTTCTCTTCTTATTCCTCCTAGGTGTCTGCAAGTTCTACTAATGTGCTACTTTCCTTCTCCTCATCTACACCTTCCAGGAACAAAGAGGCCAGTTGACTCCAAGCACCGCCAGTGCACCCTTCTCCTCCTCCTCATGTACTCCTTCTAAATGCAGAGCAGCCACTTACCTGCAAGTCACTGCTAATATGCAGAGCTCTGCAGTGTGGGCATTTTAAACAGATGTGCAGCTTGAACTGAATAAATCATAGTCCCCCAATTAATCTGCCCACCATCCTATGCCTTCATACCTGCTCAGCCAAACTGCTGGCTTTGCAGTTGCTCTCATTTCTGCTTGTAGAATCACCATTTTCAATGGCCTAAGATACACTGGGCAGCAGGTACCCAGGCAATATTATTTTGCTCAGAAGGCTATCCACTAGTCATCACTATTTTCCCTAGGAGACACTCTCTGCCAGTGGCGGCTGGTGCAGAAAAATGTAATAGGCATTGCTTTGCAGCAAAAAACGCTGTAAAAAAATGTGTGACTTTGAGGTCACAAAAGTGTGAAAGAGGTCTTCAGTAATTAAGGTATAGTGTGCCCCCTTCAATGCAGAGTGACCACAGCATGCCCCCTTTCAATGCAGAGAGACCAGCGTGCCCCCTTTCAATGCAGAGAGACCAGCGTGCCCCCCTTTTAATGCACAGTGACCAGTGTGCCCCCCTTCAATGTAGAGAGACCAGCGTGCCTCCTTTCAATGCAGAGATCATCGTGCCCCCTTTCAATGCAGAGAGCAGCGCGCGCCCTTCAATGCAGAGATCATCGTGCCCCCCTTCAATGCAGAGATCATCGTGCCCCCTTCAATGCAGAGATCATCGTGCCCCCTTTCAATGCAGAGACCAGTGTGCCCCCTTTCAATGCAGAAATCATCATGCCCCTTCAATGCAGAGATCATCGTGCCCCCTTCAATGCAGAGATCATCGTGCCCCGTTTCAATGCAGAGCAGCGTGCCCCCTTTCAATGCAGAGACCAGCATGCCCCCTTCAATGCAAAGATCATTGTGCCCCCTTTCAATGCAGAAATCATTGTGCCCCCTTTCAATGCAGAGATCATCATGCCCCCTTTCAATGCAGAGACCAGCGTGCCCCCTTTCAATGCAGAGATCATCGTGCCCCCTTCAATGCAGAGTGACCAGCGTGCCCCCTTCAATGCAGAGTGACCAGCGTGCCCCCTTTCAATGCAGAGACCAGCATGCCCCCTTTCAATGCAGAGACCAGCGTGCCCCGTTTCAATGCAGAGACCAGCATGCCCCCTTCAATGCAGAGTGACCAGCGTGCCCCGTTTCAATGCAGAGTGACCAGCGTGCCCCCTTCAATGCAGAGATCATCGTGCCCCTTTCAATGCAGAGTGACCAGCGTGCGTGCCAAGCCCCCCGAGACCAGTGCACTTACCTTCAGCGGCGGCTTCTCCTCAGTCCCCGCATCTCCTCGACTCCTCAGTCCTCCCATCTCCTCCTCGGCCAATGGCATGGGGTTTGCCTTTTGGCCAATCAGGAAGCGGGTATCGGACCCGCTTCCTGATTGGCAAGGAGGAGGATCCGTGTGACAATAGCGAATTTTCATTCGCTATTGTCACACAATGGGTGGGCTCGGGTCCACACTCTGCTGAAGCCTATTAGAGCCTCTGGCTCTAATCAGGTGATTAAAAAAAAAACCCATTGAGCTCCATGCGTCCGGCGCCCCGCATGTAGATTAGGGGGCCAGACGCATGGATGGGGGGGCGGCGCCCCCAACGCACCAGCCGCCACTGCTCTCTGCCCTCCACCAGCATATGAAATGTAATTAGGCAACATGAGGGAAAGGAGGAAAGTTGAGGATCTGGCAGTGAGGAGGAGAAGAAAAATAGAGAAGGCTTCCTATTAATATTTGTATCTTTCATTATAGTCAGAGCACTGAAGGCATAGGTGCCAGGAGAAAAACGATGGCCAAATGCGGCCCACCCATCCACATCGTAGGTGGAGGGCAGGCCGCAGCAAATGGACAGAGGGAAATTCTACAACCAAAGGAAAAGGCAGGCAGCAGCAAAAGAAAAGCTGCTTGCCCTTTCTGAAATCTTCCTTTGACTGTCAAACTTAAGACAAAGAGCCTAGCATTCGCTGTCATACACTAGAAGTACACATTGTTTTTCTCCTCTTGTTCGGGATTTTTAAGGCAATCAATAAAAAAGCAAAAAATGTATAATAAAATGCAAATATTTATTGAAAATTGATTAAAAAGATCAATACATAGATCCTACAGCTACATCAACCACATAAATCATGCTTGACAAAGTAGTGGTTGGAGCACTGGATCACTCATGTAAACACATTGATTAGATAACCATATAACCACATTGATGAATCATAATGGTAACATTTTTATCCAAAATAAATTAAAGGAAAAAGAAACAAGAAGGGAGTACAAATACTCCTCCGCAGAAGTAGATGAAGCCCCCAGGCGCCATTTCCTTCACCTTCCTGAATGGAAGGATACGGACCAATTTATTCAATTTGTGTAAGGAATTTAGGAGGATATTTTTCAGGATGGGACCTTCATTTCTTTATGGATTTCCATCAACTATATGAGGCATTTCATGTCTGATCTATGCATCGCAATGTATGGAGTCATTTCCTTTTTACACTCCGTGGCCCTACTGGGACAAAAAGGCTCTTCTACTTGTGGGGGATCAGTTCTCTGCTCCCATTTGCCTCTTGATATGGATGTGAATTTCGAAGGCATTCTTTGGGAAGGAATCATGGATGGATCATTTCATCTTTTTTGATGTATCAGGATAAAGAATGTGAGAGAAGGGACTTCAATATGTGTATATCCCTGATGAAGATTTGAACTAAAAGTTCCTAATTTATTCGAAACACGTCGGATCTCTCTCCTCCCCAGGGGCTTCATCTTCTTCTGCGGAGGAGTATTTGTATTCCCTTCTTGTTTCTTTTTCCTTTAATTTATTTTGGATAAAAATGTTACCATTATGATTCATATCATATCTAATCAATGTGTTTACATGAGTGATCCAGTGCTCCAACCACTGCTTTGTCAAGCATGATTTATGTGGTTGATGTGGCTGTAGGATCTATGTATTGATCTTTTTAATCGATTTTACAATAAATATTTGTATTTTATTATAATTTTTTTGCTTTTTTATTGATTGCCTTAAAAATCGCGAACAAGAGGAGAAAAACAATGTGTACTTCTAATGATTAATGGGATGATGGCAATCATATGTCACACACAACATGAGTGAATAATTTTCGCTGTCATGCACAGCCTCACAGTAACATATTCTCAGCCCCCATAGAATGTTTTTACACATTTTACTAATTACATATTGACAATATTTTGTATACTTATTTAAATTTTTTCTGTTTTTTTTTTCTTGTAAAACTTCCTGTGCCCTAGTCATACAAACACTGGCAGGGACAACACTGCAAACTGGATGCGATTTTAGGCAAGAAGGAAGTCCTATGCCTCTACTTTACCTTGTTCATATGCAAAAGCAGACATGGTTGTTTGCAAAAGACTGCCAGCTCAGACACTAGCCCCAAAGAGATGATGGCTTTAAGAAATACCACCTTGTAGGTGGGAGAGGAGAGAGGAAACATGTCTCTAATACATTTTAAAAAGCAGTTTATGATGCACAGAGAGAACCAGATTCAGATTACACAAAAATACAGGAGAACCACCCAAAGAGACTCCCTGTACTAAGGTCCTATTCAAGGCGTGAGAAGACAACAGTCTCTAAAACAAGATAAAAAAGGTTAGAAACCTGATGTTGGATAGTGCTGAGAGCTAAACACCAGTCCAGATGCAGCCATATTCTCAGCAGCTATCATTATTTTTATATGATTATTATTTTTGAACATTGTTTTATGAGTTTCATTTTTTTATTTATTTTTATTTCCATTTTAACTCAAAAGGCTGGTCCTGCCTTGGTCAAGCAAGGATAGGGATGACAAGGCTGTAACTAAAATGGTAACAAGCCTTCATTCCAACAAACTACTAGGTGTCAAGGATGCACCACTGGCCAAATATATGCTTCAGATTCCGGTGGGAAGAATATTGGTTGAGCTGGCGATGTTTCCTGCTTGTGTACAGTTTGTACACTTATATCATATGCACATCTATTTTATCAAGCTGTAAGTGCATTTTTAACTCTTATGGTCATGATTTAATGGGTTTACGCTATGGGAGATCTCCTGCTTTTTAACATCAACATTTGAGGTTATATGTGCATCCATTAGAGGTATTAGTGGGATTGGCTCGAGTTTTAAGGATTATTTCGCGATAACAGCCGATGGTAGGATAATGAGGCATGCTTAACCCCAATCTTGATGTATTTGTGCAAGATCACACCAGCAAGCACATTTTGATTCTGGTGCATTCCACTAGAGTCAATTGGATCTGGTGATTGCAGAGTGTTTTTGCACAGGGCACGGTGGAGAGGAGCACCATTTGGATGCATGTTTACTAAATGTTTCACGAGAGACACGGCACATAAGAATTTATTCAAAATCTTTATTGGACTATTGCTTTATTGTAAATATTAGGTGCAAGCACTCTTTTCTTTGTATACATAGTACTTTCTTTTAAAATTGCCTTTTCAGTAAATTTGACATTCAGGGGCTGGGGGTGCTTCAGTAGTTTGATATGTGCGGGATATTGATGCTGCTCCCCTACTTCCGGGCTTAATGACACCCAGTGTCACCTAACCCAAAGGCCAGCGTGCAAGCCATGGTTCCACTGTTTGGGAAGGGGGGCCCATAAAAACTTTGCTATGGGGCCCTGTGCTTTCTAGTTACACACCTATTCTATCAGCAGCACTTCCTATATTTTCACTGTCTCAGCTAAATATTTTAGCTTGAGGCAGCTGGATTATCCAAAAGCTACTTTATTGGCTCTTCTAAGCCAGCTGACCTAAATTCAAAGGCAAGTGAATTAGGGTAACTTTGGCAAATGCCTGCATTAGTTTGCTGGGTAAATGAACTGCAAACAGACAGGATTCACCTCAAACCCATGGTAGCAATGAATCTGACACTTACAGTATCCCTAGTCCTGGATTCCTTCACCAGCACTCATGTGTCACAACGGTACAGTGACTATCCTAAATGCAATGGATTTTTCTCTTTATGAATACTTAGATCCTTGATCCATTATGAACAGCCAAAGGTACAATATTTGACAAGCAGTGAATCCTTATTGCCAGCCAAGCTTCTAACCAGCTTTCCCTGGACATTCTCCAGCACAGAAGATTTCCTGTTCAAGATTCTCCCTTCAGGCAGATATCTTTTCTTGCATACTTCCCTCTGGACAGAAATCCAAGCAGAGAATTTGTAATCCAATTGCAGCTTTCCTCACTGTTCCATCTGGGGAAGAGACAAGAGAAAGAAAGGATGGTTGCTCCAAACATTTATCACTTTTTCTCAGTTCACTATAGAACCAATTCCTCAGGGAATGGGCGGAGAGGATAAATATTACTAACTCAGAAGCAATCAATACCCTGAGCTTAGGAAAAACTGCAGATACCAAAAAAGCTAAACAAAGCTCAGACAAGCTACCGCCAAGCTGTATTACACAGATACAAAAAGACTGGAGGAGCTCCAGCTTAAGACAGAGTCATTATACTTACTTGGCAGTTAGAAGGTTGTAGCACTGCATCATATTTGTACAGTATATAGCCATCTAAACTGCAACCTTGCCAAGCTTACCATTATAGTGACCAAATGCCACATCATTGGTGAAACCTATTTCCATGAATCAATTTCTAGTCACCAATGTCAAAGAAGGATGAACTGTTCTGCTGTTATTTGTCATTGCAGTGTAAGAGACGCTCAGCTGGACCCAAACAGGCGTTTGTGAGCATGCCCAGGCACACAGGAAGAAATGTGCGTATGCGCATGCGCGAACGCACGTACGCGACATGTGCACGTATTTGGCACCAAACGGCCTATTTAAACTGAGCAGTGACAGGACTATATTGCTGAGTGGTCTTTCAGCTTGTTCCTGTTTACCTGTGCCCTGACCTGCTTCTGGATTACCCATACCGACCCGGCTTGCCTCTGACTCTCCTCTGCATTCCTGCCTGCCTACCTGTGACCCCAGCCTGTGTTTGACCCTGCTCCTGTCTTTATGCCTTTGTACCTCGCTGCCAGACTGTGTACCGACTTCGGCTTGTATCCTGACTCCTCCTCCGTCTCACGTTCCTGTACCCTGTAACGCTCCTGCGTTTTACGTATGATGTGGATTTTCAGCTGCAGAAATATTCCACTTCAGTAGTCATGTAGAGAAACGCTGAGACACCAATTCCAACTCTCAATGACTCATCATGTGTGGATAATCTCAATTCAGCAAGTAAATACACACACTCAATAAGATGTTTCCTAGAGTGACTTATGTATATAGTAACACAGTGATGATAGGCTGAAGAGACAGGTTGGGTAGAGATGGTAGATGACAGACACTTGAAAGGAAATGTTCTTGAAAGTAAGATAGTAGCAGATGGGATGCAGATAGGTTTAGCAATCATGTATGGTAGTAGATGACAGAGTAGCAGGTGGACATACAAGAGAGATCAACCCAGTGCAAGAACAGGTGGTAGTAGGCTCAAGAGCTAGCAATCTTAGATAATGCAGATGTAGTAATAGTCCTTAGTATGCAGAGCTAGATAGTGTAAGCTTTAGTATAAAGGTTATAGAGGTTTCCCCTGTGGGGTACTTATCACTAATAGCAATGTAGCAGAGGAGAGGTTCGGCAAGAGCGGATGATCCGGTAGCGGGATACAGGGATCAGCGCAGCGTGGTTCCGACAGCGAGGTATGCTTGCAAGCATGAGAGCTTCAAGACAGGTTAGCATCAAGGCACAAAGCAGTTTGAACGAACACATGTGAGTGAGAGCCGGCGATCTAAATAGCCATCCAGTCCGGCGCTCAGTGATGACAGCATCAGTCTTAAAGGTGTATGCGCACCTTACCAAAAGAGAATGGTGGGGCGCATACACTTATGAAAGAGTAAATTAGGGTACCCAAAGGTACCAGAACATTACAGTACCCCCACCTTAAGGCCGGCTCCTGAAGGCCTCTGGAGCTGGTTTGTCTGGGTACTTCGCATGAAAATTGCGCATTAATCTAGAGGCATGTATGTCAGAGGTGTTTAGCCAGGTGTCGTCTTGGGGCCCATAGTTCTTCCATCGAACCAAGTACTGAAGTCTTCCTCTGTGGATACGAGAATCCAGAATCTCTTTTATCTCATATTCTTCTCCACCTTCAACTTGTACAGGAGGAGGATTTGGGATAGTAGGCCTTATTCCTTGGTCAGGAACATGGGGCTTCAGTAGCGACACATGGAAAATGGGATGTATTTTGAGGTCTATTGGCAATGTAAGCTGTACTGCAGCTTTTCCAATAAGTTTCTTGATTGGGAAAGGTCCCAAGAACAGAGGTCCAAGCTTTTTGCTAGGGATTTTCAGTCTTAAATTTTTTGTTGAGAGCCAAACGAGGTCCCCGATAGAGTACTGAGGAGAAGGTCTTCTGCGAAGATCATAGTACTTCTTTTGTTGACTATGAGCGTGTGCAATGGTAGTATTAAGCAAACCCAGAGAGTCCTTTATTTGGGTAAGATAGTCTGAAGCTACTGGGTTATTTGAAGGAAGGATGCGTGGTGGAAGAATAGAGGGATGAAACCCATAGTTCAAGTAGAACGGACTCTGCTTGGTCGTACTGTGGGTTGCGTTGTTGTAGGCAAATTCTGCCAGAGGGAGAAGATCCACCCAATCATCCTGTTGGTAAGAAGTGTAACAACGTAAATATTGCTCGATGCATTGGTTGACTCTTTCAGTCTGTCCGTTGGTCTGCGGATGGTAAGGAGAAGTGAGCTTCCGCTCGATCCGTAGTATGTGACATATATCTTGCCAGAACTTGGAAATAAATTGTGATCCACGGTCAGACAGAAGAGTTTTTGGGATACCATGTAACTTAAAGACATGTTTCTTCAGGAGTTCTGCCGTTTGTTTGGACGAAGGTAGTCTGCGAATAGCAATGAAATGTGCCATTTTTGTCAGATGGTCCACTGACACTAAGATGGTATTAAATCCTTTGGAAGGAGGCAATTCCACTATAAAGTCCAAGGACACAACTTCCCATGGAGTTTGGGGTATTGGTAGACTGCATAGTAGACCGGATGGCCTCGTAGTGTCAATTTTGGACCTGGCACAGACATTGCATGAAGAGACGAATTTTTGTATAGATGTTTTCATGTCAGGCCACCAGAATTGCCTGGTAATCAGATTAAGAGTCTTTGTCATACCCATATGTCCTGCCATAGGCACATCATGCGATAATTCCAAGATCTTGGTGCGTATGGTAGGTGGTATGTAAAGTTTGTCGTTGTAGTAGAGGAAGCCTTCTGCATCAGTATTTAGTTGTGGTGGGGGTGAATCCAAACTTATACCATGCAAAACCTCTTCCTTCAAGGAACGGACAACTCCAATAATGCGTTTGTGAGGTATTATAGGAACGGAAGGGATTTCAAAGTAGTTTTCTACAGTTAGTCGTGATAGTGCATCCGCCTTTTTGTTCTTATCTGCAGGTGTGTAGGTCACTAGGAAGTTAAACCTTAGAAAGAATAGTGACCATCGTACCTGTCGGTGCGAGAGAGTTTTGTTAGTCTGAAGATATTGGAGATTTTTATGGTCCGTGTATATAAGTATTGGTAATTGGGTGCCTTCGAGTAGATGTCGCCAATTCTCCAGAGCCAATTTTATAGCAAGCAGTTCCTTTTCACCCACGGGGTAATTTATCTCGGGACTGCTTAGGGATTTAGAAAAAAAAGCGACTGGATGAAGTGGTGAAGTGTGAGTTGGTCGTTGGGAGAGTATTGCTCCTACTGCCATGTTTGACGCATCTACTTCCAGAATGTATTGGAGGGATGGGTCTGGATGGCGAAGTATGGGAGCAGAAGTAAACCTTGTCTTTAACAGGTGAAAAGCTTTATTTGCTTCATCTGACCATTTGAATGTTTTTTTAATGCTAGTGAGCTGTGTGAGGGGTCTCACAATGGCAGAGAACTTTCTAATGAACTTCCTGTAGAAATTCGAAAATCCAAGGAATCGCTGTAGCGCCTTGCGTGTGGTTGGTGTAGGCCAATCCTGAATGCAGGATATCTTACTCATGTCCATCTCGATTCCTGTTTTGGATATGATGTAGCCTAGAAACAGTACCTCTTCTTTATGAAACAAGCATTTTTTCAGTTTCACATAAAGGTTGTGTGCAAGCAATCTCGATAATACTAGTCTTACATGTCTTATGTGTTCAGACAGGGATCGTGAATATATAAGTATATCGTCCAGATATACCACAACACAGACATCTAGTAAGTCTCTGAAAATATCGTTTATAAATCGTTAAAAAACTGCAGGGGCGTTGCATAGCCCGAATGGCATTACAAGATATTCAAACAATCCGTATCTGGTTCTGAATGCAGTCTTCCACTCGTGTCCATCACGGATTCTAATGAGATTGTATGCTCCTTTCAGGTCCAATTTTGAAAAATAGGTAGCTCCACGCACCTGCTCAATGAGCTCAGGGATAAGCGGTAGAGGATAGCGATCTTTTATTGTAATAGCATTCAATTGCCTATAGTCGATGATAGGCCTGAGACTTGAGTCCTTATTGCGGACAAAAAAGAGTCCTGCTGCTGTGGAAGAAGTGGAAGGTCTAATAAAACCTTTTTCCAAATTCTCATCCAAATAGTCTTTGAGATGGGAAAGTTCATCCTGTGAAAGAGGATAAATTTGCTATTTGGGAGTAGATCAATGCTACAATCATAGTCTCGATGGGGAGGTAGTGCTTGAGCATTTTTCTCCAGAAAAACCTCAGAGAGATCCTGATATCATAGTGGGTATATGGGTGTGCTCCCGCTGTGTTCCTAGATATGAGTGCCACATCCCGATATGATAGGCATATTTGGGGGATCCCCTTGGGGTGGGACTTTAAAGGCCACTCAAAAATGTGCAATTGAAAGAATATTAGGTATATATAAATTTTATTACACAAAATATATCAAAAAATGAACATACAATAATGTACAGTAGAACTGATAAAATTGGCAAGACTGGTATTTATAAAAAGGTGTACATATCACTCAACCAACTATTCCGTGCAAGATCCGACGTTTCAAGGTGAAAAACCTCTTCTTCAGGGATTTTAGTGGAAATAGTTTTTCTGTAAGTATTAGAAGAATATATATCAAAGCAAACAATTATCGATACAATAGACTACAATAGCAAGATATGGATATGAACAAGTTTTAGAGTGTAGGCATACACTCGTTGTAGTAAAAGATTATGAATATATATATGTACACTTACATGGTTGAAGGACGCATGGACACCAAAATTGTTTTGCCATAGGATAAAAACATGGAATGTAAACGACACCCACAGAGACTATCGCTAGCCTTGTATGAAAGGAAAGTTTGATACTGGGAGCAAGCCAAAATATGTCATTAAGCATGCGATAATGGGAAATGTGCAAAATGGGGGACAATGTTCCAGCTGGAGTCCAAAAATAGCCCAACCAGAAGGGCGGAGGCCAATCAATAGAATGCTGTAAATAATAAGGAAATATATCCAATGAGTAAGGGAACAAGACAGATTGTTTTGTAGGTATAGTATGCAGACATTGCAGTGATGCAACAGGACAAATAAATATATATATATATATATATATAAGAAAAAAATAAGAAAAAAATAATAAGGTATATATAGGCCCAAAATGATGGATTGAAATGATCCAGGATGAGTATAGACCCAAACGGATCAAAAAGGTGTCCTGCAATAATTTATCTATGAAAGAGAGGCTGTATAAGAGTAAGAATGGCCTGTTTTAGAGAAAAAGGTATCCTGGTAAATGTGCATCAATCTGTATAAGTATGCACTTATCTATCTAGGGCCAGATATAATTAACAAAAGAGGCAATGGAAATAATGTTGAAGACTCCACCATATAGATATATGGGTACATGGTAGACAAACAAAGTTATCCCCAAGGCATGGGCCAAATGTGCATGCCTACACACAAAAAGTTTTTTGAGGTGTAAAAAAATTCCTTAAGGATTGGTCCCACTAAAGTAATAGAAAAATAGAAAACCAACCTTGTGACCTGTGGAGCTCCTGGTCACAAGGTTGGTTTTCTATTTTTCTATTACTTTAGTGGGACCAATCCTTAAGGAATTTTAAGGAAAAACTATTTCCACTAAAATCCCTGAAGAAGAGGTTTTTCACCTTGAAACGTCGGATCTTGCACGGAATAGTTGGTTGAGTGATATGTACACCTTTTTATAAATACCAGTCTTGCCAATTTTATCAGTTCTACTGTACATTATTGTATGTTCATTTTTTGATATATTTTGTGTAATAAAATTTATATATACCTAATATTCTTTCAATTGCACATTTTTGAGTGGCCTTTAAAGTCCCACCCCAAGGGGATCCCCCAAATATGCTGATAACATAGTGGTGCAATCTCATCTGTCACCACAGACAGGATCTTCCCGAAAGACGGGAGGTTACACGTACCCTCGCAATAGCAAGAGAGGAAGGTCAGGGTCCGTTCCTTCCAATCTATGGTTGGTTGATGTGTGTGCAACCAGGGAAGTCCGAAAACAATAGGAAAGTGGGGTGAAGGTATTAGATCGAAGGTAGTGGTCTCCATATGAGACCCGTTAGTAGTGACTAGGAGTGCCTGTGTCTGATCAGTGATCGGACCAGAGGATAAAGGAACACAGTTAATAAGACTCACTGAGACAGGTTTAAGTTTAGAAATAATATGAACTTTATTTAAAGCAGCAAAACGTATGTCAATATAATTTCCACAAGATCCTGTGTCAATCATGGCCTTAGTAGTAATCCTGTTCTGGTCCCACTGTAATGTTAAGCAAACAGAAAGATAAGGGTTAGTGATTGAAGTTGTCAATCCCCCTAGGAGGACATGTGAACACTCACCCTTCTTTTTGTAGACTAGGGGACAGACGTTTATCTTGTGATCCGGGGATGCACAGTACAAGCAGAGATTACCAGATCGTCTTCTGGCTCTTTCCATAATTGATAGAGGTGGGCGTATGGTTCCTACCTTCATAGGAACGGGGTCAACGGCCGAAATCCGAGAAGAACTGGATAATGGCATTCCCATTTTCTCAGCCTTTCTTTCTCATAGTCTTCTATCTATGGTGATACTGAGTTGTATCAATGCATCCAGGGTTTTTGGCAGATCCGCTCGGGCGAGCTCGTCTTTAACGGCCTCTGATAGGCCAAGCCTAAATTGGGTCTTCAGAGATGCATCATTCCATTCTGAATCAAGGGTCCATCTCTTGAATTCTGCGACAAAGTCTTCTACAGGTCTCCCACCTTGTTTCAAAGATCTTAATTGAAGATCGGCAGTACTCTGCCTATTGGGATCATCATATAGGCTAGTGAGTTCTGCTAGGAACAAGGCATAGGAGTTGAGAAGCTGATCGCTTTTCTCAAAAAGAGAGTCTGCCCAGGCCCGAGGATCGCCTGTTAGGTAAGAAATAATAGTACAAACCTTAATGTGATCAGTAAGGTAGGTACGGGGTTTTAGCAAGAAAAGTAACTCACATGCGTTTTTAAATTCGCGAAATTTTTTGCGATCGCCTGTAAATACCAAAGGAGGATTTATTTTGGGTTCAGGGGACTGAGCAGTGGTAAGTTGTGTCAGTCTAATTACCTGCTGCGACAGAGCCTGATTGTCTTCTTTTAATTCAGCAAGTGAGTGTATTAACGCAGTTACTTGCTGTTTTAATTGTGTCATCTGAGTGGTTATTTCTGCTGAATCCATTTGTGGTTCGTTCAATCTGTAACGCTCCTGCGTTTTACGTATGATGTGGATTTTCAGCTGCAGAAATATTCCACTTCAGTAGTCATGTAGAGAAACTCTGAGACACCAATCCCAACTCTCAATGACTCATCATGTGTGGATAATCTCAATTCAGCAAGTAAATACACACACTCAATAAGATGTTTCCTAGAGTGACTTATGTATATAGTAACACAGTGATGATAGGCTGAAGAGACAGGTTGGGTAGAGATGGTAGATGACAGACACTTGAAAGGAAATGTTCTTGAAAGTAAGATAGTAGCAGATGGGATGCAGATAGGTTTAGCAATCATGTATGGTAGTAGATGACAGAGTAGCAGGTGGACATACAAGAGAGATCAACCCAGTGCAAGAACAGGTGGTAGTAGGCTCAAGAGCTAGCAATCTTAGATAATGCAGATGTAGTAATAGTCCTTAGTATGCAGAGCTAGATAGTGTAAGCTTTAGTATAAAGGTTATAGAGGTTTCCCCTGTGGGGTACTTATCACTAATAGCAATGTAGCAGAGGAGAGGTTCGGCAAGAGCAGATGATCCGGTAGCGGGATACAGGGATCAGCGCAGCGTGGTTCCGACAGCGAGGTATGCTTGCAAGCATGAGAGCTTCAAGACAGGTTAGCATCAAGGCACAAAGCAGTTTGAACGAACACATGTGAGTGAGAGCCGGCGATCTAAATAGCCATCCAGTCCGGCGCTCAGTGATGACAGCATCAGTCTTAAAGGTGTATGCGCACCTTACCAAAAGAGAATGGTGGGGCGCATACACTTATGAAAGAGTAAATTAGGGTACCCAAAGGTACCAGAACATTACATACCCGTGCTGCCCAGCTGTTGACGACTCCATGGCTTGTGTTCCAGCTTCGCTCCTGCCTTCTCATCCAGAATCACCAAGTTCCAGTTCCAGGTGCTCATCCAGTGATCCACAGCCATCAGTCTCCTGTCAAGGCACCACCTGCTATACTGGCCCTCATGCCACTCTGTGTCCTACACCGCCTGTCATCTCTAACAGGGGTGTTGGACAGGAGGTGCAAGAGAAGCCCTATCTACAGCTTGGTATCCACCAGGTATGTGATATGCAGCCTCTAGTCATAAATAATGTATCTTTTGTCTTAAAATATATGCTTCTTATTAAAAGTATTAATCACATGTAAACAAAACTAGACTGAGAATTTTAAGTGAATAAAATCTAAATTTGTCATGCAAAAATCTGATTATCATAGAAATGCAGGTAAAGTGAAATCTACCATATTCATTTCTTAGCTCTGTTCTGTATGCACTAGCAATTCTGGTGGCTGCACAATATGCCATTGGTGATTTACTGGCTCTGCTGTTGCATGTAATACTTGCTGGTTTTACATTATGTTGTCTTCATGCTTTCAGTTATTTATATCCCCTCAGTGATTTTTCTTCCTCTTGATCCATGGTGTTTGCCATATGCTTCTGTGCACAAATCATGCTTTACATTATGTTAAACAAAGAGCCATTTATATGAAATCATGCTGGATGACTATCCTGGGATAAATACTTGTCTTGTTTGTACTTCATCACAAAACCCAGCTTCATCTTATACATGAAAACTTCTTCAAATAATTTATTTATGTGTGAAGGGTCATTTAAATATAGTTGTGTGGGCCATGACAAGCCATCAGTTTTACTTTCTACCATTCACTAGAACTAATATAGCTGAGATCCAACTGGCTGCTGTAGTCATCCACCCAAGATGTATGAAGATAATCAACTGTGGCTCATTTTAAGTATAAGCTTTTGGTTTAGGGCCAGAAGTTTTGGGTTTGGGTTAAGAATTACATTTACAGGTTAGGCAAAAAGCACTAGATTTTTTGATATGATGTAGTTGATCTGGATATATTGTGAAGAGTTGGGTTGAGGGTAAAGTATAACTAAAGGCAAAACATTATTTTAGTTTTGGACAGATTGGAGAGGGATTCGAACATTGTCAGATTATTTTGCGGTCTTTTCCCTCTTTAGGGAGATTAGTCCTCTCTCTTTGCCCTGTTTACCATTGTCATTGAAAAGGAAAGTAAAAGAAAATTCCAAATTTTGGTTTGTTTCCAGAAAAGTAATGGAGGTGAAATCTTCTAATGTGGACATTAGTTCTGGTGACCTGGGGTCCCGAAGAGATTCCCCTAATTTGCAGGGGTTTCCTCTTATTTTCTGTTTTGGCTATGGGACAGGAAGTGAAGGGAAATCCCCCCCAATGGGACAAAGAGGACAAAATTAAATCTTACAGGGGTTATAACCTACCCTTACTCTATCCAAAACAAAAAAAAAAAAACATATATATATATATATATATATATATATATATATATATATATATATATATATATATGTATATATATATATACTGTATGTATATATATATATATATATATATACACACAAGATTTTTTCCTTTCATTTCTATTTTAAATTGAATGGGTTATTTTACAAGGTAAGAGTTCACAGACCACTTGCCGACTGGCTTATAGTAAAAATAGGTCATCACTTTTAATTTAATACCAGTGTTATGGCAGCAGCTAGCTGCTATAATCATTTTTTACTATGGGCGATTCTGAATTGGATAAAAGTGGTCCCACAATCACATTCATTGCGGGATCACTTTTAAAGGCGGCGGGAGAGGTGCCCCCCTCCCCCTGCTGCTTCCCGGAGTCATCATTAATGCCGGGAAGCAAACCTATAGCCGGGCAGGAAGGTAAGTGAGGGCAAGATTGCCCCCACTCGGTTCTATGCCCTTGGAGGACCAGAGCGACCTTTGATGTCACTTCCGGTTCTAGGACATAAACAAATGATTTTTTTAAAAAAAGTCAAAATATAGTTTTTTTACTTTTAAAGATAAATGCGAGATCTGGGGGTCTTTTTGACCCAAGATCTCTCAGAAAAGGGGACCTGTCATGCTTATTTCTATTACAAGAGATGTTTACATTCCTTGTAATAGGAAAAAAGTGATTTAAAAAAATAAATAAATTAAAGGGACAGTGTAAAAATAAAAAATAAATAATAAATAAATAATAAAAAAAAGTCACCTATGGAGATTTTAAAGTCCCGTAGTTTGTTGCCATTGCACGAGCGTGTACAATTTTAAATCATGACATGTTAGGTACTCAGAGTAACATCATCTTTCACTTTATAGGTTCTAAGTATTTTTCTAGCAAAAAAAAAAATACAAATTTAAACTTGTAAACAAAAAGTTCTAGAAAAGGCCTTGTCAGTAAGTGGTTAAGTTGTGTGACTTTTTTTGGCTATAATAATTTTTGTAATAAAATGTGTGATTAATATTGCATACGGTTTCTTTGTCAGTGCCAAATATGTATATCTGTTGACAATTCATTCTTGTATATTTTTTGGTGCTGAAAACTCAAGAATTAAAAACGAACACAATGTCAATCCCATGCCACAAATGTCAATTTTCAGATTTCTGAAAACAGCGTACCATGCTCCATTCTACTGTATGTGTGTACTTTATTGAGCAATAGCGTGGAAGCACAATTGGGAAGAGGGGATACCAGAGCTCCATTTTGAAAAATAAGTATAAAGTTTAAGTATAAACTTTTCTTACTGTGCTTATCTATGTTTGAGGGTTTTTGTTATATTAACATGGACATTTAAAAAGTAATGAGGCACGAGAAGGCAACTCATAGTGCCTTCTTTGGGTTTCTATGTTAGATTCATTAACCTTTTGTGAAGATTGGTCTCTTGTAAGTGAGCTTTCCTAGTCTCTTGCACAAGTATGAAATGAAGTGATTAAATCAGAATATTTATTTGCCTTGACAACTCCTTTTAAAATGCAAGTAAGAACCGATTGTTCACTGACAGAATATTAGTGCAACTGGATGGTGACATGTCTGAAAACAAAACAGTCTAAAAGGGCACGACAGCCCCCCTGTAGACAGAACTGCCTCCTCCATATCAACATTCAATCAACACCAAAAGTACTGAGTGTATTAATACTGATGCTCAGGGCCACTGATAAGGCAGTACAGCCAGCCTTCCTGTACTGGGCCCGGGCCTCATCAGTTCAAAAGGGGGGCCCAGCACCTTATGAGCAGGCAGTCCAGCTGAACTGTCTTATTGCAGACACCGACCCTCTTCTGCCTCCCCCTGCAACCCTGCCAGCTTCTCCTCTTATTTACCTCTGCAGGTGTACTTCAGGGGGATTGGTTCTAGCACATGCACCCCTTCCATCTGCTGTCTGAACCTCCTGTGTGCCCTTTACCCCCACAGCACTGCCCGCTTTCCTCCTCTCCTCTCCCACCGGCAACTGCTGCGGGCACTCAGGAGGATGTTTCAAGATGGAGAGAGGGGGAAGGGGTAGGTAAATATACCAGTCATTTGCTTTCTTGAATCAACGCAGTGAGAGATCGGTACCAATTACTCCTGTTTTTATTCATCACTGAAGCATAGTAAATTGTGTTTACTGTGCTTCAGTTTTTGAATGAGCAGAAAGCACTTCCTATCTATTCATCTGTGCAGCTAAGGCTACAGAGAAAGGGACTGGCAAATTAGTCACTTATGGAAGGGGGCCCTGTCAAGTTAGCTGTAGGAGGCCCTTTGATTTCTAACAGCAGCCCTGCTGATGCCTAGTGTTTTCTATACAGGGCCACAAGCTTTAAAAGATATATATAAATTATATATCAATCCAGAACAACAAACTGAACATGTCATTTGTGTTAATATGTTATGACTGTATTACTTTACATATTGATTTGGACATTATAATACATTTAAATAGACTTTGTCATTTTTCTGATATTTTGGCAGCCATAATTGTAGAGATTTGTGCAATATGTGAGTAGGCAGCAAGAAGGTGTATTGAGCAGATGGAGAGGATGTGCTTCAAAATCAGGAAGTTGGCAAAGTTAGTATAACAAACAAATCAAATGTGAAGTTTTCTGATTATTTCAAACAAACAGCCCATAATGTGTAATTAACCTGGGGCACAGCATACTAAAAATGATGCCCACATAACATTATATTTCCACAGCAGAGTGTACTTATTATTATTCACTGGGCAATCCTTTTGAGGTTGAAGGCTGGATCTTCCAAAAAACAAATTGTTTTTCATGACCGTTGGCAAAATAAACTTTCTGATTCTTAAAGGTCTGGGGGAGCTCCAGAAGCAAGATGTTCTCATCAGAAATTCCATTTTAAATAATCTACCACAGTGTTTCTCAACCTTTTTTCAGTTGAGGCACCCTTTAAAATTATGGTCAATCTCAAGGCATCCTTTAAAATTATGGCCAGCTTTATACAAGTACATAGGAGGGAGACAATATGTTGTCATTGCTCCTGTAATCCATCTCCAGCTCAGGGAGAGGGAGAGTGCAAACACACCAATTTCACTTTCAGGCCCTATTCACACATCGCAGTGGGAGCGCACATTTTTTGGTGTGTTTTTCCCATGACACGCATAGGGCAGTCCATTGATTTCAATGGGCTGCCCTACGCACAACAAATACAGCACAGTAGTTCATGGGGCATTTTGGCACGTTGCTGTTAGCACATTTTTGGCACATTTTTTCACTCAACAAAATATTTCGCTTCTGAATTTGGGGTGCCATTAATAATTAACAGCACTAAAAGGGCAACTAGTTAATTTTAGGTTTATAAAGGTGGCCATGCACTACACAATCTGAATTTACAATCTCTGTACAATTTTCTTTGGATTTACCAAAACTAGGGATGCACCGATTCTGATACTTTAATTGGTATCGATGCCAATACCGAATATTTTCACAAGTACTCGTACTTGTAAAAATTCTCCCGATACTGAAACCGATACTTTGCAGTGCAATTTGCGTCCATACAAAATTAATAGGCCCAAATTGTACTGAAAATAATTGATCAACAATTGCGGTGCGCTTCCTGCCTGAATCGCATACAGTTTCCCTCACCGCTCCTGTGTGAACCCAGGCTTGTCATAGGGAATTTCACACAGGAGGGAAACCTGCTTTACAGGCTCCTGCAACAAAAAAGAATTAACAATTCATAAGGATTCCTGATAAAGTCACGAGACGTGACGTAACGCGTAGGGGTATCCCAGACCGGAAGTGATGTGAAGCATCGATACATGCTGAGTATACTGATTGTTTTAATGCGCTTTTAACACTTGCTAAATGTAAGAGTTATTTTAACCTTATAAATTTGTGTTACTTAATACTACACTATGGGAGTCACTTTTTGCTTTATCCTAACCTGCTGTTTGCTGAAAAAGTTCGGAATTCGGCAACCAGAACCGACCAAAATGCAATGGGACAGGAACTGGGCTTTAAAAGCCTGTGATTGGACCAGAACCATCGGTAAAAGCCAAATGAGGGGGCAGGAGGATGCTAGGAATGTGATTGGAGTGACTAGGGGGTCCAGAGGCCAATCATTAGTGAATACGCCCCCCCAGTATATAAGATAGCCCCGCCAAATCTCTACCATTTTAATACAGGGCTGTGGAAGAGAGTGGAAGCAGTTCTGTTACTTCTGCTCTCAAAGTTTCAGTTAGCAATTATTAGTGTGAGGAAAGGGATATCTAGTGTAGTTAGGGTACTATTTTCCACTATAGTTAGATTTAATAATCTAGTTTCTGTAGGGAAAGTGTTAAGTGTAAGGGGACCGTAGTGTAGTGTAGGGTTAACTGACTCTGACTGCTATGGCAGGGTGACAAAACCCTTCCATTTCAGGGTGACTGCTATAGAGAAAATATTGTTTCTCTTAGAACACTTATAGAACCGGATAGTGGCTTCGCCCCTGTCACCCTGCTTTTTGTTGCAGGCGTTTATAGGGCTTTTTGGAGGACATGTTTGGAGTCAGGCATGACATCTGAACTTCTGTGTAGGGGTATATATACACACACACACATGTATGTATATATACACATACACATATATAGGTGTGAAAGTAGCAGAAACCTATGCTTGTGCTAATGAAATAATTAACACCCATATGGCTTCTCTGCTATAACACCTATATATGTGTATGTGTATAAATACAAATAGGTGTGTGTGTATATATACCCCTATACAGAATTTCAGATGTTTTGCCTGCCTCCAAAGACCCCCAAAAAATGCTCAAAAAAACGCCTGCTACTAAACCGGCAAGGTGTGAAAATAGCGGAGCCACTATCCTGTTCTATTGCAATTCTAATACAAACAAACTTTTTTTTCTGGTTCTGGACATGCTACAGAGCTGAAACTTCACAGGTACACTTTTTAGATCCCCCCCCCCCCCCCCCCCCAGACACTAAATCCAAAGAAATCTCTTTTTTTTTTTTTCAATAATTTTTTCAATAATTGGCTCTCTATCAAAAATGACAATTAAGAACTTTTTTTTTGTGTGATTAATAGTCCCTTGGGCATGACCCAGAACCCTATGCACTTTTTAGGGGCATTTATTGGGTTTTAGGGCTTCAAAATTGTGTTTTTTGATGTTTTTCGGGTCCCATTGATTTCAATGGGGTTCTGAAATCCGGGCCGAACTTTCGGGAAGTGTAAAAATTCCCGAAAAAATTTGAAAAGTTCGATCATCCCTAATCACCATTCCATCTACCGAGTTTAACTATAAGGTTCATTTGAACTTTTACTTAGGTGACAGTTTTGTGAGCAGGGAGGTGTTGCACGGAGGTGGAGGTACACTATTTTGTTGCTCACTATTGCATGAGGACTTATTTACATCAAGGAAGTGGATTGTTTTAAATATCACATTTGAACATTTTGATTTGTCACTATTATTAGTCCAATATTGATTTGGATTCATAGTGGACTTTATCACTTTGCACATCTAGCACTGCCTTGTTTGGATGTGGAGCTTATAAATGTATGTGCAGTGATATCCCCTCAGGAGCCACTTGGATATTGGTTTGGCCGGGTCTCCCATTGATTACCCCACAGCCAGATACAGGGTATTTTCAAACAGCCAGGTGCACACACTTTTCCGCTCGTTATGTTCAATGACCAGTCTAGGGGATTTGTTTTTGTGTTTTTTTTGGCGAACAGGGATAGGAGAAGGGATTTAGGAGGATACTTTAAATAAACTATTCACAGTTGAGGACGATTGTCTCAATAGAACTGTATAGCACAGTGGTCTCCAAACTATGGCCCTCCAGTTGTTCAGGAACTACAATTCCCATCATGCCTAGTCATGTGTGTGAATGTCAGACTTTTACAATGCCTCATGGGACATGTAGTTCCGCAACAGCTGGAGGGCCGTAGTTTGGAGATCCCTGGTATAGCAGATCATTTGTAGGACTGTACAGCGCCTGTATGAGATGGACAAGTCCCTTTGTAGCTGAAGGAACTAAGAAAACATTGTCTCTTCAAGACACTAGCCAGTGTCTCCTTTAGCTTGCACCCAGTAACTGTATTCTAGCACCCAGAGGGGGATCTAACAGCACAAGTCCCAAGGATCGTCTGTTGGGGTCTGTACTCACAAGGCTCCTTAAACACACACGGCAGCATTCCTCAGTAGTACAAGGCAGGATCCACGGACATCCTCCCTCAGTCAGCTCTCATAAGAACAATGGGTTGCAACTCCAATGTTTCAGGCCCTCAGGTCAACCACCTGAGGCCGTATGGCAGTCTGTGCTGGGGAGAGGCAGCAGCCCCCTCCCCGCTTAAACCTCTCTTCCTAGAGGTAGACTTGACCACGAGCCCATGTGCTCTTCAGATATAAATACAGGTACCCAGCATGCCTTGGAGCACATCCCCTTCTAATTGGCCAGGTCTGTACAGACATCCATGCTCTCATCTGCTAGGTTTCCACCCACTGTCCAAAATACTCCATAGCTATTGGATCAGTGTGAAACATCAAGACACAATGAGCAGCACCAGAGCACACTGAGCAGACCTCACTAAACAATCACAGCTCTCTGTTAATCAGACAGCACTTAAATTTGCCTGACTGCCTCTCTGTTAAGCAGAGAAACTAAAAACTATATACACTCACTCCTGCCCAAGGAGGGCGCTACATATGTGTATATTTGACACTTTATTTTGAGGCTGTGCAACTCCATTTACACTACACAACAACAAAAAAAGAATAAATGCACATTTAACCTGCTAAAAAATTAGTATTTTTATTTTTATTTTTTTCTAAAAAGTGAACTTCTTCTTCAATTGTATAGTGGTATACGTCTATGTGCACATCAAAGAAATTTGATGCCACTGTTACTAGGGAAACACAAATTTTTTTATTAAAAAAGACATTCCTTTATGAGAGGACTGCTGGGGGTTCCTGCTGTGGGAGCAGATATCGTGTATCTACAGGTACATTGATAATACTCAGCTTAAAAAAGAATCTTTGATCACCATTGTAATTACGTGTTCCAATGTGGCTTGCACATAAAAGCACGTACCAGGATAAGTCAAATTTTAAAACATGAATGTTTTACACCTTTACTGTATTCCTTCTCACTGTATATACTGTAGCCATTACTTGGCCAATGGTGTGCTCATTGCTGCAGCTTATTATGCAGAGATTTATCTAAGCCTTGTGAGCAACTCATTTTTCTTACTGACTTATTTATGTTTCAAACTTGCAAGGGAAAAAAAAAAAAACAATACGTGCACAAAATAGCTTGTGGATATTTGCAGAGGTACTGAGACGTACCCAAATAAAATTGATGTCCTTTTTTTCCCCACAAATAGAGCTTTCTTTTGGCGGTATTTGATCACCTCTGCGGTTTTTATTTTTTGTGCTCTAAACAAAAAAATTGTGACAATTCTGAAAAAAACAAAAAAACAATATTGTTTACTTTCTGCTATAAAACACAGCTAATTTCTAGACAGATCGGACAGCTAACTGACACTTTTCACACTTTTGAGGGGACCAGTGACATTACTACAGTAATAAAAATCAAGGGGAGGGATGGGTGGCACTGCCCAAGAAAAGCTGTTTGTGTATCAAACCAAAATATTAATGCATTTGAGCCCTTAATAAATAATAAATAGATACAAAGGGCTAATGTTTTAGGACCTTAGTGTGTAGAAAATATCTATATAAATCTAGAGTGGATAAAAAGAAATAAAATAAAGTACTCTAGTTACAAATAAAGTGCAAAAAAATCAATAAAGAATTTGTCTCATGAATATATAACAAAACGTTGTGTTAAATAAAATGCTCTCAGTGCAAAAAAAAATAAAAAATTAAATAATTTAAATAATTAAATAAATAAATGTGTGGAAAATGGACAGATTCGATGAACATAGAGATCTGTGTTCCTAAATAGCAGGAACACAAGATCCCTGTGTTCATCTGTGACAAAACGGCGGTCTGCCTTTGTTTACATAGGTAGACCGCCTTTCTGTCTCTATGGGGAGCAATCACGGGTGGCCAGCGGACATTGCATTGCCGGACCCGCTGGTTGGCTCCCCTCTGGCCCCCAATGGCTATTGCATGAAACGACGTACAGGTTCGTTGTTTCGCGCAATTGAGCCAACTTGCTGTAGTATATGTACTGCTGGTGGTCGGCAAGTGGGTAATATACTTTCCTGATGACCTCAATACGTATATATACATTGCGCTTTCCAAGTGGTTTACCGGGATTATGGCTGAGGATATGAGCCAATACTCCAGTACTGTTTTTTTATGCAGGCGGCTGGCTTTCTAGTGAAACTGGTCTGAGCGACTCATGAGCTGTTGAACGGTTTCTGAAGCAGGAGGGGATGTCGACCCCCCCCTCCCCCCCCCCCCCTCCTGCCACTCGCTGATGTTTCTCAGGATTACTGTTTCGTCCGGTTCATCCGAGAAACGATCCGACAGTACGGCCTGCTGCTCCCATAGGCGATCAAGGAGTTAACACTCTGTAGCATTACTCCCTTGGGAGCTGCTGATTAGGGGTTCCCCTGGGTTACCATTAGCAACAACATGACAGTTTGACATTTTCCCAAGTGTTTTAGCTCAGTCAGGAAACAGTCCGGTAGCTTTGGTTTTTGTGTTTTTATTTGGAACTTGGATAGGAGAAGGGAATGAGTGAGATACTCCAACTTTATACAACTATGCACAATAGCTGGGACGACTTGAAAATGCTGAGTAACGCTGAGTGACGCGGGAGTAATGCTAGTCACGGCTAGGCCGCTGTTTGCCCTTAGCTGTGAAATATATTTGAATGAGCTTTCTGAGGTACACTGTATCCTGAGGTAAACTGTACTGTGCTGCAGAACAACTTCAGGGCCCTTCCTGGCACACCCTTTGTTCCTAATCTTCAGGATCAACTACACAGCTCCCCCTTTACTGATACACTCCTTGTGTGAGCTAGCTCCTTGATCCCCTGACTTTTCTGGAGTGGTCCCCTCTCCTAGATAGACCCTTAGGCAAAACTCCTGGTACTCACAAAACTGTTTTTCCCAAAAGATTATGCCAGCAGCTCCACTTGTCAGCACTCTGGATCCTCTGCAGCTCAGCTCCACACCTGGTTCACTAGGCCAACTGCCTGAACCACCTTCCTCACCCTTGCAGGAGGAGAGACAGCCGTCCACCTACCTCCCCCTGGGACTTTGCTCCCGCCAAAAGACACCCTGTCACATTGTCCCTCAAGATTTATTGCCCATCCCAGGATGCAATGCGGCAATGCCCGTCACTGGGACAGCCATAAACCCTGGTGTGTTACTAGTCAGGTTTCCTCCACTGTCCAACAAGCTCCCTTATTGGATACAGTGGGGATACTCCCTTAGAAACCTGGAAACATGTGACAGACCAAACTAACAGATCAGGCTCTCCTGAAGCAGAAAAGAGCTACCAAATGCGTTTTCCTAGCACCTACCTAGGAGGGTGCTACATCTCTTTTATCAACTCTATGGCCTTGGAGGACTGGAGCGACATCATGATGTTACTTCCAGCCCAGGCTGGAAGAAAATCTATATTTTATTTATTTTTTATTTTTTTTAAAGCGAAAGATCAAAAACATTTTTTTTTTTTTCAATTTTTGTCTTTAAAGATAAACAAGAGGTTTAGGGTCTTTTTGACCCCAGATCTCTTCATAAAGAGGACCTGTCATCCCTATTTCTATTACAAGGGATGTTTACATTCCTTATTATAGTAATAAAAGTGATAAGGAAATTAAACAGTGTACAAAAAAAAAAAGTTAAATAAATATAAATAGAAAAATTTAAAGCACCCCCATCCCTCTGTGCTTGCGAGGAGAAACGAACACATATGTAAGTCGCACACACATATGTAAACGGTATTTGAACCACACATGTGAGGTATCGCCGTGAATGTTAGAGGGAGAGCACATCCTCAAATCTGCTTCACTTATTGCTTTAAGAAAATTCTCTTTTTTTTTTCTCCTTTATTATGCCTTTATCCTTAAAATTGCCCTTTACTTGAACCAGCAACTCTGTTTTTTTTTACCTTACTATCCATTTACTATGGAATACAATGGTCATAAATGATTTCTTCCTTGTTTCTATAGAGATCTAAGTTTTCACGGATTCAATTTTTTCTTGCTGAATAGAAACACTTCACTCTACCATGTGTTCACATCTATAAGCATAAGACATTATCTTCTGCATAAGGCAACACACACTATAAAACGTAACCATTTCCTGTATAGCTAACAGAACCTAAACTACCATCTGTCTCATTAACCCTAATATTTTCTCTCTTTTGATTTTGTAATAGACATTTTTGTAAGCATGCAACAGGGAAGTTTCAGGCAGGTCAATGTAAGTATTTAGGTGTGAAATTGAGAGAACCTCCTTTCGCCTGCTGCAAGCAAGTGATATTTATCAACTGGAAAGCAAGATGGAGCCTTCGCTGGAATTTAGGAAAAATTGAAGTGAACAGGAGGCTGGATAATTTTTCCTGTTTTCAGGAAGTTTACTATTAAGTGAGTCTGTATTCTTCCAAATTTACACTGTATTGTCAAAAGTATTGGGATGCCTGCCTTTACACACACATGAATTTTAATGATATCCGAATCTTAAAGCGGAGTTCCGGGCTCAAAAACAGTTTTTCAATAAACACGGGACAGTCAGGGCTAGTACATTCCACAATGGATAGCCTCTGATCTGTCCCGGTTCGCACTTACCTCCAAGAAGAAATACTTACTTATAAAATTTCTTCTACAGCGTTGCCATCTCTGTTGTGGGCAGCTGAAGACGGCGCGATCCTCTTCTGCGTCCTCTTCCGTGTCTTCTTCTGCCAGAATGCGCCTGCACCAGCCCCTCTCGTCACTTCCGGTGCAGCGCTGCATTCCTCCACAGCTTCTGGGCATGCCCAGAAGCTGGTTAGCAGGGAATGCGGCGTCGCCCCGGAAGTGACGAGCGGGGCCGGTGCCATCGCATTGATTCCTGGGAGCGATGAAGTTCAGCTCCCAGGAATCATCGCAAAGAGGAAGTGACGGCGGAGCCGTGGCACAGAGGGAGGAAGTGGAGAATAGGTGAGTATTTTCTATCTACAATTACAAGGTGAGTAAAAAAAAAAAATATACCTAACTATCCAATTCCTTTTCAGGTGAAGAAGAGCCAGCGGATGGGCACAAAATCGATTAGGTTGATTTTGTGCCCGGAACTCCGCTTTAAACTGTCGGGTTCAATATTGAGTTGGCCCACCCTTTTCAGCTGTAAAATCTTAAACTCTTCTGGGATTGCTGTCCACAAGGTTTAGGAGGGTGTCTATGGAAATATTTGACCATTCTTCCAGAAGCACATTTGTGAGGTCAGGCACCGATGTGGACGCAAAGGTCTGGCTCGCAGTCTCCGCTCTAAATCATCCCAAAGGTGTTCTTTCAGGTTGAGGTCAGGACTCTGTGCAGGCCAGTCAAGTTACTCAACTCCTAACTTGCGCATCCATGTCTTTATGGACCTTGCTTTGTGCACTGGTCCAAATCATTTGGTGGAGGGGGTATTATGGTGTGGGGTTGTTTTTTAGAGGTTAGGCTTGACCCCTTAGCTCCAATGAAGGGATCGCTTAAGGCGTCCGCATACCAAGACATTTTGGAAAATTTCTTGCTCCCAGCTTTGTGGGAACAGTTTGGGGATGGCCCCTTCCTGTTCCAACATGACTGTGCAACAGTGCACAAAGTAAGGTCCATAAAGACACGGATGAGTAGATTTGGGGTGTTGGAACTTGACTGGCCTGCACAGAGTCCTGACCGCAACCTGATAGAACACCTTTGGGATTAATTAGAGCAGAGACTGCGAGCCAGGCTTTCTTGTCCAACGTCAGTTCCTGACCTCACAAATGTGCTCAGCCAGGAGGAGGAGGAGTGACACCACAGACACAGAAACCTGCTTTATACAGCTAAAGTGGGTAAGTTACACACAAAATGACAGTGGGGTTGTGATTCATTTACATGCACAATGTATCTGTTGTTTTTGGGAAGAAAAACTGGAGTTCTTAGAGTTCTCTTGTTATTCTGAGAATTCCAACTCTGCAACATTCTATTCAATATGAATCATCAACTCAAAAATCTTGCTCGCACAAATTAATTTCCCCAAGCAGAACTGTTGATTTCCATGAAAACAGACAAGGCCTTTAAATTGAGTAAATTTTTCTCAGTGGTTCTGAAATCTTCAAAAAGCTTCCATTCAGGCCAAGAAATTGCCAGGCACAGTGAAAGGGGGGTGAAAGGGGGGCACACGGGGGGGGGGGGTCAGAAGCAGGCAGAACAGGGAGGGGGGATCAGGGTTGAAGAAGCAATTACAGGATTGATGCCCTGTGTCTGTGTCTCACCCCGCAGCAGCTGAAAGCTGGCAGAAGAGGGAGTAACTGGCTTTTAGCTGCTGAAGAGAGTCGCACAAGGCTTCGTACTGTAATTGCCCCTCTGCCCAACCGCACCGATTCCCTATGCTGTTGGGGCCCCCCTGTGTGCCTGGGCCCCCTACAGGAGGACTGGTGGTCCCCTCCTATCAGCGGCCCTGATGTTATGCCTAATTTTCATTAGCAGAACTCCCTTATGACAGTTGTATATATCTAAACAGGCAATTAAGGTGGTGTAATTTCTTGTCTGGTGATCGCAGAGCAAAATGTTAACGTGAGAACATGAGGCACTTCCAGGATCTATGCAGGCAATCTGTTACTTTTTTTTATACAAAGTGAGTAAAATTTTAATATATATATATATATATATATATATATATATATGTAGCACCCTACAAGGTGGGTGCTAGGTAAAGTATAGTGGGCCTTGTCTGCTTATCAGCAGGGCCATGATTTTCAGCTGGGCTGTCATGTCTCCCAGGTGTGGCTGTTGAGATTGGGGAGTCTCCCCACTGTGCGCCATGAGAGGGTTCTCATTAGGCAGTGGAGGAAACCCAGCAAATGGCACACTCCACATGGCATTCTGGGAGTGGGTATAGGTTTGAGGGGAGCACATGACGCCGCATCTTTGGTGGGAAGCAGAGTCCAAGGAGGGAGGGTACGGCTGTCTCTCCTCCTGTCAGAAGAATCGGGTGTCCCGGGTGGCTTGTCTGTGGGGACTGAGGGCTGAGCTGAGCTGCAGAGAGGATCCGGTGTGCCGAGGACCAGCGGAGCTAAGAGGGGTCAAGTTTCAGGAAAGCATTCCCAGTTTGTGAGTACTGCAAACTGCCCCTGGGGGTCTGCCTAGAGAGAGGGGACCACTCCGGTGAAGGTCGTAGGGATCCAGGAGCTAGCTAGCCGGTGCAAGAGCAAGTGTAAAGGGGGTGCCAGTGTTGACCCTGAAGAGTAGAGAGGGTGCCTAGTGAGAAGACCCTGAAGTACAGAGGAGGCGCCAGCGGTTGAAGTGTTAAAGTATACAGCGTGCAGTGTGCAGTGTACAGTGTTGAGAGTTGCAGCATCAGAAGCAGTATACAAAGGCTACCTCAGTCAGCAAGGACTGGAGGGAGCAGTGTTCGAGACTTTTGAGCACACTCTAATATTTTGTTGGACCGCCTTTAGCTTTGATTACGGCAGGCATTCGCTGTGGCAATGTTTCAATAAGCTTCTGCAATGTCCGTCCAGTGTTGCATTAACTTTTTACCAAATGATGGGAGAGTCAGACCACTGAACAAAGCTTCTCCAGCACATCCCAAAGATTCTCAATGGGTTTAAGTTCTGGATTCTGTGGTGGCCAATCCATGTCTGAAAATGATGTCTCATGCTCCCTGAACCACCCTTTCACAATTTGAGCCTGATGAATCCTGGCATTGTCATCTTGGAATATGTCTGTGCTATCAGGGAAGAAAAAATCCATTGATGAAATAGACTGGTCATTCAAGATATTCAAGTAGTCAGCTGACCTCATTCTTTGGGGACATGCAGTAACCATCCAATAGGATAATTACTGCATGCTTAGTTTAATTAGTTGTTTAGTTAATTCCAGGTGGTGACTTTTTTTTGGGCCGGGCAGTATATATATATATATATATGTAATATATGTATATATGTATATATATATATATATATATATATATATATATATATATATATAAAATAAAGTATGGCTACACTATGATGGAATCCCCTTCTTGCCCAAATTTGTGTGGAGCAATTGGTCCCATATAGTGGTACTGCTGGCTGGAGGATTATATGAAAAGTACAAACAAGGAAGTAGAAGATAAAGAGGCAAGGATTGGGAGATGGTAGAGAAGAGCCTAAAGTGGGGTACACACTATAAGAAAATCGGGCAGGGGGGCGTGGCTGAGCAGGGCATGTGAGAAGTCCATTCTCACAGAGCTCCCATTCAGGAAACCATCGATCCTCTCCCCAACCGGACAGGACACCTATCCGGGCTGCTGCCGACTGCTGATACTCCACAGGCTCCCCAGCCCTTAGAGACTTACCAGGACCTCTTTCTATGCCAGCGGTCACGACTAGAGGGGGCAAAAACAAAGAAGATGCCGTGGCCGTGGCCCAGTAATCCCAAGATGCCCACGCCACACAAGGGACTGAGAGGGGCTGACAGACCCAAGGAACTGGGTACCAAGAGCAAACTTTCTTGCCCTCCAGGTAAGGAGAGTGACGGTGATATCCTTCTATATGCTAAAAAATTGCAATGCCTGCCATTAGTGGAGGAGAAGGAGGCCTGGGAGAGGGATATGTGCTTGCCTGCATGTATGGGACCTGATATTGACATTATGCAGGGAGGGAAGCCTGCTGACATGGTCCTGGTGGATGTTAATCAATCTGAATCCCAGGGGGGTGTACTGGAGGAAGATAATCAACCCACATCGAGCCATATTTTGCAGGCAGTACATATCTGTACTGCGTCATTTGATTCAGTTAAAGACCATTTGGGGGGATTGACAGAGGAAGTGTGTCTTATTCACCAAGATTTGCAGAAAATTCGTGAACGCACCACAGCTGTGGAAAGTCGTGATAGCAAGGATAAACTTTTACCACTTATAACTGACTTCCGCAATAATGTACGGTTGGTCCGTGAAATAAAGGAGAAGACATGGAAAACAGACTTAAGCCCCGTACACACGTACCGATGGTCGGCATACAAATGTTCCTCTTTTCTCCCCGGGATGTCGGTGTCTGCTGAAAAGTGCAAAGACAGCACAAGGACAGCACAAGAATTTTGTCCGCCGACTGCAGAAGTGATGTCATGTAATGGTTAACTTTCCCTGTGTTTTCTATTTTCTGAGCATGCCCAGTCTTGCAAATCTGCGGTCTGTCGGCCGAATTGTGTACTGACAGGCAAACAATCGTCCGTTCTGGTGTCGGCATACAAAAATTTTCATGTTTGCAAGAAAGACTTTTGTCCGCGGATTGTGCGCAGACATCTGTCGGAGGCACCATACTAACACGCGTACAATCGGCAGATCCTTCGTCCACCGACGTTTGTATGCCGACGATCGGTACGTGTGTACGGGCCTTTAGATGTAATAATGTGCGTATTGTAGGCCTGCCTGAAAAAGTGGAGGGAAAAGACCCCCACTGAATTTATTCAATCTTGGCTCTATGAGGTATTTGGTAAAGAAGCTTTCTCCTCCATCTATGCGGTGGAACGAGCACACTGCGTTCCTGCCAGAGTTATACCGGGTAATGCTCCCAGGCCCATGCTGGCGTGTATATTGCATTACTTTGACAGGGAGAAAATCTTGAAACTAGCCAGAGAAAAAGCTAATATTACCTATAATGGCAGCGGGGTCTCTTTTTACCCTGATTTTTCAATGGAGGTGCAAAAACAGCGTGCTAAGTTTGTAGAGGTAAAACAGAGGTTGCGTAGACTGGGCCTGGTTTACACTATGCTTTAACCTGCACGTCTCAGGATTACGGTGGAGGGGAGAGTGCATTTTTTCAATACAGCTCCTGAAGCAGCATCATGGCTGGATGTGAATGAGCCTACTTTCCGTCATTGCAACAGGGCAGCTCCTGAGAACTGAATCTTGGTTTCTGTTTTATGATTTATTATATCAATTGCTACCCCTATATAAGTGTTAACATTTACTTTGTACTGTTTCCTGGCTTGGGAAAGCTACCCTTTATTTTTTTATTTATTTATTTATTTATTTTTGGGTCCTTTATTTTCCTCTTTGGGGAATCAACCATTTGAATGACTGCGAATGATCTCCCCAGTCTGGCCCTGTCCTACCTTGTTAGGAGTTTGGGAGTGTATGGGCAGGCTGAAGGGGAACAGAAGGGCCATGTATTGGCCACTCTTATGTTCGAGTGAGTTCTCGCCCTCAGAGTCAGATGCTTACATGCTTATGTTGTGCCATACTGTGTTTGATTGTGTTTTATTCTGTTTATGTATTTTCAGGAGATGTCCAACCTTACAAATTTTTTTCAGGTACTTACGGTTCACTTATATCCACTGTACTCTAATACCTCTGCATTTCTCCCCGTGTTTGGAATTGGTTGCAGCACCTGGTTGCAGCACTGGGTATTGTGGCACCAGAATTTTTTTTTTTGACTTGTCATGACGGGTACCCCCATCATTTCTTGGAATGTCAGGGGTCTTGGTAGCCCTTTAAAGAGGGTGATGGTATCTTCAGTCCTTCATAAATATCAGCCTGCTATTATTGGCTGCTATTAATGTCAAACTCTGACATTTGACATGCCTATGATACTCCTGGGTAGGCTGGGCGTACCACTCCACTCACACCTCTCACTCCAGGGGTGTGAGTGTACTGGTGCACAGGTCCTTGGATTTTCAGGAGTTACATACGTATATGGACCCAGAAGGGAGATATGTGTTTTTGTACTGTAAACTGTATACTATGACTTGTATATTGGCGATGCTATATATTCCTCCTCCATTTTCCTCAGTAGTGCTGCAGGAATTGATAGCTTATGTGCTTAGGAAGACAGACGTCCCCCTGTTTGTTTTGGGTAATTTTAACGGGGTTATAGATCCTAATTTAGACAGGCATCCCCCTGCACCAGTCTCATCCTTGTCCAGGGACATGGCCCTCTCACGTTTTATGCTGGAGGTGGGCTGGGTGGATCTCTGGCGTATGAAATTTCCAAAAATTAGGCAATTTTAATGTTTTTCTAAAACGCACACCTCTCTCTCTCGCTCTCGCATAGATCTGTGTTTGGGCTCAGGGTCCACTTTGGCCCTGGTGTGTGGCGTGGAATATGCGCAGAGAGGGGTGTCGGATCATTCTCCGTTGGTGATGTGTGTAACGGCCAGAGCTTCCATGGTGTATGAACGCCTTTTGGTTAAATTTGATTCCATCTAGCGCAGCCATCTCCTTCCAAATTGATCACTTTTTTCTGAACAATGCCTCTTGTGAGGATATATTGCTTAGATGGGATGCTTTCAAATGCTTCCTTAGGGGAGGTTTTATCTCTGCCATAAACCAAATTAAATCCTGTATGAAGGCGCTGGAGGAAGAGCTGACGTGACGTGTGCGGGAGTTGGAGGAGGAGTATGTGGCTGACCCTGGGGATGTTGCTAGGGCATCCTGGCTTGCAGCTCAAGACGTACTGACTAAAGAATTTAATCTGAAGGCGGAGAGGAATTGTTTTTTTTAATAGGGTAACATTCTATAAGGAGGGGGAGCAGACCGGCCGCCTCTTGGCTAAAATTGTTAATGTACACCCATCGGCTCTAGCTATTGGAGCCCTGACACTTCCGAATGGTAAAATGGTTAATTCCCAGGAGGGGGTTATGCAGGAATTGGTTAGATTTTATACTGATCTGTATGCCTTCCAGGCGATCTATTCTTCTGAGGAATTGCATACATATTTATGTAACATTACCCTCCCCCAGCTTACTGACATTCAAATGTCGCAATTGGAGGCTCCACTCTCTTTGGAAGAATTGGGGTGGGCGGTAGGTCTGTTTCCCAAATCCAAGGCCCCAGGGGATGACGGGTTGCCAATGGAGGTATACCAAAACTATTCAGAATTATTGTTGCCTAAAATGATAGAGATTTTCAATGAAGCAAGGGATAGACAGAGGTTGCCCGAATCTATGACTAAAGATAGTAGAGTATTGATACTTAAGCCGGGTTAAGCCGGCGACTGAACCAAATTCATACTGCCCTATCTCCCTTTTGCAGACTGACGTCCAGCTCCTGGCAAAAGTTATCGCCAGACGGCTGAATAAAGTGGTGAGCTCTATTATACATGAGGACCAGGCAGGATTTATGCCCAATAAATCTACAGCAGTGAACTTGAGGAGGTTATATGTTGATATGCATACTCCAGCTTACAATGGGGGACGGAGGATATTAGATGCCAATAAGGCATTTGACAGTGTGGAGTGGGAATACCTGTGGGCTGTCCTGTGGGGCTTTGGTTTTGGTCCCGGGTTTATCTCCTGGATATGTTTATTGTATAATGCCCCTTGGGCATCTATTCGGGAAGGTGGGAGGCAGTCTGTTGGGTTCCAATTGGAGAGGGGAACTAGACAGGGGCGTCCCCTCTCCCCATTGCTATTTGCTCTGGCATTCGAGCCATTGGCGGTGTGTATCTGTAATAATGATCACATTGTGGGGTTCAAGTATGGTTCCTTACAGGAAAAGATTTTATTATATGCAAATGATATGCTTCTGCTTTTAGGAGATTCTGGTGCCTCGTTCATGGAAACCATGACCACTATCATGGAATTTGGAAGGTATTCTGAGCTTACGATTAATTGGACGAAATCTGCTCTGATGCCATTAGATGGGGTGGTGGATCCATTAGTGAGAAGTTTCTGTCCGGTTCCAGTAGTGGCCTCATTCAAGGTTAAGATCTGGATGAAGCCGTGGCTATCTGTTGCTGAGCGTGCGAGTCTGGTTAAAATTATTCTCGTGCCCCAGTTGCTTTACTGCCTGCATAATTTCCCAGTGGTGATCCCGCTGCGGATCTTTCGTATGATCAATTCAATCTTTAGGGACCTAGTTTGGAAGGGAGGTACTGCTAGGGTAAGGTTGGAACGACTTCAGAAGCCTAAGGAAGGGGGGGGGCTTGCCCCCCCCTGAATCCTTGGCTGTATTTATATAGCTTCACAGCTACAGCACCAGGTGGGGGGACTGGTGGCTGGACCATTTGCCTCATCACTATGTGTTATGCTTCAATATAGTAGTGCAAAGTCCTTGGTGGTGGGCCTGAAGGCGCAATTATTCACCAAGCCTAATAAATCGCAACCCACGTATAGAATTGTTCAAAAAATTTGGGAAAAAACCAAGCAGTTACAAAGTGTGTCTGGTTTCATGAAATACCGCCCAATATGGAACAATCATTCTTACCCTGAGCTTTTAAAATTACAATGCGTGGCCCAGTGGCGGGCTAATGGTGTGACACTTTTTTGTTGTCTGCTCAACTGCAGTCTAAATTTAATATTCCATTAACTATGAAATTCCCCTATCTTCAACTGCAGCATGCTGTAAAGAGCCCAGACAGCACCTGAGGGTATAAAGTTTTCCCCAACCCCTGCGTTTGCGCTTATGCAACAGACAGCTATAACTAAAGGGCTTATTTCGGGCTTCTATGCGCTTCTTTTGGGGATGTACAGTTAGAAATTGCACAGCAGTCATTTTCTTGTAGTCCTGTGATGTACTTTGTTGATGAGGAGTCCTGTATTAACTGATGTTGGCCTGCCCTCTACCTATAAATAAATGAAAATTTTCATGGATGGGGAGGTTTGACAAAAGGAGGCCACACCTTAAAATGCATAACCACGCCTATCATTATCACGTATGACATTATCATGGCCATTTTGTGGGCCTGCCACACTTCCCTGCTGTCCACAGTGGTTTTTATCAATGTGATACACACACTTAGAGGTTGATTTACTAAAGGCAAAAAGACTCTGCACTTTGCAAAGTGTAGTTGTTTCAGAGCTTAGTAAATGAGGTAAAGATTCACTTTGCAAAGAATACCCAATAACGTGCATAGAGAATAAAAAACACAGCATTTTTGCTTGCACATGATTGGATGATGGAAGTCAGCAGAGCTTCTGCTCATTTACTAAGCTCTGGGGCAACTGCTTTAGCAGTGTGCAACTGCACTTTGCAAAGTGCACAGTCTATTTGCCTTTAGTAAAATAACCCCATAGTCTGCTGCTTCTGCTGGCTCTTCCTGGTATTCCCTTGGTCAACTTCCTAGTTCCAAGCACCTTACATCACATCCGTGTGGAGGGGCTTACTCACCACCTGCTGGAGACCTGTCAATAGGCTTTTCAATGTCTTTTAAAAGTGAGTGCATATTTATTGTTTTTCATTTTATCAATATGTTTTAATAAATGCTATACTTTTGTAGTGGCACTTTTCTCTCCTTATTTCTATTTATACATGGTCTGCTGGTGGGAGCCTCCCAAGATCCTGCTCGGAAGAGAGACTGTAGATGCCGCCATAATGTGAACTTCATGTCACAGTGACTTTTACGGATTTTTCTCAAAGATTAAAAAGACTCCCTTCATTTGTTTATCATCCCTTGCCCATTTTATTTTTTTTTGTCAGTTGCACCAGTGCCCTCTCTTTTTTGCACCTGGTTATGTGTAGAGTGTTAAAGTGGTTGTTAAGCCACTGTGTTGTCTTCATACAATCCTGTGTTTAATAATGGTAGGTGCCCCAGTGTCTGTGCTTCATGAAAAAAAATGCTGTTCCATACAAAACTTCAAAGCGCCTCTCTGTGGTCAAGTGACCGGCTGCCTCTCAGTGCTCACATGACTGGCTGCCTCTCCCCTCTCTCAATCTGATAGCTACAGTGGAAGGGGCCAAGAATCCCATGCTGACATCAGTCGGGAGGAGAGGAGAAGAGAGGCAGACAATCACAAAAGCGCCGAGAGGCGCTCTGAAATAAGGTATAAAACTGCATTTCTTTTTTAATAAAGCACAGACACTGGGGCACCCAACATTATTAAACACAGAGGATTGTATGAAAATTTAAAAGTAATTTCATCAGCGGGAGGGGAGGGGCGGGTTCTTTCCCTAGCAGACAGGCAGGAAGAGGGGGGGGCAGAGGAGAGAGCGAATGACAGAGGCACAAAAACTGACCATGGTGTCAGGGCTTATTAGCCATGATATACCGTGGTCAGTTTACAGGGGGAGGGCAGAACCAGGCAGGATTAGCCAGGTATTTCAAGTGATACAAAGGGCCAAATTACACAGCACAGTAACAAAAGCTTTAATGCCCTTTACAAATCTCTTTATAGTTACTGTTAGTGAATAACCCCCATGTGGGTCTTCACTTTTTACTCACCTGGCTTTCATAAATCGAAAAACCAATTGGTTTCAAGGATTTACTACACTTTGGCAGTTTTGTCCTTCGCACTGAGTTAATTAAAAAGCCTAATGGTTTTAGATGTTTAGTTTTATAACAAGTAGAAAAAATAAACCTTTGTCTCATTCAAAGAAATGTTTCATCTTAGCACTTCGCATTAAAGCTCTGTTGGAGTTATTAGCCTACTGCTGGCTGGGTAAAGTAGTCTATTATGTAAAGATACTTGAAAAGACAACTCTGTTATCAGTTCAAGGACAAGAAATTTCGGTCAGTCACAACCAGCCTGTGTGTATAGCTGATTACTATATATTGCAATACAGTTTACTACAGGTTTGTCAAGAAATTCGAAAATGTGGGTTCTATTTAGCCATTGATATAAAAAAATATATATATATCCTACTAAAATCTTTACAATAAATGATTAAATTGCATTCACATTAACACAAGCTGAAGGATTCCTTTAGAGTTGTCAGGTCTCCTGGGAAACTAGGAGTAACTGGAGAGCAAGGAACAATCTTTTGCAAAGCTATGCATCGATAAAACAGATTTAGTGCAGGTACAGTGCTCTAAGTCTGCCCAATATTCCGCCAATTGTTTCCGCAACATGAAAGCAAAATGAAAGCCAGGCTTTCTCAATCTGGTGAGTTTCCACTCTTTCACTAATCCACCCATTTACTGCGATATCTATCAGTATTCTGCAAGAAAATAAAGAACGACAGAAGAGTAATTTATGGCAGGAAAATGAAAAGGGAATGGCGCGGGAAGGCATAGAGAGGATTAAACTAGGATTATAGTGGAAGTTACTTTGGGAATCATAAATGCAGTTTAAACAGCCATATAACCCCTGAATCTGGCAAAATGCATAGGACTTTGCCCCCATGGTGTCACCCACCATCCCTCATGCTGTCCACATCTTTGATTGACACATCAACAATATAGTAAGCACATTGAAACACATTGCTACCGCTGGAGGAAAGGTGATGTACACAGTCTGGACTAAGATGCATCAATGTGTTATTAGTGATGGATGTTGTTTGCAGGGAAAACCTTTGAAGCCATGTGCACACCTTCAGGTTTTAGAGTAAAGGGTAAAGAAAAGAAGAATTATTTACATGAAGTCCAGGCACTAATAAATGAGACCCACTGTGGAGAGAATAACCATGAAGATGCTAGATAACCAAGAGAAAAATTCCTATGCTGCCAGTCCCAGGCATAGGATGTGGATGCAAAGGAATAAAGTAACAAAATTGGACAGCGCACAGGAGTGACAATGTGGTATCAAATGAGCATCAGCAGGAAGCGGTCCATAGGTAAGGATTCATTGGACATGTGATAAAAACAGGGATGGCAAGCATATTACCACATGTGGTCCGGATGGCGGTGAAGGCATAGAAGGATGATGAATGAATGCCAGATACCAAATTCCAGGGTGTGTTGACGCTATAACTGTGGATGACCAGAAGACGGGATCCACCATAGAGCAGAGAGATGATCCTTGCCGGACGCCACTGGTGCGTGAGAGACCTGTCACACTGGATCATCGAGGGGAGTGTGGTAACGTGATATCCCGAAGCGATGCCACTCAATAGGAAGGAGCCAAATGCAGGAACCAGCATGGAATGCATGCAAGCCCATTGCCGTGATTACGCATTTTGCGCGCATGCGCTTTATCAAGTCACCGGAATAACGACAACAAGGCAAATGTAAACCCAATAAAAGGGCTGGAGTGGGTAAAACTCAGGGAAGGAGATCAAACTCATAGCATTACCCCTCAATGTCCTCACCTCCATCCATATGAGTCATTACAACAGAACCTACAAAACAAGTGTAGATTATAACACAATATTAATATAATATTATGACCTAGTATATACCACAAGGCCAAGTGCACTAAAAATACAAGAAATTTATAAAATTGAAAATAAAGAAATATTAATCAAAATCAAACTACAAATAAGAAAATAAATAAAAAGTATGACAATATGACAACATGTATATATTGTGACTCAACAAAAAGTAAAAGATGATGGAAACTCATGTAGACGGTAGCTAAGAGATAAATGTTGGAATCAGTATATTTTCAGTGTGCGTATGTTATTATCATCTGTATGAAAAACCGAATGCTTGTCTTTTACTTTGTTGACCATGGAAGAATAATAAAGACCAATATAGGAATATGACATAACATAATACAGATAAAGCAACAAGAGAGAAGCACAGAACACAGACTTGTTAAAGTGATTCTAAAGGTTAAACTTAAAAAAACATGTTATACATATCTGCTCTGCGCAATGGTTTTGCACAGAGCAGCCCCGATCCTCTTCTTTTTGGGTCCCCCTCTGGCAGTCCTGGCTCCTCCCCACTGGGGAGTGCCCCCAATATAAAATACAAATAGTGCAACGCTACAAATAAATTGGAAAATAAGAGTTCATAGACGAAGGACACAATAGTTCCAGAAACCGTGAATATGTGACTCAAAATAATCACCCCGTGGACCTCACATGGGACCCCTGAGTTAACAGATGGGTTAAATAAGCTTGACAATAAAGGGTATAAATCCTGAAGGTGCAGTCAGGGATATCCTCCTGGTGTCAGTGCATGATCCAAATAGATATCCACGCTAAAACAGACTTTACCTAAAACCGGGTTCTAGGTGACACATCTCCTAAGGCCGGAGGAAATAGAAAAAAAGTGCCCCAATAGCATGCCTCCTACTATGGGGTCACTTGGGCAGGCTCGGTCCTGAGCCATGCTCCTGTGAATGGACATTGTCCATTCACACACAGAGCATGGCTCGACTCTGCCCCCCACTCTCTTCTCTGGGCTCCAGCTGCTGTGTTAGCCAATAAGGAGTGAGAGACCCAGGAGAGCAGCTGCTCTCATGCACATCACTGAATCAAAATAGGGCTCAGGTAAATATAAGGGGGGAGCAACACACAGAAGGTTTTTTTTTTTTTACCCTAATGCACAGAATGCCTCTAGAACCACTTTAATTTACCCAAAAAAAACTGTGTCACATGATATTTGGAGGATCTCCCAGGAGCTTGACTAAAGCTCTTGCTGTTATAGGTGCCATGTACTTTGATGTCTTGTATCTTCGGAGATGTTGGTTATTATAACAATTGTCTGCATGAGAAAATCTTACAGGATTTGAGTGTTTATAGGGTAAAGTAAGTTTCCTGGAAAACCTCACCTCTAAAAAGTATACGTGATTCCTTACCTTGTAAAATAACCCATTCAGTTTAAAATAGAAAGAAAAGGCAAAGCCTTGTGTGTGTGTGTATATATATATATATATATATATATATATATATATATATATATATATATATACATATACATATACATATACATATACATATACATATACACAGAGTGGGTAAAATAAGTATTTTTATCAAGAATCAAAGGGTTAAATGTGTGCCTAGGGGATGCTTTCTAACTGTGTGGGGGATGGGCTCACTGGATGGACACAGAAACCTGTGTTCCTAAAAAGGAGGAACACAGAATCCCTGTGTTCATCACTGACAGAACAGTGGTCTGCCGTGTTTACATCAGCAGACCGTCATTCTGTCTCCATGGGGAGCGATCGTGGGTGCCTGGCGGCCATCGCGGCAGCCGGACCCAAACACACTTGCCCACACACTAACTGCTACATGAAGCGATGTACACGTTACCTTGTTTTTCTTAACAGAGCCGACCTTCCGCTGGATAACTATGGTGGCTGGTCAGCATGTGGTTAAGACCCAAGGAACAGATTTGTTCCCCAACAGACACACACAACATTTCAATATTATAAAAGGAAACATATTAGGGACCACCCATTATTAGATCAAACGTTTCCATTAATGTGACCATACTTCGAAAGACTCTTGATAATTGGCAATCCTCACCATATTTTGGGCAGAAGATAGGAGAAACGTTTTAGGAGGCAAGTGCTCCTGACAAGTCGTCATCACTATAAATACAAAAAACAGTTTAAAAGAAACAATACTACATAAACAAATAATACATGGGTGCAACCATCATAGATCTTTCCAGGTGCCCAATATGGTCCTATACTGTAGCGTCACTGGGATTGTCTACATAGAAAACTTTTTCCCCCTACGGTTCAGGTTTAACAGATAATGATGACAAATGTTTAGACCTCACACTAGGTAGTTACACGCAAGAAAACAATCAATAAAAAAATAAATATTAAGGTCACCAAACTGTGACTCATACACATTTTTGAATGAGGTCAAGATGTGAATGCATATACCAGCTTACCTTAGTAAACATCTCAACTAATATTTCCTAAACACAAGCATCAATCAATACGGACATGTAGAGTGTTGTGCTAATTCTAAATCTAACTAAGTCTACAAATACATCTAAGGAAAGCTCTAATTACTGCAGGATTACTCAAGTTTTGTTTGACCCAGCGACCTTCACCTTGACTTTATCTCCACACTAATGAAAAGAGGCAAAACATAAAATGATTGTGTGACCAAAAACACAAGCCGGTTTATTAGGTACTCTTTTCTAACACCTAAAAAGTGGTCCGGAGCAATTATGATGTGACATAATAATGATTCTAGGTTATATAGATAAAACTGCTTACAAGCACACGGAGACCAAACTAATTGTAAGCAACCAAGCGCTTAATGAGGAGATATCTCTCAGAGTAGTATGGTAAATGCTGCTACTTAATAAAAAACATATAATTAAAAGAATACTAAAACACACAAATGGTATATATTCCTGTAGCGCAAGGGGGAGAAACAAAGTCCAGCCCCTACCAAATCGTCAGCTAACACTGACAATGTACAGCAAAAAATAAAATATAAAATCACCAATGCAGTACAGTTCATAAATGATATGCAGCACTAGTCCACAAAGCATCGGTTATGGAGAAGCAAATTGTAGGTGCAGATGTATGGGGTCACCAAACCGTCACCACTGTGCTCTGAAGGGGTATAAGCAATGCCCACTCACCGACTCCATAGGCTCAGTCACTCTCGTGACAGAGCAAACAGACAAATATTAACAGCTTCCCTCAGACTTCCAAACCGGAACAATGACTCAGGACCAATCAAGTATAAGACATGTAGAGGAAGAGAAATTGCTCCACTAGTGTGATAACGTTTAACACTTCGCTTTATTACACACATAAAAAGTATTGCACTCACATGTCTTTACTGGATACACAGCATATCAAAAAACGGGAGGTGTTCACCCTTCAGGACCGTGACCCAGGCTCCACGCCGTGGGTTGCGCGCCTTCCAGATTTGCAGACTCCTTGTAAACAGGAATGAGGTTACGCCGCCTGGCCACGCCCGGACACGTTTCGTACTTCTGACTTCCTCAGGGGGGGTACTTCCTTGCGCTACAGGAATATATACCATTTGTGTGTTTTAGTATTCTTTTAATTAAATGATTCTAGGTTGCTTGTAAAGTGAAACTGGGGTAAATAAAAAAAAAAATTGAAATACATATAAATTACTTTTTTACCTGTATATTATGTGATGAATACACATCTGTCACACTACACAACCTAGCAGGGGACACACATATTTTATTCTTAGAATCCCAGCAATTCTGCTTTCTCTGTCACCTATCTACCTTCATCCTGAGCATTAGATAATTAATCAACATCATTCCTCCAGTCCTGAGCATGGAGCTGACTATGGCAGCAGTTACGGTGACTAAGGAAATAGTTCACCAAAAATAGGGATCAAAGGAGTAATTTTGGGTAAATCGATTTTCAAACAAAATGGCTATTTTCATTGCTAGAGAAATGTCATTAACGCAGTTACTCTCATTATCTGTGTTTCCAGATTCATTCCAGATGCCTTTTTTCTTATTTTTTCCTGTTTTTTTTTTTTCATTGTACTGAGGTCTGGTGCGTTTATTATGCATTTTTGATGCGTTACAGTCCATTCTGGTGTGTTTTTGATATGTTTTACCATGTTCTAATACAGTCCAGTGCATGCACCAGACCTCAGTACAATGAAAAAAAAAAACAGGAAAAAATAAGAAAAAATGCATCTAGAACACAGCTGGAAACACATCAAAAATGCACAGGAACATGTCAAAAATGCATTAAAAACACACATGCAAAAAACGCATCTGGAATGGATCTGGAGTGTGTTTTTTTTGGTGTGAACCAGCCCTCAGTGACTGTGACCATGTGCCTTTTTACATAGTGGGGTCCCACACCCAAGTGTTACTTAGAGAGCACCCCTAGAGCAACCACTCCCAGAGGGCACAGACACCGCAGACTTCCCAACCCATGGCCAGACAAGGTAGATCCTCTCTAAAATTATTGTAGGTGCCAAATGTGGCATTTGCAGCATTTCAGAACTCCTGGGGGTTTCAAACTGTCTTTAATTTACAGAGATTGGTAAAAAAAAAAAAAAAGAAACAATTAAAGAAAGCAGATAAAAACCTTGTTAATGAGAGAGGTCAGAGGAGAATGGGCAGACCAGAAGTCCTCAGCTGATGTAATAAGCAGTCTTGTCAACAGTGCAGACATGTGCAACATGTGCAAAATGGCATCTCTACCCATACAAAACACTCATTATGATGGTGTTATCTCCATCAATGGCACCAGTTTCATGCTTGCATACTCCTTATTCAGGCAGGAAACATCTAACTACATTGAAACAAATCATTACATTTATGCAACGGGGAAGCAGAAACAAATGTAACAAAAGAAAAAATGAAATAATTACAATTTACTTTTTTTTCTGGAACTGACAGCAATGGTGTGAACTATGCCATTGGAAATCATATAACCTACTTTCTATTGCCCTGACATCTAGGGGGAGGATGTGTGGCCCTCAGGTTCCTTCCTCCCCTGCCCTCTGTGTGGGTCTCTCGTCATGAGAGCCGCTCAACCTAGTATTCGATGATCGGCTTCGGCTGACCTAAAAGAACAGGGTCTGCCAGGCTTTCTGGCTAGGCAGACCATCGGAACCCTATGTGCCTGTCAGGAGCCTTGCGCCCTGGGGGATCAGGGAGAAGTCCTACCCCTTTCGGGGCTGGACTAAAGCACACCCTTAAAGTACACTTGTTTGTGTGTGTTTCACATGGACTTTTATGTACACTTAATAGTTTTCAGTTTTTAGGTTTTTGCACCACCATGGATTCGGAAAAAAAAATGTGTTTCCTATTGTTTCATTGAAGTTGAGTTTGTTGAGTTGTCGTTTTTTTTTTTTTTTTTTTTTTGCCTCCTAATTCAATATTTGAGTGTTCGTGTTTTTGCGTAGGTGTATCTAATAACGCAGCTGCAGAGTGTGATTTGTTTTAACATATTGTAGCGATGAGAGCAGATTCATTACAATACAAAAGACTGTGGGGAAATTTACAAACACAAACACAAAGTAAATCAGTAGCCTACCCATTGTAAATCTGACTTAAACTAATTAATTTACTTATTTGCTTTCTTTACAGGGGCTTATTCTATTTTAACAATATATTGCGATTTGCGAACTCCTGTTGGGCCATTAATAGACAGACAGCATTTTCCATATTGCCTTGTAGAGGGACAGATGTTTTAAATAACCGGGTGTACTTTACTTAACTTTGCTTGAAGGATCAATTAACTTTTGTATGACATCATTTTAGATCAAAGCAATAGCAATAATTTTCCAAATATGGTCATTTACAAACATCTCCAGCATACTTCAGAGTAGGGATCGACCGATTATCGTCAATGCCGATATATCGGGGGCTGATATGCACTTTCCCCGATTTATCGGAATCGGCCCCTGAGGTTACCGATATGGCCGATATTTTGGGAAAGTGCTGTACCAGAGTGATGCCTGCAGCTAGAGGCATCACCCCGGTACTGGCGTCCATAGCCGACGGTCGGCTGTCTTGTAATGACAACCGATGCGGCTTAGAGCCCAATTCAATTTGATACAGGTTCTAGTGGCAACAAGCGATTATAGACCTAATATAATTTAGAGGTCTATAGCTAAGGTGAACAATTTGGAGTGACACAGTGTTTGGGCACACCATGTGTGGATTGTAGATGCATAAGCACAGCAGGCACACTTCAAGGACATTTTTTTTTATAACCAGATTTTATTGATTTCAGTAGAATACAAAGGAACAAATTAAGCGTTCTCAAAGGGCAAATAACAAAATGCATGATATCAAGAGTACAAGCTTCATGTATTAGTATATAGTATATTAGTCCCTGCAACTGTCATCTCTTCTGCAGTTTGCAGAAACACATACGTAAAACAACAACACAATGCGAGGAAGCACTTCATGCATAGGTAGATCGTTCCATTGATGTGAACAAAACTTAAGGGGAAGGTGGGGGTCTGGAGAATAAGGTGACTCCACTCTATAAAGCTACATATCCCAGTAGAGGTTGCCTCGCGTAAGTTTGATAAAGTATGGAGGCTGTGGTTGTATTCTCCGGCCTCGACCTCTGCTGACCGGTCCGGAGTGTCTTAGCTGAACTGTGTGCTCAAGCAGCTGTGAGGCGTGTGCTATTGAATGCTTTCATTGACTGACTGAGGCATAGGAAAGGGTATTGTTGTAATGTATTTCTTGATATAACTGAAGGCGAATGCTGACTTATGCTGTTCACTGACTTTACTCTTTACTGGCACTATAGTGATGCTGTAGGCACGCTGAGAATCTTTGAGGGGTTTCTTTAGCCTCCTAGGAGGCATATCCGTTTATTGTACTGGGTCTGCTGGGTGGAGCCTGGGGTGGTGGGTGGGTGGGCTCTGAGGGGGCGAGGGGTTTTCGCTGGCCTGTTGTCTGCTGTTTTCTATTTTTGAGTTAGCCCTGCGTGGCATCTATGTTGTGTTCTGTCCTTTTCTTGTTTAAAAAGCAATAAACAGAAATGTACAAAAAAAAGGGGGGGAGGTGGGATAGAAGAGGGAAGGATAAGATATAGAAAAATAATTACTTGCTTGCTACTGGGGTGCAATGAGTACTAACATCGAAGAGATGTAACGTGATATTATTCTCTTTCAAGTTATATAGTTTGTATGTATAAATTGGTTGTTATAAGATAAGGGGGAAGATATACTCGATTGTTGGGTATCTCATGCTCATAATTAGTGTTGAGCAAACACGGACTGTATTATTCGTGTTCGTACCGAATAATTGGATTTTTGTTACCCGAACACGGACCCGAAAACTTTACTGTATGTTCGGGTAAAAATCCGTGTTCGGTCATTTTATTTCCGGGTTTGTATGTATTGGCGCGCTTTTAATGGCGGGCTTTCAACAGCCAATCAACAAGCGTTTAACTGGTGTGCCTTAAGCCATCCCAGCCATGCCAACAAATGTATTAGTAGCTGTGATTGGCCATCTGAAGCATGTGACCAAGTCTTTATAAGTTTGAGACCGAGCGCCGCTGCGTCATTATGCTGTAGTACAGGGACAGAGCACACATCATACGTGCTGGCTGCTGATTAGGGACAGACAGGCAAAAATCATATTGTGTCCGAAAAGAATTGAGGGACAGGTCGGAGTGCTGCAGGCAGGGCGAGATATAGGCATTTTAGGGATAGGCTGGAGATATTTAGGGTCAGTGTTCTACAATCAATTTTTCTGTGTGGGGGGGGGGGGGTTTGCAGTGCCGGCAGTGACCGATCTTATCAATCCTTTTAGGGAGAGGCTGGAGATATTTAGGTTCAGTGTTCTACAATCGATTTTGCTGTGTGGGGGGGGGTTTGCAGTGCCGGCAGTGACCGATCTTATCGATCCTTTTAGGGAGAGTCTGGAGATAGGCAGGTGTCAGTGGTCCACATCGATTTTGCTGTATGTGGGGTGGTGTGAACACAATCTTTTTGCCCACTGAGGAGGAGGGAGAAAAAAGTATTTTTTATCAGTCAGTTGTGTGCAGCGTTTTTCCTTCAGTGCTGCTGTGCTGACTGTGATAATACACTGCTGTGTTCACATGTGCTATTATTGAGTGATTTCAAAAGTTATACACTTTTTTCTATTCCACTATTCAATATACACCCTTGGGTTAAAAAAATTAAATTGTGGCATAGTCTGTACTAATCTAGTTAAAAATTACAAACTTAAAAGGGGAATTTTCTATTTTTTTTCCCTCCATAGCCTGCAGCAGAGCTGACTGATATAAGACACTGCTGTTCACATGTGCTATTGATAAATCACCAATTTTATATCATATTTTCTATTCCGCTATTCAATCTACACCTTTGGGTAAAAACAATTAAATTGCGGGATAGTCTGTATCGGTACGTGTGAGATACACCTTTCCAATTTTTGGGGCGCATCTTATACTGCCGAGGATTTGAGGGTGCTTCAGTGTGCCTCCTGCCTGTTCCGAACTCCTCCTACTCCACATCCTGCATTTGGGGGTACAAAAAATAGTAATTTGGGCCTAGTCTGGGTTTCTACGTGTGAGATACATACACCTTTTGACATCATATTTTCTATTCCGCTATTCAATCTACACCTTTGGGTAAAAACAATTAAATTGCGGGATAGTCTGTATCGGTACGTGTGAGATACACCTTTCCAATTTTTGGGGCACATCTCATACTGCCAAGGATTTGAGGGTGCTTCAGTGTGCCTCCTGCCTGTTCCGTACTCCTCCTACTCCTCATCCTGCCTTTGGGGGTACAAAAAATAGTAATCGGGGCCTAGTCTGGTTCTGTACGTGTGAGATACATACACCTTTTGATAATATTTTCTATTCCGCTATTTAATCTACACCTTTGGAGTAAAAACAATTAAATTGCGGGATAGTCTTTGTCGGTACGTGTGAGATACATACACCTTTTGATATCATATTTTCTATTCCACTATTCAATCTACACCTTTGGAGTAAAAACAATTAAATTGCGGTATAGTCTGTGTCGGTACGTGTGAGATACATACACCTTTTGATATCATATTTTCTATTCCGCTATTCAATCTACACCTTTGGGTAAAAACAATTAAATTGCGGGATAGTCTGTGTCGGTACGTGTGAGATACACCTTTCCAATTTTTGGGGCGCATCTCATACTGCCGAGGATTGCACGGTGCTTCAGTGTGCCTCCTGCCTGTTCCGAACTCCTCCTACTCCTCATCCTGCCTTTGCGGGTACAAAAAATAGTAATCGCGGCCTAGTCTGGTTCTGTACGTGTGAGATACGTACACCTTTTGATATCATATTTTCTATTCCGCTATTAATCTACACCTTTGGGGTAAAAACAATTAAATTGCGGGATAGTCTGTGTCGGTACGTGTGAGATACACCTTTCCAATTTTTGGGGCACATCTCATACCGCAGAGGATTGCAGGGTGCTTCAGTGTGCATCCTGCCTGTTCTGAACTCCTCCTACTCCTCATCCTGCCTTTGGGGGTACAAAAAAAAGTAATCGGGGCCTAGTCTGGTTCTGTACGTGTGAGATACATACACCTTTTGATATCATATTTTCTATTCCGCTATTTAATCTACACCTTTGGGGTAAAAACAATTAAATTGCGGGATAGTCTGTGTCGGTACGTGTGAGATACATACACCTTTTGATATCATATTTTCTATTCCGCTATTCAATCTACACCTTTGGAGTAAAAACAATTAAATTGCGGGATAGTCTGTGTCGGTACGTGTGAGATACACCTTTCCAATTTTTGGGGCGCATCTCATACCGCCGAGGATTGCAGGGTGCTTCAGTGTGCCTCCTGCCTGTTTCGAACTCCTCCTACTCCTCATCCTGCCTTTAGGGGTACAAAAAATAGTAATCGGGGCCTAGTCTGGGTTTGTACGTGTGAGATACACCACCGTTTTGTAAAATTTTTCCTATTCTGCTATTCAATATACACCCTGTTTGAGTGTAACAAATTTAATTACGGCATAGTCTGTATCGGTACATGTGAGATACACCTTTTTAAATTTGTTTGGCACATCTCCTTCCACCGCCGAGGATTGCAGGGCGCTTCAGTTTGCCTCCTGTTCCCAACTCCTCCTACTCCTCTTCCTCATCCTGCCTTTAGGGTACAAAAAATAGTAATCGGGGCCTAGTTTGTCATTCTAACTTGTGCTGATTACTGGGTGGCCACGCTGCTGGATCCCCGTTACAAGGACAACGTACCGTCCTTAATTCACTCACTGGAGCGCGATAGCAAGATGCGCGAGTACAAGCGCACACTGGTAGACGCGATGCTGCTGGCATTCCCACCTGACAGCGGGGCCACAGTGGAAGCACAAGGCAGAGGAGGAGGAGGAGGAAGAGGTCGCCAACGCAACCAGGGCACCGCCAGCACCTCAGAAGGCAGGGTTAGCATGGCCGAAATGTGGAAAAGCTTTGTCAGAACGCCACAACAAACAGCAGCACCAGCAGCTCATATGGAACGTCTTAGCAGGAGGCAGCATTTCACCAACATGGTGGAGCAGTATGTGTGCACACGCCTACATGTAGTGAATGACGGGTCTGCCCCCTTCAACTTCTGGGTCTCCAAATTGGGCACATGGCCTGAGCTTGCCCTTTACGCCTTGGAGGTGCTGGCGTGCCCTGCAGCCAGTGTATTATCTGAACGGGTATTTAGCACGGCTGGGGGCGTTATCACAGACAAACGCAGCCGCCTGTCCAGAGACAATGTGGACAAACTCACGTTCATTAAAATGAACCAGGCATGGATCCCACGGGACTTTTCCTTACCTTGTGCAGAATAGAGATGGATACCGACCTTACCCAGCCATTATTCTATTTTTGCTCTTTCTCACTCTTTTGGGGTGTACCCTCATTTAAAATGACTGAAAAAAAGCAGTGTTGGCTACCTCGTCCTCCTCCACCGCCGCTTCCGTGTCCCGGACTTTTTTTCAAGTTCGGCCGAACCCGCCGAACACGGACATCCAGGTGTCCGCTCAACTCTACTCATAATACATCCATCCCGTCCATATATCTCTAAATTTTTCTTGTTGCTCCCTAACAATATGTATCCATTGTTCAGCCTCCATAATGGCATTTACTTCCCTTTTCCAATCAGATATGGTTGGGCAGCTAGACTGTTTCCAAAATCTGGGTAACAAGGTCTTTGTGGCATTTAACAAATGAGATGTTACACTCCTTTTATAGGTCTTAAAGAGGATGGAACAGCATGAAAAAGGAGAATTTGTGATGGTTTTTAATCCAGGGAACAATTGCTTCCCAAAATGTTCTAATCTTAGGGCATGACCTCCAGATGTGAAGGAATGTGCCTCTTTGATTACATCCCATCCAACATCTGTGCTAGCAGTAGATAACATCTGAGCCAAGTGAGAGGGAGTCTTATACCATCTGCTATTGAATTTATAGGAGGATTCTTGGGTACGGGAACTAATAGAAGCAGTATAGGTTGCTTTATTGATCCGTTGGATCTGGGGGGGGGGGGGGGTTGGTAAATTCGAGTCCAAGCTCCTATGTAATAAGGGACCGTCGTAGACCATTCACTCAAAACCAGCTTGTACATTCGCAATAACAAATGTCTGGAGTCTGTGAGATGTCAACGCACAGACTCAAATGTCATACGACTCATCACAGGATGCAGTTTATGGTCTAGTTTAGAAATAAAATCAGTCAGTTGGTGATACTGCCATGTCATAAAGGGAAAGGTACCGTAGGAAGATTGCACGGCTTGAAGGGGTAAAAGAGTTCCTTTCGGGGCCAGCTTCGCGCACATTGTATCACCGTCCGCTCCCCACAAGCTAAAGAAGCCAGATTCTCCACCTGGCAGGAACCATGGAAATCCCCCTAAAGGGGTCAGCGAAGATGTTGGAGGAGCATAGTGATTAGTCCTATTCATCAGATCCCAAATAGTTAAGGTTGACCTAGTCAGAGGGGAAGTCCAGTCTGAAACCCCCCTCGATGTGGACAGAATCCACAGGGCTCCTGCCATTATTCTGCCAGCCATTGTTTTTTATTGTGGAACCCATAGTTTGGATGACGTATCATGGCGCCAATTTAAAATATGGACTAGGGCCATGGCTTTATGGTAAAGGGTAATGTCAGGAAATCCAACTCCACCCTTTAATTTCGTCCGGCGGGAAAATGTCATATGATAGTGTAGGGTATTTGTCGTGCCAAATAAAAGTCGGATAGACTCTGTGTAAATGCTTAAAAAACGTCTGGGGTAGTGGGATAGGCATCGCATACAGAATATATATAATTCTTGGAAGAATTGTCATTTTAAGAGCGATCACCCTACCGAACCAAGTCAAAGGATGTATCCTCAACTGTTGTAGGTCTTCCAACATATTGTGCAGTAGGGAGCTGTAATTGCCGTCATAGAGAATTTTGGGGTCACTTCAAGCACATTTTAATGAATGTTTATGTTTGTTTTGAACTTGCACAATGTTTGTTAGGTCATTATTGGTGGAATTTGATTACTGAAGATTAACCACTTGCCGACCGCCGCACAACTATTTACTGCGGCAGTCAGCCGCTCCTGGGCAAACCGACATAGGGCTACGTCGCTCGCCCAGGAGCCTGTAGGGGGCGAACACGCCGCCGGAGGCGCGCTCCCGCCCCCGCTCGTTCACAGGGATCCCCGTGCGTGTGACCGGCAGGTCTGATGTCCGCCGGCCACTCGCGTCGCGATATCCCGCAAGAGAGGGAGAAAGGCAGACGGCTGATGTAAACACAGCCGTCTGTCATTCTCCCTGATGTAATTACAGAGACTATACGATCCTGCTATGTAGGATCGTATGTCTCTGTGGTTACATCACAAGCCACGTCCCCCACAGTTAGAATCACGCCCCTAGGGATACATTTAACCCACTGATCACCAATAAAGTTAACCCCTTCCTTGCCAGTGTCATTTTTACAGTAACAGTGCATATTTATAGCACTGATTACTGTAGTAATGTCACTGGTACTCCCAAAAGTGTCAAAAATGTCAGTCAGGGGTCCGATCTGTCCGCCGCAATGTCGCAGTCCAGCAAAAAAAATCACAGATCGCCGCCATTACTAGTTTAAAGAAAAATAATAAAAATTATATAATTCTTTCCCATAGTTAGTAAACGCAATAACTTTTGCGCAAACCAATCAAAATACGACGCTTATTGCAATTTTTTTTTACCAAAAATATGTAGCAGAAAACAAGATGGCCTAAAATGTTAAAAAATTTAGATTTTTACTTTTTTTTTGAGAATTTCATATAAAAAAATGTGAAAAATATTGTTATTTTTTCAAAATTGTCGCTCTTTTTTTGTTTATAGCGCAAAAAATAAAAATTGCACAGGTGATCAAATACCATCAAAAGAAAGCTCTGTTTGTGGGAAAAAAGGACGTCAATTTAATTTGGGTACATCGTCGCACGACCGCGCAATTGTCCGTTAAAGTCACACAGTGCCGAATCGCAAAATAGGGCCTGGTCTTTGAGCAGCCAAATCCTCCGGGGCTTAAGTGGTTAAGTACACACATTTCTGAAAATTATTTTTTGCTTGTCCAGTTCATTTATCTTTTTCTGTAATTGTTCCTAAGTCAGGGTCAGTGGAGTAATTTTAGGGAATTTGTAAACCTTGTCCCTGCCTATGTATATACATCACTTTGGAGTTCATTGCACTATTTTGGAAGTTTATAATTATTTTATATTGATTTGATTATCTCCAATGCTTTAATAGTGCTACATTGATTTTGCCTTTTTAATGCACCTGTGTTATAGACACTTATGCTTTGTGCACTGCGTTGCCCTGCACTGAAAAAAAAATTATGGACAACCTATTTTGTATGCATTGAAGTACATTGACTGTTCACTGAGGAAGGGCTTTATAAGGTAATGCACCCGAACACACAAAAATGTGTTGTATTATGGTGTTAATGGGCCTTTAGATTCTATGCAACAACTTGCCATGAAGTTTTTGTTTAATTTAACATGCCCTTTTAGACTGCATTCACACTTTAGCGTTTTGAATTGCATGCAGATTTGCCACGATTTTGCCCGCGGTTTCAAAGCGCTGATGTGTGAATGGCAAATCGCGGGACGCACATTTGAGAAGGCATTTGTTTGAATGGCACCTAAAATAGTTGTGCGGTTCTGATAAATTGCATTGCAATAGCTGCAACCTGTATCACGTGAAGCATGTTGCCCAAAAGTAGCTCCTGAACTTTTTTGGGGTGACAACCTTCACGCGATGCAGGTTGCCCCGATCGCAGCGCAATTGAAAACGCTGGAATGTGAATGCAGCCTTGGTCTTAATATGGTTTTACATGTTTCATATATATTTCAGTTTGTTTAAGTAGATAGAATTTGCATTGAATTTATTGTTGTCAGGTTGAGGTCGCTTGATTTCTTTTCATTTGCCTCTGCCAACATGTTGAAAATGTGTACTCTTCGTCCAGGTAAACACACATCTTTTACTATAAAAGCGTTTGTGTTCATTATTGGCTCAATTCACAAAAGAAGTATTTTTACTACCATGTACAGATGGCATGGTATTGATTTTTTTTTTACATTTTGACTGCAATAGTCAATTCACAAACATCCATCTCAGTAAATTGAGCCTCTTGTGTGTTACGGGTAGATGTTAGGCTAAAACACTAAGCGATGTTTTGAAGAACACCTAAATCCAATGACTCCAATTTCATATACGTTTTCATATAGTGATATCATTTTAAAAGTTATTTTTCAAGACTAAGTTCACCTTAACCACTTAAGGACCAGGCCTATTTCTGACACATGTTGTTTACAATATAAAATCAGTATTTTTTGCTGGAAAATTACTTAGAACCCCCAAACATTATATATATTTCTTTAGCAAAGACTCCGGAGAATAAAATAGCGGTCGTTGCAATATTTATGTCACACGGTATTTGCACAGCAGTCTTTCAAATGCAATTTTTTTTGGAAAAAAAACCACTTCACTGAATTAAAAAAATAAACTAAATAGTAAAGTTAACCCAATTTTTTTGTATATTGTGAAAGATGATGTCACGAGCAAATAGATATCTAACATGTTATGGCTTAAATTGTGCACACTCATGGAATGGCGACAAACATTTTTTTTTTTACGGTTACCAGTTTAGAATTACAGAGGAGGTCTTTTTCTAGAATTATTACTCTCGCTCTGACAATCATGGCAATACCTCACATGTGTGATTTGAACACCGTTTACATTTGCGGACTTGACTTACGCATGCAGTTTCTTTGGTGCATGAGCTCATGGGAGGAGCTTTTTTTCTATTTATTTTATTTTATTTTTATTTTTTTCACTGTTCCTGTAAAAAAAAAAAAAAAAATCTGATCACTTTTTTTGCTGTCACAAGGAATGTAAACATGCCTTCATAAATGTCCAAGGAGTGTTGAAACCTGGTTTTGGTTGCCATCATCCCTGTGTTAGTCAGAAGCACAAAAATACCCCCTTGGGTTGGAACTTTGATACAGCAACTCCGACACCATAGCATATAAAATTGCTTTGTTTATTTGAATCATATATAAAAAGTATATGACCCATTCAATATAACAAACATTGTTTATAAAAATATATACATCTCACAGCCATTTGTATTGAACCTTTCTATAGAAATATAGAATATGATGCACCACTGCTCCTGAACACCTGAAACATCCCTTGTGACAGTAATAGGCAGTGACAGGTACTCTTTATGGAGGGATCTGGGGTCTAAAAGACCCCAAATCTCTCCTTTGCACTTAACCGGTTGCCGACTGCTCACAGTATATTTACTGCGGCAGTCAGCCCCGGCCAGGCAGAGTGACGTAGGTCTACGTCGCTCGCCTGTCACTCCTTTTAGAGCCAATAGTGGGCGAGCGCGCGCCCGCCGAGGCGCGCTCCCTCCTCGGCTCGTTCACAAAGGAGTGCGGGCGTGTGACCGGCGGACATCACACTACGATCGCCGGTACAGCTTGAGAAAGACAGAGCGGCTTGTCATTCTCCCCTGTGTAAAAATGAAGATCAGACGGTTCTACTATGTAGAACCATTGATCTTTGTTTTTACACTAGGAGACCTGTTCCCCTACAGTTAGAATCATGCCCCTAGGACACACTTAACCCCTCCCTGTCCAATACAGTTAACCCCTTCCCTGCCAGTGTCATTTTTGCAGTAACAGTGCATATATATAGCACTGATTACTGCAGTAATGTCACTGGTACCCCCAAAAGTGTCAAAAATGTCAGTCAAGGGTCCGATCTGTCCGCCGCAATGTCGCAGTACCGCAAAAAAAATCGCAGATCGCCGCCATTACTCGTTAAAAAAAAACACCAAAAATCTTTCCCTTTGTTAGTAAATGCGATAACTTTTGCACAAACAGTAGCGTAAAACAATTTGGCCGAAAATGTTAAAAAATTTTGATTTTTACATTTTTTTGGGGGGGAATTTCATATAAAAAAAAAGTGAAAAATATTGTTATTTTTGCAAAAATTACGCTCTTTTTTTGTTTATAGCGCATGATCAAAAAATCGCACAGGTGATCAAATACCACCAAAAGAAAGCACTGTTTGTGGGGAAAAAAGGACGTGAAATTCGTTTAGGTACAGCGTCGCACGACCGCGCAATTGTCCGTCAAAGTCACGCAGTAAAAAATCGCAAAAAACCCCCTGGTCAGGAAGGGGGTAAAATCTTCCGGGGCTTAAGTGGTTAAAAGTATTTAAAACGCCAAAATCTGCATTTTTGAATACTGTCACTTTTCTAAAATTGGTGCAATTGGCAGCCGAGTAAACCGGATATGACATTGTGGTGTCGCTTCCGGGTTACTTCATCGGAGACCCAATCGAAGCCAAACCTGGCTTAGTTTGGAACTCTGACCAGCCGGCAATCTGCAACCAGGAGACCCGGGCAGAGCGGTGGAAGACGTCCCCTCCCGCTCCCTGTAATAACGGCTGAGCGACTGCTGAGTCGCATCGGTTGTTATCATTAGTAAGCTGACAGCCGGCTCTAAAAAATGGTACAACCACTTCTTCAAGCTGGTGTACAGGTACATCAATTTGCGGGAAGTGGTTAAAGAGGAGTTCCGCCTGCAGAAAAAAAAAATTAAAGTCAGCAGCTACAAATACTGTAGCTGCTGACTTTTAAAACATAGACACTTACCTGTCTAGGGAGCCCCCAATGTCAGCACCTCAGCCAATTTTTGGATCGGCTGCTGGGTGCTGCCACTTCTGTTCTTTCTAAGGGAAACCAGCAATGAAGCCGATCAGCTTCACAGACAGTTACCTACTGAGCTTGCGCGAAGCATGCTGCACATTCTCATAGGCTCAGTGGCGAGGGGAAGGAGAAGGAGGATGGAACTTCTGGTGGACGGCACACACACAGCGCCAGTAAGCCATGCCCCACACCCTCCTCACAGGATTTGACTGACAGCAGCAGGAGATTATGTCTTCCCCTGCTGCCTGTGTCTTCTGTAAAACCAAGAAGTGGAGGAGCGTTGCTACAGATGGGACAGCACCAGATTGTTTGCTGGTCGGATGGCTAGGATAGGTAGTGGGGCAATTTTCTACCTTACTGTAAACAATGCTTTAAAGTGATTGTAAACGATCACCTTGTAAAACAACCCATTAGGTTTAGAATAGAAATGAAAGGCAAAACATTTTTGTATAGCTATAAAAAAATATATAACTACATTTTTTTCCCTTTTTTATAAGTGATCTCATTCCCTCTGTTCTCAGTTGCATAAGTGTTAGGGGGAGGAGAAGCAGCAGCACACTTAGCTTTCCAGTGAATGGCTGTGCAGCTGGGGAGTGTGTCAGGACAAGTCTAATCATTGGAGGAGAGTACACAGTTCTCAGCATAGCTAGAGAACTAACCACAGTGTGTTTGCCTGCTTAGTGTGGTCAGTTTTTATTTACTTCTGGACCGGAAGATTTTCCCCCTTAATGACCAGGCCATATTTTGAAAATCGGCACTGCGTTACTTTAAAGGACAAGTCCGATGATGTACCCAAATAAAATTGATGTCCTTTTTTCCCCACAAATAGAGCTTTCTTTTGGTGGTATTTGATCACCTGAGCGATTTTTATTTTTTGCGCTATAAACAAAAAAAAGAGTGACAATTCTGTAAAAAAAAAAAAAAACAATTTTAACTTTCTGCTATATAACATTCCCAAAAAAATTTTGGTAAAAAAATCACAATAAGGGAGACAGGAAAGATTTATGTTATTTTTATTGTTTTGTTTTGTTTTTTTTACTAGTAATGGCGGTGATCTTCGCTTTTTGCGGGACTGCGACATTGAGACGGACAGATCGAACCCCTGACTGACATTTTTTACACTTTTGGGGGGACCAGTGACATTACTACAGTAATCAGTGCTAAAAATATGCACTGTTACTGTAATAATGACACTGGCAGGGAAGGGGTTAACATTGTGGGGGATCAAGGGGTTAAATGTGAGCCTAGGGGAGTGATTCTAACTGTGGGGGGTGTGGCTTGTGAAATGATCATAGAGACCTGTGATCCTATATAGAAAGATCACAGGGGCTCTATGATCATTCCAGGGAGAAGTACGGTCAGCTGTGTTTACAACTTTCTCTCAGTGGGGGGCGATCCCTGGTGTCAGGCGGCAATCGGAGCCGCCTGCCCCATGCATCGGCTTCTCCGCTGCCGAGTGGGGGCGGGAGCGCGCCCCCGGCGGCACGCACTCGCCACCTAGGTGCAGGTGCGCGACCGACGTAGGTCTACGGCCATTTTGCGCAGGAGGGCCGCCCTGGGCAGTAAAAAGGCAGCAGGCAGTCTAGCAAAGGTTAATAGGAAGGAAAAGGGACTGACAAGTACTGTATATGGTACAGCTGGCACATATCAGGAATATGAAGTGTTGGGGTAACAAACACTTTAAGGTTTTCTTTGGAACCACTTTAAGAGTTGTCAGTCTGAAGTGAATGGTAGAGCGATAAGGTTTGTGGATCCTTTTTACAGTCAAAGTACCCTCATCAATAAAATACTATTCAATAATTAAAAGTCTAATTCCAGAAATTGGACAACATCTACGCTTGCAATGGGGCCCCCTGCAATGGTTAAATGCTCATTGCATCATTATGTCTACTGGGAGATAAAAAAAGCTTTATTACTTTCCTTACCTCTCGCTCTGGCCGTCACCAGTACTCTCCCCTTCTCTTTCTGGTGCTCTGGTTTGTGGGTGGCCGTTGGCAACATCACATACAATGCAGGGCTACAAACCCTACATTGTATGTGGATGAGGAAGAGAGTATGACCACAGATGGGAGCATGAAAATGGTGCACCAGATACATTAAACAAACAAGCCATAAACAGAGGGAGGAGGGAGTGAAGGGGTTAGTGTACAGGGGGTTAATGCACAGGCCACATACAATGAGTGGTAGGATGGAGATGAAGGGGTTAATATTTAGATGTGCAGAATAAGGGAAGTTCAGAGGGTTAATACATATCACACAGAGACAGCATAGAGGTAATGTGTAGGAGAGGAGGGGGTGGCATGAAAAGGTTAAAAAATGAATCTGCAGCCACTGATCCATCCATTCTTTACCCATTTCCAAGTACTACCATCTCTAGCCTTCTTCTGTTTTAAGATGAAGGGGAGGGGTTAACACTATAAACAAAAGCATGTGATCATTGTGATGACCAATCACGCAGTTGTACACAATGGGGTTAATTTACTAAAAGCAAATAGACTGTGCACTTTGCAAAGTGCAGTTGGACTCTGCAAGAGCAGTTGCTCCAGCACTTAGTAAATGAGCAGAAGCTCTGCTGACTTCCATCATTCAATCACATGCAAGTGTAGCACCCTCCTAGGTAGGTGCTAGGAAAAAGCATATTTGTGGCCCTGTCTGCTTATCAGGGGGCCTGATCATTTAGTTAGGCTGTCACATGTTTCCAGGTGTGATCTGTTGAGTCTGGGGAGTCTCCCCACTGTTTCAAATGAGGGCTCTTATTGGACAGTGGAGGAAACCTAGCCAATAGCATACCAGGGCTTATAGCTGTCTCATGGGATGGAGTTTGCCGTAATGCACCCTGGGATGAGTTATAAGTCTGAGGGGAGCATGTGACAGGGCGTCTTTTGCGGGAAGCAGAGTCTCAGGAGGAGGGTGACGGCTGTCTCTCCTCCTGTCAGAGCTAGAGAAGGTGTCCTGGGCAGTTGGCCTAGTGGACAAAGGTTGAGCTGGGCTGCAGAGAAGGATCCAGAGTGCTGTGGACTGAGTGGAGCTACTGGGCAGACGTTTCAGGGAAAAACAGTGTTGCGAGTACTTGAAACCGCCCAGGGGTCTGCCTAGGAGAGGGGACCACTCCAGAAGGTCAAAGGGATCTGGGAGCCAGCTAACCAGTAGAGAAGGCTTTGAAAAGGAGGTGCCAGTGTCTAAGCCCTGAAGATAAGAGAGTGAAAGGGGGCACCGGTGTGGGCCCTGAAGTGTTCAGCAGAGTATACACGTAGCTACCTCAGCAAGGAGTGCTTAAGGGAGCTTAAAGAGGACTTCTTCATTCCGGAAAGCAGTCAGAAGTCAGTTCAGCATTAACAGGCTTTAAAACAGAAGAAAGCTGGTGAGAAGTACGTGCTTGGAGGCTGGTCTGGCGTTGCAACCCTGAGAAACACAGTGGCTCAGCTTGTGGCATAGGGGGTCTGAGAGGCCACCTAGGTACATTAAGCGGTACATCGTGGTACTTATCAGTGATTTGCCCGGATTGTCATTGAGACCTTGAAGTTGCCTCTCCATTGGGAAAATATACCAAGTGTTATCGAGCATTTTTCTTATGGTCTGGTAAGAGGCTTTATACGCTCTTGGGTGGCTTGCTGATATTGGTGCATGTGGATTCAATGTTCTGCTGGCTTTTCATTTCCATCTGGTAAGAGGCCTTATGTCTGGTGGTGGTTCACCTTTTTCTATACTTGGATAGAACACATCTATACAGATCTATCTGGTAAGAGGCTCTACGTTTGGTGGCGGTCCTTTTCTTCTGATTTAATTACATGCCTTTTCACTAGTCATTTTGGTAAGCGGCTGCACAATTGGTGAAGGATTCACAGTATTTGTAGTCCTACACAGTTATAATATTGACAATTTTGTACGGTATCACGCTATGGATTATTATTTTTCCTTCACATGATACACGACCACAACATTGGGAGTTCCTTGCGCTAGAATTCCATTGGATCACCTGGGCACGTGAACTCATCTCATCACATGAATTCTGCAATTTAAAATTGCCGTTCTGGTAAGCACAATTCCTACGGGATCTTTTGGAAGCAGCACAAGATTTCATACATCACTAGTCACTTTATGTTATTTGGGACTTTAAACAGTTGGACATTCATTTGTTTATTTTTCAATTTAGCGCGACTTATACAGTATATAATTTTTAGGGGTGTGGTCACACTTGAAGTCGCAGCTCACTATCTGTTACCTTTAGCGCGGTTATAACCTTCCTTTTTCTTTAAAATACAAAAACCCAAAAATACTGGACTGGTCATTGTCTCAGTGCTCACACTTGGAGAAACATGCTTAAATGTGCTGTTGTAGCTAGCAGTAACCCAGAGGGACCCATATCCAGCAAAATGGCTGGGAATTGTGCTACATTTGGGGGCTCATCTGGGATTTCACCCTGGGTTACTGGGTCAGTTGCCCGTGGCATCGGCCAAAAGAAAAGTTCCAAATCTCAATTTTTTATGTCTGGGACTTTATTCCAAAACTCAAGCCAAGTGTGAGGTCAGCTCTACAGGAGGTAGGGGGAGTGGGATGAAGATTGAAGTGTACATGGAAGGTTGCCCATGGCAAAAAATAAAAAACCCAGTGGTGATTTAATACCACCAAGAGAAAGCTCAAATTTTGTGAACATAATGATAAAAATCTAGCTTGGGTACAGTGTTGCATGACCGCGCAAATGTCATTCAAAGTGCAACAGCTCTAAAAGCTGAAAATTAGCCTGGGCACAAAGGGGATAAAAGTGCCCAGTATTGAAGTGGTTAAACCAAGCAGATCTTTTCAGTTTCTTGATTGGTAATAAAAATACATGGAAGTGTAAAAACAACAGAACATAAACACATAATCAGTATCCACAGGAAAAGTCTAATCTGTAGAATATATATGAAAATCTTTAGTTCATCACTGACTTTTGTTAGTGACATTTGGATTACCTCTCATGCATGTATTATGGGTTGCCTGATGGTGACCTCTAGTGGCTGAGACTGCAATAACTGGATTTATCACATCCATGAAAGTGTTTGTATTACAGCACAGCCATCAGACTCTCATAATTGTATATGCACTGTATGATTGGTGACTATTGGGAAAGACAGATAAGAATATTGAAACCAAACGGAATTTAGAATTAAGCCTTTTAAACAAACAACGTGCATTTTTTTGTTAATATGCAAAAAAAAAGGACTTTTCATCAAAATAAATAAGGTAAACTATAAAGCAACTATCATGCAGTCACCACATTCATAAAAAAATATTCTGTAGGGAAGATTCATCCACTGATCTCATCTTTAAAGGACAGCTACGCCTAGGAATAAATGTAATATATTGCAGTTGCCAGTTTGTAGATGTGGTGGCTGCATTCGTTTTTTTCTTTCAGGTTAAATTGGATCTTCACTGTGAGCACCACAAACCAAAAACACTATTTAATTCATTTTTAATATTTAAAGCAAACTCCCCAATCCATCCATGTTTTTATGATTTATTTTGTTGAGAAGTCACTTTAACCACTTGCCGACTGCCTAACGCCGATCTACGTCGGCAGTCAGCCCCTCACAGGCAAAGTGACGTAGGGCTACGTCACTAGCTTGTGAGGGTCTAGGGAGCGAGCGCGCGCCCCCGGAGGCGCGCTCCCGCTCCCGCGTGGTCACGGACCCCCCCGCGCGTGTGACCAGCGGACCCGATGTCCGCCGGTCACTCGGCGATCGGCGGGGGAGAGGGAGAAAGGCAGGCAGCTTGTGTAAACAAGCCACCTGTCATTCTCCTCGGTGTAAAGACACTGATCACACGGATCTACTATGTAGATCCGTTGATCAGTGTCCTTACAGCTGAAGCCACAGCCAATCACAGTAGAAAGCACGCCCCTAGGGACACACACAGCCCCTCCCTCCCAAATAAAGTTAACCCCTTCACTACCAGTGTATTTTTACAGTAACAGTGCATATGTATAGCACTGATTACTGTAGAAATGTCACTGGTAACCCCAAAAGTGTCAAAAATGTCAGTCAAGGGTCCGATCTGTCCGCCACAATGTCGCAGTCCCGCAAAAAAAATCTCAGATCGCCGCCATTACGCGTTAAAAAAAAAAACAACAAAAATGACAAAAATCTTTTCCTTTGTTAGTAAACGCGATAACTTTTGCGCAAACCAATCAAAATACGCTTTTTTCGATTTTTTTTACCAAACATAGGTAGCATAAAACAAATTGGCCGAAAATGTTAAAAAATTTTGATTTTTACATTTTTTTGGGGGGGGAATTTCATATAAAAAAAATGTGAAAAATATTACTATTTTTGCAAAATTGACGCTCTTTTTTTGTTTATAGCGCGTGATCAAAAAATCGCACAGGTGATCAAATACCACCAAAAGAAAGCTCTGTTTGTGGGAAAAAAAGGACGCCAAATTTATTTAGGTACAGCGTCGCACGACCGCGCAATTGTCCATTAAAGTCACGCAGTGCCGAATCGCAAAATACCCCCTGGTCGGAATGGGGGTAAAATCTTCCGGGGCTTAAGTGGTTAAAAAACACCCCCCACTAGCATTTCTGGCCATGACCATCTTGAGTAAGGGCAAATGATTCATGATTCATGTAGCTTTTTACTTCCTGGAATCCATCTGCCCTTGGTTCAAGCATGCACGCAGGAGAGTGTACTTAGCTGAGAAAACCCCTCCTCCCCTCCTGAAGACTCCTGGGATGTATGACATCATTTGTCTAGGCAAGAAACCAGGAAGTAACAAAAGAAATGTAAAAAAAAAGTCTAAAACAAGTAAATACGATATACTTTCCTATCTGTTTAATAATGCTAGCAGCGTAAGGATTAAAAATAATCAGTATTGATTGGGAGATTGAAGTTCCACTTTAAGAACATTTCTTACAAGTACTGAAAAATATTTGTTGATCTTGCTAGAATTCCATTGCCTAGAAAAAGACAAGTGCAGCGCTCAGAGCAGTGGACCTGTAGTGCAGGCTTATGATCGAGTCCAGTTATGGGTGCTCAGGTTAAGATGTCCTCTCAAACATCTGTACACGAATACTGGAATGGGAAGTAGAGCCAGCAACTCCAAATAAACCTTATAAAAACTTTATTCTGACATGATAGTGAGTAAAATACACAAATGCTCGCGCGTTTCTTCTAGACGCCTTGATCACAGCACACATTTTAAAATTAAACAAAAGACTTATATAATACAAAAGCTCCACCCTATAGTCAATCAACACATCAATGCAGACATTAAAAAAAAACCATTATGTCAGGTGTGGCAATTGAGATATCAACAATAGAGAATATAGTATGCAATTAATTATATATAATTATAACAACATTTTTATGTTTACAAAAGGGGCATCTTATCAATTTTTCTCTCTTCCCTTTTTTTTGTCTAAGCAACTTTGTTATAATTCATTGCCATAGTATAATCTCTGTTGTTGATTCTCAATTGCCACACCTGCCATAATGATTTTTTAATTGCCTGCAGTGATGAGTTGATTGACTATAGGGTGGAGCTTTAGTATTTTATAAGTCTGTTGTTTAATTTTATAATTTGTGCTGTGATCAAGGCATCTAGCCCAAACACGTGAGCCTTTGTGTATTTTACTCACTATCATGTCAGAATAAAGATTTCATAAAGATTATCTGGAGTTGCAGGCTCTATTTCCCATTCCAGAATTCCATTGCCATTGTAACTTCTTGTGCACTAAGCCAAATGCATCATTTTCAAATTCCCAGCTATATTATTTAACTTACAACATGCCTCCTCTCTATATTATGAAGATAGTGAGAGGTGTTTCTAACACTGGCCATTGTTACTGGAAATGCAGAACGTTATTTGCCCACAAGATGGCAGTTGTTGGTATTTTGTTTTGGCCCTAGCAGTAATACAGAGCAATCTGGAAATCGTAGTCTCGAAAGAGAACCCAGCATACAGTTAAGCTGTGGTTGCACCTACATCCCCATAATGATCACCAAAAAAGGGGAGGGACAAGGTGGATAAAATGAAAAGCCTGGGAAGAAGCCAGGCAGTAGAGGAGAGATGCACCAACTGGAAAAGTGGATGGGAGAGGTGTGTCGTGCTGTGCTGCATCCAACAGGGCCAAGCTGGAACTCTAAGCATGGACTGTCAAGCGGAATGCCGAGCTGCTGAGAGGAACTAAGGTGGTGTGGTCATTATTCAGAACCTTCGTGAACTGCACCTCTCTGGATTGCTGCTGCTGCCTTACCAACTCAGGATCCTCCCCACCGTGCAGAGGGAGCGATTCAGCATCTAGAGGCTGTCGCTTTGGACCAGTGGGGGTGTGTGGGACCCATCTAACAGCTTTAAGTAATCAAAGAAAAGGAACTCACTGCTCAGGGTGGTATGAAAGCCTAATGACACACACCGGTGCACGCCCCGGCTCGCCTCCGTGGATAATCAATGAAGAAAAAGAATTGGCTGCACTCCAGATGAGGTCAAAATCCAGATTTATTGACTGGACATCCCAACGTGACAATAGTGACAAGGTAGACGCGTTTCACACACTACAATGTGTGCTTAATCATTACCAAATCATTACCAAATTAATGATTAAGCACACATTGTAGTGTGTGAAACGCGTCTACCTTGTCACTATTGTCACGTTGGGATGTCCAGTCAATAAATCTGAATTTTGACCTCATCTGGAGTGCAGCCAATTCTTTTTCTTCAACAGCTTTAAGTAACCAGTAACTCCTTTACAAATCAGACTCAGAAGTATCTTCTCCATACATTTGTCTGGTTTCTCTAAAAATGAAACAAAATGTGTTATTTCGGCCCTTTCCTACTGACAGCAGGAGACTCCAAGGCCAAAGACAATTTTCACTGTTGTCATCATCACAGACTGCTGACTATGTATATACCCCCTTTCCACACTGCATGTGCTGCACAGAAATCTGAATTAAACTCCTTTAAATCCCCTGTTCACAGAGCATTCCCAACTTCATGCACGCACCTACATCACCCTGCTGCTCTTTAACGGGCACACCCACTGGCTAACGATAACCTGTCAACAATATGTTCCTGAACTTTCCATCCCACAAAACACAACATATGTGCACCAATGTTAAGGGGCCCCACCTGAGCCAGCAGAAGCTAACATTCAAAACTGTCCAGATTTTGTGGCCTACCTGGAGGCAGAATCAGATTGGGAGAAGTGTGCCAAACTTCCAAGCCTAAACCTAATCCCTCTGGTCCTAGAGTCCTCAAGTGAACTAGTTTGTCTCATATTTTGTTAACCTTACTCATTCACTTGAGGCATATTCTCTCCAGCTGAGGGCTACTGTTTATGCTTAGTACTGCAGTACATACAGAATGCACTCCTAGGAGTACCTGGGTTACTGTATTCTATCAGTTTTCACACTGATTTCTTGTGTGTTAATACTGAACTACTGATTTACTGGATTGCTTTTCTACTTTTGCAAATACAGACTGTTTATCTTACAGCAACCTATGTGTGCCATCCATGTGTGACTGCTGGGAGTCCCCAGCTGAGGTAATTTGGTGGTGTCAGTAAGAGTGAAGCTCCAGCCAGGGCCAGAGAACAAGCAGAAGACCCAGTAACAATAGCAGCTCATCTGGGGGTAGCGCTACATGTTTATAGTTTGAATCAGTGGAGCCCCACAGGATGGCAACATAGATACATTACAATGAATGAGCGTTGTAACCCTAGGACAGGATGTGTATTACTGGCAGGATCACGAAGTTAAAAAATGGAGAAAAGCCTGAAAGATACAATATTTGCAGTCATCAAATCCATAAACTGGTAAGCTGCAATGTGAAAAAGGGAAAAAAAACTGCGCTAAGTAAAAAATATAATATAATATAATATAAAAAAAAAGTGACCTATAGTCATCTAAAGCAGCAACTCAGCTGTGAGATATACACAGTAGAAAAGATAAAGGTGTAAAGGAGCTGCGCAAAACACACGTATAATTAGTGTAACATTTAAGAAAATATATATCATTTAAAAAAGTGATTCAAGCATTCAAATAATAATCCCAAAATACGATAATCCCAAATTTAACCACTTTACCACCGGAGGATTTTGCTGTCTTACGTCTGGGCCACTTTTTGCGATTCGGCACTGTGTGACTTTAACTGACAATTGCACGGTCGTGCGACGCCGTAACTAAACAAAATTTATGTCCTTTTTTCCCACAAACAGAGCTTTCTTTTGGTGGTATTTGATCACCTGTGCAATTTTTACTTTTTGCGCTATAAACAAAAAAAGAGCGTAAATTTTGAAAAAATAACAATATTTTTCACATTTTTTTATATGAAATTCCCCCCCAAAAAAATTTAAAAATCTAAATTTTTTTACATTTTTGGCCAATTTGTTTTCTGCTACCTATGTTTGGTAAAAAAAATTGCAATAAGCGTATTTTGATTGGTTTGCGCAAAATTTATTGCGTTTACTAACTAAGGGAAAGATTTATGTCATTTTTGGTGTTTTTTTTTTTAACGAGTAATGGCGGCGATCTGCGATTTTTTTTGCGGGACTGTGACATTGCGGCGGACAGATCGGACCCTTGACTGACTTTTTTGACACTTTTGGGGGTACCAGTGACATTACCACCGTAATCAGAGCTATAAATATGCACTGTTACTGTAAAAATGACACTGGCAGGGAAGGGGTTAATTTTTATGGTGATCAAGGGGTTAATGTATGCCTGGTGCTTACTGACGTGTGTGGGGGGAGGGGACTATGTGACACAAGGACAGATCGTAGGTTCAGCTATGCTGAACCCTGCAATCTGACCCTGCCTGTCACTTAGGAGATCCGCCCGCTTGTGTTTACACAAGCAGGCGGATCTCCACACTCAATTCCCCGACGATCGGGGAAGAGCAGCGGCAATTGCCGCCACTCCTCCCCTGGCCCAACTCCCGCTGTGACTGAATACAGCAGGAGCGAGCCTCCGGCGGCGCGCGCGCTCCGTCGAGAGAGGGTAATGTCTGGTGACGTAGGTCTACGTTGCCAGACGTTATCGAGCCACTTTGCCGCAGTAGAGCTCTAGTGAGCAGTGCGGAAGTGGTTAAAATAATATTTAGTCCTTACGGGTGAAAATAAGGGAAAACAACACCCGTGAACAAAAAATGGAAAAATGATTCTCCAGTGTAACAATATCGGATCACCACAATGTGTGCAACCTCCACCTGATAAATTGCACGCTTACCGAGCGGTATTGACCCCCCTATCACAGGGGGTCAAACCCATTTGCGGCTACTACTCAGCCAGGGCCTTTTGATCTTGCCATCAGGATGGTTAGGCCTCTAGAACTCCCCAAGGTTCCCAATGGAAGGAAAGGGCAAGGATGGATGTCAAATTATTCCTAAAGCACTGAAAGCGAGGATCCTCCCACACACTGTAGATCTCATAAAAGTTCCCAAAAAGAGATAATACTCGCCATAGTGTAAAACCAAAATATTTTAAGTGAATAAAAGAAGATTGCACCTACATCAAATACATATACATAGCACATAAGACACCCGGCCGGCTCCGAAACAGCTGCCGCCCTTCCAGGATCACCTGAACAATGCCATGGCATCAGCACATCACTCCTCCCGATGCATTTCATCAAAATCTGACGTCCTCCTGGGGTACAAGCGGCGTGCTGACTCACCGCTTATGTGCAAAATCACACGGAAACCACACCTGAATCTGAGCCTCGTCTCTCACCTCCCCATCTTAGACCAGGGAATGCTGCCAGACCCATTAAGGTGTTTAATATTACAATGCTGTATGGAAAAAGAAGTGATGAAAGGTACTACAGGGGAAATTACATCTCTCTTGCTGGGGGTTTTTCCCTCAACAAATCAGCCCTATTCCTCTGAGTCATTGGCCCAACTTTAATGATTCCAGGGAATAACCCTCCTCTACAAATCTTTTGGTCAGGACTTCATCTTGTATCAAAAATTAATTTGGCTCAGTACAGTTACGTTTGAACCTCATGTATTGGCTCAAGGTAACTGATCCTAACCAAGAGCCATGATGGCAGCTGTCAAACGGGATATAAAATATAGGCTTAAAATATGTAGAGGTGACAAAAATACATTTTAAGATTCAAAAAGTTAATCTCTTCCTGGCTTGCCTCATGGCTCACGTGGATACCCCTAGTGTTATCATTCGGGGTACAAACTGAAAGAAGGTATGTGGCTAGTGACAGCAGATGTCACCTTGCTATATACTGTTATACCTCATGACCAAGGTCTGGTCGCCGTGAGATATTACTTGGAGCAGGATTCGGGCCTATGTACAGACCAGGTTGCTTTTATTATGGAAATCCTTGAATTCGCTGCCACGCACAATTATTTCTGGTTTGATAAGCAATTTTTTTGTCAGGATAGGGGTGTTGCGATGGGGGCCAAGTATGTCCGCAGTTTAGCGAACCTTGATATGTCAGAGCTGCTGCAGAAAGTGCGGGCCGTCTGTGCGCACTTTCGGCATTCTCACCCTGCTGCTGCTCGCCTGTCAGCGCTGCAGCGTAACTTCGGCCTTCCCGCTCACCGCCTCATATGTGACATGCCCACAAGGTTGAACTCCACCTTGCACATGCTGGAAAGACTGTGCGAGCAGCAGCAGGCCAAAGTGGAGTTTCAGCTGCAGCACGCACGCGTGAGTCGCTCTGCGGAACAGCACCACTTCACCACCAATAACTGGGCCTCCATGCGAGACCTGTGTGCCTTGTTGCGCTGTTTTGAGTACTCCACCAACATGGCCAGTGCCGACGACGCCGTTGTCAGCTTAACTATCCCACTTCTATGCCTCCTTCAAAAAACAATTCGGGCGATGATGGAAGAGGATGTGGCACAGGATGAGGAGGAGGAGGATGAAGAGGTAACATTTCCAAGGCTTTCAGGGCAGTCATTCGCAAGGGGCTCCAAGGGTGGGTTCCTGCACACACAAACGCCAGGGACACGATTGTCCAGCAGGGGCACAGTTCTGGAGGATAAGGAGGATGAGGAGGAGATGGAGGAGGAGATGGAACCATGTTCACAGCAGGGTGGCACCCAGGCCAGCTCATGGCCATCACTGGTGCGTGGCTGGGGGGATATAGAGGACACAGACGATACACCTCCCACAGAGGACAGCCTTTCGTTGCCTCTGGGCAGCCTGGCACACATGAGCGATTACATGCTGCAGTGTCTCCACAACGACCGCTGAGTTGCCCACATTCTAACTTGTGCTGATTACTGGGTGGCCACGCTGCTGGATCCCCGTTACAAGGACAACGTACCGTCCTTAATTCACTCACTGGAGCGCGATAGCAAGATGCGCGAGTACAAGCGCACACTGGTAGACGCGATGCTGCTGGCATTCCCACCTGACAGCGGGGCCACAGTGGAAGCACAAGGCAGAGGAGGAGGAGGAGGAAGAGGTCGCCAACGCAACCAGGGCACCGCCAGCACCTCAGAAGGCAGGGTTAGCATGGCCGAAATGTGGAAAAGCTTTGTCAGAACGCCACAACAAACAGCAGCACCAGCAGCTCATATGGAACGTCTTAGCAGGAGGCAGCATTTCACCAACATGGTGGAGCAGTATGTGTGCACACGCCTACATGTAGTGAATGACGGGTCTGCCCCCTTCAACTTCTGGGTCTCCAAATTGGGCACATGGCCTGAGCTTGCCCTTTACGCCTTGGAGGTGCTGGCGTGCCCTGCAGCCAGTGTATTATCTGAACGGGTATTTAGCACGGCTGGGGGCGTTATCACAGACAAACGCAGCCGCCTGTCCAGAGACAATGTGGACAAACTCACGTTCATTAAAATGAACCAGGCATGGATCCCACGGGACTTTTCCTTACCTTGTGCAGAATAGAGATGGATACCGACCTTACCCAGCCATTATTCTATTTTTGCTCTTTCTCACTCTTTTGGGGTGTACCCTCATTTAAAATGACTGAAAAAAAGCAGTGTTGGCTACCTCGTCCTCCTCCACCGCCGCTTCCGTGTCCCGGACTTTTTTTCAAGTTCGGCCGAACCCGCCGAACACGGACATCCAGGTGTCCGCTCAACTCTACTCATAATACATCCATCCCGTCCATATATCTCTAAATTTTTCTTGTTGCTCCCTAACAATATGTATCCATTGTTCAGCCTCCATAATGGCATTTACTTCCCTTTTCCAATCAGATATGGTTGGGCAGCTAGACTGTTTCCAAAATCTGGGTAACAAGGTCTTTGTGGCATTTAACAAATGAGATGTTACACTCCTTTTATAGGTCTTAAAGAGGATGGAACAGCATGAAAAAGGAGAATTTGTGATGGTTTTTAATCCAGGGAACAATTGCTTCCCAAAATGTTCTAATCTTAGGGCATGACCTCCAGATGTGAAGGAATGTGCCTCTTTGATTACATCCCATCCAACATCTGTGCTAGCAGTAGATAACATCTGAGCCAAGTGAGAGGGAGTCTTATACCATCTGCTATTGAATTTATAGGAGGATTCTTGGGTACGGGAACTAATAGAAGCAGTATAGGTTGCTTTATTGATCCGTTGGATCTGGGGGGGGGGGGGTTGGTAAATTCGAGTCCAAGCTCCTATGTAATAAGGGACCGTCGTAGACCATTCACTCAAAACCAGCTTGTACATTTGCAATAACAAATGTCTGGAGTCTGTGAGATGTCAACGCACAGACTCAAATGTCATACGACTCATCACAGGATGCAGTTTATGGTCTAGTTTAGAAATAAAATCAGTCAGTTGGTGATACTGCCATGTCATAAAGGGAAAGGTACCGTAGGAAGATTGCACGGCTTGAAGGGGTAAAAGAGTTCCTTTCGGGGCCAGCTTCGCGCACATTGTATCACCGTCCGCTCCCCACAAGCTAAAGAAGCCAGATTCTCCACCTGGCAGGAACCATGGAAATCCCCCTAAAGGGGTCAGCGAAGATGTTGGAGGAGCATAGTGATTAGTCCTATTCATCAGATCCCAAATAGTTAAGGTTGACCTAGTCAGAGGGGAAGTCCAGTCTGAAACCCCCCTCGATGTGGACAGAATCCACAGGGCTCCTGCCATTATTCTGCCAGCCATTGTTTTTTATTGTGGAACCCATAGTTTGGATGACGTATCATGGCGCCAATTTAAAATATGGACTAGGGCCATGGCTTTATGGTAAAGGGTAATGTCAGGAAATCCAACTCCACCCTTTAATTTCGTCCGGCGGGAAAATGTCATATGATAGTGTAGGGTATTTGTCGTGCCAAATAAAAGTCGGATAGACTCTGTGTAAATGCTTAAAAAACGTCTGGGGTAGTGGGATAGGCATCGCATACAGAATATATATAATTCTTGGAAGAATTGTCATTTTAAGAGCGATCACCCTACCGAACCAAGTCAAAGGATGTATCCTCAACTGTTGTAGGTCTTCCAACATATTGTGCAGTAGGGAGCTGTAATTGCCGTCATAGAGAATTTTGGGGTCACTTCAAGCACATTTTAATGAATGTTTATGTTTGTTTTGAACTTGCACAATGTTTGTTAGGTCATTATTGGTGGAATTTGATTACTGAAGATTAACCACTTGCCGACCGCCGCACAACTATTTACTGCGGCAGTCAGCCGCTCCTGGGCAAACCGACATAGGGCTACGTCGCTCGCCCAGGAGCCTGTAGGGGGCGAACACGCCGCCGGAGGCGCGCTCCCGCCCCCGCTCGTTCACAGGGATCCCCGTGCGTGTGACCGGCAGGTCTGATGTCCGCTGGCCACTCGCGTCGCGATATCCCGCAAGAGAGGGAGAAAGGCAGACGGCTGATGTAAACACAGCCGTCTGTCATTCTCCCTGATGTAATTACAGAGACTATACGATCCTGCTATGTAGGATCGTATGTCTCTGTGGTTACATCACAAGCCACGTCCCCCACAGTTAGAATCACGCCCCTAGGGATACATTTAACCCACTGATCACCAATAAAGTTAACCCCTTCCTTGCCAGTGTCATTTTTACAGTAACAGTGCATATTTATAGCACTGATTACTGTAGTAATGTCACTGGTACTCCCAAAAGTGTCAAAAATGTCAGTCAGGGGTCCGATCTGTCCGCCGCAATGTCGCAGTCCAGCAAAAAAAATCACAGATCGCCGCCATTACTAGTTTAAAGAAAAATAATAAAAATTATATAATTCTTTCCCATAGTTAGTAAACGCAATAACTTTTGCGCAAACCAATCAAAATACGACGCTTATTGCAATTTTTTTTTACCAAAAATATGTAGCAGAAAACAAGATGGCCTAAAATGTTAAAAAATTTAGATTTTTACTTTTTTTTTGAGAATTTCATATAAAAAAATGTGAAAAATATTGTTATTTTTTCAAAATTGTCGCTCTTTTTTTGTTTATAGCGCAAAAAATAAAAATTGCACAGGTGATCAAATACCATCAAAAGAAAGCTCTGTTTGTGGGAAAAAAGGACGTCAATTTAATTTGGGTACATCGTCGCACGACCGCGCAATTGTCCGTTAAAGTCACACAGTGCCGAATCGCAAAATAGGGCCTGGTCTTTGAGCAGCCAAATCCTCCGGGGCTTAAGTGGTTAAGTACACACATTTCTGAAAATTATTTTTTGCTTGTCCAGTTCATTTATCTTTTTCTGTAATTGTTCCTAAGTCAGGGTCAGTGGAGTAATTTTAGGGAATTTGTAAACCTTGTCCCTGCCTATGTATATACATCACTTTGGAGTTCATTGCACTATTTTGGAAGTTTATAATTATTTTATATTGATTTGATTATCTCCAATGCTTTAATAGTGCTACATTGATTTTGCCTTTTTAATGCACCTGTGTTATAGACACTTATGCTTTGTGCACTGCGTTGCCCTGCACTGAAAAAAAAATTATGGACAACCTATTTTGTATGCATTGAAGTACATTGACTGTTCACTGAGGAAGGGCTTTATAAGGTAATGCACCCGAACACACAAAAATGTGTTGTATTATGGTGTTAATGGGCCTTTAGATTCTATGCAACAACTTGCCATGAAGTTTTTGTTTAATTTAACATGCCCTTTTAGACTGCATTCACACTTTAGCGTTTTGAATTGCATGCAGATTTGCCACGATTTTGCCCGCGGTTTCAAAGCGCTGATGTGTGAATGGCAAATCGCGGGACGCACATTTGAGAAGGCATTTGTTTGAATGGCACCTAAAATAGTTGTGCGGTTCTGATAAATTGCATTGCAATAGCTGCAACCTGTATCACGTGAAGCATGTTGCCCAAAAGTAGCTCCTGAACTTTTTTGGGGTGACAACCTTCACGCGATGCAGGTTGCCCCGATCGCAGCGCAATTGAAAACGCTGGAATGTGAATGCAGCCTTGGTCTTAATATGGTTTTACATGTTTCATATATATTTCAGTTTGTTTAAGTAGATAGAATTTGCATTGAATTTATTGTTGTCAGGTTGAGGTCGCTTGATTTCTTTTCATTTGCCTCTGCCAACATGTTGAAAATGTGTACTCTTCGTCCAGGTAAACACACATCTTTTACTATAAAAGCGTTTGTGTTCATTATTGGCTCAATTCACAAAAGAAGTATTTTTACTACCATGTACAGATGGCATGGTATTGATTTTTTTTTTACATTTTGACTGCAATAGTCAATTCACAAACATCCATCTCAGTAAATTGAGCCTCTTGTGTGTTACGGGTAGATGTTAGGCTAAAACACTAAGCGATGTTTTGAAGAACACCTAAATCCAATGACTCCAATTTCATATACGTTTTCATATAGTGATATCATTTTAAAAGTTATTTTTCAAGACTAAGTTCACCTTAACCACTTAAGGACCAGGCCTATTTCTGACACATGTTGTTTACAATATAAAATCAGTATTTTTTGCTGGAAAATTACTTAGAACCCCCAAACATTATATATATTTCTTTAGCAAAGACTCCGGAGAATAAAATAGCGGTCGTTGCAATATTTATGTCACACGGTATTTGCACAGCAGTCTTTCAAATGCAATTTTTTTTGGAAAAAAAACCACTTCACTGAATTAAAAAAATAAACTAAATAGTAAAGTTAACCCAATTTTTTTGTATATTGTGAAAGATGATGTCACGAGCAAATAGATATCTAACATGTTATGGCTTAAATTGTGCACACTCATGGAATGGCGACAAACATTTTTTTTTTTACGGTTACCAGTTTAGAATTACAGAGGAGGTCTTTTTCTAGAATTATTACTCTCGCTCTGACAATCATGGCAATACCTCACATGTGTGATTTGAACACCGTTTACATTTGCGGACTTGACTTACGCATGCAGTTTCTTTGGTGCATGAGCTCATGGGAGGAGCTTTTTTTCTATTTATTTTATTTTATTTTTATTTTTTTCACTGTTCCTGTAAAAAAAAAAAAAAAAATCTGATCACTTTTTTTGCTGTCACAAGGAATGTAAACATGCCTTCATAAATGTCCAAGGAGTGTTGAAACCTGGTTTTGGTTGCCATCATCCCTGTGTTAGTCAGAAGCACAAAAATACCCCCTTGGGTTGGAACTTTGATACAGCAACTCCGACACCATAGCATATAAAATTGCTTTGTTTATTTGAATCATATATAAAAAGTATATGACCCATTCAATATAACAAACATTGTTTATAAAAATATATACATCTCACAGCCATTTGTATTGAACCTTTCTATAGAAATATAGAATATGATGCACCACTGCTCCTGAACACCTGAAACATCCCTTGTGACAGTAATTGGCAGTGACAGGTACTCTTTATGGAGGGATCTGGGGTCTAAAAGACCCCAAATCTCTCCTTTGCACTTAACCGGTTGCCGACTGCTCACAGTATATTTACTGCGGCAGTCAGCCCCGGCCAGGCAGAGTGACGTAGGTCTACGTCGCTCGCCTGTTACTCCTTTTAGAGCCAATAGTGGGCGAGCGCGCGCCCGCCGAGGCGCGCTCCCTCCTCGGCTCGTTCACAAAGGAGTGCGGGCGTGTGACCGGCGGACATCACACTACGATCGCCGGTACAGCTTGAGAAAGACAGAGCGGCTTGTCATTCTCCCCTGTGTAAAAATGAAGATCAGACGGTTCTACTATGTAGAACCATTGATCTTTGTTTTTACACTAGGAGACCTGTTCCCCTACAGTTAGAATCATGCCCCTAGGACACACTTAACCCCTCCCTGTCCAATACAGTTAACCCCTTCCCTGCCAGTGTCATTTTTGCAGTAACAGTGCATATATATAGCACTGATTACTGCAGTAATGTCACTGGTACCCCCAAAAGTGTCAAAAATGTCAGTCAAGGGTCCGATCTGTCCGCCGCAATGTCGCAGTACCGCAAAAAAAATCGCAGATCGCCGCCATTACTCGTTAAAAAAAAACACCAAAAATCTTTCCCTTTGTTAGTAAATGCGATAACTTTTGCGCAAACAGTAGCGTAAAACAATTTGGCCGAAAATGTTAAAAAATTTTGATTTTTACATTTTTTTGGGGGGGAATTTCATATAAAAAAAAAGTGAAAAATATTGTTATTTTTGCAAAAATTACGCTCTTTTTTTGTTTATAGCGCATGATCAAAAAATCGCACAGGTGATCAAATACCACCAAAAGAAAGCACTGTTTGTGGGGAAAAAAGGACGTGAAATTCGTTTAGGTACAGCGTCGCACGACCGCGCAATTGTCCGTCAAAGTCACGCAGTAAAAAATCGCAAAAAACCCACTGGTCAGGAAGGGGGTAAAATCTTCCGGGGCTTAAGTGGTTAAAAGTATTTAAAACGCCAAAATCTGCATTTTTGAATACTGTCACTTTTCTAAAATTGGTGCAATTGGCAGCCGAGTAAACCGGATATGACATTGTGGTGTCGCTTCCGGGTTACTTCATCGGAGACCCAATCGAAGCCAAACCTGGCTTAGTTTGGAACTCTGACCAGCCGGCAATCTGCAACCAGGAGACCCGGGCAGAGCGGTGGAAGACGTCCCCTCCCGCTCCCTGTAATAACGGCTGAGCGACTGCTGAGTCGCATCGGTTGTTATCATTAGTAAGCTGACAGCCGGCTCTAAAAAATGGTACAACCACTTCTTCAAGCTGGTGTACAGGTACATCAATTTGCGGGAAGTGGTTAAAGAGGAGTTCCGCCTGCAGAAAAAAAAAATTAAAGTCAGCAGCTACAAATACTGTAGCTGCTGACTTTTAAAACATAGACACTTACCTGTCTAGGGAGCCCCCAATGTCAGCACCTCAGCCAATTTTTGGATCAGCTGCTGGGTGCTGCCACTTCTGTTCTTTCTAAGGGAAACCAGCAATGAAGCCGATCAGCTTCACAGACAGTTACCTACTGAGCTTGCGCGAAGCATGCTGCACATTCTCATAGGCTCAGTGGCGAGGGGAAGGAGAAGGAGGATGGAACTTCTGGTGGACGGCACACACACAGCGCCAGTAAGCCATGCCCCACACCCTCCTCACAGGATTTGACTGACAGCAGCAGGAGATTATGTCTTCCCCTGCTGCCTGTGTCTTCTGTAAAACCAAGAAGTGGAGGAGCGTTGCTACAGATGGGACAGCACCAGATTGTTTGCTGGTCGGATGGCTAGGATAGGTAGTGGGGCAATTTTCTACCTTACTGTAAACAATGCTTTAAAGTGATTGTAAACGATCACCTTGTAAAACAACCCATTAGGTTTAGAATAGAAATGAAAGGCAAAACATTTTTGTATAGCTATAAAAAAATATATAACTACATTTTTTTCCCTTTTTTATAAGTGATCTCATTCCCTCTGTTCTCAGTTGCATAAGTGTTAGGGGGAGGAGAAGCAGCAGCACACTTAGCTTTCCAGTGAATGGCTGTGCAGCTGGGGAGTGTGTCAGGACAAGTCTAATCATTGGAGGAGAGTACACAGTTCTCAGCATAGCTAGAGAACTAACCACAGTGTGTTTGCCTGCTTAGTGTGGTCAGTTTTTATTTACTTCTGGACCGGAAGATTTTCCCCCTTAATGACCAGGCCATATTTTGAAAATCGGCACTGCGTTACTTTAAAGGACAAGTCCGATGATGTACCCAAATAAAATTGATGTCCTTTTTTCCCCACAAATAGAGCTTTCTTTTGGTGGTATTTGATCACCTGAGCGATTTTTATTTTTTGCGCTATAAACAAAAAAAAGAGTGACAATTCTGTAAAAAAAAAAAAAAACAATTTTAACTTTCTGCTATATAACATTCCCAAAAAAATTTTGGTAAAAAAATCACAATAAGGGAGACAGGAAAGATTTATGTTATTTTTATTGTTTTGTTTTGTTTTTTTTACTAGTAATGGCGGTGATCTTCGCTTTTTGCGGGACTGCGACATTGAGACGGACAGATCGAACCCCTGACTGACATTTTTTACACTTTTGGGGGGACCAGTGACATTACTACAGTAATCAGTGCTAAAAATATGCACTGTTACTGTAATAATGACACTGGCAGGGAAGGGGTTAACATTGTGGGGGATCAAGGGGTTAAATGTGAGCCTAGGGGAGTGATTCTAACTGTGGGGGGTGTGGCTTGTGAAATGATCATAGAGACCTGTGATCCTATATAGAAAGATCACAGGGGCTCTATGATCATTCCAGGGAGAAGTACGGTCAGCTGTGTTTACAACTTTCTCTCAGTGGGGGGCGATCCCTGGTGTCAGGCGGCAATCGGAGCCGCCTGCCCCATGCATCGGCTTCTCCGCTGCCGAGTGGGGGCGGGAGCGCGCCCCCGGCGGCACGCACTCGCCACCTAGGTGCAGGTGCGCGACCGACGTAGGTCTACGGCCATTTTGCGCAGGAGGGCCGCCCTGGGCAGTAAAAAGGCAGCAGGCAGTCTAGCAAAGGTTAATAGGAAGGAAAAGGGACTGACAAGTACTGTATATGGTACAGCTGGCACATATCAGGAATATGAAGTGTTGGGGTAACAAACACTTTAAGGTTTTCTTTGGAACCACTTTAAGAGTTGTCAGTCTGAAGTGAATGGTAGAGCGATAAGGTTTGTGGATCCTTTTTACAGTCAAAGTACCCTCATCAATAAAATACTATTCAATAATTAAAAGTCTAATTCCAGAAATTGGACAACATCTACGCTTGCAATGGGGCCCCCTGCAATGGTTAAATGCTCATTGCATCATTATGTCTACTGGGAGATAAAAAAAGCTTTATTACTTTCCTTACCTCTCGCTCTGGCCGTCACCAGTACTCTCCCCTTCTCTTTCTGGTGCTCTGGTTTGTGGGTGGCCGTTGGCAACATCACATACAATGCAGGGCTACAAACCCTACATTGTATGTGGATGAGGAAGAGAGTATGACCACAGATGGGAGCATGAAAATGGTGCACCAGATACATTAAACAAACAAGCCATAAACAGAGGGAGGAGGGAGTGAAGGGGTTAGTGTACAGGGGGTTAATGCACAGGCCACATACAATGAGTGGTAGGATGGAGATGAAGGGGTTAATATTTAGATGTGCAGAATAAGGGAAGTTCAGAGGGTTAATACATATCACACAGAGACAGCATAGAGGTAATGTGTAGGAGAGGAGGGGGTGGCATGAAAAGGTTAAAAAATGAATCTGCAGCCACTGATCCATCCATTCTTTACCCATTTCCAAGTACTACCATCTCTAGCCTTCTTCTGTTTTAAGATGAAGGGGAGGGGTTAACACTATAAACAAAAGCATGTGATCATTGTGATGACCAATCACGCAGTTGTACACAATGGGGTTAATTTACTAAAAGCAAATAGACTGTGCACTTTGCAAAGTGCAGTTGGACTCTGCAAGAGCAGTTGCTCCAGCACTTAGTAAATGAGCAGAAGCTCTGCTGACTTCCATCATTCAATCACATGCAAGTGTAGCACCCTCCTAGGTAGGTGCTAGGAAAAAGCATATTTGTGGCCCTGTCTGCTTATCAGGGGGCCTGATCATTTAGTTAGGCTGTCACATGTTTCCAGGTGTGATCTGTTGAGTCTGGGGAGTCTCCCCACTGTTTCAAATGAGGGCTCTTATTGGACAGTGGAGGAAACCTAGCCAATAGCATACCAGGGCTTATAGCTGTCTCATGGGATGGAGTTTGCCGTAATGCACCCTGGGATGAGTTATAAGTCTGAGGGGAGCATGTGACAGGGCGTCTTTTGCGGGAAGCAGAGTCTCAGGAGGAGGGTGACGGCTGTCTCTCCTCCTGTCAGAGCTAGAGAAGGTGTCCTGGGCAGTTGGCCTAGTGGACAAAGGTTGAGCTGGGCTGCAGAGAAGGATCCAGAGTGCTGTGGACTGAGTGGAGCTACTGGGCAGACGTTTCAGGGAAAAACAGTGTTGCGAGTACTTGAAACCGCCCAGGGGTCTGCCTAGGAGAGGGGACCACTCCAGAAGGTCAAAGGGATCTGGGAGCCAGCTAACCAGTAGAGAAGGCTTTGAAAAGGAGGTGCCAGTGTCTAAGCCCTGAAGATAAGAGAGTGAAAGGGGGCACCGGTGTGGGCCCTGAAGTGTTCAGCAGAGTATACACGTAGCTACCTCAGCAAGGAGTGCTTAAGGGAGCTTAAAGAGGACTTCTTCATTCCGGAAAGCAGTCAGAAGTCAGTTCAGCATTAACAGGCTTTAAAACAGAAGAAAGCTGGTGAGAAGTACGTGCTTGGAGGCTGGTCTGGCGTTGCAACCCTGAGAAACACAGTGGCTCAGCTTGTGGCATAGGGGGTCTGAGAGGCCACCTAGGTACATTAAGCGGTACATCGTGGTACTTATCAGTGATTTGCCCGGATTGTCATTGAGACCTTGAAGTTGCCTCTCCATTGGGAAAATATACCAAGTGTTATCGAGCATTTTTCTTATGGTCTGGTAAGAGGCTTTATACGCTCTTGGGTGGCTTGCTGATATTGGTGCATGTGGATTCAATGTTCTGCTGGCTTTTCATTTCCATCTGGTAAGAGGCCTTATGTCTGGTGGTGGTTCACCTTTTTCTATACTTGGATAGAACACATCTATACAGATCTATCTGGTAAGAGGCTCTACGTTTGGTGGCGGTCCTTTTCTTCTGATTTAATTACATGCCTTTTCACTAGTCATTTTGGTAAGCGGCTGCACAATTGGTGAAGGATTCACAGTATTTGTAGTCCTACACAGTTATAATATTGACAATTTTGTACGGTATCACGCTATGGATTATTATTTTTCCTTCACATGATACACGACCACAACATTGGGAGTTCCTTGCGCTAGAATTCCATTGGATCACCTGGGCACGTGAACTCATCTCATCACATGAATTCTGCAATTTAAAATTGCCGTTCTGGTAAGCACAATTCCTACGGGATCTTTTGGAAGCAGCACAAGATTTCATACATCACTAGTCACTTTATGTTATTTGGGACTTTAAACAGTTGGACATTCATTTGTTTATTTTTCAATTTAGCGCGACTTATACAGTATATAATTTTTAGGGGTGTGGTCACACTTGAAGTCGCAGCTCACTATCTGTTACCTTTAGCGCGGTTATAACCTTCCTTTTTCTTTAAAATACAAAAACCCAAAAATACTGGACTGGTCATTGTCTCAGTGCTCACACTTGGAGAAACATGCTTAAATGTGCTGTTGTAGCTAGCAGTAACCCAGAGGGACCCATATCCAGCAAAATGGCTGGGAATTGTGCTACATTTGGGGGCTCATCTGGGATTTCACCCTGGGTTACTGGGTCAGTTGCCCGTGGCATCGGCCAAAAGAAAAGTTCCAAATCTCAATTTTTTATGTCTGGGACTTTATTCCAAAACTCAAGCCAAGTGTGAGGTCAGCTCTACAGGAGGTAGGGGGAGTGGGATGAAGATTGAAGTGTACATGGAAGGTTGCCCATGGCAAAAAATAAAAAACCCAGTGGTGATTTAATACCACCAAGAGAAAGCTCAAATTTTGTGAACATAATGATAAAAATCTAGCTTGGGTACAGTGTTGCATGACCGCGCAAATGTCATTCAAAGTGCAACAGCTCTAAAAGCTGAAAATTAGCCTGGGCACAAAGGGGATAAAAGTGCCCAGTATTGAAGTGGTTAAACCAAGCAGATCTTTTCAGTTTCTTGATTGGTAATAAAAATACATGGAAGTGTAAAAACAACAGAACATAAACACATAATCAGTATCCACAGGAAAAGTCTAATCTGTAGAATATATATGAAAATCTTTAGTTCATCACTGACTTTTGTTAGTGACATTTGGATTACCTCTCATGCATGTATTATGGGTTGCCTGATGGTGACCTCTAGTGGCTGAGACTGCAATAACTGGATTTATCACATCCATGAAAGTGTTTGTATTACAGCACAGCCATCAGACTCTCATAATTGTATATGCACTGTATGATTGGTGACTATTGGGAAAGACAGATAAGAATATTGAAACCAAACGGAATTTAGAATTAAGCCTTTTAAACAAACAACGTGCATTTTTTTGTTAATATGCAAAAAAAAAGGACTTTTCATCAAAATAAATAAGGTAAACTATAAAGCAACTATCATGCAGTCACCACATTCATAAAAAAATATTCTGTAGGGAAGATTCATCCACTGATCTCATCTTTAAAGGACAGCTACGCCTAGGAATAAATGTAATATATTGCAGTTGCCAGTTTGTAGATGTGGTGGCTGCATTCGTTTTTTTCTTTCAGGTTAAATTGGATCTTCACTGTGAGCACCACAAACCAAAAACACTATTTAATTCATTTTTAATATTTAAAGCAAACTCCCCAATCCATCCATGTTTTTATGATTTATTTTGTTGAGAAGTCACTTTAACCACTTGCCGACTGCCTAACGCCGATCTACGTCGGCAGTCAGCCCCTCACAGGCAAAGTGACGTAGGGCTACGTCACTAGCTTGTGAGGGTCTAGGGAGCGAGCGCGCGCCCCCGGAGGCGCGCTCCCGCTCCCGCGTGGTCACGGACCCCCCCGCGCGTGTGACCAGCGGACCCGATGTCCGCCGGTCACTCGGCGATCGGCGGGGGAGAGGGAGAAAGGCAGGCAGCTTGTGTAAACAAGCCACCTGTCATTCTCCTCGGTGTAAAGACACTGATCACACGGATCTACTATGTAGATCCGTTGATCAGTGTCCTTACAGCTGAAGCCACAGCCAATCACAGTAGAAAGCACGCCCCTAGGGACACACACAGCCCCTCCCTCCCAAATAAAGTTAACCCCTTCACTACCAGTGTATTTTTACAGTAACAGTGCATATGTATAGCACTGATTACTGTAGAAATGTCACTGGTAACCCCAAAAGTGTCAAAAATGTCAGTCAAGGGTCCGATCTGTCCGCCACAATGTCGCAGTCCCGCAAAAAAAATCTCAGATCGCCGCCATTACGCGTTAAAAAAAAAAACAACAAAAATGACAAAAATCTTTTCCTTTGTTAGTAAACGCGATAACTTTTGCGCAAACCAATCAAAATACGCTTTTTTCGATTTTTTTTACCAAACATAGGTAGCATAAAACAAATTGGCCGAAAATGTTAAAAAATTTTGATTTTTACATTTTTTTGGGGGGGGAATTTCATATAAAAAAAATGTGAAAAATATTACTATTTTTGCAAAATTGACGCTCTTTTTTTGTTTATAGCGCGTGATCAAAAAATCGCACAGGTGATCAAATACCACCAAAAGAAAGCTCTGTTTGTGGGAAAAAAAGGACGCCAAATTTATTTAGGTACAGCGTCGCACGACCGCGCAATTGTCCATTAAAGTCACGCAGTGCCGAATCGCAAAATACCCCCTGGTCGGAATGGGGGTAAAATCTTCCGGGGCTTAAGTGGTTAAAAAACACCCCCCACTAGCATTTCTGGCCATGACCATCTTGAGTAAGGGCAAATGATTCATGATTCATGTAGCTTTTTACTTCCTGGAATCCATCTGCCCTTGGTTCAAGCATGCACGCAGGAGAGTGTACTTAGCTGAGAAAACCCCTCCTCCCCTCCTGAAGACTCCTGGGATGTATGACATCATTTGTCTAGGCAAGAAACCAGGAAGTAACAAAAGAAATGTAAAAAAAAAGTCTAAAACAAGTAAATACGATATACTTTCCTATCTGTTTAATAATGCTAGCAGCGTAAGGATTAAAAATAATCAGTATTGATTGGGAGATTGAAGTTCCACTTTAAGAACATTTCTTACAAGTACTGAAAAATATTTGTTGATCTTGCTAGAATTCCATTGCCTAGAAAAAGACAAGTGCAGCGCTCAGAGCAGTGGACCTGTAGTGCAGGCTTATGATCGAGTCCAGTTATGGGTGCTCAGGTTAAGATGTCCTCTCAAACATCTGTACACGAATACTGGAATGGGAAGTAGAGCCAGCAACTCCAAATAAACCTTATAAAAACTTTATTCTGACATGATAGTGAGTAAAATACACAAATGCTCGCGCGTTTCTTCTAGACGCCTTGATCACAGCACACATTTTAAAATTAAACAAAAGACTTATATAATACAAAAGCTCCACCCTATAGTCAATCAACACATCAATGCAGACATTAAAAAAAAACCATTATGTCAGGTGTGGCAATTGAGATATCAACAATAGAGAATATAGTATGCAATTAATTATATATAATTATAACAACATTTTTATGTTTACAAAAGGGGCATCTTATCAATTTTTCTCTCTTCCCTTTTTTTTGTCTAAGCAACTTTGTTATAATTCATTGCCATAGTATAATCTCTGTTGTTGATTCTCAATTGCCACACCTGCCATAATGATTTTTTAATTGCCTGCAGTGATGAGTTGATTGACTATAGGGTGGAGCTTTAGTATTTTATAAGTCTGTTGTTTAATTTTATAATTTGTGCTGTGATCAAGGCATCTAGCCCAAACACGTGAGCCTTTGTGTATTTTACTCACTATCATGTCAGAATAAAGATTTCATAAAGATTATCTGGAGTTGCAGGCTCTATTTCCCATTCCAGAATTCCATTGCCATTGTAACTTCTTGTGCACTAAGCCAAATGCATCATTTTCAAATTCCCAGCTATATTATTTAACTTACAACATGCCTCCTCTCTATATTATGAAGATAGTGAGAGGTGTTTCTAACACTGGCCATTGTTACTGGAAATGCAGAACGTTATTTGCCCACAAGATGGCAGTTGTTGGTATTTTGTTTTGGCCCTAGCAGTAATACAGAGCAATCTGGAAATCGTAGTCTCGAAAGAGAACCCAGCATACAGTTAAGCTGTGGTTGCACCTACATCCCCATAATGATCACCAAAAAAGGGGAGGGACAAGGTGGATAAAATGAAAAGCCTGGGAAGAAGCCAGGCAGTAGAGGAGAGATGCACCAACTGGAAAAGTGGATGGGAGAGGTGTGTCGTGCTGTGCTGCATCCAACAGGGCCAAGCTGGAACTCTAAGCATGGACTGTCAAGCGGAATGCCGAGCTGCTGAGAGGAACTAAGGTGGTGTGGTCATTATTCAGAACCTTCGTGAACTGCACCTCTCTGGATTGCTGCTGCTGCCTTACCAACTCAGGATCCTCCCCACCGTGCAGAGGGAGCGATTCAGCATCTAGAGGCTGTCGCTTTGGACCAGTGGGGGTGTGTGGGACCCATCTAACAGCTTTAAGTAATCAAAGAAAAGGAACTCACTGCTCAGGGTGGTATGAAAGCCTAATGACACACACCGGTGCACGCCCCGGCTCGCCTCCGTGGATAATCAATGAAGAAAAAGAATTGGCTGCACTCCAGATGAGGTCAAAATCCAGATTTATTGACTGGACATCCCAACGTGACAATAGTGACAAGGTAGACGCGTTTCACACACTACAATGTGTGCTTAATCATTACCAAATCATTACCAAATTAATGATTAAGCACACATTGTAGTGTGTGAAACGCGTCTACCTTGTCACTATTGTCACGTTGGGATGTCCAGTCAATAAATCTGAATTTTGACCTCATCTGGAGTGCAGCCAATTCTTTTTCTTCAACAGCTTTAAGTAACCAGTAACTCCTTTACAAATCAGACTCAGAAGTATCTTCTCCATACATTTGTCTGGTTTCTCTAAAAATGAAACAAAATGTGTTATTTCGGCCCTTTCCTACTGACAGCAGGAGACTCCAAGGCCAAAGACAATTTTCACTGTTGTCATCATCACAGACTGCTGACTATGTATATACCCCCTTTCCACACTGCATGTGCTGCACAGAAATCTGAATTAAACTCCTTTAAATCCCCTGTTCACAGAGCATTCCCAACTTCATGCACGCACCTACATCACCCTGCTGCTCTTTAACGGGCACACCCACTGGCTAACGATAACCTGTCAACAATATGTTCCTGAACTTTCCATCCCACAAAACACAACATATGTGCACCAATGTTAAGGGGCCCCACCTGAGCCAGCAGAAGCTAACATTCAAAACTGTCCAGATTTTGTGGCCTACCTGGAGGCAGAATCAGATTGGGAGAAGTGTGCCAAACTTCCAAGCCTAAACCTAATCCCTCTGGTCCTAGAGTCCTCAAGTGAACTAGTTTGTCTCATATTTTGTTAACCTTACTCATTCACTTGAGGCATATTCTCTCCAGCTGAGGGCTACTGTTTATGCTTAGTACTGCAGTACATACAGAATGCACTCCTAGGAGTACCTGGGTTACTGTATTCTATCAGTTTTCACACTGATTTCTTGTGTGTTAATACTGAACTACTGATTTACTGGATTGCTTTTCTACTTTTGCAAATACAGACTGTTTATCTTACAGCAACCTATGTGTGCCATCCATGTGTGACTGCTGGGAGTCCCCAGCTGAGGTAATTTGGTGGTGTCAGTAAGAGTGAAGCTCCAGCCAGGGCCAGAGAACAAGCAGAAGACCCAGTAACAATAGCAGCTCATCTGGGGGTAGCGCTACATGTTTATAGTTTGAATCAGTGGAGCCCCACAGGATGGCAACATAGATACATTACAATGAATGAGCGTTGTAACCCTAGGACAGGATGTGTATTACTGGCAGGATCACGAAGTTAAAAAATGGAGAAAAGCCTGAAAGATACAATATTTGCAGTCATCAAATCCATAAACTGGTAAGCTGCAATGTGAAAAAGGGAAAAAAAACTGCGCTAAGTAAAAAATATAATATAATATAATATAAAAAAAAAGTGACCTATAGTCATCTAAAGCAGCAACTCAGCTGTGAGATATACACAGTAGAAAAGATAAAGGTGTAAAGGAGCTGCGCAAAACACACGTATAATTAGTGTAACATTTAAGAAAATATATATCATTTAAAAAAGTGATTCAAGCATTCAAATAATAATCCCAAAATACGATAATCCCAAATTTAACCACTTTACCACCGGAGGATTTTGCTGTCTTACGTCTGGGCCACTTTTTGCGATTCGGCACTGTGTGACTTTAACTGACAATTGCACGGTCGTGCGACGCCGTAACTAAACAAAATTTATGTCCTTTTTTCCCACAAACAGAGCTTTCTTTTGGTGGTATTTGATCACCTGTGCAATTTTTACTTTTTGCGCTATAAACAAAAAAAGAGCGTAAATTTTGAAAAAATAACAATATTTTTCACATTTTTTTATATGAAATTCCCCCCCAAAAAAATTTAAAAATCTAAATTTTTTTACATTTTTGGCCAATTTGTTTTCTGCTACCTATGTTTGGTAAAAAAAATTGCAATAAGCGTATTTTGATTGGTTTGCGCAAAATTTATTGCGTTTACTAACTAAGGGAAAGATTTATGTCATTTTTGGTGTTTTTTTTTTTAACGAGTAATGGCGGCGATCTGCGATTTTTTTTGCGGGACTGTGACATTGCGGCGGACAGATCGGACCCTTGACTGACTTTTTTGACACTTTTGGGGGTACCAGTGACATTACCACCGTAATCAGAGCTATAAATATGCACTGTTACTGTAAAAATGACACTGGCAGGGAAGGGGTTAATTTTTATGGTGATCAAGGGGTTAATGTATGCCTGGTGCTTACTGACGTGTGTGGGGGGAGGGGACTATGTGACACAAGGACAGATCGTAGGTTCAGCTATGCTGAACCCTGCAATCTGACCCTGCCTGTCACTTAGGAGATCCGCCCGCTTGTGTTTACACAAGCAGGCGGATCTCCACACTCAATTCCCCGACGATCGGGGAAGAGCAGCGGCAATTGCCGCCACTCCTCCCCTGGCCCAACTCCCGCTGTGACTGAATACAGCAGGAGCGAGCCTCCGGCGGCGCGCGCGCTCCGTCGAGAGAGGGTAATGTCTGGTGACGTAGGTCTACGTTGCCAGACGTTATCGAGCCACTTTGCCGCAGTAGAGCTCTAGTGAGCAGTGCGGAAGTGGTTAAAATAATATTTAGTCCTTACGGGTGAAAATAAGGGAAAACAACACCCGTGAACAAAAAATGGAAAAATGATTCTCCAGTGTAACAATATCGGATCACCACAATGTGTGCAACCTCCACCTGATAAATTGCACGCTTACCGAGCGGTATTGACCCCCCTATCACAGGGGGTCAAACCCATTTGCGGCTACTACTCAGCCAGGGCCTTTTGATCTTGCCATCAGGATGGTTAGGCCTCTAGAACTCCCCAAGGTTCCCAATGGAAGGAAAGGGCAAGGATGGATGTCAAATTATTCCTAAAGCACTGAAAGCGAGGATCCTCCCACACACTGTAGATCTCATAAAAGTTCCCAAAAAGAGATAATACTCGCCATAGTGTAAAACCAAAATATTTTAAGTGAATAAAAGAAGATTGCACTTACATCAAATACATATACATAGCACATAAGACACCCGGCCGGCTCCGAAACAGCTGCCGCCCTTCCAGGATCACCTGAACAATGCCATGGCATCAGCACATCACTCCTCCCGATGCATTTCATCAAAATCTGACGTCCTCCTGGGGTACAAGCGGCGTGCTGACTCACCGCTTATGTGCAAAATCACACGGAAACCACACCTGAATCTGAGCCTCGTCTCTCACCTCCCCATCTTAGACCAGGGAATGCTGCCAGACCCATTAAGGTGTTTAATATTACAATGCTGTATGGAAAAAGAAGTGATGAAAGGTACTACAGGGGAAATTACATCTCTCTTGCTGGGGGTTTTTCCCTCAACAAATCAGCCCTATTCCTCTGAGTCATTGGCCCAACTTTAATGATTCCAGGGAATAACCCTCCTCTACAAATCTTTTGGTCAGGACTTCATCTTGTATCAAAAATTAATTTGGCTCAGTACAGTTACGTTTGAACCTCATGTATTGGCTCAAGGTAACTGATCCTAACCAAGAGCCATGATGGCAGCTGTCAAACGGGATATAAAATATAGGCTTAAAATATGTAGAGGTGACAAAAATACATTTTAAGATTCAAAAAGTTAATCTCTTCCTGGCTTGCCTCATGGCTCACGTGGATACCCCTAGTGTTATCATTCGGGGTACAAACTGAAAGAAGGTATGTGGCTAGTGACAGCAGATGTCACCTTGCTATATACTGTTATACCTCATGACCAAGGTCTGGTCGCCGTGAGATATTACTTGGAGCAGGATTCGGGCCTATGTACAGACCAGGTTGCTTTTATTATGGAAATCCTTGAATTCGCTGCCACGCACAATTATTTCTGGTTTGATAAGCAATTTTTTTGTCAGGATAGGGGTGTTGCGATGGGGGCCAAGTATGTCCGCAGTTTAGCGAACCTCTTTATGGCCCATTGGGAGCAGGATGGCATCTATGCCCAACAGAGTCCCCACGTGGCCCTTTGGGCAAGGTACATTGATGACATGCTCCTCCTTTGGGAAGGCACTGGAGCTGATATGGTTGCCTTTATTGACTCTTCGAATGATAACACTAGGGGGATCCACTTGAGCCATGAGGCAAGCCGGGAAGAGAATAACTTTTTGGATCTTAACATTTCTGTTATAGGTGACAGGTTTGTCACCTCTACGTACAGACAAAAATTCCTAAATCCCGTTCGACAGCTGCCATCATGGTTCTTTGTTAGGATCAGTTCCCAAGAGCCAATACATGAGGCTCAAGCATAACTGTACTGAGCCAAGTGAATTTTTGATACAAACCGAAGTCCTGACCAAGAGATTGGTAAATAAGGGGTTATTCCCTGAAATCATTAAAGTTGACCTTGGGCCAAGTGACTCAGATGAATAGGGCTAATTCTTGAGGGAAAAACCTCAGGTGAGAGAGATGTTACCTCCCCTGTAGTGCCTTTTATCACTTATTTTTCCATACATTGTATTATTAATCACCTCATACAGAAACATTGGCACATTTTTGGCAATGATAAGGTGCTTAATATGGTCCTAACTAGTAAGCCACAGGTGATTTTTAGAGGAGCCCCTTCTCTGAGTGATAGGTTGGCCCTGAATGTCCTTAATCCACCAATTTTTTATTTATTTTTTTCAAACCTTGACCGGATTCTATCAATGTAGGAAGTGTCAAGTGTGTTCCATCAATAGTTGTAGAACCAGGAGGTCAACTGGTTTTACTTCCACTAGTACTTCAGCGGAATTTGAAATAAGACCATATGTTACATGTTCTGCGGCCGGAGTGGTATACCTACTGCAGTGCCCTTGTGGGCTACAGTATGTGGGCAGGACCAAAAGTCCACTCCAGGTTCGGCTCAATAAACATATTAATAATATTAGGAAGGGGTTTAAAAACCATTCTGTATCTATACGCTATCTTAAAGCGCATAATAGAGACCCTACCAATACCATCTTTTTGGGGATAGATAAGTACAGTCCCCACTGGCAGGGTAACTAGCTGTTTAGGGAGATCTCCAAATTGGAGATGTCCTGGATTTATAGGATTAAATCTTATGTCTCTTTTGGGTTGAACTTTGTTGTGGACGGCAACGCCTTTATTGATAATTCTTGAGGAATAATGAATCATTTTGGGGAGTATTAGTGACCATCAGTAGTGACCATTTGTTGGAACCTATCATGCCATTAGTTGGTCCCATTTTGTGTATCCATCGTATCCATTGCACGTTTTTACACATGTATTGGTGTTCTCATTCTTTGTGAACTCGATTTGAGTCTTGGGCATGGGTTCTATTTTTTTCTCCCTTTATTTTGTCCTTATATTTTATTTTAATATAATTACATTTTATTGCATTGAATGAATTATTATCCTATTTTCAGGAGAGTTTAGCTTTTCCATTATTCGGAAGGAATAGCTTGTTGATTCCCTTTTTAGTATAGTGTTGTACTCTGACCACTAGAGATAGTTTTAGATTGCGCTTCATATCCCTTTAAACCTATCGTGTGATGCTGCTGGATCAGGTTACACAGATTATGTTAGCTTTTTAAATTTCAGTTTGGTAGGGTATCTCATACATCTGTAAGGGTGTTATTTTTATTCCTTTTTTAGTTTTGTTTTTGAAAATCCCACCTGGGCCAATGGATCTGGCAGCATTCCCTGGTCTAAGATGGCAAGATGAGAGATGGATTGCCTGAGGCTCAGATTGAGGTGTGGTTTCCGTGAGATTTTGCACATAAATGGTGAGTCAGCATGCCACCCGTACCCAGGATGACCGTGCTGTTTAGGCGATTCCGGAAAGACTGGCACTTATTTGAAGCTAACTGGCTATTTTATGTGCTATGTATACATATTTGATATAAGTGCAATCTTCTTTAATTCAATTAAAATAGTTTGGTTTTACACTATGGCGAGTATTATCCCTTTTGGGAACTTCTATGAGATCCAGGATGTGTGGGAGGATCCTTGCTTTCAGTGATTTGGGGATAATTTGACATCCATCCTTGCCCTTTTGATCCATTGGGAACCTTGGAGTTCTAGAGGCCTAACCATGCTGATGGCAAGATCAAAGGCCCTGGCTGGGTAGTAGCCACAAGTGGGTTTGACCCTTTGTGATAGGGGTTAAATATTGTTCGGTAAGCATGCAATTTATCAGGTGGAGGTTGCATTCATTGTGGTGATCCGATATTGTTACACTGGAGAATAATTTTTCCATTTTTTTCTTCAAGTTTTTACCACCTATTTTCACCCATAAGGACTGAATATTATCTTTGACTTGGAACTATTGTATTTTGGGAATATTATTTGAATGCTTGAATTTTGAATGATATATATTTTCTTGAATGTTACACTAATTATATGTGTATTTAGTGCAGCTCCTTTACACCTTTATCTTGGTAAGCTGCAATATATTAAGAGTTCTTTCACATTATAGTGTGTGGTCAGCTATCGGTTTTGCACTGCAGTGAGGATGTAGTATGATGAATGTTTCAGATCATCACAGCAGCGTTTTTTTTTTTTTTTTTTTGCCTTTATTAAAAGTGCACCACATGACACTTCATTCATGTCTCTGCATAGCAGCGTGGTACGTTGCACTGCAGTGTGGTAACATACGGTGCCTTTCGGGGTGCTACAGAAAAATGCAGCATGTCTGCATTTTTCCACATTGCACCACACATCACACCAGTGTTGTGGCATGAATGGGGTATATAGAAAACATATTTGTTTTGGGGTTTGGAAACACTCTAATGGAAAATGGTGGATCCATGTTTTATGGAATGTTTGAATGGTTTTGAAGTAAACAAAATTGTGGAAATCTGGCACACCATATTGATACCACTCTGGTCATTTCCCAACAGATCTGGTTTGGCTTCCCGTTTTTTGTCAGGTTCTTAACCAATTTTGCACATAGGGAGTGCTTTGTTTGAGCTTGTTACTTTGTATGTTATTGGCAAAATTCAGTCCAACATCTCTAGAAACCTAAAAATGGTATGTAAAGCTAATCTGCCAACAGGCACTGTAGACACAGCCAGGGCCATGCCAGGGGTGGATGCCCCCTAAGGCAGGGTTTTTTTATAGTGGCTGGGCAGGGAGCACAGTAGTACTGAGCCTGTGATTTTATCAGGAGGATGAAGTGCCTGGTATACACCTCCACCATACCACCCCCTGGTGCCACCCCCACCATGCTTCCATAAGTGACGTCTGAGGTGACCACCTCAATTTGCCATTGTAATTAGTGGCACAGCTTCAGGAATTTTTCAGCAGCAACCTTTTGGGTATGCTTGACAAATGTGATCAATACTTTTTTGCCTGCAGGACCTACATGCCAAACTAAAGCGTCTAAGTAAGAACACGATTCATCTAGATGAAAACAGTCTAGAAGCAAGAAGTTTTAGGCACAGGGGGCTACTCACCTGACACACAAAGCAGGAAAAGGTTAAATACTGAAAACAGTTAGTGCTTGTTAGAGGTCAATACTGCAAAGTACCATTGGTACCAATCAAAGAGACCGGTGTGCAGTCAAATGTTAAGCCAGGGATAAATGACTGGGGTAGCATAAGCATCAAAACCACAACATAGTACAGAATCAAGGTTTGGAGCCAGTCACAGCAAGACAAGACAAGCAGGGTTAGTTATGGTCAATCTAATAAAGTAAACATTCATAATCTTACTAAACACTTCAGAAAGCAACCAGATTGTTGACTCTGATGCCTTTTTAACCCTTTCAAAATCTTCACGAATAAACCAAACTTTTAAGTTTTGGTATCCAATGGTTTACTCAACAATACCCTTTAACCACTCTGCATACCACGAAGGTTTTAACACCATTTGTTAACAACACACATGGCCTTCATTTGGTCATTTGTTTTCTAATTGTACCCCTAATATCTATATCTATACATATACATATACATATATATATATATATGTATATATATATATATATGTGTTTATTTAAAAAAATAAAGAAATAGACAAAAATAAAAAAAAGTTTTTTTTTTTTTTTTTTTTTAATATAATGAATATTATTTAAAACATTCCTGAAGTGGTAGTAAAGTTAGCTATTATAAAAAATCACTGACAGGCAGGGTTTTTTTTATAAAACCCAGAAACCCGGCGGAAAGACCTAGCGAAGATAGATGCTGCCTGGGACAAGGGAGAGCGGTGGGAGCGCAGTGCTGTAGGGTTGCATTTGTAGATAAGTCTGTCACAATGTACTAGTATGCAGTGCATACTAGTACATTATGGCTTAAGACTACCAAGGGATCAAAAAAAAAAAAAAATTTGACTTTACTACCGATTTAACTACTTTTTTTTCTCCTATTTATCCTGAGTACAGGGACCCTAATATGTGTCGATTTTAATACATATGCCAGCGATGTATTGTCGATACAAAGTTGAGTATATTGGGGAAGCAGAAAATTGGCAAACTAGAAGTTCTGCTAATGTCCTATCAGTTATGGTGAATTATAGCCCTCTAATTTGCTGGTACTTAGTTTCCCCAAGAATCTCTCGATCTGTCCCCAACTGTCTGGACCTCTTTCTTTTTAAGTTGCCTTACAGATGCATTTCTTGTCACATATGGTGGGAGTGTCCTAAGGCAAACTTTACCAACTTTTTTACATGATGGTTGAGACCATGCATGCTCATCCAACCTAAACTAGTAACTCACATCCTCACAACTGCTAAATAGGTGCTAGCCTGGGCATTGAAGTCTCCAACAATACCATTGCAGAGGTTAAAGCCCTGATATCTCCGGTTATGTATTGCAAGAAGCTTACAGCACTGTTCCTACCCCGCCGCCTTCCTTTTTTCCAATTTTTCCCAAATGCAACCTTGTTGAGCCTTCCTCAATCAATGGTCTCCTCTCTGCCCACAGTGGACAACTGTTTTGCCCTCTGTCCTCCCCTTCTTCCCTTATTTTGCATACCCCTATGTACCGTTCCTATCTCAGTTGTCTTTATCCCAGTGTGATAAAACTGGGACTTTTATAGCAAGTTAGGACTGTCTTTATATACTGTTAGTAGGTAAATGCAGTTCCATTCTGTTAAATACTGTTAGGCTCTGGTCACTTATATGCAAATTGGATGCGTTTTGAAAATGGCATGGGGTCCCCCCCCAAAATCCATATCAGACCCTTATCTGAGCATGCAGCCTGCTTGCAGCAAAGGGAGGATGGGCAAGTGCACCCCCCCTTGAACAATACCAGGCCACATGCCCTCAACATGGACCCCCCACCCCAAAGTACCTTGTCCACATGTTGATGGGGCCTCTTTCCCACAACCCTGGCTTGTGGTTGTGGGGGTCTGTGCAATCTAGAAGCCCCCTTTAACTAGTAAGTGGCTTCACTGGGGGTGGTGCCGCCAGGTGACATTGCCAGGTGGCCCCGCCCCTTAGCTATTTAATATCTGTCCCACAGGCGGAGAAGGCAGATGGCAGGAACCTTTGGTGCAGGCAGATCTTTTTTTTTCTACACCAGTGAACATTGTATTTTTATTTTTAATAAAGAAATTGTCAAAAACTGTGTTTGTGTTTTTATTTATTTTTGACACATTTTCGGTCAATCAACCACAATGTACCCCATACTCATTCACATGGGGGTGAGATCTGGGGGCACCCTTGTTAAAGGGGGCTTGCAGATTCCAAAAAGCCCCCAGCCTTCAGATCCTCACAACCACCAGCCAGGGTTGTGGGGAAGAGGCCCTTGTCCCCATCAATATGGGGGCAAGATGCTTTGGAGTGGGGGGCTGAGCCACTCTTTCCCCAAAGCAATCCCCTCAAGTTGAGGGCATGGGGCCTGGTATGGTTCAGGAGGGGGCGGGTCGCTCGCTTGTACCCCCTCCCTTTTCCTGGCCTTCCAGACTGCCTTCTCAGATAAGGCTCTGGTATGGATTTGGGGGGGGGGCATGTTTTTTTTTTTTTTTGGTGTGGGGGTTTCCCTTAAAATCTTTACCAGACCTAAGGGTTTGGTATGGATTTGGGGAGGGGGACCCCACTCCATTTTTTTTCCCACTAACAGCTGTTGAGTCATCCGTTGTTAAGGACCTCAAGGTGTGTCGGCAAGTGCTGAGGATGCAAGATACAGTATGTCATCTTTAGGTGTGCAGAGAAATGACCAAACAATTTAGTGGCCCCTCTGGGGGTAGCGAATCATCTTTCTTTTGTCTTTGTTACCATATCTTTTTTTATCAAACTTTTCATATAGATATCTGTGATAGACTCAGCCCTTATTGATATTTGAGCTCTCCTTTCACTTGAATTAAAAACTGTGTGTAATTATATTTCTACGCTTGATTGCATTGTTTTGTACCAGACTATGCTCCAAAATGGCAAGGGATGTAATAATATTGTGCGTGCCCTGTCATAAAATTATTTGAATGAAAAAATTACAAACTTTTTTTTCCATTATATTTACCTGTTTTAAACTTTTTTTTTAATTTCTTTAGTTGCTTCCTGGTTTCTAGCCTAGGCCAAAATGATGTCATACATCCCAGGAGGCTTCATGCCACTTTTTATTTCTTTCATCTGGATGAGGGGAGGAGGTGGTGAGCCAGGTGTGCCTGGGAACACCCTAATCACTCTGTACTGTGCAGATTCCCCCTGCTGCCTGGCTCCAGAGAAAGGGGCTGAGGAATATCTGTCCTCTGTCCCTTTCTCTGTCTCAAAATTGAGACATCAGGGGTCTGTTTAGACCCCTGATATTTCATCAAAGCCCCCTAACAGGGCTCCTAACAAAAAAAATTGAAAAAAGATAATACAAATGATACAAATAAATAAACAAAAGAAAATAATGAAAATAAAAATAAACTAATGACACCAATATCTGCGCTGCTGACACTCTCCTCTGTCCCACTTTTTTGTCCACTGCCGTATACTGTATATATAGATATACTGTATACACTCATGTGTGTTTGAGCTTTGGGGTGCACACCCTAATGCAATAGGCTGCGCACACCTATGAGTGAAGGGAAGATGGATTCCAGGAAATGACTGCTGCACGAGCCACCTGCCTTTTCTTAAGATGGCCGTGGCTAGAAATGCTAGGAGGGGCTTGTCATTGATTGTCATTGATTTCTCAACAAAATAAAACATGGATACATGGGTGGATATGGGAGTTTGCTTTGAATATTATAAACAAACAAAATAACATTTTCATTTTGTGATGCTCAGATACAGTTTAGTTTTGCTTTAATCATGGTGATCACATGATCTGTCACCAGAGGGGTTACAGATCAATCAGCCAGATTATGTAGTGGTCTGCTAGAGATCAAAGCCATTTTTGAATCTTGCTTCAGCTGAAGCTCACAGACTTTAACATATGCCCTCCCAACACAAGGAACTTGCTGAAAGGATCTTACTTTACAGTGGGGAAAAGAAAAGGGGTTAAAGAAGCATGGATCCGAATGTGTATTGAGACCCACCAAGATCAATGTCCACTCTGTCCAATAAAGGAATTATGTGCTTGGCAGGAAACAGGAAGATAATATGGAGTTCAGGAGTGCCTGAAAGCAGAGGAAAGTAGAGACAGCAAACCTAATGGGCTGGCCCCATATACACATAACGCACCTGTACCTTTTCCCAGTAAATATATTGATAGCTATACATTTATTTAGTTTAGTTCTAGAGAAAAAAGACGCATATAAAAAAATATATACAAAAAGAAAGATAGAGATTATTATTGCTCAATGACATTGATTTGATCTGATTTAAAAATAAATAAATACATTTTTATTAGATTTTTTTTTTTTAGAGATGACCATAGATGGACTCAGCTACGTGCCATTTTGTTCAGTTTGTGGTTGCATAATCAGTAGAAACGCAGATCAAAATGTAATAAAACCAAATACAATAAAAAAACAACTTCCTATGCCTCACATATTCAAAGTTGTCATATAAAGTCAATCACTACATCTTTAGTTTGTAATATAGTGGCTGGAATGTGTGCTGTCCATCCGAAGCACTGAGCAGCCATTAAACAAATAAAGACATTTTTTTTTTTTTATAATATGTTCATATTTAGCAACAGAAGCATTTAAACTGCTAGTTTTATTGTCTGTTCAGATTTACTCTACCCTTAGCAGGGTTCCCCTATTGTCAAATATACCTGACCCAGAGACCTGGTGCGAAAGAATGTGGAGGAGTCTAGTACTCGGGTACTAAATGAGAAAATGAGAAAGAAGATCATCATGTGACAATAGCAGAAAAATAAAATATACAGACATTTTAATTCTGTGAGTTATATTCAGTAATTTACATCTCTTGTCCTTTTCAGGAGTGAAAATTTCACCAGCATATAGAGTTATCAAAAAAAGATAATCGTGAAATTCATGGCATTCCTTAGAACAGTTTAAAGCTGAAATGTGGGATAAATATATAGTCTAAATATAACAGCCTTGTCAGATCTTGCTTGACTCTTGGTATGTTTTGTGTATTTCTTCCAGAGCTGTGCAGTAATCCACTGTGATAAATTAAGCGGTATATCATCAGGGATCACCGGGGAAAACATCCAGAAGTTTTATTAAATGATCACATCACAGCGTAAGGTAGCAACATTTTGGGGCTGCACAGGACCCCTTCTTCAGGTCACATGCTAATGTCACTACCTTGTCTTGTGATGTGATCATTTAATAAAACTTGTGAAAGCTCCCTGATGAAGTCATGTGACTGTGACGTAACGCGTAGAGTGTGAGCGGAGACAGCGCAGACCGAAAGTGACATGTAAGGGAGTCCGGTATTTGGCTATTGAATGGATTTAGAGGTTTATTTTATGTTTTTTAATGTGAGTGTATTATTTTTAATAAATATGCTGGTTTTAAGTTTTACTACACTTTAAGTGCCCCTAATTTATCCTTGCCATATTGAGAGCATCACCTATTTGGCCGCATGGAAACCTAAGGAATCGCACCCCTGTTATTCCTGGAAGCACCTGTTTACTAAATGAGACCCCAGTGGATGGAGGTTGAATTGATTCCAGAAATCAGAATTAGGAGTCCAGAGAGTTTGTTAACCCCTTGATGCCGGTCATACGCAAATATGTGGCCTCTCGGGACCTGGTCCTTAGGGCAGAGGGGCCGCATATTTGTGTTAATTGCCTCCAATAATCCTGTGCTGAGAGCGTGCGTGCTGCGCGTTTCCGGCACAGTTACCGTCGTTTTACCGAAATCTCCCGATCGCTTCTTGTGATCAGGAGTTTTCGGACCACGTGACCGCTGAGACAGCCAATTATGGCAGTCTCGTAATCTTAAGCTGCGCCCCACCTCCCAGTGTCATAAACCTCTTAAAGGGCAGGGAGGCGCCGGCGCAAAAGGTTAAATACAAACTGTATGCCCCAAAAATGAAGGTGAGAGTTCTGGGAGCTTGGAGGGAGCACATGGTGTTCTAATTTTTCACTCTTTTCACGCAGTGTGGGATACATTATCACAGAAGATTTCAAATATTTTTTGTGGAGATATTTATTGAAGATTTGTACCTATTTTGTTTGTACGGACTGATTTACTAAGGACTATATATGCTATGTGGATTTATATGAACATTTTCACAGATTCATTTTTACTGGTTCTGTGGAATTTGATGTATTATTGTTTGAGTACTTAAGTTTATTAGTTGTTTAATACCAGTGCTACACTGTATTCTCATTATCAGTTATGTTACTTGTGGGAACAATAAATGGTGTTTCAACGGCAGCATTTTCAAAAATATATTTTTCATTTTAAGTTCTGATTTAAATCTAGCACATTACATTATTCACTGGAGGATTGATCTTCTCTTTGTGGTAGCACAGGGGCACAATCTATATTCTTAAATGTACAAATGTGCCTACTATAGTCCCCCAGGGGTCAGGAATCTGAGATTTTAAATGTTGGATGTGTTTATTATATTATAGATTGGCAGGTTTTTTTTTTTTACTTGTTAACGTTAAGTTGATCTGTATTCTTAGATTGTAAGCTCTAACAAGCAGGGCCCTCTGATTCCTCTTGTACCAAATTGTGTTGTAACTGTAATGTCTGCCTTCATTTTGTAGCGCTGGCTGAGCAAACTGTTGACGCTATAGAAATCTTGTATAATAATATTAAAATTACCACTGTTAATTTACAAATGTAAATCCCTTTTTTTTTCAGTTCCATCATTATACCAGCAGATGCCGCTCTTGTTGCACAATTGCTGAAAATGTGCTATGCCACTGCAAACCTTATATAGGCAATACATGAAATATTTCAAAAGAAAATGTTATGTACATGGGTAGAAATAATATATATATATATATATATATATATATATATATATATATATATATATATACTGTATATATATATATATATATATATATATATATATATATATATATATATATATATATATATATATATATATATATATGTGTGTTTTTTAAATTATTATAGCATTTTAGTATTATAAATTAGAATTCTGTATTTCAGAAAATAAATAGACACTTCATTACATAGGTCACTCTATCTGTTGAAATTAGTTACAAAAAATGCTTATAACTGCAATAAATAATTTCTAGAAAAATTGTAATATGTCTTTAAATTAGCAGTTTGATTAAAAAAATAAATAAAATTTTGCTCATCAGCTTTAAATGAACCTAGTCCTATGTGCCTATTCTTTTATTAACATTGCAAGTGAATTACAATATACACACACTGAAGGATTAGTTGTATGCTTATAAAACTGTCATACTAACTGTAACAAGATTGCAGAAAACACATATTCATACTTGCAAACGTTCCTGTCTGCCTTACACAAACACTGACGTACGTGCATGATTTTTTTTTTCGTTTGACCTGGGAAAGCCAAAATTATAATAATAATAATATTATTAAAAAAAATATTCATATAAATATTTATAATGTAAAAATAATAATAATAATGTAATAATAATAACAACAACAAATTCAAAATACAAATAATAGAATGCCAGTAGTTAAACTCCCAAATACAATAATATCAGGAAATCAATAATAGAGTACAGTGGAGGAATTACGCATATTGAGGTTGATTTATTAAAGAAGTAGAGCATGTACAGTTTGCAAATGTATTTATTTTTTTTCACTTAGCATAGTCAAAATGAAACAGATTTCAGTCATCCAGTAATTTGCAAACAAAATCTATTATTTTCCTTGCACATGATTGGGTATGCGTTGCAATGTGAATTACTTAGCTTTACTTTATTCACAAGTAAACAGTAAGTGAAAATTCACTTTTTTTAAGTTGACATGGCTTATGGCTAGCAAAAACGTTCACCACCTAGACTTTTCATGTATAGTGTATCCTAAAATTAAAATAAAAATTTGAAGATCTTTAAGATGCAATTTACACAACAAGCTAAAAGAAGCTAAAGAAAATAGATAGATGCATTATTGGACCACCATCTCTGCTGTGAATCTGTGCCGCTCATTCAAAAGAACTAATAAACTCAGTTGCTTTTTTGACAAATCTCTTCTTTACCTTGATACAGAGTTTTGATAAATTGCCCTTCAAAGCTGTCAAGGTTATGTGATAATCAAAAAAACTCAATATACCCTTCCGTGCTAGGAACAAAAAATAATAATAAATAAAATAATCAATTAAACTCCCAAAAAATGTGAAAGTTACACAGCTGCTGTATGTATATAAACAGCCCACAAAGTGAATATCAAATACGCAAAATACAGCACTGAAAACAAATAATGAATAAATAAATCAGTGATAACATAATCCACTCTTCAATTTAATGTGCAAGATACATGACATGTTATTTTTTTTCATGATGGATTATTAGTGCTCTAGGGCAGTTTTTTTTTTTTTTTTTTTTTAATTTTGGGATATTTGTTTTTATGACCCAACCCTGGTTGATGTTTTTCCTGAACTTATTGTAGTTCATTCATCTTCACGATGCTATTTACTTAGAAAGAGATCATGTGACAATAGCACACAAGTGAACTCCATCAGGAAACTGACTGAACCAGAAGTTTTCTAGGGGATTTTTTCAATTTGTACATCATTTGGAAACTTGTGTTGTTGATTTCCTTTTGGAATTATGTGATAGTTTGTGTAGACCAGTGATATAGTATCCCAATTAAATCCATATTATTTACAGGTTGTAAACATAGAAAATTGGGAAATGTCCAAGATGGTATCATAGTTCTACATGTACATCACAACAGTATCAAATGTCTATTCAAAACAAGACGGCCATCCTGATTGCAGCTGATTGCAGTTTTTTTTTATTTCTTATTTCCAGATGATATGCTGTGGCTTTACATTATTTCATGTCCACCAGAAATTTTAACCTGAAATAAAAAAATGACCAACATTAAGTATAACTTGCATGGTAGCATGAACAAAAGCAGAGGGATTAAGGCTCCATGCACACAGGGCGTCATAAAAACGTGCTCCAAAGCTGTTTACATAACGCCGGGAAACAGCAGCTGTAAAAACGTGCTTTCAGTAGCTTTTTCTACTAGCGTTATTGCACGTTTGGCCACAGTAGCTGTTAGCAGCGTTTTTTCCTGCCTCCATTCAAAATCAATGGTTCCCTATGGGAGCCTATTGATTTGAATGGAAGTCACACCGCAGGTCGGATCAGGGTGATCCGACTTGCGGTGCGACCTGCACTGTGAGAATCTTGAGGGGGAACTCCACGCCAAAATGGGGAAAAAAACGGCGTAGGGTTCCCCCCCAGGTTCCAAACCAGGCCCTTCGGATCTGGTATGAAATTTGAGGGTAGCCCCACGCCGAAAAAACGGCGTGGGGTCCCCCCCAAAATCCATACCAAACCCTTATCCGAGCATGCAGTCCGGCATGCCAGGAAAGGGGAGGGGACGAGCGAGCGGCCCCACCCCCCCTGGATCATACCAGGCCACACGCCCTCAACATGGGGGGGGTGTGGGTGCTTTGGGGCAGGGGGGGCTCTGCACCCCGCACCTCAAAGCACCTTGCCCCCATGTTGATGAGGACAAGGGCCTCTTCCCCACAACCCTGGCCGGTGGTTGTGGGGGTCTGCGGGCAGGGGGCTCATCGGAATCTGGAAGCCCCCTTTAACAAGGGGGCCCCCCCAGATCCCGGACCCCCTCCCTATGTGAATGGGTATGGGGTACACTGTACCCCTACCCATTCACCCCATAAAATGCAGTGTATGGAAATAACGACAGGAGACGTTTTGGAAAATTTATTAAAAATCTTCATCCGGCTCTTGTCCTCTCCGGGGGTCTTCTGCTGTCTTCTCCTCTCCGAGGGTCTTCTGCTCTTTTGCTGTCCGCCCTTCTTGTCTTCTCCTCTCCGAGGGTCTTCTGCTGTCCGCCCTTCTGCTGTCCAATCTTCTTGTCTTCTCCTCTCCGGTCTTCTGCTCTTTTGCTGTCGGCTGTCCTTCTTCCTCCGGTCCTCCTCCGACGACGTCTCCAGCGATTATGCCGGCCTCTGGTCTCCGCAGCTTATTATATAGCCATTAGGGGCGTGGCCGCCAGATGACGTCATCGGGAGACCACGCCCCCTCGTGTCACAGATGACGTCATCTTTTGACGTCATCATCCAAAAAAACATACATCAACAACAACAAGATAACAAAAAAGTAACCCTATAACCTGATAAATAAAATGTATTGTAGGACACTAATTAAATAAAAATACTTTCCTAATTGATTCAAGTTACAAGTAATGTTATTTTTTTACATTACGTGAAAATCTACATATTAAAACTGGAAGGGCTACCCACAGCATCCACTTAGAATCCACTTCCATTTTTCCTGGGTAGGCAGAGAATAAAAGATAATAGTATGTATTTTAGCATCTTTAATTATTATATCTTTACTTGGAATTCAAATAAACAAAGGTAAGTAGTATCAACTTCTAAGAGACTGGCTCCCAGCGTGTATGCTTGTATAATTGAGGAATGTACCGCATGTTAAGAGCCGGTCCACACTAGCGTGACTTGTCAGGCGACTTGTCAGCCTGACAAGTCGCGCTCCCTCGCGGTCCATTGACCTCTACAGGACCCCTTCTAATAGGAGCGACACAGGGTCCTGTACTTCTTCGGGGCGACCTCGGAGCGACTTGCATAGACTTCCATTATGTGAAGTCCCTGCAAGTCGCTCCGAAGTCGTGGTGCATGGTAATGCACAAGTCACCCCGAAGTAGTAAGGAGTTGTGTCGCCTTAGTGTGAACTGACTCTAAAGGAGTATTAAACCCAAAAGCAAACACTTATTTATTTGCAGCTTACCAATTTCTAGATAGGATGGCTGCTTTAGTTTTCTTTTTTAGGGCGAACAGTTCCCGGCGAACTTAGCATGTTCGCGTTCGCCGCTGCCGGCGAACATATGCGATGTTCGGTCCGCCCCCCATAAGACATCATTGAGGCAAACTTTGACCCTGAACTTTACAGTCAGCAGACACATTTCCAGCCAATCAGCATACCTCCCTCCCACACCCTCCCACCTCCTATAAATAAGCAAGGGCAGCATCCATCTTAGATCATTCTGAAGCAGTGTGTGTAGTGAGAGTAGGGAGAGAGCTGCTGCTGCTGCTGCTGCTGCTGCTGCTGCTGCTGCTGCTGCTGCTGTTAAGCTAGGGACAGTTAGTCAGTGTTCCTGGTCTTGCAGTGTTCTTGGTCCACTACTGCTGTAATATCAGCACCCCAAAAAGCCCTTCTAAGGGCTGGTATTTGTGTTTTTTTTTTTTTTTTAATATATATATATATATATATATACCTAGCGTCCCCAAAAGCCCTTTTAAGGGCTGGTAATTGAGTTGTTTCTTCTTATATATATATATATATCTATATCTATCTAGTGTCCCCAAAAGCCCTTTTAAGGGCTGGTAATTGAGGATTTTTTTTATTTATATATATACATATATATATATATATATATATATATATATATATATATATATATATATATAGTGTCCCCAAAAGCCCTTTTAAGGGCTGGTAAGGTAATAGAGTTTTTTCTTTATATATATATCTATATATATCTATTGTACACTGCAGTTGCCTGCCCGCTGTGTGTGAGAGGCCACAGACCTACCACAGACTGTACTGTGTGCACACCACACTCATTTCGGGTGGCACAGGCACAGTACCTTGCATTTTAAAAAATATTTTTTTTTTCCTCTGTCATAATTGCAGTGAGTGCTGTGTCAGGTCCACAGAGTGCACTGTACCCACTGCAGTGCACTGCCCACCACTGATATATATACGGTGGCACAGCATCTTGTTGCAATAAATTGAAAAAAAAAAATATTTTTTATTATTGCAGTTGCCTGGGCTGCCAGTTACTGTCAGGTCCACAGAGTGTACTGTGCCCACTGCAGTGCCACTGTGTGCCCACCCACCACTGATATATAAGGTGGCACAGCAGCTTGCAAAGTAAAAAAATATATATATATTTTTTAATTGCAGTTGCCTGGGTGCCAGTGACTGCTGTCAGGTCCACAGAGAGTGTACTGTGCCACTGCCCACCCACCACTGATATATAAGGTGGCACAGCAGCTTGCAAAGTAAAAAAAAATATATATTTTTTTAAATTGCAGTTGCCTGGGTGCCAGTGACTGCTGTCAGGTCCACAGAGAGTGTACTGTGCCACTGCCCACCCACCACTGATATATAAAGTGGCACAGCAGCTTGCAAAGTAAAAAAATATATATATATTTTTTAAATTGCAGTTGCCTGGGTGCCAGTGACTGCTGTCAGGTCCACAGAGAGTGTACTGTGCCACTGCCCACCCACCACTGATATATAAGGTGGCACAGCAGCTTGCAAAGTAAAATAAAATATATTTTTTTAAAATTGCAGTTGCCTGGGTGCCAGTGACTGCTGTCAGGTCCACAGAGAGTGTACTGTGCCACTGCCCACCCACCACTGATATATAAGGTGGCACAGCAGCTTGCAAAGTAAAATAAAATATATATTTTTTAAATTGCAGTTGCCTGGGTGCCAGTGACTGCTGTCAGGTCCACAGAGAGTGTACTGTGCCACTGCCCACCCACCACTGATATATAAAGTGGCACAGCAGCTTGCAAAGTAAAAAAAATATATATATATTTTTTAAATTGCAGTTGCCTGGGTGCCAGTGACTGCTGCCAGGTCCACAGAGAGTGTACTGTGCCACTGCCCACCCACCACTGATATATATGCCTGCAAGAGAAAAAGCCAGCCGCAGAGAAGCCGTATTCCTGAAAATATAAGAAAAATGCTGTTTTTTTTAGGGGTTCTGGACATGCTACAGAGCTGAAACTTGACAGGTACACTTTTTAGACCCCCCAGACACTAAATACAAAAAATGACATGCCTGCCTAAAAAAATGCCCGCTAAATGCCTGCAAGAAAAAAAGCCAGCCGCAGAGAAGCCGTATTCCTGAAAATATAAGAAAAATGCTGTTTTTTAGGGGTTCTGGACATGCTACAGAGCTGAAAATTGACAGGTACACTTTTTAGACCCCCCAGACACTAAATACAAAAAATGACATGCCTGCCTAAAAAAATGCCTGATAAATGCCTGCAAGAGAAAAAGCCAGCCGCAGAGAAGCCGTATTACTGAAAATATAATAAAAATGCTGTTTTTTAGGGGTTCTGGACATGCTACAGAGCTGAAACTTGACAGGTACACTTTTTAGACCCCCCAGACACTAAATACAAAAAATGACATGCCTGCCTAAAAAAATGCCCGCTAAATGCCTGCAAGAAAAAAAGCCAGCCGCAGAGAAGCCGTATTCCTGAAAATATAAGAAAAATGCTATTTTTTAGGGGTTCTGGACATGCTACAGAGCTGAAACTTGACAGGTACACTTTTTAGACCCCCCAGACACTAAATACAAAAAATGACATGCCTGCCTAAAAAAATGCCCGCTAAATGCCTGCAAGAGAAAAAGCCAGCCGCAGAGAAGCCGTATTCCTGAAAATATAAGAAAAATGCTGTTTTTTAGGGGTTCTGGACATGCTACAGAGCTGAAACTTGACAGGTACACTTTTTAGACCCCCCAGACACTAAATACAAAAAATGACATGCCTGCCTAAAAAAATGCCCGATAAATGCCTGCAAGAGAAAAAGCCAGCCGCAGAGAAGCCGTATTACTGAAAATATAAGAAAAATGCTGTTTTTTAGGGGTTCTGGACATGCTACAGAGCTGAAACTTGACAGGTACACTTTTTAGACCCCCCAGACACTAAATACAAAAAATTACATGTCTGCCTAAAAAAAATGCCCGCTAAATGCCTGCAAGAGAAAAAGCCAGCCGCAGAGAAGCCATATTCCTGAAAATATAAGAAAAATGCTGTTTTTTAGGGGTTCTGGACATGCTACAGAGCTGAAACTTCACAGGTACACTTTTTAGACCCCCCAGATGCTAAATCCAAAGAAATTTTTTATTTTTATTTTTTTTTAATTTTTCCAATAATTGGCTCTCTATCAAAAAATTATAATTTTTAAGAACTTTTTTTTGCGTGATCCCTCTCCGGCATGCCACAGTCCAGGTGTTAGTCCCCGTGAAACAACTTTTCCATCACTATTGTGGCCAGAAAGAGTCCCTGTGTGTTTTAAAATTCGCCTGCCTATTGAAGTCTATGGCGGTTCGCCCGGTTCGCCGGTTCGCGAACATTTGCCGATGTTCGCGTTCGCCGTTCGCGAACGGCGAATTTTAGGTTCGCGACATCACTACTGATAATCTGTAAGTAAGTATGTTGTTTTTCAACAGAACAAACTGACCTGCAAATGTAAGAGTTGAGACAAACTATTTACCACTGATGGGAGAGCTTACAAATGACCAGCTTTTATTTATTTATGTAAAACCTTTATCACAAAAGGAAAAAAAGGTTGCTGTAACTGCTTATGAAGTGTTAGCTGGAGTTTGGCTTTTGTTTAGTGTATCTAAATATTCTAGTACATCTAACATTCCCCTCTCCCCAGACTGACAGTTCTGCTGCCCAAAGGTGTTGCTCCTTCATCCAGAGTGGATGCACTGTAATACAGGGGATGTGTTACTGGCAACATCACTAAGGTGAAAATAGAGGGGAAAAAAGAAAAAGATTGCAGACTCCACATCCAATGCTTGGTAGGCCACAATATATTACATTTTTGATTTTGGGTTTAATACTGCTTTAAGCTCTTGCTTCAGGGACAGTAAATGGTGCGCATGGTTCTTGTACTGTGCATACCGCTATAAAATATATTCGATCCATAAAATACAATAATTATTCCAATAAGGTTACACCATTCCGTTAGTTTTCTTTACAAAAAGTGTATTCACTTTTTAAAGTAAATATCCACTGAGCTTAGCGAACAAAGTGAAGCGGTGTTCAAATCATCCATTCACATGCAAGAAAAAAATCAAGTTTTTTATTTATTTTTTTTTTTTTACTTGCTTATTTAAAGTGAACATTGCTTCACTTTATTTACTAAACTAAATGAGCCAACACTGTAGGAGTGAATAGTCATTAATCATTTAGAAATTCTTTAGAAATTCTTCAAAAGGATATCAGGGAACTGGAGAAAGTGCAGAGAAGGGCAACCAAACTGATAAGAGGCATGGAGGAGCTCAGCTATGAGAAAAGATTAGAGGAACTGAATTTATTCTCTTTTGAGAAGAGGAGATTAACCTCCCTGGTGGTATGATTGTTTCCGATTTTAGGTGCTGAAAGCGGTACCATTATTTTGCATGTAATTCTTAAGGACGAGCAGCCCAAACCAACTATTTACATATGATTTTTTTTTTTTTTTTTTTTTACTGTGCGTTCTTCCTTATAACATCTCAGGTATGATAAAGTTTGAAACACAAAATCATAATTTATAATATAATAAATAACTATAAATACGTTAAAGTATGTATATATATATATATATATATATATATATATATATATATATATATAATATATATATATATATATATGAGTGTGTCTGTATACATATATATATATATATATATATATATAGATAGATAGATAGAATAGAATAGATATAGATAGAATAGATATATATATATATATATAGATAGATAGATAGATAGATAGATAGATAGATAGATAGATAGATAGATAGATAGATAGATAGATAGATAGATAGATATAGATATACATGTGTATATATATAAAAGGGCATATGGGGGGCAAACTAATGTCAATTTATTTTATTCTGTAATGTAATCCAATAGGATTACAAAATATTAGTGTGCTTGTGTGTATAACTTTTCAAATTTGCTGCCGGTTCCACCCCCCTGTGAGCGTCACGTCGCAGGAGACGGAAGGCAAGGCTCACAGCATCGGGCGGAAGATCCGGCTGCTGTATGCTGCAGGAACACATCGCGGGATCCCAGGGACAAGGTAAGTACCCTCTACCAGGATCCAGCGATGCTCCCTGGCGGTACCCCGAGTGTGGCTCGGGGTTACTGCTAATGGCACTGAAATTTAACCCCGAGCCACAATCGGAAATACCGCCAGGGAGGTTAAGGTAAGGTATGATCAACATGTATAAATACATAAGGGATCCATATAGTGAACTTGGTGTTGAGTTGTTCACTTTAAGGTCAACACAGATTACAAGGGGGCACTCTTTACGTCTAGAGGAAAACTGATTTTGTCTCCAAATACGGAAAGGTTTCTTCACAGTAAGAGCTGTGAAAATGTGGAATAGACTCCCTCCAGAGGTGGTTCTAGCTAGCTCACTAGATTGCTTTAAAAAAGGCCTGGAATCTTTCCTGGGTGTACTTAATAGAACTGGGTACTAATATTTATAGGTAAAGTTGATCCAGGGAATATCCAATTGCCTCTCGGGGGATCAGGAAGGATTTTTTTTCCCCTGCTGTAGCAAATTGGATAATGCTTTGCTGGGTTTTTTCACCTTCCTCTGGATCAACTGCGGGTATAGAATTGTGTATATGGGATTGTATGGTTGGGTTTTCATTGCTGTTTTCTTTTTTTTTCTTTTTTATTGGTTGAGCCAGATGCACTTTTTTCAACCTGACTAACTATGTAACTATATAATTCACTGCCTTCAGAAAAACTGACACATGGCTTCTATACAGTAATTTGATAAAAGATTACAAATCTAAGCAAAAACAGGCTGCTACTAAATTTAGTGTACCAAAGAAACCTGCTGTAACCTTCAGTGGTGGCTTGTGAATGTCACTACGGCATAACAAATACTATGCAACCAACCAAGGAAGCCACCTTGCTCCAGTATTCTAAAAAATGCATTATGAGCCTATAAATTCTATTATGCTGGGCAGATAGTGAGAGCAGTGATTGTTCGTGATCTGTATTTCACATGTCATACTTGTTAGTTGGACCAGTATTCCTAAGTGTGAACATTTCACTTTACATAACAGTTTACAAAAATCGAACAGGTTAAAAAGAAACACAAGTCGTAAAAGCAGACGACAATACCACTTCCCCTATTTTCAGACTTCAAAGTTTCCTAGGAAACAACGTGTCTTTGGAAACTCCAGATGACTGCACGCAACACACAAAAATTCAAAGAAAAAGCATTTTAGTGATAGGAGATAAAGGAGGAAGTTAAAAGGCGCTCTGTAGACCAATGAGCAAGCCAGCAGTAAAACCAACCTAGCATTTACAGTGTCAGTGCAAAGACTAATTGTTTATTCCTAATTTACTAACATAGAAACATAGAAAAGTGATGGCAGAAAAAGACTGCTTATTTATTTATTTTGTTTTTGTGTTTTTTGTTGTTTTTTATTGTCTGAGTTTATATCTATGTTGGTCCCAAGCATATTTGAAGCCACTGTTGAATGACTCACTACCTCTGCTGGAAGTTTATTCCAAGCATCAACTACCCTTTCAGTAAAATAATACTTTCTAAGATTAGTTTATAACTTTCCTTTAGTTAGTTTGAGGTCATGTCCCCATGTACTTCATTTTGGTTTTATATTTAAAAAACTGCCCCCCCTGAACCTTTTTCACTCCCTTGATGTATTTAAAGGTTTCAATCATGTCTCCCCTTTCTCTTCTTCCCTCCAGACTTTTCATATTAAGTTCCTGAAGTCACTCTCGATACGTTTTATCCCCCAGACCATTCACCATGACCATTCACCATTTTTGCTACCTGTCTCTGGACTCCTTCCATCTTATCAATATATTTTTGTCTCCAGGACTGGACACAGTATTCTAAATAAGGTCTCACTAAAGATCTGTATAAAGCAGGGGGGTCCCAAACTGGTGACCCTCCAGCTGTTGCAGAACTACAATTCCCATGAGGCACTGCAAGGCTGACAGTTACAAGCATGACTCCCATAGGCAGAGGCATGATGGGACTTGTAGTTCCGCAACAGCTGGAAGACAGCCAGTTTGAGACCCCTGGATATATATGCATCAGAACCTCTTTCCTCCTGCTGGTGATCCCTCTAGTGATGCATCCTAGAATTCTATTCGCTTCTCCCTCTGGCTGGACACACTGTTCGCTCATTTTGCAATCATCTGAAATAAGTACCCCCCAAAACTTTTCCTCTGTAGTGCTGGCTAACACTGTGCCCCCCCCCCCCCCAGTGTTCTACTCTCTCAGGGGATTATTTTTCGCTAGGTATAATATTTTACATTTAGAAACATTGAATCGCAGTGTTAACTGCTTTGACCAATCTTCCAACAATACCAAATCATGTTCTATGTTACAGACACCTCAAGGGAAATCAACCCTATTGACCTTTGTGTCATCAGCAAAAAAACATACCTTGCCCAACAAGCCTTTAGTTATATCACTTACATATAGAATAAATAGAACAGGACCCAGTACAGAGCCTTGTGGTACACCACTAGGGACTGGTCTCTGTTCCGAATTAACCCCATTTACAGCCACACTCTGGTATCTATCCTTTAGCCAACTGCTTATCCACTGAACCACCCAAGGGTTAAGTCCTAGCTTCTACAACCTTTGTATTAGATGGTTATGTGGAACTGTATCAAATGCCTTGCTGAAATCAAGATATGTTATGTCCACAGCATCACATCACTTACTGACAATATATCTTCTTACACGAAGTTCTGCTGTTACTATATCTGGGAATAACATATTGATTTCAACTAAAATGTCTAATGCATTAATGATCAATAGCCACTCCAATATATGCTGGAATGAATTATTAAAGGTTCTAATTTTTTAAATAACAAAAAAGTTGCATAGTTATCTTTTTTTGATGATGTCCTGTTTCCCTAAAAATAAGCCCTACCCCCAAAATAAGACCTAGCGTGGTTTTTGGAGATGGCTGCAATATAAGCCCTACCCTGAAAATAAGCCCTAGATAAAGTCCATGTAAAAACATGTAATTCGTTTTGTAAAAAGATTATATAATGTGCAGTGTTTCTCCTTTTGTAACTTTTATTGTGGAAAATATCTTATTTACAGCGCCGCTGGGAGCTCACGTGACCTGCCAGAGATCTTCTCTCTTTCCTCTGCAGTGCTCAGAGTGGGGCTGATGTTAGCAGGGATCTTCGCCCCTCCCTCTGCAGTATTCGGAGCAGGAAAGAAGACCTCCGGCGGGTCACGTGACCGCCCAGCGACGCTGTAAATAAAGTGTTTTCCACAATAAAGTTACAAAAGGAAACACACTGCACATTATATAATATTTTTACAAAGGGGATTACATAATTTTACAATGACTTTAACCAAGGTTTAATTTTGGGATTACAGAATGTCATAATGCTGACAGGGGGAGAGGGGGGGAGAAGACGGGGACACAGGAACTTTTTTAAAAGCATTTGTTTTATTCCAGGTTTTTTTTTTTTTTTACATAGATAGGGGTAAATGACACAGCACAAGCACCATGCACCATAATTTAAAGAATTAGGATTTTTTTTAGAGTTACAACCACTTTAAGATCATCATTGTGCATATTATAAATAAATAAGACATCTCTGAAAATAAGCCCTAGTGTGTTTTATGTAGCCAAAATTAAAAAAGACCCAGTCTTATTTTTGGGGAAACACAGTAGTAATTAGGGCAGGTTCACATTTGAATTGCATAGGAACATGATGTGTTCCTGTGCGATTTCTATTCTAATCAGCGTGGTTCCATTTTCAGTTTATTAATCCGAATGGGCTAAAATTGCGCTGGATTGCATCAAAAGTGGTGAATGTACTACTTTCAAAACGTACAGCACCCTGATCGCATGGTACTTCCGTACCATGCGATTCAGTGCATGCAGATGCACTGCGTTTGCGTTCTGCATTTGCATTGGAAATACATTGACACCTGCAGCAGATCACACATGCAGTGCATTTTGAATGTGGTCCAGGAAACACCCAAAGAGTTTTTTCCGCACCGTGCTCTGGTGTGGATTAGCCCTTAGTCATGAGTAGAGAAGTTTGCTAGGATGGATGGACCATTTCATATAATACTCTATATGCCAACAGACCTACTTCACCCAGCCATACAAATAGCTGATTTAAATCAGGTCGACCTATGGGAATATAGTAGTTAAAATGGTTCTAAAGACAGAAGTTTTGTTATCTTACTGCATTCTATGCAGTAAGATAAAAAAAAAACCTTCTGTGTGCAGCAGCCCCCCTCAGCCCTTCCTAAAACTTACCTGAGCCGCATTTCAATCCAGCAATGTTACACGGGAGCCTTGGCTGTCCTGGACTCTCTCTCCTCAATGGCTGAGACAGCAGTGGGGGCCATTGTTCTGGTTGTAGCGTTTGTATTTATAATGAGCAGTACAAAAACACAGTGCTTATACAACGGCCATCTATTCAGCACCTGTTCAGATTAGCAATCTCTCATAGCTTTAACATGACTATGTCATCTCTGAGCTTGAATCTCAGTTTAGCAAGCAGATGATGACTCTGGATGATGCCTGAGCAAAGATGGAGCCATCCTTCTGTAAAAAAAAGCAGATGAAGGCATGTTTGGGTAAAATGATCCCTGTGAGAGGTAATACTGAAATATCAGGATATATTACACTTCTCCCAGGGTGCCTTAGTTTGTTACTTGCATTAGCTGTAGTGCCATTCATTTTGAAGGTAATAGAGCTCCAAAAGCACGTGCATTGCATCACACCACGATGCATCGTAATGTACTACTGTGCTTTATTGCCAAAAACGATGCATGCCCGTGTTTACCATGCAAGCATTTCTAGCTTTGCTCTTTGAGTGTTTTTATATTAAAACGGGAAACCCTTGTAATGGCAGATATGGGTTAGGATGCGTTAGTCCAGGAAGAGGACGCACATTGATGATTTCACTGCATAAAAGTTTATTCCATATTCTAGCTTGCTGAAAGTCCCCACCTATGGAGTGGACATTGGTGGGGACCTGTAGCAAGCCAGATTATGAAATAAACTTTCAAGGACTATTGCTGTGTATGCAGAGCTGGGATGTGCTCTCAGGCTATGCACATGAATGATCCATGTGAACTGGAAAGGCAAGCAGGGGATTCAGGCCATGCAGATCATTTTACAGTTAGGATACATCGTCACAAAGTTTTCTCCTGTGTGTTGTGTGACTGTATCCAAAGACTCTTTATTTATCTAGATAATTAAAAATTGTAAAGTATCAGCTGCTATCTATCTATCTGTCTGTCTGTCTGCCTGTCTGTCCATCTGTACATCTGTTCATCCATCCGTCCAAATACTGTCTGTCTTTCAATCCATCCATCCATCTAGTCTGTCTGTCTGTCTGTTGGTCTGTTCATCCATAGATCCAAATATGGTCTGTCTGTCTATCCATCCAGTCTGTCTGTCTGTCTGTCTATCCATCCAGTCTGTCTGTCTGTCTATCCATCCAGTCTGTCTGTCTGTCTGTCTGTATATCTGTCTATCAATCCATCCATCCAGTCTATCTGTCTGTCTTTCTTTCTTTCTATCCATCCATCCATCCATCCATCTAGTCTGTCTGTCTGTCTGTTGGTCTGTTCATCCATCCGTCCAAATACGGTCTATCTGTCTGTCTGTCTGTCTATCCATCCAGTCTGTCTGTGTGTATATCTGTGTATCAATCCATCCAGTCTGTCTGTCTGCCTGTCTGTATGTCTGTCTGTATATCCATACATCTAGTCTGTCTGTCTGTCGGTCCATCCATCTGTCCGTCTGTTCATCCATCCGTCCAAATACTGTCTATCTTTCTATCCATCCATCCATCTAGTCTATCGGTCTGTCTATCCATCCAGTCTGTCTGTCTGTATATCTGTCTATCAATCCATCCAGTCTGTCTGTCGGTCCATCCATCTGTCCGTCTGTTCATCCATCTGTCCAAATACTGTCTGTCTTTCTATCCACCCATCCATCTAGTCTGTCTGTCTGTCTGTTGGTCTGTTCATCCATCCATCCAAATACGGTCTGTCTGTCTGTCTGTCTATCCATCCAGTCTGTCTGTCTATCCATCCAGTCTGTCTGTCGGTCCATCCATCTGTCCGTCTGTTCATCCATCTGTCCAAATACTGTCTGTCTTTCTATCCACCCATCCATCTAGTCTGTCTGTCTGTCTGTTGGTCTGTTCATCCATCCATCCAAATACGGTCTGTCTGTCTGTCTGTCTATCCATCCAGTCTGTCTGTCTATCCATCCAGTCTGTCTGTCTGTCTTTCTGTCTATCTATCCAGTCTGTCTGTATATCTGTTTATCAATCCATCCATCCAGTCTGTCTGTCTGTCTGCCTGTCTCTCTTTATATCCATCCATCTAGTCTGTCTGTCTGTTTGTATATCCATCCATCTAGGCTGTCTGTCTGTCTGTTTGTATATCCATCCATCTAGTCTGTCTGTCTGTTGGTCTGTTCATCCATCCATCCAAATACGGTCTGTCTGTCTGTCTATCCATCCAGTCTGTCTGTCTGTCTATCCATCCAGTCTGTCTGTCTATCAATCCATCCATCCCGTCTGCCTGTCTGTCTGTCTGTCTGTCTATCAGTTTGTCTGTCTGTCATTTCAGTATAGATATGAATTACATCTATAAACTCTTTCTATATAAGCACTTTATTCATTTGTACTTCTTAACAAACTGTACATTTTTCTTCTTAGCCAAGTTACAAAAAAGCATTCCTTTTACTGTATATTGATTATCATAGTTACAAAGAAATTTACTGTTATCTTTATAGAAGCAGGATGTGGGTTTTGCAAGACTGGCAATGATGAAAGGTTGATCCCAATGCAAATGAACCGGACGGTGTTATACGTTATATGTGACAAACACAGAATCCAAACTAAGCCGGCTGCTGTTTACATGTTAGAGTGTGTAATCTTCCTGCAAGCCGGGTTTTTTTTTTTGTAGTCATAAAATCAGATGTGGGCAGAATTATTTATACAGTATACCTAACAATGGCTAAAAATAATCTACATTGCTGTCTCATACAGATGGATTAAAAGTTATTTTTTCCCATGAACAAATGTTAGGCTGACTGTGTTGGATGTAAATAAATACAAGTGAGGATAGACGGAGAGATAAAGAGATCATTTGATAGATACACTATATTGTCAAAAGTATTGGGACGCCTGCCTTTACACGCACATGAACTTTAACGGCATCCCAGTCTTAGTCCATTGTGTTCAATATTGAGTTGGCCCACCCTTTGCAGCTATAACAGCTTCAACTCTTCTGGGAAGGCTGTCTACAAGGTTTAGGAGTGTGTCTATGGGAATGTTTGACCATTCTTCCAGAAGCGCATTTGTGAAGTAAGGCAATAATGTTGGATGAGAAGGCTTGGCTTGAAGTCTCTGCTCTAATTCATCCCAAAGGTGTTCTATCCGGTTGAGGTCGGGACTCTGTGCAGGACAGTCAAGTTCCTCCACCCCAAACCCACTCATCCATGTCTTTATGGACCTTGCTTTGTGCATTGGTGCGTAGTCATTGTTGGAACAGGAAGGGGCCATCCCCATACTGTTCCCACAAAGTTGGGAGCATGAAACTGTCCAAAATGTCTTGGTATGCTGACGCCTTAGGATTTCCCTTCACTGGAACTAAAGGGCCAAGCCTAACCCCTGAAAAACAGGGGTCTTGACCTCAACCCGAAAGAACACCTTTGGAATGAATTAGAGCAGAGACTGAGAGCTAGGCCTTCTCATCCAACATCAGTGCATCACTTCACAAATGCGCTGCTGGAAAAATGGTCAAATATTCCCATAGACACACTCCTAAACCTTGTGGACAGCCTTCCCAGAAGAGTTGAAGCTGTTATAGCTACAAAGGGTGGGCCAACTCAATTTTGAACCCTACTGGAATGCCATTAAAGTTCATGTATGTGCTCAAATCTCCACCCAACAGTCACACTACTCTGACATGTTTCATCCACACTGGGTCTTATCATAGAGGTAAGTACATCCTGTGGCAAAAGGATTATATGCACACATATATCACAAGGCAATTCAAATTTAAATAGTAACTCTGCTTTTGTTGAGAAAAAAACATTCCCTTCTGGGTGATCCCTGTACATTACAAGAATTTTAACAAACTATGTTTCAGATTCCCACCTTTTGTTGTTTTTTTGGAAGACATAGCTGCTTGTTTGTCGGTGTCTATGTGAAGAGTGAATCTAATGGGAATGATTTTTTAATTATCAGTCAGCTGCTGCATCTGCGGGGCTCTAATGGGGAAAGTAGCAGGGTCTGCATTCCTTTAGACATCATTTCCCTTTGGGAGTATCTCACTAAAAATGTCATTTTTTTGCAGGAGATGCTCAAAATCTGATTTGTATCTCAGTGCAGATTTCTGGGAAAATCAATGACCCAATCACACAAGCTGGAAATTACATTTCTGGGGGGCGTTCTGTACACCAACTGTGTATGGAACACCTCCAGCTAGCTATATTGCAATGCATTTTACAAAAAAAATTACAGGGCTGCAGATTGAAAATGAAAGGTAATTTTTAATGACATTCAATTACAATACTACTTGTGTCGCGATTGTATAAGCTTTATTATATTTTTTTATTTGCTAATTTGTTTCCCCACAAAGGTTATAGAAAGCGCACATGTATGAAGAGGTAAATATCTCCCTGCTTAGCAGTTGATTGGGACAATTTCATCTTTTAGAGACATGCCTCCATCCCTGAATATGACAAAAGAGACATGCCTCCATCACTGAATATGACAAAAGAGACATGCCTCCATCACTGAATACACAGAAGAGACATGCCTCCATCACTGAATATCCAGAAGAGACATGCCTCCATCACTGAATATGACAAAAGAGACATGCCTCCATCACTGAATATGACAAAAGAGACATGCCTCCATCACTGAATATCCAGAAGAGACATGCCTCCATCACTGAATATCCAAAAGAGACATGCCTCCATCACTGAATATGACAAAAGAAACATGCCTCCATCACTGAATATCCAGAAGAGACATGCCTCCATCACTGAATATCCAAAAGAGACATGCCTCCATCACTGAATATGACAAAAGAGACATGCCTCCATCACTGAATATCCAGAAGAGACATGCCTCCATCACTGAATATCCAAAAGAGACATGCCTCCATCACTGAAAATAGGTGCAGGAACTCCCCCTTTCCAAGTCAGCCCTTTTCTCCACCTCCGAGCATCATTCCTTGTTTACACCCCCTACCCACCTCCGAGCACCATTCCTTGGTTACACCCCCCACCCACCTCCGAGCACCATTCCTTGGTTACATCCCCTACCCACCTCCGAGCACCATTCCTTGGTTACACCCCCTACCCACCTCCAAGCACCATTCCTTGGTTACTCCCCCTACCCACCTCCGAGCACCATTCCTTCGTTACACCCCCTACCCACCTCCCAGAATCCCAGAATACAGAACCAAGTACTGTATCAATTCATGGCGCTAAGTAATTTGTATGGAATTTGATAACAAGAAAAGCAGGGAAATAGAACCCCTGCAGTCAGTAAAATTAGGGCCCCCAACATCAATAATAGATATCCTTAGCAACAATGGATCACCTGCAACAAACCCCCCCAGCAACTATAGATTCCCGGCAGCAGCAACAGATCTCCCCCACAGCTAGCATCAATAGACTCTTCGTCAGCCAGCAACAATAGCCCACCCCCCAAGTAGATCTCTCCCAGCAACAACTGACCCCCCCAGCAATATAAGACCCACCCGCAGAAACAGTAGGTCCCTCACCAGCAACAATAGACCTCCCTAGCAACAAAAGACCCGCATGCAAAAATATATTCCCTCCAGCTGAATCGATTCCCCAGCAGCCAGCATCAATAGACCCTGCAGCACACCCCAGCACCCAGTGCCATTACATACATTCAGTGCTGGAGGTGCCGGAACTGCATTCCTGCTGAAAAAAAGCCCTGCCTCCATCCCTGAATATCCAGAAGAGACACGTCTCCATCTCTGAATATGCCAAAAGTGACATACCTCCATCTCTGAATATCCAAAAGAGACATGCTGCCATCCCTGAATATCCAAAAGAGACATGCCTCCATCTCAGAATATGCCAAAAGTGAGATCCCTCCATCTCTGAATATTCAAAAGAGACATGCTGCCATCTCTGAATATCCAAAAGAGACATGCCTCCATCCCTGAATATCCAAAAGAGACATCCCTCCATCTCTGAATATCCAAAAGAGACATGCCTCCATCTCAGAATATGCCAAAAGTGAGATCCCTCCATCTCTGAATATTCAAAAGAGACATTGCTGCCATCTCTGAATATCCAAAAGAGACATGCCTCCATCTCTGAATATGCCAAAAGTGACATCCCTCCATCTCTGAATATCCAGAAGGGACATGCCTCCATCTCTGAATATGCCAAAAGTGACATCCTTCCGTTCCTGAATATTGGACAGGGATCTACAAAATGCGTAGTCTTATGATGTCAAGAATCTTTGTTTTCTACATTTTATGTCAATTATGTATCTCTATATGTACCTTGACGACTGATCATACGTATCTCCCAGGATCTCCACGAGCAGCTTGCAGTGAGTCACCGGTGGGGAGCAGCAACAGCGGTGAGATCTTTTCGCACTATCTGTGGTATTCCAAGCTTTATCGCTCAATTTTTGTGTAAGCGCATTTTACAGGGGGAGTTTGTTAGTCTGTTTTCGGTATTTTTAACAATAAATAGACTAGATTACGCTATGAGTCATTCATTTTTTGTATGGGAATCTATCAGGAGTGGAGAGGAGTGTTGGGGTAAGAGCCTGCATGACCCTTTGGATGATCCAATAAGGTCTTGCTGATTGGAGCTTGGTGCTTATCTGAGTTGGAGAGGCGCGCTGGTGGAGACGAGGCAGCTTGTCCTTCTGGATGATTACCAAGGCTCCCTTTTTATTTGATCTCTGGTGAGTGTTCAATCCATAGGGGAGAGGTCTCACTTGGTGTGTTGATGGGCAAGTGGCCTTCACATCTGAGAGTTTTTCCTCATTGATACCACCTGGGAATTTTAAAAGGACTGTTTAAGGCTCAGGAGAGTCATTTTCTTCCATAGAAAGCGCTGCTAATGCGGACACTATTTATAGTTTGTATGGATGATGGAGGCATGGCAATATATGTATCTCTATATGTAAAAATGATCATGTACCAGCTCTATATGAATTTATTTTTTTATTATATGAATTTCTTATAGGTCAGCTCTTTTTACTGTGTCTATATATTTTATTTGAAATTTGTAATCATATACTTTTACGATCATGGAATATTCAATTACAATTATTAATAAATTTGAAATCATGTGTACCTTATATATTACTTTAGAAGTGATTTGCCTCATATACAATCCCATATTTTCTCTTGGAAGTTCTGTTTTTTGATGAACTAACCAACAATCACCAGATTTCCACCCTATAGTGAGAAAAACTTTACTGCAAGAACACAGAGAAACACAGTACAAGTCAGACTTATCTCTGGGTACAGTTACACTGCCAAAGGTCTGTATAGGTGCAATTGCTGCATATTGAACATTCTGTGATAAATGTGTTTTATACATAGAACATATATGGAATATATTAACTGTTATGACATTGTGAGTGTATTGACTATAATTTCTGATGAATTTAATGTTACTTTACTAAATATCTATTTAAAATGTAAAAAATGTGGTTGCTATAGTTAACAAAGAGAATATTTTTTCTTATATTGCTTCACCTTAAGTTGGTCATAGATCAGGGATCTCCAAACAACCAGCCCTCCAGTTGTTGCGGAACTACACGTCCCATGAGGCATTGTAAATCTCTGACATTCGCAGACATGAATAGGCATGATGGGAATTGTAGTTTCTGCACAACTGGAGGGCCATAGTTTGGAGACCCCTGCCATAGATGGCTGGTTCAGCGTGAACCGGTTAAATTTTGATCTATCTATGGGCAGGCTGGTTGTACAAAAGTTGATCTATCGATTGACCCTAGTACAACCAGCGTCTCATTTTTTCATTCGATCACTGCTGATGGCCAGCAGTGATCATTGTATTCTGATTGTGGGGATACCTCCCACTGTAAGAATACAATAACTCAGGAGAAGGAATTCCCCCATCAACACTGAATGTGTTGATGGGGAAATCAAGCAATTGTCTTTCCTTCAACCCGTATAGCCTGTAAATGCCCATGTAAATGTCTCTATACGGCAATGGTACCAAGCCAAATGTGTTTTTTTATTAGCTGATGCAGTAACTTGAAATGTGATCAGTTAATGCCTTTACGAAGCCATTATACTTCTTTATTAAATAAGCCTATAAAAAGACTTTCTGTTAACTCTTGGCTTGCAACCCCCAAAGTAAATGGTTATTCTGTTGATATATTCTTCTATATCTAAACTATTTATATAATTTCGTAGTCTTACTACACGCCATTGAATGGAGCAAATATATGATTGTAAAACTGGAAACACCTTGCCTGTAATGAATGATTTCGTTTTTATGTAAATTTGAGGTCTCTTTATGGAGAGGATGGTGACATTTCCATGTTAGTTATTCATAAAAAAAAAAAAAAAAACGTGACTGATGACAGCAAGACAAGTCAATACATAGCAGACTTCCTGCCTGTTACCTACTGGCATCTGAACACAGCCATTTGTCATTCGTGTGTAACATGGGTGATTAGAAATCCACTTTTACTAGGAAATACTCGGAATTCCCATTTTGATAAAATCCCGGGAAAGATGTGCCAACTAGGTAACTCTTTTTCCCTTGAAAGTCTGTTTTCCCAGACGTGAGCACACTTTATACTGAGGAATGCCGTGTACATATTAGAATGGCATAATCCTACAGGAAACTTACAAGGTATTTTTATGATGTTTAAAGGTTTATTACAATGGGCATTGCTAAAATCTCCAAGGGTAGTAAAACAATGGGACATGTGAACAGTGTAAATTAATAAAATAAATACAAATTGTAAAAAAAGATTAAAAAAAACCTAAAATGAATCCCCAACCAAAAGTGTATTGTTGTTTTGAATAGAGTAAAGCAGTGAGCTTTTGCTGCTGTGACCACATAGGGAATATTTCCCTTCCTGTGACCACAGTGCCAGATCTAGCGGGTTGCTGGGGTGGGCTAAGCCCCCCCAGATTTCATTCATCCCCCCCCAGAACCAGTGACATTGGTGAGGGATAGGGGGCACTGCTCATTCTCAGGTGATGCAGCAGGTGATGTCAGCATGGCTGCACAGTACCCAGCCCCAAGGTAGGATGGTATGTGAAGGGAGGACTGAGTGCTCAGATGGGGGCACTCTAATGTATTGGGGGGGACTCGATATGATGGAATGGGCTCTAATGTGTAAGAGGGTCTCTAGTTTGAAGGGGGGACTTTGATGTGTTGGTTACTTTGTATCTCTCTATCGAGGGCCGGTGCAAGGATTTTTGCCGCCCTAGGCAAAATAAAAATTGCTGCCTCCTGGAAAACATATTAGTTTTCCTGGCACTGCAGGACCCTGTAGTGCCACTCTCCCTCCCACCCCTCATCCCAAGCTGCTGAAGGGGTTAAAACCCCTTCAGTGACTTACCTCTGTGCTTGGTCAGGCTCTGCCTACTCTCCTCCCCCGCCAACGTCAGCCGGCGGGGGAGACCTAATGCGCATTGGCTGGGCACGCGCATTAGACCTCCCCATAGGAAAGCATTATTCAATGATTTCCTATGGGGATTTTGGCGACGCTGGAGGTCCTCATCTAGCGTGGCTTGCTGTAGCATTCAGGCGGCACAGCATGAGGAGTGCCACAACGGCTGGCTGCCGGCACGCCCCTGCTAAGTTGTGCCTTAAGCGGATGCCTAGGTCGGCTTACGGGTAGTGCCGACCCTGTCTCTATCTCACATATGAACAATGTTTCTTTTAAGCATCCATGGTGAATATTTGAAGCTAGGACAATTTGTGAAGGGGGGACAGATAACTCTCTTGTGTTGTGAAGGGGGACTCTATTGTGTGTCGATGGTATGTCCCCTGACTTTTTTGCACCCCCAGGTCAGACAGTCTAGATCCGGCCCTGTGTGGCGGTGACAATACTGTCACTAGACAGGAGATAAGGGGAAATCTACAAAAGGGTTACAGACAGCAAAAAAATACCCTCTTTTGTTTAGTCAAGTAAGGGATGCTTTTTATTGATGTCTATGCCCCCATTGCAGATTTTACCTAATTTCCTGTCCTTTAGTACAATACTGTCACCAACACAGAAAGTGAGGCAGAATCACTTCAAAGAAACCTCAGACAGCAAAAAAAAAAATAAAAAATCTGACAGGGGTTTTAATCCTTCCCCACTATGCCCTAAACAACAAAATACTTGTCTGATTTAAATTAAAATAAACCCTCTGCGCAATCCCCTAATCACAAAAATGTATAATAAATGTTAATTAGATTACCACAAATAACTGAATGTTGCTGCAAACACTTGATGTGTTCCCACATACATTTGTGAATAGATTATGTTATACAGTACTGCACTACATATATTCAAACTTATATATCCACTTATATTCTCCTTTGAAAGAACTCACAGGAAGTGACAAAATGCATCAGGCGGAGCTTAGTGACGTCATCCCGCCACCGGGAAGGAGCTGGCCAAATACAAGCTAATGGTGATGCTGTAGCCTTACCCTTATGTACCTGTAAATACTTGAAATTGCTTTTAGGTGGTGCACTACTGTTAATTAGTGCACTAACATTGTGAGTACACTTTAGATTGTTTTAATAAATAATTTTTTAAGAGGTAAAACACTATGTCTAGTTCTCTATATCTTTTGAGTGGAGTCAAGTGATTCCTTGACTGGTCTCATATAAGTAACCATATTACAGGAGGTTTATTGAGGAAAGAAGAGATACCTGAGTGGCTTATCAGATCCCTTAAAGAGGAAAATGTGCAGTGACCTAATGCAGGTCTGAGTGCGAAGAGTGTTTGGGGGTGGAATTCGCAGAAGAGTGATGAAATTGGTGAAGAGTCAATCAAGATATATTTAGGATATAAGTTACAAATTGGACTAACAATATAGTAGTGGTGGTGGAACCATCTATTGTACACAGTGGACTTTTCATTTATTTTTAATGCACATTTCACACATATATGTATATGGTGAAATATAAATATTGTGGTTATTACCCATCTTGAGATCCTCAAACCTCTGATACCTTACAGAACCATACCCAACTAACTGAGCCTGCCTCAAGAAATCATCTCAAATGGTACCATAGTCTTTATGTGAACTTGACTTCTTTAAAAATTCAGGCCATTTTGACCTATGTTACACAAAATGTGTGCTCTCTTTACAACCCCTAATATTGAATACATTTAATCTACTTAATCACTATACACTTATGTTAGGTTAAAATGTTGAACTGCTGTTATGGATGTGAAATTTTTGTTTACCTTTTAGGCCATCAGGCCCATGTAATCTTTACTGTTCCATTTTTTTAAATTTTCTCTTTGAATATTCACAATAAAATATTATTGAAACCTATAAATATTGTGATTGATTTTGCATTCATATGGACACAGTTTTGTCAATATTGGATATATAAGCTTAAATATATGTAGTGCAGCACTGTATTACAAAATCAAAAAATTGTCTGAATTTCTGCTTTAAATCTGGGAACCTTAGGGTCCTTTCATACCTGTGTGCTCTGGCAATGCACATTTTTCACTTTTCATCATCATGATATGTTTTTATTTATATGTATATATATTATATATATATATATATATATATATATATATATATATATATATATATATATATATATATATATATATATATATTCAGTATTTATTGCTCACATATTATGTCACTCTTAACATTCAGGGATCAAGCATTTATACCTATCTATTTATTCGATTTTGAGATCCCTTATATGTATATATCTTTACGTTTTTTCACATAAATATACTATTTCATTTTTTATTATTCCCATTTATTATTTTCTATATATATATATATATATATACATTGCTTTCTTTTTCATTTTCATATGCTCCTGCAATTCCGTTTTTCACACTGTTTTGTTTGGTTGTCAACCAAACTTTTTGGTTCCCATAATATATAAAGTGTCGCGTTTTTGCACCTTTATTTGTGCAGTCTGTAATGGACTTAATTGTCCTTATAAAGCACATTAGGGACAGGTTCAGTGTTGGATATTCTTTACATATGTTTATATGTTTATTGCTTTTATAAAAATGTATTCTTTTTTCTGTTAAGAAGTATTCATGTGAAGATAGAAAAAAGATAACACTATACTAGTGTATTTCCCCGCGCCTCGGAAAAGTTTTGTTTAAATATAAGATAAAAATATAAAAATGTGAGTAATTAGTGAGATATAAATATAAAAATATATATTGTGTGGCAGCAGCTGTAGATTTAAAATGGATGATAGAAAAATAGCCTAGGCTATATACAGCGCTTGCCGCAGAAAAACAATTAACTTAATGTATGTGAACAATGTTGAAAACGTATCTTTATAGTATAAGTGAAAATGCAAATCAATTAAACACATGAAAATTCATAAAAAGTTCCAAGGAATTAATAAATAGATAAATAAGTCTTTTCCAGTGGTGATCAATATATGTGAATAAAATAAATGTAAAATTCAATAAATAAAGTCTTTTCAAGTGGTGATCAGGTGCAAAGTGCTTCGTGCTCATTAAATAAAAGTTTGTGACTTTCGTGACGTGGATTCCTCTTTTCCTGTGGCTTGTGGTAGAAATAAATGACTTACCAGAATTGTTGGGTCCTCTGTACTGTATAGCACTAGGACCTACAGCGCTTGGAGGCCGTTCAGGCCGGATTGGGGATCCCCTTTGTGGATGATCCTGGTGGGATACAGGTTAGGTTCCTCCTTACCCGATCTTGATCCTCAGGATATGGGGTTAAAAGAAAGGCTCCAGATAGTGTATTATCATTTTAAAAGTTTATTCATCAAATATTCATAAAAATCGGAGTGAAGAAAGACTCAAACTCCAAGATTGCAGGCAAAGAAATCGCTTACAAACACCTCATAGCAGAGTGGCGAGCGGAGTTTTCCGGCTTGCGTTCCACATGGTGAGTAGCGTGCTGACGTGCGTTCCACAACCTTGACGCGTTTCGTCACTTCCTGTGACGAAATCAAAAGGTCCTTTAAAATAATAATCCTAATAAAAGAGAAGAGAGGTGCCTCTAAGTCTAACAATATGGTTGCATTTAATGAAGGTACAACATTTAGCAACTCACATGGTTTATTAATAAAAGAGGCACATCTAAGTATGCAGGAATCTGGGGCAATGCTGTCCATAGACCCTCCTATGCACCGCCGGCTCTCACTGCTGTCAGTCTGCATCCATGACTGGAAAGTCTACCCTGCAGTAGAGTGACCTGAAGGCGAGGCTTGGAGCGCTCATGGAGCGCAGAGTGGAAGGGATGGTCTATGTGGACATCTTTATTCTGGATTCCTGCATACTTAGATATGCCTGTTTTATTCATCAACCAGGTGAGTTTCTAAATGTTGTACCTTCATTAATTGCTAACCATATTGCTACACTTAGAGGTGCCTCTCTTCTCTTTTATACTCAGTTGTGACGTGACGCTAATTGTATATCAAGACCTCGCTCGTTTATCAAGTTAAAATTGATAAAACAAATTTGCTTGTCTTGCAAAACACTCTCACTCCAACTTACTCTCAATCCAAGGTTTTGCTGTATAGTTCTCCTTTCCATTATCTATGTAAATGTTTCTGAAATCCAGTTTCCCAAAAGGTCATGTTTTCATTCCGAGCAAAACTATGCTAATTACTGTGCCTCTATCACAGATTAAATCTCCTGAAAACAGTATTTCTGGTGAAGAGTTTAGGAATGCTAATCTCTGGTGACATCAGAGTAAAATAAATTAAATTAACATTAAAAAAAAAAAAAAAAACCTGAAAATCCTTCCACAATAAACCCACTATCTCCATTGTTTGCCTCTACTTTGTCTCTGCACCAATATGCCACTTGTATTACCATATTCCCATGTCTACAGCCTTCACTGATGTGTCACTGCTGGCCAAAGGCCCCCCACTTCCCCAGACTGCAAAAAGGTTAAAGGTACTGTATGTGTGGGGGTCTTCTAATAACACTGAACAAAATTATGAACGCAAAACTTTTGTTTTTGCCCCATTTTTCATGAGCTGAACTCAAAGATCCAATACTTTTTCTATGTACACAAAAGGCCTATTTCTCTTAAATATTGTTCACAAATCTGTCTAAATCTGTGTTAGTGAGCACTTCTCCTTTGCCAAGATAATCCATCCACCTCACAGGTGTGGCATATCAAGATGCTGATTAGACAGCATGATTATTGCACAGGTGTGCCTTAGGCGGGCCACAATAAAAGGCCACTCTAAAATGTACAGTTTTACTGTACTGGGGAGATCCAAGGGGGTCCAGGGGGTGGGGGGGGGGGGTTGTCCGAAAAACAGTCAGCTTTTACATGCACATAAGAAGGCTGGCTATTGGCTAGCCTGAATTTGTAGGAGAAGTCTGGGGCTTATAGTCCTCCTTCCTACACTCACGTCGGCTTGCTTCTTTGTATCCCTCCTACCCATACCCCCTTTTTTCATTTCTCATTTATACTCAGAGTATGCCCTCGTTTAGGCATACTGACCAGCGCAACCATGGCACACCTAAGGTCGCTGTAGATTGGGGAAATCACTTTCCCAGTATTTAGAAACTGACTATGAATGAACTTTAATGGCATTCCAGTCTTAGTCTGTTGGGTTCAGTATTGAGTTGGCCCAGCCTTTGCAGCTATAACAGCTTCAACTCTTCTGGGAAGGCTGTCCACAAGGTTTAGGAGTGTGTCTATGGGAATGTTTTACCACTCTTCCAGAAGTGCATTTGTGAGGTAAGGCACTGATGTTGAACAAGAAGGCCTGGCTCACAGTCTATGCTCTAATTCATCCCAAAGGTGTTCTGTTGGGTTGAGGTCAGGACTCTGTGCAGGCTAATCAAGCTATTTCACCCCTAACTCACTTATCCATGTCTTTATGGACATTGCTTTGTGCACTGATCAAAAATATTTGGTGGAGGAGGGATTATGGTGTGGGGTTTTCAGGGGTTGGGCTTGGCCCCTTAGTTCCAGTGAAAGGAACACTTAAGGTGTCACTGCGAGAGGAGGGGGCCCACGCCAGCCGATTCTGTCACTCCGAGGGGTGGGGTGGTCACTGTGAGAGGAGGGGGCCCACGCCCACCCATTCTGTCACTGCGAGGGGAGGGGCGGTCACTGTGAGAGGGGGGCTGCCCCTGCCCGCCCATTCTGTCAGTGGCTCAGAGCCTGTACTGACAGTCCCTCCTACCTCGCACAGATAGGAGACAGACGATCTTCTCCCCTGCCTCTCTCGTGTGCACCGCGGGAAGTGTGAATGATCACATTCTGCTGCTGAGCTTTACCTTTCCCGCTGTGCACACAAGAGAAGGGGGGAGGAGAAGGAGCAGATCGGCTGTCTTCTATCTGTGCAAGGTAAGAGGGACTGTCAGTGCAGGCTCTGAGTCTGAGCTGTATGAGAGAGACACTCTCAGCTCAGAGTACTGCTGATGGGCACTGATAGGCGGCATTGATGAGCACTGATAAGTGGCACTGATAGGCATCATTGATGGGCACTGATAGGCGGCATTGATGGGCCCTGATAGGCGACATTGATGAGCACTAAGTGGCACTAAATGGCGGCATTGATGAGCACTGATAAGTGGCACTGATGGGCAGCACTGATAGGTAATAATGATGAGCACTAATAGGTGGTACTGATATACAGCATTGATGAGCACTGATCAGCAGCATTGATGAGCACTGATAGGCGGCATTGATGAGCACTGATAGGTGGCACTGATAGGTAGCATTGATGAGCACTGATAGGCGGCATTGATGAGCACTGGTAGGCAGCATCGATGAGCACTGATTGGCAGCATTGATAGGCGGCATTGATGAGCACTGATAGGTGCCACTGATAGGCAGCATTGATGGGCACTGATAGGCAACATTGATGAACACTGATAGGTGGCACTGATAGGCAGCACTGATGGGCCCTAATAGGCAGCATTTATGAGCACTTCTCCACATATGCCCCCTGCTTGAGAAAATTGGATCATGCTTTACTGGGTTTTTTATTTTTGTCTTCTTCCATATCAAATGTGAGTAAAGAGTTGCGTATAAAGGATTGTTCGTTATTTATTTATTTTTTATTTTATTGTTTGAACTAGATGGACTTGTGTATTTTTTTCAACCAGACTAACTATGTAACTATGATACAGGGTGGCAACACTGGACCGCAATTGACAAAGGGGAAGTGACTGACCAATGATCATCATGTCAGGATCACCAGGTATTATTTTAGTAATTGTGGCATATTAAAAAAATATAAGCATTGACTTTTAAAATATCATTAACATGTTAACGTGTATATGAGCTTTCAGTGATTGGGTTTACATAGTTTTATAGGTATTGTAAAATCTTAGCAGGTATTAAATGTGTCCAAATGAGGAATAAAAAAAATCCCTGTGTGGGGCCTGTGACGCATTCTGGAAAAATTTCCTTGCCAAGAAACTTCTCAGGAGCATAGTGAGGATGATTTTGTTCAGTATTTGGGATGCCTGCAGTTATAAACAAATAATTATGTAATACATCTTTAATAAGGGTTCACATGATGGCAACTTTATGTACACATGAAAAGAATTCATATAAACAGACAATTGTAGCTGTAAACTTGCCCTATACAAGAGTTCTATTATGTTCTGTTATGAAAAGGTGTACCTTTGGATAATTATTATATTAACCTGACATATACAGTATCTCACAAAAGTGAGTACACCCCTCACATTTTTGTAAATATTTTATTATATTTTTTCATGTGACAACACTGAAGAAATGACACTTTTCTACAATGTAAAGTAGTGAGTGTACAGCTTGTAGAACAGTGTACATTTGCTGTCCCCTCAAAATAACGCAACACACAGCTATTAATGCCTAAACCGCTGGCAACAAAAGTGAGTACACCCCTAAGTGAAAATGTCCAAATTGGGCCCAAAGTGTCAATATTTTGCGTGGCCACCATTACTTTCCAGCACTGCCCTTACCCTCTTGGGCATGGAGTTTACCAGAGCTTCACAGATTGCCACTGGAGTCCTCTTCCACTCCTCCATGATGACATCCCAGAGGTTGTGGATGTTAGAGACCTTGCGCTCATCCATTTTCCGTTTGAGGATGTCCCACAGATGCTCAATAGGGTTTAGGTCGTTAGGTTGTGACATAAATCTGTCTCGTAGTTAGAAGACGCGATAACTTTTGCGCAAACCAATCAAAATACACTTATTGCAATTTTTTTTTTTACCAAAAATATGTAGCAGAAAACAAATTGGCCTAAAATGATGTTAAAAAGTTTTGATTTTTAATTTTTTTTTTGGGGGGGGGGGGTGTTATATAGCAGACTGTGAAAAATATTGTTTTTTTTTTTTTTTTTCAGAATTGTCGCTCTTTTTTTGTTTATAGCGCAAACAATAAAAAACGCAGAGGTGATCAAATACCATCAAAAGAAAGCTCTTTGTGGGAAAAAAAGTAAAAGTTGTATTTGGGTACAGCGTTGCATGACAGCGAAATTCTCAGTTAAAGTAACGCAGTGCCATATCGTAAAAAATAGCCTGGTCATGAAGAGGGGTAAATCTTCCGGAGGTTAAATCTTCCAGAGGTTAAGAGGTATTCATGACACAGTCAGGTTTATTTAGGACAGAAACCATCCATCTAGGCTCTTTGCATGGGGAGAGGAAATTATTTTGTTCACTCTGCAGCCTGAATAAAAAAAAAAAATAAATCTATCAGTGTATGGGCAGCCCAATCTTCAGTCCAAGTAGATATAGTCTATTGGAAACTTTGTCCAGCAAATTTTTTCCTAAATGCAGTGCACCTTTAAAAATAATATAAATGACTGATCATTTAGATGCCCTTTGAACAAAAAATGGATATTAGCTTGCAAATTGCAGAATTTTTCAGTAACGCAGTATCATTACATTGCAGTTGTTAACAGAAATAGAGGCAATTACCATTATATTAAGGTCTATGGCTGGCACTTCTTCAAATGTTTTTCAGGTTCTAACACGTCTGACTGTGTGCCCATCCAGCCTCTGTATTATGACTACAAGGAATTCCAAACTGCGGAGTTATTCAGCTGCTTTCAGCACATATTAATCTAGCAGTTTAAACATTTAGCTTTGATTTTACATTGGCACTGCCAGTTTCCAAATTCCAAGTAATGAATCTTTTGATTGTGCCTTAATGCAAGATTGTGTTCAAAACATGTCACCTCCCTAAAGAAAATATTTTTCTATGATGACTAATAAGTATCTTGCATTATCAGGTAACATTCTAGCTTTTTTAATACAAAAGTTCAAGAATGCATACTTATCACTGATCTACAGTGCTACATGAAACAGCTTCAGTATACCGAGCTTTCTCTTTAATTCAAATGTTAATGCTGAATTCCAGCAAATATAAAAAAAAAGAAAAAGAAAATCACATAGCATGTACTTTTTGTTATTTGTGCTTATAACATAGTAGGCACTGTTTGTGGTGCATTTGTACATTATATTGTTTGATCCCTGTTTATTCTCATTTGGTGCCAACATTAACCCTTTCTTTGTCTGCTGCCACTGTCAGACGCAAGTCTGAAGACCACTCCAAGAATGCTAGCAGTTGTGCTGCACCGTGGTATTGCTGATAATTAGATAACACGAAGAATCTAAGTTAGAAACCCAGTGCCAGCAGACCAATACTCATGCAGCTAATGCTAATGCTCATACTCATGCAGCTCACACACATGCACATGTGCCAGCACACAGATGGACTTTGGCCAGTAACCAGCATGCACTGACCCATCGGTGGATCAGTGCGCATGTGCATGCTCATTGACGCATGCCCATGCACGACCAATTCCAGGAATGGTGCCAAGCTACACCATTGCTTGATCCCTGTTTATTCACATTTGTTGCCAACGCCAACCCTTTCTTAGTCTGCTGCCACTGCCATTGTCAGAGGCAAGTCTGAAGACCACTCCAAAAATGCTAGCAGTTGTGTTGCTGGTAGCACATCACTGCACCGTGATATTGCTAATAATTAGATAACACAAATAATCTATGTTAGAAACCTAGTAACAGGAGACCAATACTTGTACAGCTAATGCTAATGCTCATACTCATGCAACTCACACACATGCACATGTGCCAGCACACAGATGGTCTTTGGCCAGTATTCAGCATGCACTGACACATCGGTAAATCTGTGCGCATGTGCATTCTCATTGCCACATGCCCACGCATTTCCAATTCCAGGAATGGTGCCAAGCTGCCTATATAAAGTAAGTGTGTGCTCATTGCTGGCAGTGGCGTAGCGTGGGTTGTCAGCGCCCGGGGCAAGGCAAGGAATTTGCGCCCCCTAACCTGCGGAACTTTTAGTACTCCCCGGGTCCCTTCCTACAATAGTACTGACCAGCCTGATTCCTATACTGACCTACCAGTCCACTACGCTAACATACCTGATTCCTGTACTGGCCACTACATTGACCTACCTGTCCCCGACACTGACCCTTACAATGACCTACCTGATTCCTACCTGACCACTAAACTGCCCACTACACAGAGGACACCACCGCGTCATCGAGCCCTTACAGGGGACGGGTCGGGGAGGATTGTGAGAGCTTAGAGGAGGCGGGACGGAGGCACATGCAGAGCTGACTTAGAAGATGGCGAGGCGGGCTCCAGAAGCGAGGCGGGGCTCTGCCACTGGCCAGCCCCGCTCCCGCACATGACAATGTTGGCCCAATCACAGGACGCCGACCGGCCATAGTTTAGCCTGAAGATGGTGGCGGCTGAAGTGACATGCTAGGAAGAATTTTTAAAGTTTGCTAGAGTGACACTGGCGTGGGATGCGCCCCCCCAAATGTTGCGCCCGGTGCGGCCGGCCCCCCCTGCACCCCCCACGCTACGCCACTGATTGCTGGATGTTATTCAGCTACCCATAACCTTTGTTCCTGTGTTCCTGCTCTTGCTGTCTGATTTCCCTTTTGCTCACCTGGCCCGCTCCTGACCTTGCTTTGTGGATTCTGGATTGTGACCTCGGCTTGCCTCTCACTATGCTCTACTGTCTTCCTGGTAATGACCTCAGCCTGCTGCCTGACTACACTCCTCCTGCTCCCCCTGTGTGACTCCGACTTGACTTCTGACTACAGCCTTACTGACTATTCTTGCTAACCCTGGCTTACTATAGAACCTAATGGGTACATCCACCTCTGACTGTGTGTCCTAGCAGCCTCTGTGCCAAGACTCCAAGATCCAGTTACAGGGTGCCATTCTTGGTCCTCTTCTGGCCTACCTGCACTGCTGCTAACTGCTGTCCAGAGGCCATTACTGCTTGCTACAATATTTTCCTGCTCATAGGTGTGATAATCCAAGTAGAACAATTCTATACAAACAATTCAGCCAAGCGCTCATTCTGAAGGGAAAGACCGGCGTGCTGCTCTCCTCAGGCAGGGAACTCCAACATGGGTGCATGAAAGAAAAGAAAAAGGAGGCACAAACACCTAGTGCATTACCCGTTGTCACCGTTTAAAAAATGTTTTAATAAAATGCCAAATGCATACTCACAGACAAGAAGAGTGTTAAAATCGCATTATAAGAATCCACCACACATGGAATGGAACATGTCCTTGTAGATAGAACCGCTAACACGTTTCGGGAGTCAAGCTCCCTTCATCAGAGCTATGCATTTGGCATTTTATTAAAACATTTTTTAAACGGTGACCACGGGTAATGCACTAGGTGTTTGCGCCTCCTTTTTATTTTCTTTCATGCATAAAAATTCTATAGTCAGAGGTGGATATTATTTTAGAACCTTGCTGTTCTCTAGGACTGGGGTTGTCCTCCGAACACTGTGAGAAATAGATAAAAACAGAGGGTGCACAGGCTTAGTGCACCCTCTGTTTTTATTTATTTCCCACATTACTGCTTGCTACCTGATTACCAGCACCCGTGCTTCTTTGTGGCCCATGTCCCAGTTCCAAATTCAGGGAAACTAGTACCAGAGCCGCAAGGGGAAGCAATTTAGTTATTTTAGCCTCAAAGCCAAGGTACGTGACACCTAGTACAATGACAAGTAACAGGGCAAGAAGACTTATATTTGATCTATGTGTGCCTGCAGTGCTATGTAAGAATGGAGTTTAGTAATAACACTAAAGCTATTGGTCACATAAGGACTATGTGCCAGGAATATTATTTTAGCTAGTCTGGTACTCTTTATTTATCCACACCACCATATTAATAAACAAGTCACCAAAGCGCACTTTTACTTACCTAATGTGTAAAAGATAGTTTAATAGGGGCTGGCATAGTGGCCTTTTGCAGACATCACCAGTTTCTTGTGTATTATTATGCATGTGTCAGTCAGCAGACAGGTCTCACAAAGAGTATAGGATCTAATAGCAAAAATAGAAGGAATGTTAATGAATGGTGCTATTTGCATGGTTGACTTCATGCCTTTATGCACAATGTAAAAACCTTCTTTGTACAAAGATTCATTAATGGTCAGTTATTTTGTAGAGATGTATGTTAAAGCGGAGTTCCGGGCACAGATCTCATTTTTTAATGAACATACCCCAGGGACAGTCAGGGCTAGCACATTCCACAATGGCTAGCCTCTGATCTGTCCCGGTTCGCACTTACCTTTTAGAAGAAATACTTACTTTGAAAATTTCTTCCACAGCGTTTCCATCTCTCTTGTGGGCAGCTGAAGCCGGCGCGGTCCTCTTCGGTGTCTTCTTCCGCGTCTTCTTCTCCCAGAATGCGCCGCACCTGCCCCTCTCGTCACTTCCGGCGCGGCGCCTCATTCCTAAACAGCTTCTGGGCATGCGGCGTCGGGGCCGGTGCCGGTGCCGTCGCATTGATTCCTGGGAGCGATGACGTTCAGCTCCCAGGAATCATCGCGAGGCAGGAAGTGACGGGGTGAGCCTCGGCGCTGGAGGAGGAAGTACCCTGAGGTGAGTATTTACGGTCTTTGATTACAAGGTGAGTATACAAAAAAAAAAAAATAACTATCCAATTCCTTTTCAGGTTATGTGTAGCTAGCGGAGGGGCACAAAAAAAAAATACAGATTTTGTGCCCGGAACTCCGCTTTAACTAATAAATGTTGAGCAAAACTGGTGTAAACTCAATAAATGCGGGTGAAATTATAAAGTAAGCTGATGTTAACTGCTGTAAATGGTGATCAAAGGTATGAAGACTGAAGTAAAAAAATACACCAAAAAAAAAAAAAATCTACTGCTATGTCCTTTAATGTGCCATTAAATTCAGAAAAAATCCATTTGTGTGTAAAAGAAGGTGTCTGGGTAATGCACGAGTAAATAAAGATGGAGCTGGACAAGCTGGTCATTATTCTTTATAACCAGTGCTGTCCTTAACCTGGCACATGTACAGTATTGTACTGGGAGCCCCGGAGAAAATAAACAATAACAGGCTGGCCACTTAAACTGCCTTTTACACATTTGAAATATTAATACTTATACTTACATGTTCACAGAGAAAAAAATAAATGTGTGTGTGGGGGGGGGGGGGGGGGGGTTTGATCCTAAATTTTAAGTGTAATGTGCACTTAAAGCTGATTTGAAGCCATATCAGTAAGTATAAGGCTCGGTTCACATTTATGCGATGCGGGAAGGCTGCGAATTCGCAGCCTGTTCCCGCATCGCACACGCACCCCCGGCAGTTCACACTGCCATATGCGATACGCTGGGGGTGTCAATGTAATCTTAACGACACCCCCAGTTTGATCGCATATCGCAGTGCGATCGTGCAGTTCGCACAGGAGCGGATCGCACAAGTGTGAACCGCTGTGCGATCCGATCCTGATGCGGCTGCAAAAATGCCTCCTGATCGTGTTTGCTCCGGGTGCGATGCGAATTTAGCCATACAAACTGTATGGCTAAACTCGCACCGCACAGCCGATCACATGTAATGTCGGAGCAGTGCGCTCCGACATTACATGCGAACCCGGCACTCGCAGAAGTGTGAACCGGGGCTAAGTGCCTATTACTATTATAATATGTTGTGCAGTGCAATTTGCTGTTTAATCATTTTCTGCTCCTTCCCGCCTAAGGGTAAAACATATCTTAATACCTAAGTACAATAGTTTAACATTCGTTAGTAAAACTGTACATATCATCACAACTACTTTGTGTATCCAGGTGGATTATACCTTGTTTTTTCAGGACAAATTGGGCTTTCTTTTGTTGGTAAATAGTAACGGATATCTCCTAATTTTTTTTTCTTTTTTATCAAAGGAAAACTGGCCCAAATGAAAAGAAAATGTTTTTTAAAATGTGGCTGTATATTTCTTGCTTTTACCATAATTCACCAAAGAACAACCCAAAATAAATTCACCTACTCCTGATGGTCGCGGCGATACCACATATGTGTATTTTAGATGTTGTTTGCAACTATAGTAGGGCCCAGAAACAATGGTGCACATTTTGCATTTTTTTTCCTGCCTAAAACACACTGACAGTGACACTAACTGACACTGATACTAATTTAAAAAATAATAAAATTAATAATAATAATTTCTACTCAAAATAGGCTGACCGTGACTTTTGACCCCAGCATTAACCTTTGATCTAAACCTTGATCCTAACTAACCCTGGCAAACCTGGATCTTGGTATTTTGGGGGTTTTTTTTGCTTTATTTTTATTTATTTATTTTTATTCTTTATTTTCATTTTTTTATTACATTTTTATTTACATCCCCTTTTTTTATTTACAGCTTCATCTCCTGCAAGGAGAGGAAGATAAAATGTATCTCCCTCTCCATTCAGAAGAGGAAATAAACACTGGGGTGGGCTCACAGTGACTGATCACTGTGATAGCCAATCAGAGGCTACCTCATTGATCAGGTGACCAGGAATCGGGAATCCTGGTTCCTTAGTACAAGACCTGAGGCTGTCAGTGAGACCCCTGTCTCTGTGCTGGGAGTGAGCTGTGCGGTCCAGGGCAATGTCAGATTGTGATGAAACGCATCAAGAGGAGCGACGTGCTGACATCATCACATTTGTGTAAGTCCCGGTAGGACAGGCTGCTGTGCAGAGCCGGCCGGCTTCATTTATTCGTGTTATTCATTTTCCTATGTAAGTGCAATCTTTATTTGTTAAATAAATGTTAAAAGGATTTTATGCTATGGAAGTTCTTTTTCTTCTGGGGTTATCTTTGACTGAGTGTCCACAAGAGTGACGGGCATCAGTTTCCTCATTGGGTCCCATTGTTTGAAAAGAGGCCTAGACTGGGCTATAGCCAGAGGCTGGAGAGACCTTCCGTGACAGGAGGTCATTATAATTTGGTAAGCAGCCAATGTATGTGGTGGAGGCTTCTTATTTCACATAGGATCATAATCAGTTGGGTGATGAAGAGTTCACTTTGAGACTTTATGGACTTTGTGACATCACTTTTTGGACTATTTCTATGTTCTATTTTCTTTATGATAGAAGCACAACTTTATTTGGTTTACAAAGAGAAATACGCATATATGCGGCCCCATGGAAAAAGATCCACTTCTGTGAGGCCTCATATGCGTACGGTCGTTGGGAAGGGGTTACGTTAAAGGGAGAATGCATGCGACTGTTTTGTGCAGGAGCAACTGTGAGTTAGAATAAAATGGGTACCGATGCTCCCCCAACTGTTTTCCTTGGCAGAGTCATCTCTGGAGCTCCAGTACTCCTGAAGTATCCATCTACAGAGCAGCCTTCTACAAATCTTTACCCTTCAATGCAGCTTATACAAGGTGCACATGTGGCCCATATTTATAATATCAGGTTTTATTATATCTGCAAATGTCATAGAGTAGGATACACAAAGTGATGGAGTGCTGCAGTTTTAGGTGGAATGAAACCGAATTACAATGCTACATTTTGCACAAGCACTTTAATAAGAGTATTGGGCATAAAGAAGATTTAAATCATTTTTTTATGGATTTTGCTTTATTATAGTTTGAACATTTACAAGTTTTTTTTTTTACAGGTTGTTGAAAATTATTTGAACTTTTTATGTTTTTGTTTTATCTTTAGCATTTATTACAATTCATATTCAGAGTTGTGCTGTTTATGGGAGTCATTTTAGGTAGTAAAAATATGTATTAAGCAGGGGCAGACTGACAACTCATGGGGCCCCTGGGCTATGGGGCTCCCATGCTTAAAGATGGCCGCCACACGGCAGCCATTTTTATGATGCAACTTTGATGTGGCAGGGTCGGGTGGTGGGGAATCAAGCTCGGTGACATGCAGAATGGTAGGTGACTTAAAGCTGGTGACCCAATAAGGGAACCAGGAGCCTCTCATGGGAAGTACCACCTTAACAGCATCATGGGCCCTGGGAAAAGTAATGCACCTACCAAGGAGATGGTGACATGTGGCGTGCACAGGAATTAGGAACCCTAGTCTTTTTTTTTGTTTTTTGTTTTTTTACAATTTTATTAATTTTATTTCTATTTTAATGTTCAATAATTTTAATATAATATTATTTTGTATTCCTTTAATAATGCTGTTTGGGGGTGCTTTGGTTAAGTATCAGGGGTCTAACTGGACCCCTGAAGTCTAATTTTTGACACATCCCCAGTACCTTTCTCTGTAGCTTTAGCCACACTGCAGATAGGTGAACAGGAGTCAGAGGCTCCTGCCCATTCATTAACAGAAGCATAATAAACACAAATATACCTGCAGCTGCTTCCAGGGGGAGAGGAAAGGAGGGGGCACTCTGGAGGGGAGGTTATAACCTACAGAAACCTCCTTACATCCTCCAGAGTGCCCCCTTAGTGCCTCCAGAGTGCCCCTTTACATGCTCCAAAGTTTCTCCTTAGTAATACTGTATCAGGGGGTACCCTGGAGGAAATAAGGGGGCACTCTGGAGGCACTAAGTTAGTACCTCCACTGTGCCCCCTGTCCTGCTTCTCCAGAGTGCCCTTATTTAACCACTTGCCTACTGGGTACTTTCGCCCCTTCCTGACCAGGCCAATTTTCAGCTTTCCACGCTGTCACACTTTGAATGACAATTGCGCCGTCATGCAATGCTGAACCCAAATTAAAATGTTATAATTTTTTTTCACCGAAATGGCACTTTCTTTTAGTGGTATGTAATCACCACTGGGTTTTTTATTTTTTGCTAAGTAAACAAAAATACTGAAAAAAAAAAGTTTCATCATTTTGCAAGAAAAGTACATATACACAACGTTCGACCTGCGCCAGTGAAAAAGTCAAGTACATTCAGTCTTATGAAAAAAGTTTCAACTGTGGCTGTAGTTAGTCTTTTTAGGAGGTATGCAGGATAGTTCAATCCCTGGGGTTAGTGGAGATGGATGGTGGAGGTGGCTGCAGGCTTCATACAGAGCTAGAGGGACTCTGAAACAGACAGAAAGGGGTAGGAGAAGAAAAGCAGCGCCACCTCAGTGTAGATTAAAAGGTTATTTATTACATAAAAACAATGTAGTAAATCACACAGAGGAAATAGTTTATCAGCAAAGAAGGATGGTTCATCTGCAACACTGTAGGGATGTTAGGGAAGTACACTGTGGTGGCCGTGGTCCTGGCTGTCCCTCCTGAGGAAGGAGCATGCGTGCTTCGAACGCGAGCACCCCCCTGCCACTATTGGATGTAAGCCTGGATACTGAACGCTGCCAGAAACACCGGGAGTTTCGGACTCCACCGGCACAGCCAGGACCACGGCCGCCACAGTGTACTTCCCTAACATCCCTACAGTGTTGCAGATGAACCATCCTTATTTGCTGATCAACTATTTCCTCTGTGTGAGTTACTACATTGTTTTTATGTAATAAATAACCTTTTAATCTACACTGAAGTGGTGCTGCTTTTCTTCTCCTACCCCATAAAATTTTGCAAGCAGGTAGTTTTTCTCCTTCACTGATGTGCTCTGGTGAGGCTGCACTGATAGGCACTGGTAGGTGGTACAGATTGGCTGCACTGGTGGGCATTGTTGGGACTGCACTGATATATAGTGTCCTGATTATCAGTGTAGATGTCCCTTTTATATAAGCCGGTTATCAGCTCTTCTCTCCTCTCCTCACGCTATCAGTGTGAGGAAAGGAAAGTAGATAATAGCCTTCTGTTGACATCATGATCAGCTGTGATTGGACACAGCTAATAATGTGGTAATGAGCCACCGATTGGCTCTTTTCTCAATCATTGATCAGCAATGTCTGAAGGACACTGTAGTCACAGAGTGCGGTGGGCGCGTTTACAGGAGGATGTCATATGACAGCCTCCTAGAACTGGCCTTCTGCGCTGTAGCCGTCAAAGCGGTAAAACGCTTTGGAAAAAAAATCCTTGTCTGTGATTCTGAACTGTGCATGCGCAGTCTGATTAGTGATCTGCGGAGCTCAGTCTCTACTTGTGTGGTGGGGGTGTGTGAATTTAAGCCACATCCCACTGCCTGATCTGAGGCTGAGCCCAGCAGTTCTCTTATCGGCTAGCTTCAGACTGTGCATGCACAGTTCAGAATCACAGACAAGGATTTTTTTTTTCAAAGTGTTTTACCGCCAGCCATGATAGACATAGAGGTTCCCCAGTTGTGGGACTTTATAGGCACTTCAAACAAAGAACAGATACATTGATAAAAAAAGATATTGATTATGAATCATCAGTAAAAGATAAGAAACATACACAGTATATGATATGGACAACTCAAAATACACCAACTGAAACGATGATGATACAATCTGGTATCCTCCACCCGATGCGTTTTCGAGACCATATGGCTCTTTCATCAGGGGTATATGAGATAACCTTGTAGTTGTTCATTGGTGTATCAAAGAACATTCCATGTTTGGTTTAAAAACAGAGCCTCAGAACTTTCTTCTTTTCCGCCCAACCTTAGAGGTAAAGTATGTTGTACTGGATAGAAGAGCCAATCATAAAGAAGAGTATCCAAAAAGTGCTACACTCAACCTGGAAGCACCAGGGGGCACTGAGGCCTGGCAAATAGGATCCTGCAATCACGGACCAGGGCCAGACTGGGAATAAAAACCAGCCCTGGAAATAATTTCATACCAGCCCCAAAGCATTATTATACCAGCCCAACAGCATAACGTCATTATTTTCTTGTTCATAAAAGTGAAAACCATGCATTTTAAAGCACATTTTAGGAGTGTATTATATATAGATAAGACAGATATGAAAGTATATAGGGCTTTATAAGAGCAAATGCTGGTTAAAAGTGGTAAAAGTGCGGACATGGTACAGGAGGTGGTCAGAAGCTGTGCGGACATGGTACAGGAGGACGTGTAATAGGTTGTGGACATGGTACAGGAGATGCAGGGGTTGCGGACATGGTACAGGAGATGCAGGTGCTGCAGACATGGTACAGGAGATGCAGGGGCTGCGGACATGGTAAAGGAAATGCAGGGGCTGCGGACAGGGTACAGAAGATGCAGCGGCTGCGGACAGGGTACAGGAGATGCAGGGGCAGCGAACATGGTACAGGAGATGCAGAGGCTGCGGACATGTTACATAAGGAGGCAGGGGGCATGGTACAGGAGATGCAGGGGCTACAGGCATGGTACAGGAGATAGAGGGGCTGCGGGCATGGTACAGGGGATGCAGGGGCTGTGGGCATGGTACAGGAGATGCAGGGGCTGCAGAAATGGTACAGGAGGAGGCAGCAGGCATGGTACAGGAGATGCAGGGGCTGCAGGCATGGTACAGGAGATGCAGAGGCTGTGGGCATGGTACAGGAGATGTCAGAGGCTGCAGAGGGGTCTAAACAGGCTGTGATGAGGTGCGTGCCACTGCGGAATGGAACACCACTGCTGCCTTACATTTAAAAATGTGGTCACGTGGCGCCATCACTGCGCATGCTTCCGCCTGCCCAAGAATGGCTGAGCATGTACGGGTTTTCCCGAGCAGAGGCAGTGCATGTGCAGTTGACATATTGGCTCGGGCCCAGCTGCAGCCATTTTTTTTACCGGAGCTGCTGCCCTCAAAGCAGCAGTCCCAGGGCAGACGGCCATATCGGCCTACCGGGAGATTTCCCAGTATCCCAGTAGGCCAATCCAGCCCTGTTATGGACCCAATATGGAATGGAAGACCTCACATTGAGTAGTAATAAGAGTATGGGCTGGCTTTAGACAGAACAGCTAAAATTATGTGTCCTCCATAAAGGTGTGCAGCAGGATAAAAATCGCCAGCCATTTGTAAGTTGGGGACAGCCAGATTTACTTGCCACTCACTTCCCCTTTGTCTTGCCAGCAGTAATTGCAGGTGCAGCCGGGTGTGGGTAGCAGGGCCAGCATTTGTGATCACAGGCCAGGCTACTGCTGAGCAAGACAGGTGCTCTTAATGTACCCCCCTCTCCTATTATGGTGTTTGAGGGAGCTCAGGGAGATTCATAGCACCAGGCATGCAGAAAATGCCGAAGGTGTGCTGGCTGTAAGGCTGAAAAGGAGGGGGAGAGAACTGGAAGGATCAGAGAGGCACCATGCAGTGGCTCGAAGACCAGAAGAGACAGTAGCTGGCTGGAGCGAACTTCATCTCCATCATCAAGGACAGTAAGAGGAGGGGGGAGCGCGCGGGAAGGATCACAGAGGCATCTGTGCTAGAGCTGCAGGGCTAGAGTAGATAGTGACAGGCTGGATCTGTGTGATAGCAGGTGAACTCACGGCTCTTCTACTTGTAGTCCCAAAGGAGTGCGGAGGGAGAGCAGATTTAGCAGTATGCAGCTTCCCAGGAAACCTGCAGATCAGGGCCAGCAGAGCTCTTTCTCTATGTGTCTTCACCAGATGTTTGGCAACACAGTAAGGGGCGGGCCACCTATTGGCCCCAGGCCCTGGGGCAGCGCCTGATATGCCTAAATGGTCAGTCCACCCCTGGTTCTAAGTGTTGGCTGCCGTATTTGGAATTATTTCAGTAATTGTAAAAATTTCTTTTGAAGGAGTGCAAATGTTTTTGCACAGTTCTGTGGTCATCAATAAATTCATGTGGGAATCCATTTTTTCTGGTATTGTGAGGCTAGAGATCAGTTTGTGATTGGTTTCAAGTTAAAGGTTCAGGCAGCTTTGGATAACTGAGCATATTCAATAAAGAGTGCTAATTCCTAAAGCCTGTCTTTGGGCTGCTGTTAAATTGTCAATGCAGAGGAGTCCCTACAGGAGTCAGTACAGATACTTATCTTGTTCTTACTCTACGTGCAACTGGTCCCACCAAGCCGCTTCACTTTGCTGCCAGGCTGGTCCCTGCCCTCTGATGTGATCACACACAATGCAGGACCAGCAGTTCTGCATGAAATGCATCTGACTTGCGTTTGACCACCTTCTGATTTGCTTCATGCAGGTTTTTCTTTCTCTTTAGACTTGTATGTGTAGCACTGTCCCTGTAGGGCTTGCTGTGTGTTGACTTCCTAGGCCTCTTTCTGATTACCTGCAGACAGTTGCTGGGGGTTGTCACATATCAATCCTTACTCCTGTTTTGCTCGTCACTCAATAAACAGTCCAGGTTTTTTGCATTTATTATGGAACTTGGATGGGAGAAGGGAATAGTCGGATACTCCAACTGAACTATTTGCAGTAGATAAGGACAACTCTCACTTGGCCTCACCAGATTACTTGTGGAAGCAGACACACTGCTTTGACCATACTGCCACTTGTATGGAAGAATTAAGTCTTCTTGCTCTCTCTAGCAGCAGACTTGATGCAACTACTTTATCTTCAGGACACTCTCTAGCATCCCTTGGTCTGACAGCCGTCCACTGACTCTTCCAGCTGAAGGGATGGCCCTCATATGACAGGTCCCATGACACAGATCTGTACTCACTGTAGGCAGAATCAGACCCTTTCCAGTGTCTCTCTCTTCCAGTCAGCTCTGCAGGATGTAAGATTCTGGTACCCTTGGTACCCTTATTTCCCATTTCTACCTTAATATTGCGTCCCACCTTGCTAACTAGGTGGAACGCATACACCTTTAAGAACGTTGACATCATCGCCGAGCGCCGCTATGAGCGGCTATTTCAATCGCCGGTTTTCTCTCACTCATTGCTCGTTCAAACCGCATGCTTGACCAGTCTTGTCCTATGCTGCCGGAGCTTCTAGCTATTCCTTTGCCTGAACAAAACCGGAACCCTGCATACTAAAGGACTGTTACTATGTAAGCACTATTTCTATCATCTGCCTAACTTCATAGATTGCTAGCTCTTGAGCCTACCATCATCTATATCATTGCACTAGGTTACTCTCTCTTGTATACTTCATCTGCTGTCCCCTACCATCTGTTACTATACATGATTGCTAAACCTATCTGCATACTACCTATCATCACCTACCACTCTCCTGAATATTACTACTGAGTGCTCACCATTTCTAACGCCTGTCTCTCACCTCTATACTATCATATACATCCTATCACTCCAGGAACATCATATTGAGTGTATGTATATTTGCATAAAGCAGGCTGTGCACGGTGATGAGTCCTGAGAGTTGGATATGTTTGTTCAACACATCTCTACATGACTACTGAGTGTAATAATTCTGCAGCTGCAAATCCATTCACTAACAAAAAACGCAAGAGCGTTACACAGGACATCTGAGTTCAGCTCCTATCTGACTTTTAGGTCCTCAGGTCGACTACCCAAGGCCACATGGCAGCTTCTACAGAGGAGAGGGGCAGCTGCCCCTACCGCCAGGACCCCGCTCTCCTGCTGAAGACCCCGAGCACATTTACCCCTGGAATTTAAACAGTCACCCAGCATGCACCAAGGCACTTTCCTCTGCAAATCACGAGGGCTGTAACAATGCCTGTGCCCTCACTTGTCAGATTTTCTCCCACTGTCCAATATGCTTCAATATTGGCCCAGTGTGAAACATTTAGACAAGCTGAGCTGCACCTGAGCACCATGAGCAGACCCTACCAATGGGCCCTGGTAGGCAAAGAGCAATCTTAATTTACCTGGCAATCTTCCTGGTAAGCAGAAAGACCCAAAAACTATACTCTTCTAGCACCTACCTAGGAGGGTGCTACATATGATTATGCAAAATCCACTTGACACAAACAAAAGCCAATTGACAGAACCCCCTAGGTGACTATAATTATTGTGTGTTTATTGTTTGCTTATTGATATTGTTATTTGTATTGATATTGTTTTTTTGTTTTTTTTTTTTGTATTATTGTTAATTTTGTTTGGGTGTGTATATGCATGTATGTATGTATATATGTGTATGATTGTGTAGTTGTGTAGATCATTGGTAATAAGTATATTATATTTGAATTAATAATTATTGTATGACTTTATAGCAATGGGGCACTGAATAATTTATTATTATTTATGGACAATGGGTGGGATTAGATAAGTTTGTACTTCTTCCCCCTCCTTTTGAGATATGTAAACTAAATTATTGTTTATAGTTCTTTTTTTGTCTTCTCTTGTAACTAGTTGTTTTGTTATTGTCTAATACTGAATGATTACCGTATTTTTCGGGATGATAAGTCGCACTTAAAATCCTTAAATTTTCTCACAAATCGACAGTGCGCCTTAAAATGCGGTGCACCTAATGTATGGCTGGGAGGCAACGCCGAACGAGTTACGCCACTATCTGCCAGTGGATCGTGGATGCCTGGGCGAAGGTATCAGTCTCCAGTGTCATCCGACCTTTCAGGAAGGCTGGAATTATCACTGAACAGCTAAGTAACAGCAACGAGACTGACTCGGATAATGATGATAATGATGAGAGGGATCCGGGCGTGCTTGATGCCAAAATCGCCCAACTTTTAAACTCAGACATTGAAGATGAAGAATTTGATGGATTTGTGGTAGAGGAATAAACTGAAAAAGTGAGTGTATTGTTTTGTATTTTATTTTACTAAACAATGTTGAGAGTTATTGTGAAAGACCATTTTATGGTTATTGTGAAAGAGTTTCATTAAGAGTTGAAAAAAATTTGGCTTATCAGAGTTTTGTTTAATTTAATGCGCCTTATAACCCGGCGCACTTTATGTATGAAAATAAACCCGTTAGCAGTCGATCATTGATATTGCGCCTTATAACCCGGTGCGCCTTATGGTCCGAAAAATCTTCTTTCTACTTCTTTTATTTTGTATATTTTTTTAACATGTTCCAAATATTCTAAAACTAACCAACTAACTAAAAAAACGATCTAATGCATTTCTGTGCATGTTTGGTGGTGAATTGGTTTCTCGTGTTGGAAGTGAAAGCGTTATTGGCCCCTACGATTGGTGCTCTGAGGTCGACATTTTCTAGTGCTGGCCAACCCCAGACTCTGTGCTGTCAATAGGCACAGCAGTCATGGGCTGAGGAAAAATAACAGCATATATGAAATGATAAATGTTTAGTAGGTGGATGTCACAGATTTAGTTCCATTTTAGGGCCTGTTGACAGCATAGAGTCCACTTGAGTTTGCCTCTCACTGTTTATAATGTCACTGAACTCTAGAATGAAAGTATTTGGCAGTAATTCAAGCCTCTCTGTGCATTAAAATTTGCTTCAGCAACCTGCATGGCGGGAGAGCACAAGTCCCCACCGTACAGCAGAGAGGGCCACCATGACCGTGCCGAGGGCAGCCCTGGGGTGGGCACAGCGGGAGTTGGAAAAACAGGGGCCTCGCACTTCGAATATCCATAGGCCTCTCTCTGCTAGAAGTGACACATTCTTATTATGACTAACTAGTACGTATGCCCCTTCGCTGAATGTCAGGATTGTGCAGAGGAGAGGGAGTCATTGAATAAGTAAAATATTTTTTATGTTATATGTTTAATATGTTATATTTCACATTTTAGATTCCAGATTTTTGTCTATTTATGAAAAATATTTACACATTTTCAGAGAGTTTGGGAAGAAATTACTGGTAAATTAAGTTTATCTCTTACAGTTTGTAGCTCTGACAAGGCCCTCTGATTCCTCCTGTACTAAATTGTATTGTAACTGTAATGTTTGCCTTCATTTCGTAAAGGGCTGCACATACTGTTGCACTATATGAAACCTGTATAATAATATTAATAATAATAAATGGGAGGATGATGAAAGCCTGTCTACATTCCGGAGCAGAAAGCACCAGCTGCCAAGGGAGAAGGAATAAGGTACAGTAAGTATTAATCTTTTACCTCTAGCCAAACAACTGTTTAATCCATGCAGTGTGAGGGGAGTCCCATTGCATGGGTAAGGCCCCTTTCACACTTGTGTGACCTGAAAGTCGGACGATTTTGCCACTACTTTGACTGGACTTGAAGAAATGCCTGTGTAATCTTGAGGTCTATGGACCTCAAGTTGCATCACAGTCGGACCAAAGTGCAGGGACTACTTTGAAGTCCTGCGATTTTAAGTTGCACATATATGAACGGTACTCATTGGATATCACGGGGTACGACTTGTCACGTGACTTTGCAGTCCCAAGTCACAGGACAAGTCGCACAAGCGTGAAAGGGGCCTAAGTTTAACAGCTGCCTGGAATAGGGCTTTAGGTAAATTAACCCATCATAATCCTTGATAAACTGTCTTGACTACAGCTTGATGCAGTGTGAATGACTGTATTTAGAAACCACCATTTTTTTTTCTGAATAAGGTTGGATTCTTGAACCTACTACTGTTCTCCATCTTGCACATCCTGTTTATCTCTTTTCTGTTGTGATGTTTTTTATAAGAGGGTTATCCTTAGGCCACAGTCTCATTGTTTATTCTTGGCATAGCTGACCAGAATCCACATCCCCAAACATTCTGAAAGGCCAATTTCATCAATCTGACATAAGTTCCTGCTATGGCTCTAGTCCATCACCTTTCCTCAGATCCTCCAATATGACCCAGTCTAGTGTATGCAAACACTCCTAATCATATTAGCTTTCTGGTTACATTCTGTCCTTAACGTAATTCAAATTTTTACAAGGGTTTGCTTAAATGTCAAGTAAGTATTTTCAGAAATGCAGTGAGATGATCAGGAGAATGTTTTGCCCCTCTTAGACTAATGCCTCGTACACACGCAACGATTATCGGCCGACCGATCGTCCGATTTTTGTCCAGAGTGGTGTTTTGTTGGTTGGAATGTGCCTAGACTGCACACAAATTTTCTCGGCCAACAAAAATCTACTTCAGAAGTGATGTGATGTGCTGGTTTACTTTCCGTGTGTTTTTTCTTCTCTGAGCATACCCAGTCTTGCTCATCAGATTTTTGTCTGCCGAAATCTGTACTGACTGACGGAAAATCGGCCGTTGTGTTGACGGCTAACAAAAATTTTATAGCCTGCACACCAGATTTTTTTCAGCCGAAAAGTCGGAGTCGGTTGTCGGAATCATCATACTAACAAGCCGAAAATCGGCCGATCGGACGTTGGCCGAAAATTCCCGGCCAATAATCGATGCGTATGTACGAGGCATTAGTCATGTTGGAGAGCTTGATTACATAATTATTGGAAGATATTGGTAATTGTAGGACTCATACGATAGAAGCTGATATGTCATAATATCTGAAGTGTGGAGATCACTGCTGGACCTTGCCTTCATCTCCTGCCAGAAGTCTGCCTTGGATTTTGATGAAAACAAATTTGCCTGGGCTAACTAGTTTTTCCAGTCAGCTGCCACGGCTAAAATAAATCACAATCTTAGCTCTGATATCCTGTGAGTAAATACCAAATCATGGGATGTTGTATAAGATTATTACTAATTTTGGAACAATAAAAGATCTATTGTTTTCAGAGGAAAACTACAGTAAGTTTTAAGTAAGATTTATGGGTTTGCTTTATTCAGATAATCCCATTTCCAAAACAAAAAATGTAATATGTAAAGTAGATTGACTGCACATGAAAGTGGGACTCCAACCAAAATGTTTCCACTAGTTTTAGACAGAGTAGGTCACTGGGACAATGGTTACCTCCAGGAATATAGACAGCAAAAAGCCATAACTGGTTCCAGTCATTTTCTAAAAGATATTGACTTTGCAGTTGTTAAAATACACTTCACTTCACAAATCCATGTCATTAGAGAAACACAGGGGCTGCCACTACTGACATTCTTTTGAAACTGCCGTTTGCCTGGCTATGTCTGGTTTAGGTACATCTGAGTCACAATTCTGAAACAAATATGCCAGTCAAAAAGATGTCAATAATTAAAAAAATACAGAAGCCAAAAATCATCACAAAAGGTAAGCCGTTAGTAGTTTCTGAAGCAGGGGTCAGAAATGTCCTTCATAATTATGACATTATTTTCCTTTAGAGGACAAATGTGCTGTTACTGCACTTTATTTTTTGGCCTCATGCACACTGGACATTATCAAAACGTCAGTAGAAAGCTGTAGCTGTAGAAGGCATTTTTCAGCTTTTTTGCAGTAGCGTTTTTCAGCGTTTTTTAGCTTTTTCCAGCTGTAGTATTTCTTAGCTTTTTTTTTTTAGCAAAACTATACACCCACAAAAGCTTATGGCTCAAAAACGTTGATAAACACAGAATAGCAGTATTTTTTGGCATTTTTCAGCGTTTTAATTAGCTTTTATCAGATTTAGAGCGTTTTTACAGCTGAAAAATGCCTCCTAAAACCCACTAGTTTTGGGTTTTTTAACAGCCAGAAAACGTTCCTGCCAAAAACTGCTGGTAACAGCCTATGTGTGCATGGACACATACTGGGGAGTTTACAGGCTGCAAAAAAAACGTCTGACGCCAAAAACAGCCACTGAAAAACATGCAGTGTGCATGAGGCCTAAATTGCAATTGGTCCTGCTTATCAAAAAAAAAACAAAAACATTTATCTAAGATCTTCAATGGGCAGCCTGCCTTTGCTACACAGGTTTTTTTTTAGGCCCAAGGACTACCAAACTTTTCAAAGCAGTTGTTGGATTGTTAAATATTTTCTTTTGTTATTAACCATTCCAGCCCCAGAAGGTTTTACCCCCTTAATGACCAGACCATTTTTTTGAGATATGGCACTACCTGACAAGTGCGCAGTCGTACGACGCTGTACCCAAATGTAATTGATGTCCTTTTTTTCCTACAAATAGAGCTTTCTTTTGTTGGAATTTGATCACCTCTGTGGTTTTTTTTTTTTTGCGCACAAAAAAGAGCGACAATTTTGCAAAAAAAAACAATATTCTTTACTTTCTGTTAAAAAACACATTCAATAAAAAAATGCTACAGTCTGCTACATATTTTTGGTAAAAAAAATCCCAATAAGCATATATTGATTGGTTTGTACAAAAGTTATAGCGTTTACAAATGATGGGATATTTTTCATGGAATTTTTTTTTTTTATAAGTCGCGGCGATCAGCGACTTATAGCAGGACTGCCACATTGTGGTGGACAAATCAGACACCTAACTGACACTTTTTTGGGGACCAGTGACACCAATACAGTGATCAGTGCTAAAAAAAATATGCATGTTTACTGTACTAATGACACTGACAGGGAAAGGGTTAACTTTAGGGGAGATCAAAGGGTTTAGTGTGTCCCTAGGGGTGCTTGCTGACTGTGGGGGGGGGGGGGGTTGCTCTGACTGGGGGAAGACAGAGATCTGTGTTCCTTACTTGCAGAAACACAATATCTCCATCTTCTCCCGTGTCAGAACGCCAAGGAAGACAAGCGCAAGGCCACCCTAGCATAATAAAGCTTTTATTGTTGACATTGAATGAAACTTGTGTAATATATGCACTCACATAATCCGAGATGATATGGGCATGTACAGGTAATATTCCCCTTCTCCTCTCCTGGATAGCACCTTCAAGTTGAACGGAGCTCGATCGCTGCTCCTGTAACATCCAATGGCGGAATGCAAGTCCTCCTCACGGGGCCCTGATATACTCAGCTGAGTGCGCATGCACCCTGACCCGCCGACTCAGTCACTACTGCACCGGGACGCTGTGGCCTACCTGGAAGGCTATGGATGATAGGGAGGGCAATGCGGGACAGCTGTACGCACCACATCCATTGCTATGACAACACGTTTCGGAGGCGTGTCCTCCTTCCTCAGGTCTTGCCCACACTGCTTCTCAACCATATTATTTATCCCCAATAACCCCTCCTTTGCCCCTCTTCTTAAAGGAGCCATACCAGGAGAGGTTTGGTCACATTCAAGGGCAAAAAGCAACCTAAATATCCATCACAAATACAATGTATATAACTCTCATGATAACCATTTTAAAACACTTTTAAAAACACTTTTTTAAAAACACTTTTTATAAAAAAAAACTTTTTATAAAAAAAACTTTTTAGACATTTATAAAAATCTAGAGTTGATATTAACCCTTGAATTCTTAAATATAATATAATATATGAGAGTACTAACCTCTATTTCTTCATTTAGCCCCTCAGGGGACATGGAATTACTCTACACATTTCCATACTGAATGCTATAACAAAATGTTGAAGAGCCAGCTCAAATAATGCCGAAATAATGAAAAATGAACTCTGCAAAAATGACTGAAAATATACATGGACTAAAAAAACGGGTTTGAGGTTGACGGTGCAATCTACACAGGCTTTCACTGAAGATCCTGGTTATCACCGCTTTCTGCTCTGGCTCTTTGATCTCCAGCCACGCTTCCACCACATGCTCTGCATATACAGCCCAGCTACTTCCAGGCGTCACTCTGCTCTACCTGGCTGCTGCCCTGCCAAACTCTGCAAATACCAGAGGACTAGTAATGCTTTTATGATTTTATACAATGTGAGTGCAATCTTAACTTCTTTTTATTGTTTCAAACAATACTACATCCAGGTGGCAGCACCCACTGTTTCTTTTGTTTTTGACAGTGCAAGAGTTATATCCTAAACTCATACAGAGGAGCTGCAGCCATTTCAAGTAGATACATTCAATTTGGGACTTAGCACATACTTTTCTACCCCAAACACACACCTTGTGTGTTTTCCCTTTTGCATTGTGACGATTTGTGACTTTATCCACACTCCACTCCACTGCCCTAGCTATCTTAGCCCCATATAGTTTATTTTTCTGTTTAAGGTGTACGTTTAGTAAACTGAGATAAGCCGAGATCTGGATGATCACAGCTTGTCTCAGAGCATTGCCGGTTTAAATTACTGAGAAGAGTAGTGGAGAACATAGTCTTCTCTTCTCATCTCAGTACACAAACGGCTTGCATTCACTGCAATAGAAAAGGCCAGTTTAGTAACACATGATGTCACCTTATTACTGTGCTTCTCTTTGAAGATCTCCTCTTCCTGCTTCTCCAGCTCAGAGGTGGAGACAGCAGGAAGAAATAGGAGATCTCTGTTGTGAATGTCCCTGTGCCCAAAAGTGAAAGTAAAAACTCTCCCTACTGCAGTGAAATATACATCAACAGCAGGTTAGAAACACATTAACTATACAATCACATATATATCTGTGTGTATATATATATATATATATATATATATATATATATATATATATGTATATATATATATATATATATATATATATATATATATATATATATATATATATATATATATATGTATATATATATATATATATATATATATATATATATATATATATATATATATATATATACTGTATGTACTGGTGTGTATATATATATTTTTTTTCTATTATTTCAGGTACTTATATAGTGCTGTCAATTTACGCAGCGCTTTACATATACATTGCACATTCACATCAGTCCCTGCCCTCAAGGAGCTTACAATCTATGGTCCCTAATGCCTCGTACACACGTACCGATCGTTGGCCGACCGATCGGCCGTCTTTTGTCCAGGGCTGTCGTGTCCGCTGAAAAGTGCAAAAGACTGCACACGAATTTTGTCGGCCAACAGCAGCCGACTGCAGAAGTGATGTCATGTGATGGTTAACTTTCCGTGTGTTTTTTCTTTTCTGAGCATGCCCAGTCTTGCAAATCTGCTGTTTGTCGGCCAAATTCTGTACTGACTGGCGAACAATCGGCCGTTCTGGTGTTGGCCAACAAAAATTTTAATGCCTGCAGGACAGATTCTGTTCGGCCGAAAATGCGCTGTCGGCTGTCGGAAGCATCATACTAACAAGCATACAATCGGCCGATCGGTCGTCGGCCAAATATTTACGGCCGACGATCGGTACGTGTGTACGAGGCATCACTCATATACATACACAGCAGGGCCAATTTTTTATACAGGATCCAATTAACCTACCAGCATGTCTTTGGAGTGTGGGAGGAAACCAATCTGTCATGATTCGACCATGCCCACGGCGACTAGCTAACCGAGACGTGAACATGACACCAGAACGGCCGAATGTTCGTCAGTCAGTACAGAATTCGACCGACAGACAGCAGATTTGCAAGACTGGGCATGCTCAGAAAAGAAAAAACACACGGAAAGTTAACCATCACATGACATCACTTCTGCAGTCGGCGGACAAAATTCGTGTGCAGTCTTTTGCACTTTTCAGCGGACAGGAGAGCCCGGGGACAAAAGACGACCGATCCTTCGGCCGACGATCGGTACGTGTGTACGGGGCTTAAGTAATTAGATTGGCTGCAATACTTTCACAGCCTGCACTGCCTTCGGTCACCACTAGAGGGAGACTCCACTCCAATCCAGCTGGCTGACCACACACAGGCAGATACAAATCTTACATACAATCTGGTGCACTCTAAGAGTTGGGAAGCAGTCTAGCAATTACCACACACTACTAGGATTCCTCCAGCTATCCTACAAGCCAGAACCCCTGTGTTGATCACTCTTCCCACTGTCCCCACACCCACAGACCACAAACAATAGCCTGCCACCACCCAACAGTTTGTCCGCAGACTGGTCTGCTGGGACACCACACACACGCAGATCTCCTTCTGGTGTACAATCTGCATGCAATCTGCCAACACACAGTGCAATTGCATACAGATTGGCATGTATGTATGTATGTATGTATGTACTGTATGTACTGGTATGTATGTGTATATATATATATATATATATATATATATATATATATATATATGTGTGTGTGTGTATATATATATATATACTGTATGTATATATACCGTGCATGTGTGTGTGTGTGTATAGATATGTTTTCATGTGTCAGAACATGTCATTACGAGTTCTTTTAAACTTTAGTTTCACTTTTTAAACTTAGCAGTGCCTGTAATCTCACAATATCTCGTGAGATTACAGGCAGTCCACCCAGTTATACACAGATCACGGCAGTTCTCAGAGAAAAAACTTCTCCTCTGATCACCCTGTGAGAAGTGAAGTTCTCCGCCTTCTAAACTGGGTGCCAGAGGAGATATTTTTTCTCTGAGAACTGCCGAGAATTGAACTGAGAGAAAACTTCTCAGTTTACTAAACGTACACCTATATACAGAATTCTGATTGGCTATGAATGGTCACATTTAGCTCAGTGTCAATTGAAAAACTCCTAACAACAAAAAGAGTGGCTAATATAGTAAGTTTACTTGTTATTTTACTGGATACAACAGGTACATACATTTCATACATTTACATTAAAGCGATAGAAAAACCACAGCCTTTAAAGCGGAGTTCCGGGCACAAAATCGGTATTTTTTTTTTGTGCCCCTCCGCTAGCTACACATAACCTGAAAAGGAATTGGATAGTTATTTTTTTTTTTTTTGTACACTCACCTTGTAATCGAAGATCGTAAATACTCACCTCAGGGTACTTCCTCCTCCAGCGCCGCGGCTCACCCCGTCACTTCCTGCCTCGCGATGATTCCTGGGAGCTGAACGTCATCGCTCCCAGGAATCAATGCGACGGCACCGGCCCCGCACGTCACTTCCGGGCGACGCCGCATTCCCCTGCTAAACAGCTTCTGGGCATGCCCAGAAGCTGTTTAGGAATGCGGCGCCGCACCGGAAGTGACGAGAGGGGCCGGTGCGGCGCATTCTGGGAGAAGAAGATGCGGAAGAAGACACCGAAGAGGACCGCGCCGGCTTCAGCTGCCCACAAGAGAGATGGAAACGCTGTGGAAGAAATTTTCAAAGTAAGTATTTCTTCTTGCAGGTAAGTGCGAACCGGGACAGATCAGAGGCTAGCCATTGTGGAATGTGCTAGCCCTGACTGTCCCGGGGGTATGTTCAGCAAAAAATGAGATCTGTGCCCGGAACTCCGCTTTAAAAAAAAAAAAAAGGAAAAACCTGCAAGACAATGACAAAATGTGCCAGTATGCATCGCATACTAGCACATTGTCAAATGCTTACCTTAGAATAAAGCCCTCCAGCAGTGCGCTGTCCCCGCTGACAGGGCTTCCATCTTCACCCGGTCTTCCTTCTGGGTTTGCATGCTCCAGATGTGTGATTGGTCGAGCCGCTATTACGTCACTGCACATGTGCGCAGGAGTCATAGCCGCAGCACAGACATAGTGATGTCACAGGCTGCTTGCAGCATGAATATCTCCTAAACAGTACAAGTTTAGGAGATATTCACTGTACCTACAGGTAAGCCTTATTATAGGCTTACCTGTCAGTTAGAGCTGCAGGATTCTGGATAAAATGAGAATCACGATTTTTTTGCTTAGAATAAAGATCGCGATTCTTGGAGTAACATCATCTTTTACATTTGTAGCTCCCTCCTAGATAGGTGCTAGGCAGGTGAAATATAGTTTGCTCTGTCTGCTTATCAAGGGAGCCTGATTGTTAGTTATGTCTGTTGCATGTGTCAATGTGGGATTCATCTGGTCTGAGGGAGTGTCCCCACTGTGTCCAATAGGGATGCCTGTTGGACAGTGGAGGAAACCCAGCCAGTGACACACAGGCTTTTGTAGCTGTCCCAGTGGGTTGGCACAGACAGTGGTGCATCCTGGAATAGGCTATAAAAGCCAAGGGCACATGTGGCAGGGGATCTTTGGGTGGGAAGCCAAGTCCCAGAGGGAGAGTGACGGCTGTCTCCTCCTCTAAAGTTGTGGAAGGTGGTCACAGGCAGTCAGCCTGGTAAACCGTAAAGTGTGGCTGAATCCAGAGGTCCAGTGGATGCTGACAAGTGGAGTTTAGAGGCAATGGCGACTCTGGAAAAACAGTGTTCGTGAGTACAGAGGAACTTGCCCAGGGGTCTGCCAGGAAGGGGACCACTCCAGAAGCTAGGGTCAGTGGACGGGTGTCAGCGCACAGACATTGAGATCAAAGGGGGTGCCAGTTTCAGAACCCTGAAGAGAATATTTACACAGGAACATTTAAAGTATCTTCACTTAGTGGCAAAGTTACATAGTTAGCGAGGTTGAAAAAGACACCAGTTCATCCAGTTCAACCTATGATGTGTGTGTGTGTTTGCTGTTAACCGTACTTTGTATACCCCTTTATGTTGTGGTCTTTGAGGTGCCCATCTAATAGTTTTTTGAAACTATCGATGCTCCCTGCTGATACCACTGCTTGTGGAAGAGAATTCCACATCCCAACAGCTCTGACAGTAAAGAACCCCCTATGTATTTTAAGGTTAAACCATTTTTCCTCTAGTTTTAGTGAGTGGCCACGTGTCTTATTATATTCCCTTTCCCTAAAAAGTTTGTTCCTTATGCTAGGGTCCCCAGTACAGTATTTGTACATTAATATTATATCCCCTCTTAAGCGTCTCTTCTCCAGAGAGAATAAGTTCAATGCATGTAGTCTTTCCTCATAGCTGATGTCCTCCATTCCCCTAATTATTTTTGTTGCCCTTCTCCGGACTCTCTCCAGTTCTAGCACATCCTTTCTGAGTACCCGTGCCTAGAAATGGACGGCATACTCCAGATGTGACCGGACCAGAGTCTTGTAAAGTGGGAGAACAATCTCTTTATTTCTGGAGTGAATCCCCTTTTTTATACATGCCAGTATTCTTTTGGCTTTGCTTGCAGCGGCTTGGCATTGCATGCCACTGCCAAGCCTGTTGTCCACTAGGACCCCCAGGTCATTTTCCATCTTGGATTCACCCAGAGCTTCCCCCCTAGCGAATAGCTTGCATTCATATTTCTGATGCCCAAGTGCATTACCTTACATTTTTCAACATTAAACCTCATCTGCCATGTAGTTCCCACCCCATTATTTTGTTCAGGTCTGCTTGTAAGGTTTCCACATCCTGCATAGAAGTTATTGCCCTGCTTAGTTTAGTATCATCCACAAATACCGAGATTGTGCTAGATATCCCGTCCTCTAGATCGTTTATGAATGAATTAAACAGGATTGGTGCCAGGACAGATCCTTGGGTGACCCCACTTTCCCCACCCGCCCAATCTGAGTACTCCCCATTTATCACCACCCTCTGGACTCGCCCCTGAAGCCAGTTCTCTATCCAGGTACTCACCCTGTGGTCCATACTTACGTACCTTAGTTTGTACAGTAAGCGCTTGTGGGGAACTGTGTCAAATGCCTTTTGCAAAGTCCAGATACACCACATTCACAGGCCTTCCTTTATCTAGATGGCAACTCACTTCATCGTAGAAGGTTAATAGATTGGTCTGGCATGCTGATTACTACTAATAATACCATTTTCATTACTAAAGTCTTGTATATAGTTCCTTAACATCCCCTCCATTATCATGCAGACTACTGATGTTAGGCTGACCGATCTATAGTTACCTGGGATATATCTCGTCCCTTTTTAAATATTGATACCACGTTGGCTTTTTTCCAATCAGCTGGCACCATTCCCATCTGTATACTATCCGTAAAGATCAAGAATAATAGTCTGGCTATCACCTGGCTGAGTTCTTTAAGAACCCTAGGGTGCAAACCATCCGGTTCCAGGGATTTATTTATGTTAAGTTTCTCTAGTTTGGTTCTAAGTCTATCTTCTGTTAACCATGGGGGTACTTCCTGAGGTGTATTATTTAATTTAACATTACAAGCTGGGTAAGTGTAGCCCCCCAATTCTTTTATGAAGACTGAAGAGAAGAAATTATTTAGCACTTTCACCTTCTCTCTGTCCTTTGTGGCCAGATTCCCTTCGTCGTCTTTTATGGGGCCAATGTGTTTTGGTCTCGCTTTCTAACTATTTATATATTTAAGGAACTTCTTGGGGTTTTTTTTTTACTCTCTTCTGCTATATGTCTCTCGTGTTCTATTTTAGCTGCCTTGATTTCGCCTTTACATTTCTTATTGCACTATTTGATATTGTCTAGCAAACAGCGCAGTTTAGGGAAGTTGGCTCTTTTGAAATTCAGTGTCCTTATATTACTCTTGTGTTTCCTATTACTATGATTTATACTGAAACTAATTCACTGTTCCCTAAGTTTCCCTAGTATTTCTATATCTGTGATCAGGTCCGTATTGTTGGTATTCAGTAGGTCTAGTACTGCATTGTTTCTTGTCGGTGCGTTCAACATCTGACCCATGAAATTGTCCTGCAAAACATTTAGAAGCTGCCGAGCCTTGGATGAATGTGTGGTTCTTTCTACCCAGTCTATATCTGGATAATTAAAGTCCCCATTATAATTACATTTCCCATCCTTGCTGCCATTCCAATCTGTGAAATGAGGTCCGCCTCCCCCTCCTCCCTCTGGTTTGGGGGTCTATAGCGTACGCCCAATATTACTTTCCTCATAGTGCCTTCCCTTTGAAGTTATACCTTCAGCTCTACTTCTTAGCTCCATTATTAATATCGTCCCTCATATTTACCTGTACACTGTTCTTAATATACAGACATACCCCTCCCCCTTTTTTACCTTCTCTATCTCTGCAATAAAGGCAATGGTCGCCAGCCAATCATGAGAGCCAAGTCTCTGAAATCCCCACAAAATCTAAGTCCTCCTCATATATCAGCAGCTCCAGCTCTCCCATCTTGTTGGCCAGGCTTCTAGCATTGGTATACAAAACTCGTAATTTTGTCCGTTGCATACAATATCCTTGTTTGATGTTGTTTTTAGGCTGCTCTTGAGATTTTTTTCGCCATGCCCACCTTGGGTTTAGGAACTCTAAACACACTACTGCTAATGTCCCCATTTGTGCCCGCTGAAGCTTGCTCCCGCTGGCTAATTCTACATCTGTACCCTCCCCCCCATCACCTAGTTTAATGTGAAGCAGCGGCCTTGCCGCATTCTACAGTAAGCTGTCCCTCAGTCTGTAAATAGTTAATAGTTGGAGTATCCCACTCATCCCTTCTCCTATCCAAGTTCTCAATAAAACCACAAAAACAACATCCCCTGGATTGATTATTGACTGAGCCACAAACTTTCATTGCTGTTTATCTGCTGCCAGTTGCTAAGGGTAACTCAGGGGAATCCAGAAGGTGTAATTCTCAGCAGTCCTCTAGGGGGCAGTGCTACATTTGGGGCTTGTCCGGGATATTGCCCTGGGTTACTGGAATGGTTGCTAACGGCAATGCCCGAAGAAAAAATCCGAAAGTGTAATTTTCCTCTCGAGAAATGTGTTCTAATTTTTAAGGGAAGTGTGAGGCCTACTCTACAGGAGATAGGGAGAGTGGGATGAAGAATCACATTTTCAGTGATGGTTGCCAACGGCAAAGAAAGAACCTTTGTCGGGACTGTAAATTGTCTGCTCAAGTAATGTGCTGGAGAGCGGGAGAGTTGCATCTTGCTGTAAAAATGGACTGTGCCTGCTTAACAGTAGATGGTGCAAGTGTGGACGGAAAAAATGGCGGCCCAGGGCACATGGATCAGTGTGCTGAGTGCCATGTGAGTGCCAGAGCTATGCAGGAAAATGTTGACCGTGCATCCAATGACAGCGGGACATTCTTCAAAAGTAGTGGCAGTGAGGATGCTGTAAAGATACTTGTTGACCGTGCATTTAATGACAGCAGGACATTTTTCCAAGACAGTATGGCAAGTCTTTCCTGTACAAGTGCTAAGAAGAGAAATGTCTGCCATATATCTCACAGTGGGACAATTCTACTTAAAGCAAAGAGGGTCAGCTGGCTCAGAGTGATGGAGGTGCAGCTGGAGCCCTAGTACAGAGAAGGATGGCGCATGCGTGCGGATTGAAGAGCACGATTCGCTTTACAGTGACTTTCATGCTAGCTAAGATGGAGTGGCATGGAAAAGGTTACTGTACCGTACGGGAAAGTGCGAGCTGAAGAAATCTGCCTAGCAGGAGGAGCCACCGCCAATCTGAAGTCGTGGGCGGAGACGCCGCCTACGCACAGCCAATCCGGAAAGAGGAAGGGATTCCATAAATTACTTCCGCTTTCGGGTGGGGCTGAGAGGGAATGACGTGTGTGGAGGAGCAAGTTGGAGAGTACCAGAGTGAGCCAGAGCGCGGAGGCTATCCCACTTGCTGGGAGAGCCAACATCGACCCTGTGGGACACAGGGGTGCGATTAGTGCCCGATGGAAGACTGGCGTTGTGCACCGGAGGAGGCGTGGAGCACTTGGGCCTGGTATGTAGTCAGTGTCTGAGTGTTACCATATGGATGCAAGTTTTGGGCCAGTGCGGGCACTGCGGCAATCTGCTGCTGCCGGCAGAGAGGAGTGAAGGTCAGCCGAGAAGATTGAGTGTGACATGGGAGACCGGGGGTCACTCATGCACTGTCGGCTGCGGGGTCGGGACCTTTTGTGGGAAGAGGAGTCCTCAGAGTGCTAGCTTAACTGGGCTCTATGCAATCTCCTGGTGATATAGTGTGTAAAGTGAGGGAAACCCGAACTTCCAAGTCTGTGTGCATGCAGGTAGTGCGGGTCGGGGGCCTGATGTACAGAAAGCTGCAGTGCCAGAAACAAAGTCTGCTCCAATCAAGGCAGAGGGGAATAGATGGCCTGGGGTGACCAAGGCGTGAGTGTGAGCAGCCAGCAAGAAATCGGGGTCATCGATGTGGGGTCTCCCAGTTTCCAGCATCAGTATGGATCCTTCGGAGGAAGAGACCGAATGGGACTGGGGGTCGGATGACCGGAGAAGTTCAGCCAGTCCAAATGTTCCTGATGAGGAGACTAGGGATTCCGTGGTGCGAGGACAGTGCGCCAGGAATCTGGGGTTCTGTGTGGCCTATGCTAATCGGGTCCCAGATCTATCCCCACCTCGGAACTATGCCCGGGCTCGGGATCAGAATGAGGCCTATGCCTCCCTCATGAAAAGAAAGGAGACCCTAAATTCCCCATCTGGGAGAGGTAACCGGAAAACCCTCCCCAGATTCTCCAGGATGCAAAGATGGATACAGCGGAAGATGGCCTTAGAGTATGGGTATGACTATCCCTATGCTCAACGGGAGGTCATGCTGGAGATAGAGGCCAAAAGAGAAGCCTGGTGTGATGAGGCTGTATGGGACTTTCTCTTTGTCCCCAAACCCCACCGCAATCAGTCCAAGCTGGAATTATGGAAGACCTTCCTATCGGTGAAGGCACAGTGGAATCACAGGTGGGCTATCTACATAGACCGGGTAGAGGTCCGCCGCCCAGATGGATCTGGCCAGGTTTGGTCAATCAGAATCCAGAATGAGGAGAGGAAAGTTGTGTGAATCCCCCATATGGATTACTACTGTTGAGGAGATTGTTGAACTCTATTGAGGCTGGCTAGCCTACGCTCATTGACTATGTGAAACACAGCAAAAAGGAGAGAAAAGTTCAAGTTCAGTTTTTGCTGGGGCTTATGCACTATTCCCATTATCCCTTCCCCTTCTCTCCTTGCAGAAGGGGTTGACAAAGCTGCAAAACAGCACTGGCTAGTGGACATACTCAAGGGGGCCGACCCTCTAATTTTCCAGGAGAAAACTGAAAGAACTGAAATGTGCTATTCAAGAGATCCCTTGGGCCATCGGGCCAGGATCATGGATTACAAATTGTAAAGAGTTCTCTGTGGACTACCTTAGGTCAATGGGCCAGTGACAAACCTATGTGAGTGGCTGCCCGGAAGAGGTGGGCAGCAACCTGAGGTTCTTTGGTGGGGCTGCCCTAGGGGCCCCCATAGAAACTGTTAACTCCTACAGGACTGATGGGTTGCTCGGGCTCCGGCAACAAATTTCTTGTCGGAGGAAGACTTGGTGTGAGTTGCCATTGAAGAGGACACTGCAAGCACGAGTCTCTGGACTGTTCATGCCTTTCTGGCCTTGGGGGCGTGATCAGTAGAAGGTAGTCAGTGTCAGGGTTTAGTGTTGCCTTGGAGGAGTGATGCTGAGACCCAGGTCAAGACTGACGGATGAAGTACCCACTGGATCACCTAGATATGGACGCTGGGTAAGAAGGCTGCCCCTGCGAGGAGGGTCTTCCCACCACAATAAGTTAGACTTGTGGTTACTCAAAATATGTGCCTTTTTCAGAAGTGTCTAACTCTCTTTTCTTTGCAGGATTGTTTAGGACTAATATGTTATATAATTAGTCAGGATGTTATGTCCACCTACCAGTGCAAAGTTTGTTGGGTGGGGGTTACATTACTTTAAATGCACCTAATATGTATCAATATTTGTACAGCAGAGATATACATTTTTTTTTCACGTAACCTATTTCATGTAAATTTGTTATTTCCCTTTTCCCCTCTCCAAGTTTGTGAGATGCTCCGTGGATTTTTCCAGTGAAAATTTTTGTAGGGGGCGGCTGCCCCAGAGCCAACGGGACATGGCTCATTTTTGGTGGGGGGTGGATGGAGCACCTTCCTAGATAGGTGCAAGACAGGTGAAATATAGTTTGCTCTGTCTGCTTATCAGGGGAGCCTGATTGCTAGTTATGCCTGTTGCATTTGTCCATGTGGGATTCATCTGGTCTGAGGGAGTATTCCCACTCTGTCCAATAGGGAGGCCTGTTGGGCAATGGAGAAAACCCAGCCAGTGACACACAGGCTTTTGTAGCTGTCCCAGTGGGTTGGCACAGACAGTGGTGCATCCTGGGATAGACTATAAAAGCCAAGGGCACATGTGGCAGGGGGTCTTTGGGTGGGAAGCCAAGTCCCAGAGGGAGGGTGATGGCTGTCTCCTCCTCTGAAGTTGTGGAAGGTGGTCACAGGCAGTCGGCCTGGTGAACCGGAAAGTGTGGCTAAATCCAGAGGTCCAGTGGATGCTGACAAGTGGAGTTTGGAGGCAACGGTGACTCTGGAAAAATAGTGTCTGTGAGTACAGAGGAACGTGCCCAGGGGTCTGCTAGGAAGGGGACCACTCCAGAAGCTAGGGTCAGCGGACGGGTGTCAGCACACAGGCATTAAGAGAAAAGGGGGTGCCAGTTTCAGAACCCTGAAGAGAATATTTACACAGGAGCATTTAAAGTATCTTCACTTAGTGGTAAAGTGTAGCAGTGGCCTTGCCGCATTCTACAGTAAGCTGTCCCTCAGCAGTCCTCTAGGGGGCAGTGCAGTCAGCTTTCTGCTTATGTATACAGGTGAGAGAAATTTCAAGAGCTTCTGTGACCTTGATCACAATGAAGTCTAGTCCTGTCATTGTCCTAGTGTTTATCTCTGCTCATTATAATCAATGGCCTAGGATGAGAGTTAAAAAAAAAAAAAAAAATCATCCCAGCCATCATTTTGCACAAATGTAACCTGGGTCGTTTCAATTCAGTCTGAGCAGTCATTCTTCATCATTGCTACCCATGTAAAACAATTTGGGACTTTTTCTATTTAGTTATACAATGGAAATGAACACGTAATTAGTTGCTATGAGGACGAAAATCGGTTGCATTATTCATTCATTAGTTTGTTTTACAGCGCTTTCATCACATAAAAAAAGGAAATATGAATTAGAAAACATCCATTCTTACTACATCAATGGAAAAGTGTAAAGGGACCATGCATTTTAGTCTATGATCATTATTTCCTGAAATACTGCAACTTCCCCAAATGGGTCATGCTTTTCATAGAAATTAAATTTAGGGAGGGTTAGGTTATTTGAAAGAGGAAGGATGTCCATATCTTTTGGTTAGGTTACCTTTGTCGTAGGAATAAAAAGATGCTGTTAAGCTTTCCAGATTTATGATACATTTTTTTTTATTTTCTTTCTAGTAAGTTGCCTCTTAAAACAAAAGGTGTTACCTGAAACCATATGCATAGTAAATCCACAGTAAAACTGATAGCATTTACTGTTTACTGACTGGTTGTCTAAGCCTATAAACACCTAAAACAGAAAATCCCAAAACACAGGAGGAGAATAAAAGTACTACGGTATGGAATGTGTTTTCAAGGAAAGTCCACAAATTTACGTCTTAACTAGAAGCAAGATAATTCTTCACTTTGGTTCACAAGCCTTCCTAAAGTGATTGTACATTATTTCACTAAAATAATTAACATGTTATATTTACCTGCTCTGTGCAGGTGGTTTTGCACAAAATGGCCCGAATCCTCCTCTTCTCGGGTCTCTCACCGGTGCTCCTGGCTCCTCCCTTATATTGGGTACCCCCATAGCAAGCTGGGGGCACCTGAGCTGAGACACAATTCTGTGTGCCTATTCAGACATGGAGCCAGGGTTCTGCCTTGCCCCCTCTGTCTCCTGATTGACTCACTGGCTGTGGTTGACAGCAATGACTCCCGCTGGTGCCAAAAGCCAATCAGGAGTTCCCAGAGAGGCAAGACTCTCGTGGACATTGCTGGATCAAGAGGGGAGGCTTGGGCAAGTATTAGGGGTGGGGGGGGAGCTGCTGCACATGGAAGGTTTTTTACTTTAATGCATAAAATGCATGAAGGTAAAACAACCTTGTGTCTTTACAACCACTTTAAATCTAAACTCCAAGCAAACAGCTAAATACATAGATGAATACATATAAAGAAACTATTTTACCTGCCAAGGGATTTTTATTTCTCTCCATCTACTCCTGGATTTACACAGCTCTGCCACACAACACAACCTTGTCTGGCATGGAGGAGACCTGAATATTCTCTGCTACAATTAACCACTTGACGACCGCCCGCTGCAGATATACTGCGGCAGGCTGGCTCGGCTGCATAAACCGCCGTACCTGTACGGCGGTTCGCGGCAACGCTCCTAAAGGTGTGCATCCACCCCCATTAGAAAGTGGGGAAGCCGATCCACGGGGCCGACGGCCGCGATTGCTGCCAGGCATCCGCGATCTCTCCCTGCTGAGAGAGAGCGGTGGTCTGCTGTTGTAAACACAGCAGACCGTTGTTCTCTTTGGAATGAATACATAGCGCCTGTGATCCTCCTATTTGGGATCACAGGTCTCTGTGTTGATTTCACCACTCCCTCCCCCATACAGTTAGAAAACACACCCCTAGGCTCACACTTAACCCTTTGTTCGCCCCTGGGTTAACCCCTTCCTTGCCAGTGTCATTATTACAGTAACAGTTCGTATTTTTAGCACTGATTACTGTAGTAATGTCACTGGTCCCCCCAAAAGTGTAAAAAATGTCAGTTAGGGGTCTGATCTGTCCGCTGTAATGTCACAGTCCCTCTATCACCGCCATTACTGGTAAAAATAAATAAATAAAAATGACATAAATCTTTCCCCTAGTTTGTAGACGCAATATCTTTTGCGCAAACCAATCAAAATATTTTTTTTACCAAAAATATGTAGCAGAATACAAATTGGCCTAAAAGGATGAAAAATTAGATTTTTACATTGGGGGGGGGGGGGGGAGGGGGGGGTTTATATAGCAAAAAGTGAAAAATATTGGGGTTTTTTTTTTCAGAATTGTCACTCTTTTTTTGTTTATAGCGCAAAAAATAAAAACCACTCAGGTAACCAAATTGTCAGTTAAAGTAACGCAGTGCCGAATCGCAAAAAATGGCTTGGTCATTGAGGGGGCAAAACCTTCAGGTCTGGAAATGGTTAAGGGACACTTCTGCTGTAGGTCTTGTCCCTCTCCCAGCCGTCTTTTGGACAGTAAAAAGTAAATCAGCAGGCTGATGAGGTATGCTCACTTTTCTCCCTCCTCCTATCAGCATGTTTCTTGTTAGTAACCTGAGCAATTTGGTACACTGAAATGGCTCATTGTGCTTGCCCTCCCTTTCTTAGTAAAGTATCTAATGTAAAGTGTACTGCAAGAAGCCAATGCCAAGTCAAATTCTGGTAATTACACTGTTTGCATTAATAAATAAATAAGTGTATTAATATATTAATAAAAAAAGAGCTGCATTTATTTGTGTCTCTTTTAAATATACTGTATATAATTTACCATAGTGTACTCAGCAGATTCAATGGAATTTGGCTATAAGATTTGTGCAGATTTATCATGCTTCCAGCTAAAGTGTCCTTTTGAGCACCACCCCTAAAAACATAACCCATAGTCTTATTTTCTCCTTCCGTGTGTTTGGTGATTTGCTTTTGTGTATGTTAACTTTACGTATACTGTAATATATGGTTGGGAATATGTTTTAAATGCACCTGTGCCCAGAGCATAGACATTAAAGGAGAAGTATGGCCAAAGCTTTTTTGGTCATACTTCTCTTCCAAATCAAATGATTGCACTTGCTTGTGCACTTATGTGACTCAGAATCATCTGACAGCAGGCTAGCGACTGACAGTCACCACTCTGCAAGAGCAGATTAAGAACTGAGTTATGGTTGGTCATGTGATCACTTAGAGCCAGCAGGGAACAACTGTAGCATCAGACCAATGCTGCAGCGCATGGAGGTGAGTTTGTATGTTTCTTGTGTTGCAATCCCACACTTCTGCTTTAACCGCTTGAAAACCGTATAACATACATATACGGCAGCAAGGCAGCTCTCCCGCGATGGATCACATACTAGGTACATGATCTAGCACTTCCAGGTAGCGGGAGCCCGCACTTATGCCACCAGGAATCCAGCTGTGCTGTGGTTAGACACAGCAGATGCCAATCAGCGGGTGCAGGCCAATGGATGACCACTGGCACATATTGATATTCAGGAAGACACACAGGACAGAGTTCTGCCTATGTACACAAGGCAGAGCTCTGTCCTGTCAGAGAAGAAGCAATGGATTTTCTTTCCTGCAAAGCAGGGAATAAAATCCATCACTTCCTGCAGTGAAAGCAGCACACTTAAAAAAAAAAAAAAAAAACTCATTGATCCTGCTGCTCTCTATCTCCCTCTTCAGCTAAGAATTTTGCAGCCTTGGTGGCAACTCTGACAATGTTCAGTTTTTAGTGAGTGTCTGTGCTGAGAATGTCCTCCCTTTCACATCAGAGCAGCCCATGTGACTATAGAGTCACACATGTGGGAGTTTACACAGTGTATGTACAGTGGTAAAGGACAGCCCACTCCCTCTCTCTTTCTCCATGCCCACTGCCAGCTAAACACAATAGGGGCTGGATATAACATTTAGATTATCCTGCCTTCTTGCAAGGCACCCATATACCCCAGATACAAAGTAACTGGCCACATTCTAACATACTTGCCCAACACTTTTTTAAAGATGGAAACCTCTTAGATCAAACTGACGTAGCTATCCTGACAAGATACAAATCCTTCCCATTCTGGTTGTACTGGCAAATTAGACACTTCCTGAAGGATATCAACCGTACGAATCAAGCTTCACGGCCTCTCACCCAATTCAAATTACTTTGTACACAAAAAACGCCTCAAACACATTTAATTTCGGCCATCCACGTGATGTTCGAGAAAATCCCCCCGAAATCCGGTAGAGCGACACTTTTTTAGGAGCGTGATCTCAATCTTGACCTCACGGAAAGAGAATGGGAGCGTGTTCTCACAATTGTCCACAAAGTGTCGGTAAATGTTAACACACAAGAAAATAACTTAAACTGTTCACTAGATGGTACAGGACTCCGGAACTCTTCCATCGCTTCTTTCCCTCTCTGCCAAATAAATGTTGGAGATGCTCGCACGAGTCAGGTTCCCTGCTCCATATCTGGAGGGAGCGCTCTCGCATTCAAGCTTTCTGGTCCCAAGTCCACCGGATAACAGAGGAAGTCTCAACCCTTAATCTCAACTTTAACCCTGCCCAATTCCTCCTACACCATTCCAACATTCCCTACTCTTCTTATCGCCAGACTTCACCCATGCATTTCATTAACGCAGCTAAACTTTGCATTCCCCTACATTGGGGTTCCACATGTGTTCCCTCCATGAAGGAATGGATTAGGAATATTGATAAAATCTCAGAAATGGAGAAACTCATCCACATAGCAAAAGATACACCAACAAAATTTTCAAATACCTGGGTAAACACTTTCAAACGACAGAAAAATATTCGGAATTGGTTGGTGCAGGGAATTGCCCCCCCCCCCCTCCCTTCCCCCATAAGAAGTACCCATAGAATTTTCTACCTGATATTACTCTACGAAACAGTCGCACTAGTTACCTCCGGGAGCATCCCCCCCACTAAAAAAGGTTTGTGAGGGGAGGTCCCCTGGAATAATATATATCCATCACATACAACTTACTCTCTCTTCAACTTAATATTAATATTTAATTATGTATATAACGCCTATTACAATACCATGTTCCTACATACTATAAGGTGCTTTTTCTTGACGCAGCTACAATTAACACCCAGGATCACCACTTGGCCCCTGTTTATATACTCAGTTTTAAAAATGTAATACTCTCCCTCTCTGATGATCTTTCACCACTCTATTATGGGAGGTAGAAGTATCTTCACTTTGCCTATGCGTTCCCCTCTCCATACATACCATTCCTCCTTTCCCCCTCCATCTATCTCCCATTTGAATGCTATGTTCCTGTTATAAATGTTACTGATTATCTTCATGATCAACCGGGTTTTGTACATTATTAACTGCTCCTTTTTTCTCATTATTATATACTAATGTTGATCTACAGATGTTTACCATTTCTGTACTTTTATATCTTTATTTATTCTTCAATAAAATAAACGTTATTGGGAAAAAATAACATGTAGATTAATGGTGGCTATATCTCCCTTTTAGTCTAAGACACAGGCTGGAGGAGCAGGACACAGCCTGTAACTGGCAGATATCTGCCCACACCATGTTAATGCCAAAAAAATAAATAAAGATTTTATTTTTGAATATGTATTTCTATGCCAATTTCAAACAGTTTATTGACATTAATTATTTATTTTTTCTCTGTATTCTAAGGCTGTTTTTTTTTAACATGTAACCAGCAGCTCCTCCTGCTTATGTTTCCCTGCAGACAAGCTGGGAAAGAGCTGGGTCATGTGACAACTGTATATTGAATAGGAAAAAGGTAGATTTTTTTTTTTTAATTAAAATAATTACAATGCCATGATTTAAATGCAAGAATAGAAGGGAGATTAATTAAACAGTGTGTATTTAATATCACTTTTCTAGACCATTGATCCTGTGTTTGCACTAAATGATTTATAGATTGGGAAGACATTTTTGTTAGCATTTTTTAACTTTGCAATTTTTAATAAACCCTTTAAGAATCTCCTACCTACAGAAGAAATTAAAAAACAGCTTAGATGATGGGACTTTTCAATGATTAATTTTAGGATGCCAGGTTAAAAAAAATTCTTAATTAAATTAAAGTGTTGGTATAGGCAAAACTTTTATTTATTTTTGGATAGAGTAGGGAGGGGGTAAAACTCCTATTTAGGGGTTTCTGCTGTTTTTGTTTCCTGCTGAGGAGATATCCCCTTACTTCTGTCTTTGATGCATAACATGAAGTAAAAGGAAATATTCCCAGTTGTTACCAGAACCTATTGAAATATTTGCCCTCACCTCTTGATCTCATGGCAACTCTAAAATCTAGGATTTTTACTTACTTTTTGTCCAGAAAAAGAGAGGGGTTTATGTCCCCAACAGGAACACAGACCACAATAAAATCTCAACAGAAGGTCTAAGGCTCCATGTACACAGGACGCTAAAAAAAGTCCCTTGAAATGCTGGAATTTTTAGGACGTTTAAAACGTCCGTTGTGTCACGTTTGCACCCGCGTTTAGCGGGCATTTGCGGGCGTTTGCATTTAAAACCGTTCCTAGAGGTAAAAAAAATCATTCCCTTTTAAAATGAAAAAACGCGAGCGCTAAACGCGGGTAATCGCGTTCGGTCACGTTCGGCCGCGTTCGGCCGCGTTCGGTCGCGTTTTTGCATTTGAAACGCTGGGAAACACACGTTCGAACGCAATTAATTGCTTTCCAAAAAACGTAACTGAACTCAACTGCCTGCAAATGACTGTAAACGACCCTGTGTACATGGACAGATAAGATAACATAGAGGTGCGTGACTCAGTGTCTTTGGCGGGAGCAGAGTCCCGGGAGGGAGAGAATGACTGTCTCTCCTCCTGTTTGAGGAAGAGGATGTCTCAGGTGCTGCCTGAGAATCCAGAGAGTGCTGAGTTGAGCTGAGAGGGATCCAGTGTGCCGAGAACCAGTGGAAAGAGAGAGGGGTCTAGTCCCAGGAAAGCCTACACAGGTCGTGAGTACTGAGGATTGCCCCTGGGGGTCTGCCTGAAATGTTAGAGGGGACCACTCCGGAAAAGGTTCTAGGATCCAGATATCAGCTAAGGGGAGTACCTAGGTTGAGGACCCTGAAGTGACAGAGGGGGTACCTAGGTTGAGGACCCTGAAGTGACAGAGGGGGTACCTGGTCAGGGGACTCTGAAGAGTTAAATGGGGCACCTGCAGTTTGGGCCCTGAAGAGACAGTGTACAGTGTACAGTATATTGGTTGAGAGTTGCAGCCATACAGGAATTCATATCAATCCTACCTCAAGCCAGTGCAAGGCTAGAGGAAGAAGTCAGTGACTTTGCAGTGCAGCAGTGTTAGAAGCTCATTATTCTATAGTCCTGGATCTTCTGGACCCAAAGTCTGGGATTCAGCACTTCCTTCAAGTTACAGTGTGTTCTGAGCGTTATTGAGCGTTGGCTAGCGTCGGCTGGCGTCAAGAGAGCGTTGACAGCCATTTTCTGAGAAAGTCCCAAGTTGTACTTAGTTGAGCCTAAAGGAGTATCCCACTCATTCCCTTCTCCCATCCCCTTAAATACAATAAAACAACAAAACAAAGATGCCGGAGTTGTTCATGTCTCAGTTCTCACACCCAGGGTCACAGCTCACAAGGGCTGGAGAGGTAACCGGTAACAATGGAAGACCCACATCAGGCCCAATGCCTCGAAAACCTGCTACAAGTAGATGAAGAGAAAATCCAAAAGTTTACAGTTGTTAAAAGAACATAAGATGAGAGAAAATCTTTCACTATGGGCAGCTATATAGCTGAAAGTTTAAAAAATAAATAAATAAATACATTTCACATTGGAAAGATTTTCCCTGACTTCCTGTTATATCACAAGGACAGGAAGTAAAGGGAAATCTTTATAATGAAACAAGGACAGCAAAACAATCTGACAGTGATTTTCTACTCCAACTAAAACTAGCTTGAGATATACTTTAAATGTGAACAAAACAAGCAAAGTTGGAATGATTCAATGTGCTGAATAAAATATATATTCCATTTCCATTTGCTTTTAATATGCTAACAGAAATGTCTTACAGAATATTGTGTTAAGGAATAATTACGTATGCGGCTTAAGTTATTTCTAGACTCATACCATGAATCTTGGGTTATACCACATCCTTTTGGGAAAAGGGTTTGCTGATTCACGTTGGATAGCGCCGTGAGGGGCGGCATGTTTCATTTGTTTCATGTCAAAAGCAAAACCATGTGTTCAACAGCTCTACAGAGTGTGTTCATGACTCATCACAGACAGCTTCCCCAGCTGCTAGGAAATTACATGATCACTGTTTCTTATAACATGGGATGTGAACTGTATTGTATCAGTCCATTTTTGGAAATATATAGCAGCCTTTTTCAACCAGGGTACCCAGGCACCCTGGGGTGCCTTGAGATTTCTTCAGGGGTGCCCTGGAAAAATGCCTAAAAATGTCTCCAAAACTGTATACAAGCTGGTGAATGGATAAAATCTGCCTTTAATTACACAAAGCCACTGGTTTTCATTGTACACCATTATAACCCTCTGGCTGCCAACCTCCTAACGACCAATGACATCATCAGTTGATAAGGAGGATGTCAGTTGCCTGTATATCATCCTTGTTTGACCCTCCCCTGCCTCTCTCCATCAGCGTTGGGGGTCGGTCTCATTAGCTAAATGATGAAGAAAAACTGAGGGAGAAAAGAAACATTGGAATACTAGTCAGTACCAGTTTTCAAAATTGCATTTGCTTTGGAAGAATGAATCACCTTTAACATTTGGTGTCCTACGTGTATTGATGTTGCTGGATTATTTAAAACTATCAGAATAGTTTTTACATTTTAGAAATGGGTGCCTCAAGACTGTCCATAATTTTGGAGGGTGCCTTAAAGTTGTCCATAATTTTAAAGGGTGCCTTGACTGAAAAAAGGTTGGGAAACACTGATGTGTAGAATGGATTAATCAAGTTTCCAGTGCTTTGCATAATGCGTTCATTTACTTTGCCTTGTGGTTCCATTAGCCTCAATGCACTAAAGCAGTGCAGTTCAAATGCAGATGCGTGAAACGCACTGCAATGCAAGGTACAATGGAGAGGTTGTAACAGAAAATGAGAGGTATGCAAGTTAGAAGTTTGGTGAATATATAAATTACACTGTCATTCCCCCTCAGGACATAATATTGAGTGGGATATCAACATCTTTATAGATAAGAAATAGATATGTTTGCCTGTTGCTGTCTATTTTTAGCTATATTTGCCCTTCCAATATGCACGTATTTATACATTTTATGTGAATTTATGTATTCATATACCTTGGCGGATCATTACTGCTCATTGGCTGTGATGTTTGATTTTCGATTTTAGTTTTATTATTTTTATTATTTTTGATGTTCTCTATTTAGACAAGATATGCACTTTTCCAACATTAGGGGACACCAACATTCTTATCTTTCTGTGCACTGAATAACTTTGGTAATTTCCTGGTCTTCAACAAAATGGCGCTATTGGCATTTCCTGTAGCTATAATGGTGGCCGTGTCACTTCCTGGCACCGGAAAAATGGCCGACGGATCATTTTCTGTCTGCAATTTTTCTAAGGAGACACCGTGATTTGAGCAATTTTGAGAGGCTATATAAACTAGATCTGTTTGCCTGTTGCTGTCTATTCTTAGATATATTTGCCCTTTGAATATGTATGTTTTTATACATTTTTATGCATTCTTATGTATAAATATATTTTTTTTGGGCGGATCATTACTGCTCATTGGCTGCAATGTCTGAATTGTTTGCAATTTACTTTTGATGTTCTCTGAGAATTTTTCAGACAGGATATATGTTTTTTCCTGCATCAGGGGACACCAACATTCTTATCTCTTGGTGGTTGTTCCACTGAATAACTTTGGTCATTTCCTGGTCTTTAACAAAACGGCGTTATTGGTATTTCATGTGCCTTTGAACATAGGTATGATGGTGGCCGTGTTACTTCCTGTCACTGGAAAAATGGCAGACGGATCACTTCCTGTCCACAATTTTTCCAAAGAGACACCATGATTTGAGCAGTTTTGAGAGGCTATATAAGCTAGTTTGACATCTGAGACTAAAGCACCTCTTGATAACATCCTATTTGTTGATCCTATCATGGGACTGTGCATTTAAATCTATATTTTTCACTATATTGTTTTTTTATTGTTGATTTTAGTTCAAGAATGGACGTATATAAAAACATTTTTTTCATTTTAGCACTTTTTTGGACTTTATTTTAATGTGTTGTCCATTAATAACACAGTATTCACATTTCATTGTTGTTCATTCACTTTTGACGCTACACACTTTTTCTTAACAATGCATGGTAACACACTACTTTAGGTTTGCAAAATTGGTGCATGTCCCTTTCTTTTGGACAGTTTGGTGCATTGCCAGGCTTGTCAGTTAAATAGACTGCCTTAACAAATGTGCATTATTGAAATACACCAGATTGCCAAGGTTTGAATGGTCTTTAAATCCATCTCATAACATGTAATCCATTTACTTAAAGTGTTAGTTTATCTTTTCAGAAAAAAAAGTAAAGGTGGGCTAACAGCGGAACCCTCTCCACTGCCCCTGTCAGCACCCCTGTTAGGTCACCCCTAGCTACAAAGTGTCAAAGTAATCACTATTTATTTAGTTGCTGTTAACTGCAAAATGTGTTTCCTAATATTTTTTGATAAATCTTTCTGGCTAGTATAATTGTACTCTACCCTTGCAAAGTTTGCTATGTTAACAAGCTACTTGAATAGTTGTTTATATCAGAAATTTACCTGCAAACCTTCTGGTATGAGTCAGTCTATTCCTATTGGCTCCCATCCCTAACCTAACTTTCCTGCCTGACTTTGACCCTATTGAACCTCTTCCTTATTTGGTTGTTGGTTGAACTACTTTGCACCGAGGCTGGGTCATTTCTCTCCTGCGTGTAAAACGTATCATTGTTTTGCTAACAAATTACATAGAAAACCCAAACATTATATATACTTTTTTAGCAGGGCCCTAGAGAATAAAGTAGTGGGTGTTGCAATTTGTTATGTCACATGGTATTTGTTCACCAGTGTTTTAAACGCAAATTTAAATAAAAATTGCGTATGCCCGTAGAATGGGGCCGAAGTACAGTACCTAAAAATCTCCATAGGCGACGCTTTAAATGCTTTTACAGATTACCAGTTTAGAGTTACACAGGAGATACTAGAATTATTGCTCTCGCTCTGACGTTATGGGCAATACCTCAAATGTGTGGTTCGGTCACCGTTTACATATGTGTGCGGGACCTTACATTTGCACGTAAGCATGGGGGGGTCGAGGTGCTTCAATTTTTTTATTTTTTTGTAAAAAAGGGGACTTTGAACGATGCCCAAAGGATCATACAGTTATACAAAAGAGTAAAATTTGAAACTTTATTGAAGCAACATGGCAGCGGCTGAATTTCCAGTTCCGGTTGTGTCCTCCGGCCGGACTCAGTTTCGGCTCAAGAAGGCAGGGGACATTTGGAGACAGCTGTCTCCAGGCAACCTGTTAGGGCTTCCCTCCTGTGTTTACACAGCTGAGAGCCTATTTTGGTGCCAGGTCTGTGCCTAGGATTGGCTTGGTTTGTGCACATGACAAGGCCCTACTTCTATTTAACCACTTTAATACAGGGCACTTTCACCCCCCTTCCTGCCCAGGCCAATTTTCAGCTTTTAGCACTGTTGCTTTTTAAATATCAATTGCATGGTCATGCAACAATGTACCCAAACCAAATGTATGTCTTTTTTTCCCACAAAGAGAGCTTTCTTTTGGTGGTATTTGATCACCGCATTTGCTACACAAATAGAAAAAAGACCGAAAAGTTTGAAAAAAAAAAAGTTGTTTTTTGTTTGTTATAAAATGTCTGTAAATAGATACGTTTTTTCCTGCACTTATGAGCACTGATGAGGCCGCACTGACAGGCACTAATGAGGAGGCACTGATGGGGTGGCACTGATGATGAGGCAGTAATATGCAGCACTGATGGGCACTGATATGTAGCACTGATGGGCAGTGATATGTGGCACTGATAGGTAGCACTGATATGCAGCATTGTTTGGCACTGATAGGCAGCACTAATGGGCACTGCTAGGCAGTACTGATGGGCACTGATAGGCTCTGATAGGCGGCACTGATGGGCACTGATAGGCGGCACTGATGGGAAATAATGGGCACTGGTGGGCGGAACTGATAGATGGCAATGATGGGCACTGGTGGGCGGCACTGATAGATGGCAATCATTGGCAGCTATGATGAGGAGGGTACTAAAAGGGTCCCTGAGCTCTGATTGGTATCCCTAGTGGCCACGGGTAGGCATCCCTGGTGACCATGGGTGGGCATCCCTGGTGGCCATGGGTGGGAAATCCCTAGTGGCTTTAGTGGCATCCCCCCAAGGGTCTGCACTGGTACTCAATGCTCTGATTACCAGCACAGACCCCCCTCCTGTCAGGAGAGCCACCGATCGGCTCTCCTCTACTCGTGCCTGTCAGGCACGAACTGAGGAAAGCTGATCAACGGCACTTCCTATTTACTATGTGACCAGCTGTGATTGCACACAGCTGGTCACATGGTAAAGAACCTACGTCATTAGGCTCTTTACCGGGATGGGAGATGCGGTGAGTCAGAGTGACACACCGCATCCCCGGGGGCGCGCAGAGCGGTCTATCCTGCTGGTCGTCATATGACGGCCAGTCAGGATAGAGCAACCACTTAATTTTGCTATACGGCGGGCGGGCGGGAAGTGGTTAAGGTGCAGATTATGTGTGTTTGTTTGCTCCATGGCTGTCAGAATAAAGTTGATGTACCTGATGCACGTGTGTGATGACCACTGATATGGGTAAGAGCCAATAATGCTCATTCCTATTTCCATGCACTAGATCCACCTAGGTTATTATTTATATATGACTGGGTGATTTTTTTGATTGATCTTTTGCTGTATGCTTTAGGTAGAGTCTGCCTCTCTTTTGGGATAAACTGGGATTGTGTTTTCCCTATGATTCTACAGAGATATCCCATTTACTTAGAGTGTTTCTGCAGTAATTCTCTATGAACATATATAAAACATTGGTCCCTACACCCAGGTATGTGGAATATTTGGACTTTAAAAATAGCACCTTGGACTTTTTTAGGACTGAATTTATATACTGTATGACTGTTGGCATAGTTATACTTTTTCACTCCCTTCTTTATATATTTCCTTATCACTAGATTGTTGAGGGTGCATTGTTCAGGTCGCTGCTTCTTGTGCCTTGTGCTCGGGATCCAGCACTGTGGATGCAGGGCAATCCTATTGTATTCCATCTGATGGATGGACCCTCAGCATAATGTGTTTTGGAATAGCTTTGTCTTTGTATGGTACTGTTTGCTTTTTCAACACATGATATGTTTCATCTATTTTGTGTGTATATATTTTTTAAAATATGTTATATCTTTAGAAAGTCCAATGTGATACCAACGTCCATTATCCCCCTTAGAAAGACTGAATAAGTCTTTGGGGTCCTGGACAAGAACTATTGGGGCTAAATCCTGATATGCCAGAATTTGGTAAAGTCTTTGCTATTCTGTACATGGGTTTTGTCTTCTTTATCTACTCCCATTTGTGAGAAAATTTTTAATATGTTGCTTCAATAAAAGCTTCAAATTTTACTCTTTTGTATAACTGTATGATCATTAAAAGTCCCCTTCCTTTCCCTCTTAACCCTTGTGGTGTGTAGTTCATAACAATTTGGGACAGATGCCACATATATAATAATCTCATGTTTGCATAGCCACTAGATTGATGGTTGAAAGCAGGTTTTTATTTTGTAATATTTATTTCATTCAAATATATTTTTTAACACTGTACTGTTTTTTTTTTATCAACTTTATTGCTATCACAAGGGATAAACAACATCCCTTGTGATAGCATGGGCCATGAATCTCCTCTTTGTGGAGAGATCTGGGGTCCCTTAGACCCCAGGTCTCTTCTCAGGCCTCCAAAGCATCTGATCAAACCGAGATCGGTTTGATCAAATGCTGTACAAGCTGGTAATGGCTTGTCAACAAACAAACCGAAACTTGACATCACAGAAGAGGGATGGGAAATTCTGTACTTTCCAACTGCCTAGGGAATGTGATTAAAACGGTCACATGATCGCATCGTTACCAGGCTCCCTGATCAGGTGGCAAGTGGTTAACTTCCTGGTGAGTAACCCTAGGTCCAAGTTCTAGTATGATTCTGTCTTATACTTGCTGTGCTGCCTTGGTTTGACCAGTCAGCTGCCAGCAGCTAGGTCATCCTAGGGTTTGTTCTCTGTGAAAGCTGGCTCTGGTGTAGATATCTATATGACTGACAGGAGCATTCAGCATTCAATTTCTTCTGGAAAATCTCTGTGTTGTCTATAAAAAACATTTAATAATCAGGATGTAAAGACTTTCCTTAAGTAAGCAATAATTTATTCCCAACCCATTGAGCTGCTTATTATCATATACTGGGATTTGTCACCTTTGTCAAAAATATCTGTCTGAGTGAGTACTGATCCTAAAAGGAAGTGTTAATAACTGTTTTCTGCAACTAAATTACATAGAAACAACATCAACTGAATCACACGGAAAATCACGGCTGATCCGAAGTTCAAAGATGGTCAGGTGACTCGCTGACTGTCACTCGTGGTTAGACAAGTCTATGGCCACCCTCAATGCTAATGTAAGCTTTGTAATTCCATAATGCATTAGTAAGCATTCACGGATTATTTTTTAAATCTGATTATTTTTACTGATTCCCTGGGATAATGTTTTTATAAATCTTTGACAAAGCAAATTGTATAGGCAGTTTGAATAGTAACATATTATTTCATCACTTTTTATTATTATTGTATCATTAACATCCTTCTCATTTCCCACTGAACACTGTGCTCTAAGTATTTCTCCATGAGTGGGTAATGAGTTGAAAGTAAATAAATAGTAGCCTAGACTACAGGAAATCACCCCTATTAAGCACAATTCCTAATATAAACTAGGAACAGATGAACTCCGCAGTTATTTTATTTACTCCACATACAAACATGTATCCAAAGAATCTGTAATTTCTTCTGAACAATTACTGTGGCAAAATGCTGACTAAAGGGAAGTTTATACCATGGCTCCGGCAGCTTTTTCTATTATGAATAATCTTTGACTAAAATAGACCCATTCGTTCTTTATATAGTAACTCGATGCACTGTCTCATGAAAAGGGTTTTCACCCATTATTCCAGCTAGTGTTGGAGCTATTTTTAAAGGAGGAAATCAGTGGGTTGGTAGTCCTCAGGGTAGTGTACCAGTAGAAAAAAAGCTCTGAGGTAACCACCAGAAAGAAGAACTAGGCAGATAGACAATAAAGCCCTTGTGGTGTAGTATTTGTGCAGTGATCATATGTAATGTTAAATATTCTGAAAAATAAGAAAAATGTAACTTACATTTGGTTATCCTGAGAATCACCAAGTGAAGTAAGGTGGAAACACAGCCTTTTTCGACTGGGCATGTTGAGAAAACTCCTGTCTCCACTCAGTAACTGATTGTTCTCAGTGCCCAGGTCCACATAGGGAATAGAGGGGTATTATTTTCAGAAGTACAGCACACATAAACACATCAAGTGATAATGTGGCAGAGATGCCTGTGAAAAACACAACCAGGTAAGGGGCTTTTGGAGGGGACTGCTGGGTGGCCTGTTGCCTACTAACTATGGGCCCTGGCTTTTAAGGAAACACTACTCTTTGGGAGGTGTGTGCCTGGGGGACCCTTGGAGTGGTCTTGTTTCAGATTCAAGTCCATGTTCCCCCTCAACACACAGACTCTGGGAATAGGAGGACCCAGATACATATTTGGGGCCTCTATGCCCAAACCAGCAATGACAGCTTTAGACTGTGAGACTCACAGCAGATGGTAATATGATCAGCTCAAAGCAACCTGATTCTAGGGTCTCCTGATATAATCTGTTTAAGATGTTATGTGTTAAATCTTTGTTCAATTGTGTGCCACCTAGGTGTGCATTCCCAGTGTTAATTGAGTCGCCTATTGTTTCTGTCTGCTCATCTCTTAGAGAGGTGATTCATATTGTGACCACTGTACCTTGGTATTGAACCATTGTGGCATGTTATATGTTTATGTTGATTAGCTTACTTAAATTATATTTATGTTAGCTGTTCCTTAGTAATGTTATTTAAATTCCTGTTTACAGTTTTCATTATAAGGGTAATGGGATCAGGCCCCACCTGGTCCTGTGTGCTATATAAATTCTGTGTCAGTTTTCAATAAAGTGAGTTCCAGTTCCAGAGCACCTAAGATAGTGTTGGCTAAGTTCTTGGGTGCAATATTCAGCTATAATACCTGCTTTTTTTTATCCAAAATGGAGGAAGCTACAGTATATCTTGACAGAAGCACCCAAGCTGGATGCTGGATGGTTCTATCATAGTTCTCATAGTGATGTTAATGTAGGGGATCAGAGTCATCACCATTTAAGTAATGATCAACTTTATTGAATACATCCAAAAGATGAGTTTCATGGCTAATCCGCCACTTCTTCTGTTTTAGGGTGCTACATAAAAAAATCTGCATATTATGTATATTATACACGATTTGTTGTATAAGGAATTAAACTTAAAATTAAATAAAATAAGATAAACTCATTTATATAAGATAAGATTTTGTTGTTTGAACATTTATGAAGATGTGCAAATAGATAAAGGTTTGTTGGATTAAAATTGTTTTAATTTCTCTGGATCAAATTTTTATATATCTAGGTGCATAGATATGCTATTTATCTATAGATCCTATAGATAAAAAAAGGAAGTGATGGATCAGCCTCGGAACACATCTTTTGGGTGTATTGATTAAATTTGATTGTTCATTACTTAAACCACGATGACACTGGCTTCTTTCATAAACATCACTATCTGCCACAACGGGTGCCTCTGCCACATCATCATTTGATGGCTTTTTATTCACTGTGCTTCTGATTTTTAAAGAAGAAATCCTAAGATGTTATGGTAGAAAATGCCCCTGAACTGTCCTAATTCTGAAAAATAAGGGTATGTGTCACTGATGCATATAAACAATTTATTTTTCACATTTTCATACAAAGGGAATATATGCAGACATGAAAATCCTTCAGAATCATTTACTTTGATATTCTCCTTAAAAGGGATTATGCTGTATAATTTTTTAAAATCCTCTTTTAAACAATTATATTTAAAGTATATGTTTCTCCCAACTGAATGACATTTAGTATTGACGCCGTATTATAGAAAGTCTGTGCATAAGGACCTATTAGGCAACAACACCAAGTACGATTTAAATGCTAAACACAGATAAAGAAAAATAAAAATTGCTTTTGATATAATTTTAACATTAAGAAGCGAGCATGTTTACATATAATTTAAAAGATAAAGAGGATTACAAAAGGTTACATCGAACTTTATCATGCTTTTTCTGTGCTATTTTCTTTATCTAGCAATTGCAGGGATTTGCTTTTCGCACACATGAATACAAATTTCCATAGCCGCTCAAGCACTTCAGTATGATGAAACAAGTTCCTCATTTTGTGTGCAGATATTCACTGCTCTGTCTTTTATAAATCTCCCCAAATTTCTCACATTCAGCAGAATGCAGCTTATATTGGTTTATATGAACAGTAGGTTAACTGCAGCAGTAAAAAAAAAAAATTATTTTGAGGATTTGCCTGTATTACTTAAAAAAAAAAAAGAACTTTAACAAATAAACAGATATAATGGATTAAAGTGTCCCTGTCACTTGTTACATGAAAAAGAACACATGTTCAGATGTACAAGCTGACAGGAGAAACTACTGTGTGCAGGGGGAGCGGCAGGTATTTACAAACCATGAAGGTGCCCTTGTCTCTCAACATTGGGGCAGAGTGTCTTGCAGGGGGGGTAGGCTTTGCCACTATATTGACATATTAATGCATTTTCCTTTAAATATTGTGTATGGTCAGCTTGAGAAACAATGGTAACTATTGCTCTTTTGTGCTATCTAAAATATCTTCAAGTCTTTGAATGCTGCTCTTTGTCCAATTACACCGTTAAACAATCTACCCTCTGTAAGGACTGTTAGAACGCTTTTCTTACCACCAAATATTCCACCTTGCCATTTTCCACCCAAATACTTTGATAAGTTTTTTTTTTTTTCAAGCAAAGTTTTACTTGACAAGGATAGCTCAGAGGTAACCCCCTCAAAACTCCTAAATGACCCCTACTAAAAACTCCACCCCCCTTTTACGCCACAAAAACAAAAGTGAAGGTAAATGGCCGCCAGGCCTTTTATTAAACAAAATACCAAATAACAACAAATAAATAACAATAACTTTACAACATAACAAAGATGTCCTTAGCCGCAAAACACTGCCTCGGGGACTTTAACACTTGCACACAGACCTTACAGGTCTTCCACTACCTGGTCCCTAATATTGGACCACACCCAACCAGAGGACACCATACCATCTGATGGTTCCCCACTTGTATCCCACCAACAGATTTTAACCCCATCCAAGGGGTCCAAACTGCCATCACACACATACCCTATAACAGGGAGGGAGGGATATTTATTTGATGGCTTCCTAACTCTGACTGCTACTGTTTCACCCCTTCCTGCAGTCTAAACTCCTACACTCCTCCCACATCACCCCATTTCCTCAACCAATTACATAAGTAAACCTCATACCTCTCCCTTTTGAGGACGTTAACTCTATGCTCTATGGTTTCCCTTTCACCCTGTCATGCCAGCCCTACACTTTTTTGTTCTTCATAGCCTCAGGCCTTCTATGTTCGAGGCAAATTGTATATTTCCAAAACAGATCCTCAGGTTGCCTTAAAAAAGTTAAAACTGTACAAAAATGTACAGTTTTTTTTTGTATGCACCTCTAGTAGAGTACATCAATCATACAGATCCACTGAATGTTTTTGAGGATAGGAAAATCCCAAACACAGCAATGAGCTCTTTATTCCCTAATTACCTACATGAAGTCACAAAGCAACTTCATATCTGTGAATCCCCAAATTGAAAACCAGAAGAGAAAATCACCTTGCATAATTCACACTGACAACGCTGACGTCTGTAAAGCTTTAGACATCACACCATTAGGATGAGAAGCAGACAGTGCTGAGCTATATTTTTTAGTTTCCTCTTGTGTTGCAGTTCACACAAGGGTGTGTTATGTCCCAATTAATTTATAAATGTGTTATTTGGAGGCCTGACATACAATGCAACTCGGGATATTCTTTATTGTTCAGCATTTTAGCTTTAACCTTGTCTTGCCTATCTTCTGTATTCCAGTTATTTATGGCCTTGCCATTTGCCTTGTCCTGAATTTCTATTCCTGAAATCTGCTACCAGCTCTAATCTTGATTTGTACTATGACTTTGCTTGATCGCTGCCCATTCTGACCGTTGCTCATTTTGTGAATTAGGCTTAAGCTTTTTGGTTTGGTACTTCCCTTCAATCCTTATCCTATAGGTCCCGCCTGTAGGTCATACAGTTTGGGAAACTGAACGGCTGCAATGTGAGAGTATTGCAAAGCAAAAGCCAACCCTCCTTAAAGGAGTTTACAATATGGTCTGGACTTTCCTCAGTCCCAGAGTCTTGGAGAAGTCAGTACCTACCAATAATAATACAGAGGACTATCCTATTCTGTGACATATATTTGCTCTCCATTTTGTCCTTTAGTCATGTAGCTAACCAGTCTTACTAAGTCTCGGTACTGAAGACAGGACGCATCTGTGGCTTATTAGCAGCTAATATGATGTATACAGCTCATTTAATAACTATTAGGTAAGGAATTTGGCACATACCATTCTTTAAGTAATGCAGGAGGTCATAATAAAGTTGTCTGGATCAGCGTGGGAAAAAGATCTGTATCATTCATGCTGAAGCCAGAGGTGGTAGTCTGGGTTTGTTTTTCTGAGTAGAATCCTGCTGATGGGATTTCAGGGACCTTTTAATATCTGAAATTCAAGAAGTAGAAGAAAAACAATGATAAAACTTTTGTATAAAAAAACGTGAATATGATTGAATAAAAGCGGCAAATGTTTTCCTATAACATGGGAACAAAAAAAATCTTAAATGATCATTGTCTTTGATGGTGGCTTTTTTCCAATGACAACAATTTTAGTCCTTGTGTCCATGGACCCCAACTCTAAGTAAGAGAATTGCACATATCTAGCTCAGCAAGGATAAAAATACATTGTCAGAAATAATTTTTAATGTATTAGTTTTGTATTTGTAAAATGTTGGGAACCTCGAATCCATGTAAAAATTATTTAACGCGGAGTTCCACCCAAAAGTGGAACTTCCACTCATTTGGTTGCTTCCCCCCTCTGGTGCCACATTTGGCACCTTTCAGGGGTTAGGGGGGAATGAGTACCTGTTTTTGACAGGTAACCTTCCCGACTTCTTGGAGACAGTGCCGTCCACCTGAAGTTCATTCTCCTTTCCCTTCCTCCGCCGCCAAGTCTATGAGAATGCGCAGCATGCTTTGCGCATGCGCAGTAGGGAACCGGCTGGGAAGCTGAAAGGTTTCATTGCTGGTTTCCCCTAGAAAGAATGGCGGCCGCAGTGCCCGCAGCACCCGGCAGCCCATCTGAAAATCGGCTGGGGTGCTGACATTGTGGGCTCCCTGGACAAGTAAGTGTCTATATATTAAAAGTCAGCAGCTACAGTATTTGTAGCTGCTGACTTTTAATTTTCTTTTCTTCAGGTGGAAGTCCTCTTTAAAGATGAAAAGAGACTGGGTTTAGTACACTGCTATGTGTTAATTTATTCCTGCTCTGCTCTTTACATTGGATGCTGGGAATAAAACTTAAAAACATGATTATTGTTAATCACACATCACACTTTTCCATGTCTGTATATATACTGTATATAGTAAAAGGCTATATTTGCTTTGAAGTTTTCCTTAAAGCAGCTCTGTGACTTAAAAAAAGTAAAAGGAATATAACCCTCCCTATACTTCTAGCAAGGCAAATTACTAATCCACAGAAAAGTAAAATGTAACTAAAGGCAAAACTTTTTTTCTTTTTCGTTTTTGATAGAGTGGAGAAGACCTGTCAGTCATTTATGTGACCTGTTTACCAATACCAATGAAAAAAAAATGTTGGGTTGACACCAGAACAGTAATAGAGGGGAAATCCCCCAATGGGGACCCTGGTGACACACCAGGATTCCTTCACTTTGGGTGGATTTATTTTCACTGTTTTGGTTATAGAACAATAAGTGAAGGGTAATCTCTCCTATGAAACACAGATGGCAATAAAAAAAAAAAAAAAAACTGACAGGGGTTATTACCCTCCCTTCCTCTATCCAATAAAAAAAAAAACGGGCACTTTCACCCCTTTCCTGCCCAGGCTAATTTTCAGCTTTCAATGCTGTCACACTTTGAATGACAATTGCGCAGCCATGCAACATGGTACTCAAATTATATTTTTATATTTTTTTAATATTTTTTTCACACAAATAGAGATTTCTTTTGGTTGTATTTATTCACCGCTGGGTTTTTTATTTTTTGCACAATAAACGAAAAAAGACTGAAAATGTAAAAGAAAAAAAAAAAAAACACATTGTTATTAGCTTTTGATATAACATTTTGCAAATAAATCTCATTCATCCTTTTAGGCCAAAATGTATTCTGCTACATTTCTTTGATAAAAATAACCCAAATCAGTGTTTATTATTTAGTCTGCAGGAAAGTTATAGAGTCCACAAACTATGGTGTATATATATATATATATATATATATATATATTATATCTATATCCTGATATACTGATGGCCTGCACAATACAAGTACATATTTTCCCCAAACCACCCCTTTTTTGTAAAGTAGATAGTCCAATGTATTTAGTAGGAATCATGGCAAGCTTTTTGAAGTTGTAAATTTTTGTCACAAATATTTCGGAAAATGAAGAAATGGAAAAAAAATGTCTTTCCGCTAATTTTATTTTTTCTTTACATACTGTCACCAGTGCAATACAGCATCATCATATACCTGATGTGGCAGTGATCAGGAACACTGACTGTCTACATGCCTGTTGGGTGCCCATGAGACATGTGAGGAGCGTTCTGGGGAGGAAATGATGTGATGTCCAGCCCGGCCGTCATTGTACTATTGGCCAGGCATGAACTGGCTTAGTCAAATTCCATCCAAAGTGAGGTTTTTTTTTTCTTTTTTTATAGATTTTATTTGCAATTCTTAGTCTGTCTGACACTCATTATATGGACAAGAAGTTTGGAAAAATCTCCCTCTTGGGGACACAGACTACAATATAATCATGGCAGGGATTGTATGCCTCCCTTGCTTTACTAAAAAATGTGCCCATGTGCCCACTGGTGGAATTTCTATTCTAGCACCCATCAAAGAGACAGGACATGGGAAAGTTTTTCCTAATTTTCTATAAAAACAAAGTACATTTTACAGACATTCCTATCCTTCCCCACTCCAAAATTTGAAAAAAGGTTATGGCTGGCCTTAGGTTTTAAGTTATACATTCTTCTTGCCTGACAATAAAGTTTACTGATTTGACACTTGTTCATGGGAAATGACAAACTTCATCCACAGCTTCAAAGAATCAAAAAAACACTGTTTGGTATCACTTCTTGATTCTTTTGGTAATTGTTAGTGCAATTCATCAAAATCTTTTGTCTAGATCCACAAAAAATATTGCGAAATATAAATCAGCCTATGACTTAAAACCAGCAGTATTGTTTACCAGAATGAATTCTAAATAGGTTTCAAGCTAAAAATGAAGAGGATCAGCATAGCAAAGTATCCGGTGGCCATACTAAGCAGTAAGTAAAGAGATATGCAATAAGCAAATACACTTTGACCCATGTACTGCACATATACCACATAGGTATAAATAAAGAAGAGCAAAAGATGAAAAAGAGCAACATTAATTGGAGTCAATAAGGAAGGCAAAATGAAGGTGGCTTTTGATAGTTTTAAAGGATACACTGGGCTTCGCATGGCTTCTGAGGGTTATGGAAGCTAATTTTAACAATCCTGGACCTGTGTTTGTGACAAAAATGGCCCCACAGTAGCCTCATTATTTTACATTGTTTCCACAGAACTAAAAAAAAAAACAACAACCAAAATATCCAATAAGTTATACAAAAAAGGAAAAAAAAACACAGGTACAATGAACACTAAATGAAATAAAAATAACTATCCTAAAAACAACCCCCTTAAACACACCCTCTGAATAAAATGGGAAAAAATGTTTTCCAAGCAAGTTTCACCTAAGCCTAAGTAATTTAAGGACTCAAACTCTGCTCATCACTAGCTACAAATGATCTAAAAAAAACCAAGGTATTTTAATACATAGGAAAAAGCACTGATAATATTATTTACACTGAGCTGATCTCTTTCACGTTTATAAGAAGATTTTGGCTCTCTGGTATCTAAAACAGCCTCTCTCAATCGAGTGCCATCTGGGTACATCAGGGGTGCCATCCATGGTAATGGACCCTGTACACATCGGATGCTGCCAGACCCTGAAAGATACTTCCCTGCAGCGCTGAAGCTTGACCATCTGCCTACTCATCACCAAAGGGCAAGCATCATATAGGGAGCAATTTAGTAAGCATTAAAGCAGATAGAAGTAAAAGGGCTCCAGCTTGCGCCCAAGTGGGTGAGCAGAAAGGCAGGAGCACTGTTAAGAATAGATGGCGGTGAAGGGTCACTGTAATTTTTAGTGGTGATAGTTAAGGGAGTGATTTTAGGCTGCCCAGGGCTTGTACCAGTCAAATATAAAAGCTTGTTAAAATAGTTGTCTGCATATAGAAAAATGTAAGTTACCATACACAAACCGATTGGCAAAAGTGATAGATCAATGTGAGTTTTGGTTAAAAACACCTGGCAGTGTAGGGGATTAACTGAAGTCCAGTAGGTAATCCTCTCCCATCGATGGTACATTTGGGTTAAGATACACTGTAAACTGATTTCAAGGAGAAACCTGGGAATATTGGACTGTTGATGATACTTGATGACAGATTTGAAGCAGTGTACAAAAATATCCAATTAAGTCATCCAAGGATTCAACTGATGTCAATGCAACACTTTGCTACTCATCCTTTAATCACCTTAGTTTTCTAAACACTTATAGACTTGACTTGACATAATCTTTTTTTTTTTTTCCTTTGTCTTCTTAAAGTTGAACATATATATATTCAATTTGGTGTGAGCCCCCTATGACTTTCTCATTTTTGAGTCATCAGTTCTAAATTGGGACGCAAGGCTTATACTAAGCGACGCCATGTGGTCTTTGCAAGCATTTAGAGAAAATAGTTTTACAAATATGTCAGCTGAATCCTGTGGCCAGTCTTAAATCCTACAGCAAATCCTGTGCTGCCATCTGTGGATGTCTAAAGGAAAAAACGTACATTCTAATTAGATTCTAATTCTAGGATAATTGTGTTAGTCAACAGATAAGACCGTCCTTTGGGACTAGAGGGAAATACATAATCTAATGTAAACCTGTCGCACTGTTTTATGATTAGTTGTGTGATACTGGCAAATCAGTTTTATTAGCTGCAGACAATTTGTTTCTCAAAAGCCTGGAGCTCCAGATGTTTAATTATTTAATATAAGTTAACCCAGTCACTAAATAATCATATAATCTTTTACATGGTAATGCAATTTCAAAAGTGAATTTCAATCCTAAAATGTATTTTATTAAAATTAAACCTAGCAATACAGCCATTAGGTCCTTGTTTAATATTTTCCTGTTTATGTCCCTTTTTCTCAGGTTCACTCTGGGAAGGTGCCCGGAATTTTGTGCAAACATGTTCTGCCAATGTTATCAGTAGGAAGAACCCTTAAAATAATGTCATTAGGGCAGTGCCTTGAATCCTTTTCAGCAGCAGAGCAAGAGCGGTGATTGGTGAATAAAAGCTTACCACTGCTCTAATCAACAACATTGTCTTCTCAAAACCAAAGCTTTTTTTTTTTTTTAAATGTCTATACTTTCATCACAAACCCAAAAACATGTAGTTCACTCGTCTTTGGAGAAAAGTAGGTGCAGCCATACAAGTAATTTCTGTGTGCCCTTTTGGGCAGCTGTGGATCAAGAATTAATAGTAATAAAGCAGACAAACAACCCAATATTAAAGGCATAGGTGTGCGCAGGGGGTGTGCCAGGTGTGCCTAATCACTGCATGCGGTGCTGGTTCCCCCTACTGTCCAGGCTTCCCCCCAGTGTTTGCCCCTCACCCTGCAGTGCTGCTAGCTTCCCTCTTATCCTCTCCCCCCAGCTGCTGTGGGGGATGTGTCAGGATGGAGAGAGGAAGAAGGGGCTAGTAAATATGTAATTTACTGGCCACTTCCTTTTCTCAATGAACACAGTGAACACACTCACTCATTGTGTCTATTCCTAACTAAAGAATAGTAAACTGTGTTTACTATGCCTCAGTCTTTGAGTGAACAGGAAGCGCCTCAGCACAGAGCACTTCCCATTTATTCACTGCCCCATGCACCTGAGGTTCACAACCTAATGCAAAAGGCTGCGCATACCTATGATTATAGGGGCATTGATTTCAGCAACACCCCCTTTCCCCAACCCATTGTTGTGTAGTCGGGTACTATTCTGTCCTCTTTTTTTTTTTCTTCCTGCTCCCACCACCTAGAGTGTCTGCAGCAAAGGTGATACTCACAGGGGGCTAAGTGCACTCGATGATGTCTCCCACAAAAAACACTGGGAAATAGTAGTAGTAGTTTGGCAGGAGCGCTTAACTATGGAGATGAATGAGACTGTGAACTTCAGCACTGACCTTGCAAAAAGATGAACAGGGTTTTCTCAGGTTTTGAGACAGGAAGCTGAGTCCAGTGTTCAGAGGACCTGGAGCTGTAGCTGTAAAGACCTGTTTACATGTGTGCTGTGTGCACAGAGTCTGAGGATTGAGCCACTTAGAGCCTTTTGCTGCTGCGGACTGTCGAATACAGACCTGCCGCTTGGACTTGTCTGTGCCTACACCAGAGAGACTGAGCCTGTAAAGACCAGAGTGCAGGGGAAAAGCAAGGATCAAGACTCTGATGACTGCAGCCTGACAAGTGTCTAGGCCAAGGTTCGCTGTGCCTGATGACCAGTGAGTGGACACAACTGTGCTTATTTCAGCACTTTTTAACAAGTCAAGTACACCAGAAGACTGCCTATTCACCTAACAGCCTAAAATACAGATCACTGCATGCAGTTTTAAAGAGACAGTAATAGGTGCACCAATGTACAGGTGGGCCCCACCGTTAGCTGAAGACAGCCAGTAGGGCACCAGGTAATATACAACTGCCTCACAGGGGTACCCAACTCAAGAAAATGTATATATATATATATATATATATATATATATATATATACCTACATCCAGTGGGTATAGACACAAAGAGCACTCTGGGACACATCATCTGGTCAGTTGTTGCAGGGACTTACTTCAAGACTTTTGATTGCCATTTAAACTTTTCACTCTAAATGCAGTTCTTTATTAATGTTGTGTATATCAGGTTAACTTGATTCAATAATATTGTGATCCAGGTTAACTGCCACATTATAGCCTAGTATTCACTTTCCTGCAATTTAGCAGATTATCTAGTTTCTTTACTGCAATTTAGCAGTTTTGTTACCCGCTGGCCTACTACCATTTATGTTGACTCTTTGACAATATTCATACTTTATACAATTAAGACAACTATAAACAATCTACTAGCCTAGTGTTTTTGTTTCTATATGCTAATGTAGCTGTGGTTAGTATTCTAATACCTGAGCGAACCTAAGTGTTTCCAGCATCCTATTTTCATGTAATGTAATGAATTTGTTTTTCCTGAGTATTGTTTCCCAGTTTTTCAGTCAACAAAGTTGGGAGTTTTACAGAAACTCTCTGACCAATTTATGGGTACTATTATGTATGTGAGTACTTAAAAACAAAAAGTTTTTTTTTATTTCTATTATTTCTACAGATGCCTTTGTGACACTATAAATTACTAGACATAAATGTAAAATGTGCTTGAGATATATTTATTTTTTGGTGGGATATTTTTGGTGATATTTTTACTACTCACTTCCTATTCAAAAACGTCATCATGATAATCCATAGCCAGCATTTTTCCAAGTTAACATTGAAAATAACAGAAAGCACATGGAGTACTCATGTACACATCAACTTTTTAAATGTAAGTGAACGTTGATTAACAGTACAACATTCCGCCCTCCCTAACTCTCCTGAGCTTAGTTACATTAAAATCCCTTCACTCAGTCATACTTCACAACCTTAAGAGATGGGAAAGGGGGACCCCTATCAGCACATACTATTTAGCCACAGGACATACTATTGATATATTATTGATCAGACAAACCATAATAATTTATGGGCAAGAATGATCATTTAGACTCACAGGAGATTGTTTTCACCACTACTGCTGCTTGATATTGACATTAGAAAAAAAAAACATGAATAATCTGAAGGAAGGATAAAAACTTTAACATTTGGCATTTAGTTAAAAAGGTTAATATACCAGCTCTAAAGGAGGGACAATGAAGGAAGAATAAAGAACAGAAATATTTAGTTCAAAAACAGGGATAGACCCTTTAAAGAAAGGACCATTGGTTTTAATGGCTTACTTACCTCAGTAGAATGATCATGGTCTGAGTTGAACCCCAGCTTTGCTTCAATTATCTAAAATTCTCTTCATCATTGGTTATGCCAGCACAGTGGGATTTGTATAGGACCATCTTCCAAGTGTATTCAGTATTTGGAAAGGGTTTGTACAGGTCTGTGAGCTCACTACAGCGATTTTTCTTTGCATAGTTACACTGGTCTAGCTTGGACCAATGTAAGTATGCACAATTCCTGTGCAATTGGAGAATCACTGTAATAGCCACTAGCCCCACACTGAGGGGTCACTTTCTCGGCACAAGCGCATTCATTGAATGCTTTGCATTTTCCCAGTGAAGCGTGCTCTGATTGGGTGAGGTGGAGAGGTGAAGTGGTGATGTCTTCATCTCCACATCCTCCAATAATGAATGCTTTCTATTCATTGAGAAAAATACAAGGAATTCTCTGAATGTACCCTAAGACATAATTATAACTCTCAAAAGGCATATAGATAATGATGTTCAATTAGAACAAAGACAGACAATGAAATATACTATATGACAAGACAGATTAGAGTTTAAACAATACTCTTTTTTTTTTTTTTTTAATAAAAATTTGTAATATTTTGTAATTATTATTATTATTATTATTATTATTATTATTATTATTATTATTATTTGTTGCTTTCAAATAGCAGTGCAGTTCTTATTATCATTTTCCCACACAACTCTCCATTTGGCACAAACTTTTTGGCAAAATTTCTTTTGCCTACACAAGAACCACATATAATTAGCTATATTAGTTATGTTCTTTCCTCCCTGATTTTGGCCTAATGTTGCATATCGTGTTCAGCAAGACACAAGAAAGCACACAGCTGCCAAACATTCTACTTATCCCAAAAGCCCGGTATTAGTCACCGACACCACCTCCACTAACAATCTGTGGATCTACTCAATGCTCTGATTCCCACACTCTTCCCAAGTCTCATTGGATGACCTGCTGTACTGTCATCATCTGTTCTTGGAATTAATTTTCTGTCCCATACCTTACTGTGCCCTAGAGATATCTTTATTTCGATACTCTACTTAGTACATAAATAAAAATTATACCACATGCAGATTCTAACTTGAATAAAAAAGATGCTACTGGTGACAGAAACTATGGATTTAATTTACTATTGTTATTCTGTTGTAACGTACGTTTGTTGCATCCTGTATGGACACATTTTAATTTTAAGTGCTGATTAGATTGGCTACATATTACAATCAGATTTACAATTTACCACCAACATGTAATGTGAGGGCCTTGTTTATTGGATATAAACTGAACAGATTGCTTAGGTGGGGCCTGTCACTACATTCGTGGGAAAATCCAAATAATTATAATGTGCACGAGCAGCATGAGTTAAATCTGGTTTCTGCTGGGAAGATAAATCACCCACATTGCCTGCAGCTACAGCAGTTACGAATATGTAAATACTTGAATTTCTATGAACTAGGTGTACTTTAATGTAGATGTAGCAACCTTCTTAGAAAGGTTGCTAGGATGTTAGGTAAATTCATTTATTTTTGGCTTCTTTTTAATCATTGAAGCAGCTGTTGATTTCTTTGGGCTTTTCTAGGTCCCACAGGCTGCAGGTTTGAATGCTTTCCCCTGCATTCTAGAAGTTTCTAGAACACAGTGGGCTGGAAGATTCAGATGGGCAGCCTTAATATTTATTATGACCCAGCCAGTTATATAGAAGGTGTGTCCCCTGGGTGGCTGGAGAGAGATGTAAATACTCTGGGGCCCGGAGAGGCCTTGGTCTTGTTCTGCTGAAGGAGTCCCCAGCCTTTCGGGCTACTTGTCCAGTGAGGCAATCCTGCTGGAGTCTGCTGATGTTCAAAGTCTTGGTTCTTGCTTTAGGAATGGAGGGCTGTGTGATGCTTGGACCTCTACCATAACCAGCAGAGTCATCAATATCATACCAATAAATAGAGATAAGTCAACTATATTAACATTTGTATGCAACATTTAAATAATTATTTAAAAAATGAAATATACCAAGCCCATACTCAATGTATAAATAGAAAGAGCTGGACTCAATCTTAGCTGAATCTATGAAATATATTTGCAACTTAGAGAAACTAAAAAAAGGTTATCAAATCACTACGCAAACAATTACTTATTTTTCTTTCCAATAATCTTTATGTATTTCAAAAGAAGAACAAAGAGTACATACTTTATTGCATATAACAGCGGTTCATTGCCGTTATGTGATACAGAAGAGATCAAAAGACAATTAGAATGTGCTGATATAGAGGGGGCATGGGCAAAGTACAAGTTTGCTTTGAAAAAAAAAGGATTTTTGCAGCCAAGATCAAAAGGCACAAATATTAAAACCAACCTAACATTTATGCAAAATAAAAAATATTTGAAGCTATTAGGTAAATATTCTAAAAACGACAGTGATCTCATTGGTGTGAGTTTTTCTACTGTCGCTTTTTTCATATGAAAATTTCTAAAATTCAAATTTGTAAAATACTGTTTTATCCATCTCCGTTCTGGTTGTAATGAATTGATAGCCATTCATTGCTTCATAAAACATAGTGATCTGATCTGAAGTTCGTACAGTGTAAATCCTGCACATATTCATAATTTCACCTTCGTTAATATAAGGTCATGTACTATACATTCCTATTCCCCAGGGTCATTAGACTGCGATGGCAGGAAATGATCTCATCACGGCATGGCTGAAACACATCCCTAATTAGGGAAGATCTGGAATGCTAACAGTATTGGAATTTGGAAGGATTGTATTGTCATTTAAAAAAAAAAAAAAGCAACAACATGCTTCTGTTCAGAAATTCAATTCAAAATATTTGTTACATAATACCCAACATATATACACCATGCACACATATTAAACCAAAGGCATTTACTGTATATATAGTGTCACTTACAACTCCACTTCCTCCTCTGCAACTCCTCTTACTGTTGGGGTCCCCCAAGGTTCTGTCTGTGGACCTCTACTATTCTTGATCTACACCTCCTCCCTGACTCAGCTGATAGCCTCCCATGGCTTGCACTACCATTTCTATGCTGATAACACCCAAATATATCTCTCTACCCCTCAGCTCACCCCATCAGTATCCTCACACATCATTCATTTACTAACAGACATATCAGACTGGATGTCACACCACTTCCTCAAACTGAATCTATCTAAAATCAAGCTCATAATATTTCCTCCCCCATGTTCCCCTTTCCCTGACTTCTCTGGCAAGATCAATGGCACAACTATCAGTCCTTCCATACATGCCAGGGTGCTCGGGGCAACCCTGGACTCTGAACTGTCTCTTCAGGCCCACATCCAATCCCTGACAAAATCTTGCCACCTTAACCTTCGCAACATCTCTAGAATATGCCCCTTTTTAACCAATGACACCACCAAGCTTCTAATTCATTCCCTGGTTATCCCTCCCCCCCAACTACTGCAACTCCCTCCTTATTGGATTACCTTTACATAGACTATCCCCCTTCAGTCCATAATGAATGTGGCTGCAAGACTCATCCACCTAAACAACTGTTGAGTTTTCTCCACCTCTCTCTGCCAATCCCTGCACTGGCTTCCACTCACCCATCAAATAAAATTCAAAGTACTAACAATAGTTTACAAAGCAATCCACAACTCTGCCCCCAGCTACATCACTTACCTGATCTCAAAATATCAACCAAGCCACTCTCTTCGGTCCTTCCAAGACCTCCTGCTCTCTAGCTCCCTTTTCACCTCCTCCCATGCTCGCCTCCAGGATTTCTCCAGAGATTGAGAACTCCCTACCCCAATCTGCGTGTCTGTCTTCTAATCTATCCATCTTTAAACGATCCCTGAAAACCCTTCTCTATAAAGAAGCCTATCTGGCTTCTAACTAATACTCTGTTGTACGTTCTCCATCAGCTCATCCCCCTCAGCTATTACCTTTTGTATCAACTGACCCTCCCTCTTAGATTCTAAGCCTCTAAGCAGGGCCCTTTGATTCCTCTTGTACCAAGTGTATTGTACCTGTACTGTCTGCCTTCATTTTGTTAAGCCCTGCATAAACTGTTGGCGCTATATAAATCCTGGATAATAACAATAATAATATACAGTGGGTACGGAAAGTATTCAGACCCCCTTAAATTTTTCACTCTTTGTTATATTGCAGCCATTTGCTAAAATCATTTTAAGGTTATTCGTCTTCCTCATGAATGTACACATAGCACCCCATACTGACAGAAAAACACAGAATTGTTGACATTGTTGCAGATTTATTAAAAAAGAAAAACTGAAATATCACATGGTCCTAAGTATTCAGACCCTTTGCTCAGTATTTAGTAGAAGCCCCCTTTTGATCTAATACAGCCAGGAGTCTTTTTGGGAAAAATGCAACAAGTCTTTCACACCTGGATTTGGGGATCCTTTGCCATTCCTCCTTGCAGATCCTCTCCAGTTCTGTCAGGTTGGATGGTAAACGTTGGTGGACAGACATTTTTAGGTCTCTCCAGAGATGCTCAATTGGGTTTAAGTCAGGGCTCTGGCTGGGCCATTCAAGAACAGTCACGGAGTTGTTGTGAAGCCACTCCTTCGTTATTTTAGCTGTGTGCTTAGGGTCATTGTCTTGTTGGAAGGTAAACCTTCGGCCCAGTCTGAGGTCCAGAGCACTCTGGAGAAGGTTTTTGTCCAGGATATCCCTGAACTTGGCCGCATTCATCTTTCCCTCGATTGCAACCAGTCGTCCTGTCCCTGCAGCTGAAAAACACCCCCACAGCATGATGCTGCCACCACCATGCTTCACTGTTGGGACTGTATTGGACAGGTGATGAGCAGTGCCTGGTTTTCTCCACACATACCGCTTAGAATGAAGGCCAAAAAGTTCTATTTTGGTCTCATCAGACCAGAGAATCTTATTTCTCACCATCTTGGAGTCTTTCAGGTGTTTTTTAGCAAACTCCATGCGGGCTTTCATGTGTCTTACAGTGAGGAGAGGCTTCCGTCGGCCACTCTGCCATAAAACCCCGACTGGTGGAGGGCTGCAGTGATGGTTGACTTTCTACAACTTTCTCCCATCTCCTGACTGCATCTCTGGAGCTCAGCCACAGTGATCTTTGGGTTCTTCTTTACCTCTCTCACCAAGGCTCTTCTCCCCCAATAGCTCAGTTTGGCCGGACGGCCAGCTCTAGGAAGGGTTCTGGTCGTCCCAAACATCTTCCATTTGAGGATTATGGAGGCCACTGTGCTCTTAGGAACCTTAAGTGCAGCAGAAATATTTTTGTAACCTTGGCCAGATCTGTGCCTTGCCACAATTCTGTCTCTGAGCTCTTCAGGCAGTTCCTTTGACCTCATGATTCTCATTTGCTCTGACATGCATTGTGATCTGGGAGGTCTTATATAGACAGGTGTGTGGCTTTCCTAATCAAGTCCAATCAGTATAATCAAACACAGCTGGACTCAAATGAAGGTGTAGAACCATCTCAAGGATGATCAGAACAAATGGAAAGCACCTGAGTTAAATATATGAGTGTCACAGCAAAGGGTCTGAATACTTAGGACCATGTGATATTTCAGTTTTTCTTTTTTAATAAATCTGCAACAATGTCAACAATTCTGTGTTTTTCTGTCAGTATGGGGTGCTATGTGTACATTCATGAGGAAGAAGAATGAACCTAAATGATTATAGCAAATGGCTGCAATATAACAAAGAGTGAAAGATTTAAGGGGGTCTGAATACTTTCCGTACCCACTGTATATATTGCTAATGTTGGGAGATGCTTGCAAATATGAAATTAGCAGCACCAAAATGAATTGAAGATGTCTCTTTACTTTGCTCTTTACTCATAATAAAAAAAACTAGAAGTTAACAGCATAGCACTATAGTATAGTTTGATAATACAAAGGCCGTAACATCCACATTGTAGTTAATAATACTCCTGGTCCCCAGGCAAACACCTAAATACATGGACGAAATACCGTATGTGAGAGTCAGTTTACCTGCCGAAATGAGTTTTATTTTTATACATCCAGCATTAAAATGTGCACAGCTCTGCCACACAATACAGTCATGTCTGGTGGGGGAGAGACCTGACCTTTCTATGTTGAAATGTTACTTTCACTTACAGGCCCCCCCTCTACCTGGGAACTGCACAGTAAAAGTAGCAGCATTATACTTATTATCTCATCTCTCTGTCACTCAGCTCTCTTCTCAGCATGCTTCTTGCACTACAATATACCCGACTGGCTCTTTGTGCTATTTCTACTTCTTCCTTTCTGAGTTCTTTTTACTGGCACCAGAATAGGCTGATATCTGGTCAAATCTAGGCCTTTGTTGAAAAAATACACGTTAGAATGTAATAATGAATAGAGAGAAGCAATAATGTGTGTCTTTAATATCTGCCTGGAGTTTAGCTTTAGGCTACATTCACACCTGTGTTTTCGCCTGGGCTATGTATTATTATTATTTATTACTATTATACAGGATTTATACAGCGCCAACAGTTTGATCAGTGCTTTGCAAAATAAAGGGAGATAGTACAGTTGCAATACAATAAAATACAAGAGGGTTAGGAGGGCCCTGCTCATAAGAGCTTGCGATCTAATAGGGTGGGGCAAGTGGTACAGAAGGGTATAACCGAGAGAGAGGGGATGAGCTAATGGAAGTGATAAAAGTTCAGTTAGTAGGAGGCATGATAGGCTTCCCTGAACAGATGAGTTTTCAGGGATCTCCTAAAGGCAACCAGAGTAGGGGATAGCCGGATAGACTGAGGTAGAGAGTTGCAGAGGTTCTGGAGATGTCATGGAGATGAACATGGAAGGAGAGGACAAGAGAGCTTGAGAGCCAGAGGTCTGGAAAGGAGCAGAAAGGATGATTTGGGTGATATTTCGAGATAAGATTGGTGATGAAGAGAGAGGCAGAGTTGTGAATAGCTTTGTCTGTTGTAGTTAGCATTTTGAATTTAATTCGCTGGTCAATTGGAAGCCAGTGGAAGGATTGGCAGAGAAGCTGTGATACCCTCAGCAGGGGGTCCCAGCAATTAGCTACGGGAGGCAGCTCTATTGAAAGCTGCTGGCTTATGCGTGTAGCAGGTTTTCAAGGCCTGTGGCCTGATGTGGGTCTGCCATCGGTACCGGTTACCCCTCCAGCCCTTGTGAGCTGCGGCCCTGGGTGTGAGCACTGAGACATTGACAACTCCGGCATCTTTGTTTTGTGGTTTTTTTGTATTTAAGGGGATGGGAGAAGGGAATGAGTGGGATACTCCTTTAGGCTCAACTAAATACAATTGTGGGACTTTTTGGCAAAAATGCCTATTAGCGCTGTCTTGACGCCAGCTGACGCTAGCCAACGCTTACTGACGCTTGAACACTGTGTAATTACTGAAACTGTGCTGGATCCTCGACTTTAGTCCAGAAGATCCAGGACTGTAGAACTGCTTGACTTGTAACACTACAATAGCTCAGAGTCATTGAATGGCTCCCTCCAGCACTGCACTGGCTGAGAAACTCCTTGTAAGTTCCTGTGCTGCTGCAACTCTCAACTGGCACACTTCACACTGTGCACTACCACTTCAGGGCCCAAACCACAGGCGCCCCCTTTCCACTGTAAGCTCTTCAGGGTCTACTGACTATGTACCCCCTCTGTCACTTCAGGGTCCTCAACCTAGGTACCCCCTTTCACCACTAGCTGGCACTGGATCCCCAAACCTCTTCCAGAGTGGTCCCCTCTAACTTCAGGAAGACCCCCAGAGACAATCCTCAGTACTCACGACCTGTGTAGGCTTTCCTGGGACTGGACCCCTCTGACACTCCGAAGGTTCTCGGCACACCAGATCCCCTCTGCTTAGCTCAGCACTCTCTGGATCTTCAGGCAGCACCCTTAGATCCTCCTCCTCAGACAGGAGGGGAGACAGCCGTTCTCTCCCTCCTTGGACTCTGCTCCAGCCAAAGACATCGTGTCATGTGCCCCCCCCCCCAAACTTATACCCACTCCCAGAATCCTTTGCAGCACAATCTGCCTTCTGGGGTAGTTACAAGCCTAGATGTGTCCCCTGATTGGGTTTCCTCCACCGCCCTATGAGAAGCCTCTCACAGGAGCCAGTGGGGAGACACCCCCTTCAGCAGGCACACCTGGAAACTATGACACCCTGACTAAATAAATGACAGCCCTGCTGTTAGGCAGACAAGGCCCACTATACCTTTTCCTAGCACCCACCTGTAGGGTGCTACATGCGTAACTGGTATGCAGTGATCATCTGCAAGTGATCAGCCCTGGACACAGAGTGCCTTAAGACTATAATGGTAATTTAAGGCCTGATTATACCACTTCATGTGGTAACATGCATTACCTGTATTGGTACACTGTAGCGTCAGTTGTTTTAAATGGCACCCAAACAGATCTTCACAATCCACTCGCCCTGAAACACAGTGCAGTACAGCACCAGGGTCTTCTGTTGTGTACTACACTGCAAAGAAATGCAGTCTGCATTCATTTTTCCTGGAACTTGTGACATCCTACACTAGTTTCTTTTTTTGCTGCTCCACATTCTGTAAAAAAAGTAAAATCGGATTTTACCCTAATCTGAGTTCTTAAAAATGTCCGTATGTAATAAACAATTTATAGTAATGGCTGATGTAATTACCTTCTATTAAATACATATTTCTTGGTTTTGTATGTGGCAATTTTCATAATTATCTTGCTTCAAAATACTTTTAGCTAATAAAAGACTTTGATATACAGAATTTTATTACCAGTATCAAATCTGGGAAAAGAACATAAAACTTGGGATAATTTTTCAAACTTCCAGTTCATTATCAGTCTTCTGGTTTAATAAAATAACAAACCGAAAGAGTTTTGGAACATCTGCTTCTATCATTAGCCATTAACACTGTTTTCTCATAAGTCTATTAATCATATTATACACCGGATGAATCACTAGTGTATGAGAATAAGCCTATCATCATACAGGAAGATTTACAAAGATATAAGATAGATTTATTTATTTCCACTTTTATTTTTTAGTTCCCCACTGTTGGATCCTGCCTTGTTTTTCAAAAGGAAATCTATTTCCTATTAGATTTTCCGGGATTTTGAAACCACCAAGATGCCTGCCCCTGTGTGTAGGTTTGTTTGTGCCAAAGAGAAATCCATTCCTTTTTAACCACTTGCACACCGCCCACCGCAGATATACTGCAGCAGGCTGGCTTGGCAAAACGAGCGCAGGGGCATGCGTGCGGAGATTCGTGAGAGAGGGGAAACTGATCTGCTGTGCCGGCGGCTGCGTTTGCCGTTGGGCACCCGCGATCGCTACCCAGGAAGACAGAGTGGCGGTCTGCCGTTGTTCTGTCAGTAATCAACGCAGGGCTCCTGTGTTCCTCCTATTTAGGAACACAGGTCCCTGTGTTCATTCCATAAGCCCGTCACCCTCACAGTTAGAAAACACCCCCTAGGCATACATTTAACACTTTGATCGCCCCTGGTGTTAATCCCTTCCCTGCCAGTGTCATTAGTACAGTAACAGTACATTTTTTAGCACTGATAACTGTAGTAATGACACTGGTCACCTCAAAACTGTCAAAAATGTCAGTTAGGTGTCCGATCTGTCTAAAAATCGCTGATCGACGCCATTACTAGTTAAAAAAAAAAATTAAATAAAAATGAGATAAATCTTTCCCCTAGTTTGTAGATGTGCTAACTTTTTCGCAAACCAATGTAAACTTATTAGAATTTTTTTTACCAAAATATGTAGCAGAATACAAATTGGCCTAAAATGATGAAAAAATTAGATTTTTTAATTTTTTTTGTTGGGAATGATATATAGCAAAAAGTAAAATATATTGTTTTGTTTTCAAAATTGTCGCTCTTTTTTTGTTTATAGTGCAAAAAATAAAAATCACAGAGGTGATCAAATACCCCCAAAAGAAAGCTTAATTTATGGGAAAAAAAGGACATCAATTTACTTGGATACAGCATCGCACGACCGCGCAATTATCAGTTAAAGTGACACAGTGCCGTTTTACAAAAAATGGCCTGGTCATTAAGGGGGTAAAACCTTCCGGTCATTAAGTGGTATACAGTATGTGTAAAATAAAATAAAAAAAATTATATAGTGAAGCAATTGCATTTTCCAAGTTTTGTGATTTTATTTCTCTATAATATTGGTTCAAGTTAATAAGAAATATTGCGGATGTGTGTAGGTAGATAGAAAAGGGATTGTGCAAAAGGAACTAAAAATATTTTTGAACCAGAAGCATTAAGCAATAAAGAATGGGGCAAAGGTTCCTCAATAAGAATAAAAAATGTTTATCTGATTACATGCAGCCCTTGCAAATTCTGTAAGAGTGGCTGTAAAATGTTTCCTATAGCCAGTGACGTGACTGGCCTCAGTTGATACACAGAGATGAAACAAATCCTCCTATATAAGTTGTACCTGTGTAACTTCAGCCGTTTTTCCTCTACATCCACTCAATGTGCAGAATTTACACAGCTCTGAAGACAGCTGAAGCTACATCAGCTCTGAGAGATGATTGGAGGGAATAGACCCCACCCCTTCACACAGCACACAGGAACAGACCCGAGGCTTTCAATCTGCGGGAGGTCCCTCCCTTGTCACCATTTTTCTCCTGGTGTCAGGAAAACTTGTCAAAAGTTAACAGGGGTATATATATATATGTCTATCTGTCTATCTTTATATATATATATATATATATATATATATATATATATATATATATATATATATATAAAGATAGACAGATAGATAGATAGATAGATAGATAGATAGATAGATAGATAGATAGATAGATAGATAGATAGATAGATAGATAGATAGATAGATAGATAGATAGATAGATAGATAGATAGATAGATAGATAGATAGATAGATAGATAGATAGATAGATAGATAGATAGATAGATATACCTATAGAGGGATATGTTTTGTTCATATTTCATGACTGGGGTTTACACTCTAACACTTCAACTCCTATGTGTTGGTTGAAAGGTACCAGCTTAGATATAAACCTGCCTTACATTACTGAATCTAATTTGTAGTACATCCTTACATCATGCAGACAGACCTTTTCACACCAGTCTGCATGCTAAAACAGCTTTTTTTTAGCACACAGGCTGGTGTGCACAGTATAAAGGTGGTGCATTGTTACAATGCAAGGTACTGTTTACATTTTTTTTTCAAATGTATTAAAATGTTGCAAATTACAGTTAGTTAATGGTGACATAGGCAGAACTCCAAAATTTGTTTTACTTACTTATATAAATATTAATAATCAAAAAATTGACACTCAGACTTGCATATATATGGAATTATATGGCCGAGGCCTTTTATTTTAATTACGAATTCCTGCTCTGCTCCTGCTAACTGCCAAATTATTGACTACTTTATCTATTTTTATAGGGAATCAGTCAGCTTCAAGGTGGTCAAAGTTTTGAAATTTAACCAATTAACAGTAAGTTTTTCTTTCTAACTGACCAATCATTTTCATTACCTAAGCTGACCAATCCCTAACTCATGCTTATTTAGCCAATCCATAACTAGTATAACGGACCTTAATGTCCTTTTGTCTACCTGCCATGTCCCCCATACGTGAGTACTATGACTCACACTTTCATTTTCCTACCCACTACAGCTCCACTACAGTGTGGTGACTGCAGTGACATCAGATGGGGTGCGGTGCAAAGAAAATGCATCATATCAGCATTTTATGCAACACACCGCAAAGCAGTATTGCGGTGAAAACTGAGCACATAGGAAACAATTGTTTTTTTGTGCCCTAGCAGTGATCTTGTGTTGCTCTTTGCAGATTAACACAGGTCAACGTACACAGTGTGAGCAAGCCCTAAGAGTTACCCTGTCACCAAAGTTGAATTGAAAATAAAACTGTTACCTAAAAAGAGTGTGAATATTGCCTCCCCTGCTGCCCACAACTCCAAATCCCACTTCCTTGGATTTTCCTTGGTTCCTTGGATAATGTCAGGAAAGGAATATTCGTGTGCACAGACACTCAAGCCTCAGGAATTCTGCTCGTAGCCGTTAGCAGATGTGCGCTCGGTGCGCATGCGAATGCGCATGCGTGAGCACGCATCGGCGCCAAAAGGTTTATTTAAACTGCACTAGTGCAGTGTGTCAGTGCCGTTTGGTCTATTACATTCCTGTGTTCCTGTTAATGGTTCAGTGGTAAATTGGCACAAGAAGAGGTCTAAGTGAGGGCTAGTCCTGGGGACCCGGGGGGAGAAAGGGGGGGAGGGGGAAAAAACGGTGGTAGGGGGGCCCCAAGTTCAGGGAGTAGCTGTTCACTGTAGCGGCTGCTGGCGGAAGAGACAAAAGTGATCTCTGGGGGCAGACAAGAGGGAAGAAGCGCAGCGCCTTCTAAGTGCAGCAAGACATTTATTGAAGAAGTACAGCAGTATCACACTCACATTTTTCAGGTGAATGAGAGGCAGTTGCAATCTTGCTGAAACTGCCTCTCATTCCCCTGAAAAATGTGAGTGTGATACTGCTGTACTTCTTCAATAAATGTCTTGCTGCACATAGAAGGCGCTGCGCTTCTTCCCTCCTGTGTTCCTGTTATCAGTTCCTGTTGTTCTCCTGTTCCCAACTTGATCCAGCCTTTGACTCTGCCTGAATGCCACCTGTACCCTCCCTTAGCCTGTCCCTGGAATATGCTTCTGCCTGCTCCCTCTGCTCATCTGTCCTGCTGTTACTGACCTTGGCTTGATTCTTGAGGATTCTCCTACCTGCAGTTTGTACCTGTGCTGCTCGCTAGTTGCCGACCTGGACCGTCTGACTCCGTCTTATGCCCATCCTGCACCTGCCTTCCTGCACTCTCCTCTGGCACTATTCCTTCTGCCAGTGTTGCCAGTCCTGTTATCCCCACATTCCAGACACACAGCAGCACCTGCCAGCGAGAGACTTACCAGGCACTTATGCCACTCTGTGCTCTGGCATTCCTTATCACCTTACCAGGGACTCCAGAGCCAGGGCTGTAAGACCCTTCCTCAATGCTTCAGGCTCCACCACCAGGTACGTTACAGATAATTAAAAAAAAAAACAGGAAATATAAATGATCATTTATCAACAAATGGAGACTCAATTTGTACTAAAACAACAAGGTATAATTCACCTGGATACACTTAGTAGGATTATGTACAGTACAGTTTTACTTACACATGTTAAAGATCCAAAACTGTGTTCAGGCATTAGGATTTGTTTTACTTTCATCATAAAAGGGTTAGGGGCCTTGCCAGATTTTTTTAAGGTGGGTGGGAATTTCAGGAATGCCACTCCAATATTTGTTCATCAATTTACAGTAATTGATACGTTACTGATAGTCTGGGCATTGTTGTGGTTTTTATGTATGAGTTGTCATTTCTCTATACTTCTATATTACTATAAAAACTATTTAATTTCTAAGAATATTTTTATATTAAACAATTTTGGGGAACTACAAAGAAAGCAGAAGAGGAAAGAATGAGTAGAGTTCACAGTTAGGGTCAAAGTGAGTGCAACTTGCTCACAGCCTGGGCAACAATTTTATTGGGTTGGTTAAAAAAAGTATCTTAACTACTTCCCTTCTGAATCAATTTCTTTGTTTTTCATACACATGGTAAAATCTGCAATGTTTCGCTATAAAATTCCTTAAAACCCCCAGACATGATATATATTTTAAAGCAGAAGACCTGTGAAATAAAAGGATGGTAGTTGCAAGTTTTTATGTCATACGTTAGAAGCACAGGTTCTTTATCAAACTATATTTTCAGAAAAAAATACACTGAAATTAATTTTAGTGCACACACACAAAACTTGTACAAAATAAAAGATGAGGTGGTGTCAAGTAAATAGATACTTTTTAGGTGCTTTATTTTTATTTTTTTGCATTTACAGTATTTTAAATTTTGTAACAGTTCTTTATTTTTACTTTTTTACTTTCACTTAGTGCCGGTTCACACCAGTGGCGTAGCGTGGGTTGTCAGCACCCGGGGCAAGGCAAGTCATTTGCGCCCCCTACACAAACCTACTAGATCACTACACAGACCTACCCCCCCCCTCATACACTGACACCTACACTGACCCCCCTTCACTTACCCCCACTACACTGACGCATACACTGACCCCCCATACACTGACCCCTACACTGACTCCCCCTTACATTTCTATACACTGACCCCCCATACACTAACACCCCCTACACTGACACCTATACAGACCCCCCTACACACTGACCCCTACACTAACACCTATACTGACACCCCCTACACTGACAGCTACACTGACACCTATACTGACCCCCCATACATTCCCACATACACTGACCACCAATACACTAACCCCTACACTGACTCCCCCTACATTTTCACATACACTGACCCCTACACTAATAGCTATACTGACCCCCCCTACACTGACCTCCCCCATACACTGACACCTATACTGACCCCCCTACACTGACCGCCACATACACTGACACCCCTACATTTCCACATACACTGACCCCCCTACACTGACCCCCCCATACACTGACACCTACACTGACACATATGCTGACCCCCCTACACTGGCACACCCTCCTCTACACTGACCCCCCCCATACACTGACACCTACACTGACCCCCCCCCCCCGTACACTGACAGCTACACTGACACCTATACTGACCCCCTTACATTCCCACATACACTGACCCCTACACTGACTCCCCCTACATTTCCACATACACTGACCCCCACTACAATGACCCCTACACTAATAGTTATACTGACCCCCCATACACTGACACCTATACTGACCCACCTACACTGACCGCCACATACACTGACACCTATACTGACCCCCCTACACTGACCGCCACATACACTGACAGCCCTACATTTCCACATACACTGACCCCCCCTACACTGATCCCCCCCCATACACTGACACCTACACTGACACCTATGCTGACCCCCCTACACTGACACACCCTCCTCTACACTGACCCCCCCAATACATTGACATCTACACTGACCCCCCCGTACACTGACAGCTACACTGACACCTATACTGACCCCCTTACATTCCCACATACACTGACCCCTACACTGACTCCCCCCTACATTTCCACATACACTGACCCCCACTACACTGACCCCTACACTAATAGCTATACTGACCCCCCCATACACTGACACCTATACTGACCCACCTACACTGACCGCCACATACACTGACACCCCTACATTTCCACATACACTGACCCCCCCCTACACTGATCCCCCCCCATACACTGACACCTACACTGACACCTATGCTGACCCCCCTACACTGACACACCCTCCTCTACACTGACCCCCCCCATACACTGACACCTACACTGACCCCCCCCCCGTACACTGACAGCTACACTGACACCTATACTGACCCCCTTACATTCCCACATACACTGACCCCCCCATACACTGACACCTACACTGACCCCCCCCTCCCTCCCTCCCATGTCCACTTCCCCTGCACTGACACCTATGCTGACCCCCCTACTACACTGACACCCCCCCCCCCCACTTCCCTGGGCCCTGGGGGCAGGCAAGACATCACTTACCTTGTACTGTGCCAATACACTGGCGACTTGAGGAGGGGAGAGACAGCATGTCTGTGGCCGGCCGGACAGCAGGGGGAGACTCCGGAAGCGGTGCTGCACATGCACCAAGCCACAGACTGGCATCTTCATCCACGACCAGCCCCGCCCCCTGGCCGCATGACACCTTCAGCGGTCCGCCGCTCGTCTTGCACAAAGCGGCGGCCACTGAGCCAAGAGGTGGAGTGCGGGCAGGCAACTTCAGAATAAAGGGACACTTTGATCCCGCCGATTGCGGGCGTGGGATGCGCCCCCCTAAATGTTGCGCCCGGTGCCAGTGGCCCCCCCTGCACCCCCCACGCTACGCCACTGGTTCACACTGAAGCAGCATGACTTCGGGGGACGACCTGTGAAGTCGCGTGCACCCCTGTGCACCGCGACTTCGGCGCGACTTGCGGGGACTTCACATAATTGAAGTCTATGCAAGTCACTCCGAGGTCGCCCCAAAGTAGTACAGGACCCTTTTTCCAAGTCAGAGCGACTTGTGTCGCTCCTATTAGAACGGGTCCTGTACTATTCAATGGACCGCGACATACCGCGACTTGTCAGGCTGACAAGTCGCCTGACAAGTGGCGGCAGTGTGAATGGGCTCTTAAAGTAGAACTATTAGGCAAAACTTTTTTTTTCTCATTTTGGATAGAACAAGGGAGGGTTATAACCCCTGTCAGATTTTTTTTCGCCATCTGTGTCATATTGCAGAGATTTCCCTTCACTTTGTGTCCCATAGCCAAACCGTAAGTGAGAGTAAATCCCTGTGAATTAGGAGAATTCCTTTAAGGGTCCCCCAGGTCACCAGATTTCCCCTCTATTACTTTTCTGGGGGCAACATACAATTTGGGATTTTCTCTTACTTTCACTTTTAGTGATAATGGTAAACAAAGTGTTGCGCTGAAACTATTTCTAAATTAATAGCTCCAAGTGAAATTTAAATAAATGAACAGTCCTTAAGAAATAATGGTGAGAAATTCTTGTAGCCACAGATCACAGGTGAGTCACATCACACTCCCTTCACCACAAAGGCCAACCAAAAACATATGGCCAAGATGTACTCTTACCAAATAGCCAGGACCCTCTAGTTACAGGCAGGTCTGGCAAGATTTTGGGGGATTCTCCTTTAAAACAACATTCCAGTATGACCCTTGGAGCAGAAGTTGATATCGCCTAAAGGTGTACATCCAATGGACATCCAGAGCTCACAAACCTTTTCACTTGGGACTATTTACTTGGAAAAAATTTTTAGAGCAAAAATTTGTTTACCAATTTCTTTTTAGTGATACATTTCTCACTGAAGTGTTCGCAGCTAATGCATTGACACAGGCGCAGTATTTTTCTTTAATTTATTGATAGTGGAAGCTCCCTAACGGGGACACAGACAGTAATAAATATTGACAAGGAATCTCATCTCTCTCCACTCCACTTTATCCAAAACTAAAAGGGCCTTTAGTCTTACTTTAACTGTATTGCTTTTACAATGGGACTAACAAGTCCCCCATATGATAGCATTGGACAAGTGACAGTTATTCTTTATGGAGACAGCAGGGGTATGTTAAACTCCTAATGTTTGCCCTTTTTTTCTGCTCCAGCAGATCAAGCACAGGGCCGTGTTTGATCTGCTGTTTTCCAGTTTTTATGCTGGGATTTTGACATTTGAGAACCAGAGCTCTGCAGCCATGAGCTTATTTTAAACTATTCAGACTCTAGATGTAGAAGTGTAGGTACTTCCAAAAAAAGCTGAAGAGGTTATGGTGAATGTATAGCAAAACTTTTTCTTGATTTGTTTTGGATAGAATGGGTTGCAATGCCTGTCAGCTTTTAATGCTGTCCTTGGCCCTAGGTAAATTCTCTGCTAGTAAATTTACCCTCTTTATTTGTCCTGGTGACCATTATCATTGAGATGGAAAGTAAGAGCAAATCCAAAATTTTAGAGTTTTCTCAGAAACAAGAGGTGAGGGAAACCTTTTGATGGGAGCGCCTGTCCTTGTGACAGCTGTTTAAGAGACAAATTCCCTTGGTTTGGAAAGATTTCCTCTAATTTCCTTTTGTTTGTCTAAGACAATAAAGATGGCCATATGCTAGCAGAATTTTGTACGGAAATTCCTACAAAAATTCTCATCAGAACATTTGAAAGCCCTTAAAATTCCATCCAGATTTGCTATGTGAAGGTAATGCCAAATGCATTAAATAGGTTCCATTATAAAATATAAATTTTTTCAAACAATTTTATCTACATGAAAACCACATTCACAGTTGGAATTTTGTTTGTTCAAGAAAAAATTTCCATCCTGCTCCTTCAAATGTTTTCATGATCATGAAAACAATCATTATCAAAAACAAATGGTGTGGATTATATACCACTAACCAATAGAAAATTGAACAAATGATTCTCGTCAAATGCGGCTTGAAATCTGCAAGCTCCAAGCTTATCAGAAAACCCTAAAAAGCATATTGGTTCTAAATCTAAATACTAAATTCTGACTTTTTTTAGGCTAATAAGCAAGCTATTTTCACTGTGAAAATGTAGATTAGACTCCCCCCAAGAGCTGGTTCTGGCCAGCTCAGTAGATTGCTTTAAAAAAGGCCTGGGTTATTTCCAAAATGTACATAATATAGCTGGATACTAATATTTAAAGGTAAGTTGATCCAGGGAATATCTCATTGTCTCTTGGGGGATCAGGAAGCAATCTTTTCCCCGCTGGAGTAAATTGGATCATGCTTTATTGTTTTGTTTTCCTCTGGACCAACTGTGGGTATAGGATAGTGTATATGGAGGTTTTTCGTGTGTGTTTTTATTCTCTGTTGGTTGAACTGGATGGACTCATGTCTTTTTCCACACACACACACACAATTCCCAGTGGCTGCAGCCACCACTGGGAGTATGTGTATATCTGACAGGTCAACTGCTGGCTGTCAGTTGGAAGCAATCCATTGGTTTGTCAGTTGCCCAAACGCTTCCAAACCCCCCTCCTGTAACTGCCACCCCCCCATCATGCATTCTGGGGTCTACTCGCTTGGCAGTGGCATAGGTAGAGGGGTGGGAGCCAAGCGGATATGCGTCCTCTCTTCTCCCCTTCTTCTTGTTGACCCGGAAGCGAGTCCTCAGTCCTGTATGGCTGGAGAAGAATCTAATGCAGTGTATTCTGCACTGCATTAGATTCATTGGAGGAAAGGTGAGACATCAGGGGTCTTTTAGACTCCTAGTGTCTCAATAAAGTGAACCTGTCATCAAAAAATCATCACGTAGGGGACTTTTTGCAAAAGCTTGACACGTTGTTCATGTATGCATAGTAGATGAGAAGCCAGCTCTACTTGTATTGTACGCATTTAATAAATAAATGATCTTATGAACATGTATTTACTGTTTGAAAGCCTGCTTACTACAATATTCTGTGATTCTAGCATGTTTATGGAACCACCCCCCCCCCCCGCCCGACTCCTGATTGGCAATGAATGTTCACATAGAATTTAAACCTGACCTGCAGGCCACACACAACAGCCAGATGGATGCCAAAAATGTCCATGTTATTTTTATATGTTGTGGAAAGGATACAGTGGTGTCTTCTTTCCACTCCCAACCAGCTTTCCAGGTCATCTCTCTGTCTCAAAATTTGCATACAGAATACCTGATTACCTCTTAGTATTTCCCTTCCCTCTTCTAGTCCGAGGGGTGCTGTATATAGGAATTGCAATAGGCTTAGGCCTCATGTACACTACGGCTGCTAAACTGAAGTTTAGGAGCAGTTGGGCCTTTTTTTCAGCAGCCCCTGAACTCTCCTCTATGTTATCTTATGTGTACATGCACACTCAGTCTTTTATAGTAGTTTAGAGGCAGTTGAGGTTACTGGCATTTTTTTGAAAGCAGAAAAATGGCGTTCAGGACTGTATTTTACTGGCATTTCAAACGCCAAATGATTGTAACCATGTGTAACCGTGGTAAACTGCATTTCTGCACATTTGCCTTTATAAGCATTTGTAAAGGAGAAAATATTTCTGATACTTTTTGAACATATAAAAATGTTAAAAAAATAAAAAAATTTTACCACACGCAGTTGCCTGCATCAATGGATAAGTCCAGTAGCCACAAACTCTGATCCTCTCATGCAATTTTCTGTCTTCAGAGCCTCAGCAACATCAGGAGCATTTCCTCACACATGCTGATGATGGGATCCATAGTGTAAACACAAAAAATAAGACTGCTATCTACAAGCACACTGCTCTCTCTGCTGCTGCTCTCTCTTCTCTAACAGAATGGCTGAAATAGGTAATAATTGACTTGTTTTTTTATGCATTGTGGGCATTTGGGAGGGTCTCCTGAGGTTATCTTTAAAAAATGCTTCTAACCTCAAATGTTCATAACTGCTGCTAAAGTTGCATAAACGTGTCATGTAAAAGCTGTAAAACTGACGTTTTTCACTGTCTGTTTCCAGCTGTCAAGTTTCCAGCAATCAGACGAGGTTTTCAACTGCCCTGTGTTCATTAGCCCCTATAGCAGGTCAATGCAGGTGTTTACTTTTGTTAAAATTAAAAAAAAAATATACATTTAATGATTTATTAATTAATACACTACCACCTTTTAGGCCTGGATAGGCTAGATTTACCCCAGCAGTGGATTGTTTTTTAGAAGCATTTGACAGGGGATGAGGAGGCAATTTGTCCTCCTTACTGCCTTCTTTAACCACATACATGGTGCACCTCCACACCACAAAAATGCGAATAGGTCACATTCATGGGGAATCCTTTTTCCCACAGCTGTGAAGCAAAGCATTAAGGCCACAGCCTGTGTACATCTCCATCTGGCTCCCTTTGTAGCTAAGGGGGGGGGGGGGGGGGGCGGAATTCAAGGGATGATACAAACACAGCTCAACCATGTTTTTTTATGGCATTCCAACTGCAAGTGTAAACGAGCCCCAAAGTACCTTTTCTTGGTCCATTTCCTAAACTAGAAAGCAGGGTGAAAAATTTTCAGCCAATGTTTTTGATGAAAGGTAGGTATGAATTAGAAAACAAAATGCAACAATCCATTGGTTGACTGGATCAATAGTACTAACAGTTTATTTTATAATTTCTTCAATTCTTTAGCTTTAAATTAACATAACTTAGATAAACCATGCATTTCCACAGTTATGACTTCTTTAGATAAATCATGCATTTCCACAGTTATGACTTCTATCTTAACAAGGTTTCTTTCATCCAAGTTCTCAAGAGTTATTGTAAGAAACATTCACTTCCTTCCAGTGTGGAGCAGTTAATCCACAGCTGTGTGAGGCAGAGGACCTGTGCTTTCATTTTTACATTTAGATTAAAAACATATGTCTCCCCTTTGCTCGAGGCTTTGTACATAATGTTCTTGCTTTTCATTTTGACTCAAGGACCCAGACGGGCTCCTTGGCTTCTCCTAACTGCTGCTCAGGAACTTCGATTTACCACCCAAACCGGCTTTTAAAAATAAAATTATAGATGATTCACTTTACTTGAATCATGAGAAAATATACAAATGAACTTGCAATTCAATTTTTGGATACTCTATTGTCTTATGTCATGCTTTGTCCTGTACTTAGCTGTTCTTTTTTTGTTTGCTTAAAAAAATAAACAAGTCGCTTCTACAAAAGTTTAATAGAATGTAGCAAGCAACCACCAAACATTTCTACAATCTGTGGGAATTCACATGCTCTCAAGTGATTTAGAACAATAATGTTCATTTTATCTTATTATGGGCCTTTGTCCAAAAACAAACTCATCTGTCTTGATCATATGTCTTGAAGATGCCAGTAGCCAATATTTTGTCAGTTCTTCAAACCCTTTTCAAGGTACTTACAGGTCAGACCTATGTCTATGGCCAGGGGAGGACTGGGCCAGGGGGCAGGGGGGCAATTGCCCCCCCCCCCCCCAGGCTGCACTGATGCCCTGCAAAAAAGGCTGCACCGCTTCTGCCACAGGCATGCCTAAAGGTTTCCCAGTGAAGAGAATTAAAATGTCCACACTGCTGACCTACTGAGTGCGGGATGAAGACAAGGACAGATTGCAGGGCTCCCTCCCAGCATGGATGGTGTAAACTGTATCTGAGCAGAGGCCAGTTCCATGACCCACTGTAGTACCCCCCCAGGAAGCCCTGACTGAGCTGTCTTAGCTCCCCCCAACTGCCCTCTACTAGTCAGGTCGGGAACCCAGGTTCGGCCAGTGAGTAGAGAGTACTGGAGCGGAGCTTAAGCCTGGAATGGGGGTCAAGAGGAGGCTGGGCAGAGGGAGAGTGGAAGGGGGGCCGAGTTGCTGCACCATGCGCCTCTGGTTTGTACTTGCCCTCTGGGCCGAAAGTTGCCAGTCAGCCCCTGTCTATGGCTTAATTTGCTGTATGTCCACAGGCTTTTGTCATGCCCGAATGCAGCATTGTATTATCACTGCTTTGACAGCCATCTGTGTATTATTCACAATTCCATATTTTTTTTTCATAGTACTTTGCTGTTCCCTCATAAAAATGTATTGAATGTGAAGATGCCAATAGCTACAATATGGCTAACACAACAGGCACCAAACACATCTCTGTAAATGGAGTTACATGAGTGGAAGAATTCAGTGTGAATTAAAAAAAGAAGTTGCTTAAAACTTTCCCCATGTAGTCATTGGTTCTTTTAAATTCAAGTAAAAGGAACTTCAATAATTTCCCACTATATGTTACAGGTATAAGAACTCTAGCAATTATACAGAGTATACATATATATGGTTGAGACGAAACCTTCAATCCTATATCTGGGCTTTGAAGAACACCTGCAGCCTGTGTGAGTGCACAGGTGTGCAGGATTGGTATAAGCCAGGTCTGATGACAACTCAGGGCAGTTGCTGCCATTGGAACACACATTTTTGATTTTTAATGGGAACTCCACTCCCATGGTAGTCCATCCACCATTGTCTGTGTTGTTTTCATGCTGCTGGCCACTGCCACAGTCCCCCACCATGTCTTTGGCTTCCAGCACCTCCAGAACCTTTAGCTGACCAGTAAGTAACCGGGGGGGGGGGGGGGGTTCGCTCCCCCTTTTCACTTCTTCCTCCCTTTTTTGCACTTGTTGCAGATACCAGCATATTTACCCTGATGAGTGGAAAGAACCCACGAAACGCGTAGAGCCCTTTTCGATGCTACGCTATTACTACCATCTGATCGATTACTCGTTTTTACAATCATCATCCATCTATGTATTTTGATAGAGAGGTCTAGGTCATCCAATTACACCACCCATACCACGGTGGTGTGGCGATTTACTATGTGTTATTTATGAGCAATACTATTTATTAATTGTATTTTTAAATGACTCAATATGTGTATATGTACAATTAAACATATTATACATTGATTTTTCATCACTTTAAAGTCGTGTGCTTCATTTAAAGTCCCAAACCTCCCTCCTCCTTTATTTATACCAGGGATGGAGATGTATGATTCTACCCAGTCATTGCCTCATATGAAGTCCCACCTATCCCGCCTTTTTGAATTGGGACACACAGTCTGTATGTGAAGATAGTGGTGTGCTCCAGCCAGGAGGGGTGATTTGCTCGGGAGACAGGGTCCCATGTTGGGAAGACTTATTGCCCTTAGGGTGGGTCCAGAGAGACTAGGAAAGCTGAGGTGACTATTTAGTCCAGGGGAACTGGAGGGAGTCTGAGTTCATGAGGAGCATGTGAGAAACCGGGGGGCTGGGCTAACCTCATCAGGAGGCCAAGAGTGGGCTGTACGGCAAGGTGCTGTGACAAGTGAGCCTGTCAGTCTAAATAACCCATGGTCTGGGGGACCAGTGCTAGTAGCAAATGTGCTGCTAAAGATGAGTCAGGTAGGCTAGCATTTTTTAGTTTTCATTTTTTAATGCAGAACTTGTCTGTGAACCTTACTGCTGTGTGAACTTTGCTTTGCCTTTCTCAAACAAAGTGGGCTGCCAAGCCCTTAAAAACCCAATTCAGGCTGACATGAACTCACTTGAAAACGTTAACCCCCCTGTTAATCTAATCACCCAATATCAATTTATATATAAGAGTATATATAGCTTTTGCTCCATAAGAGATTATTGGATGAATAGCCCTGGTATTCTCTTATTCTTTCAGCATGCGGAGAGTATGAAGTCATATGTTATGACCCACCAACCTACATTTAGTTCAGACAGTTTACTATTCTGTCAGACACAATTTGCTGTCTGTTTCCTGGCGCTTACTGGTGACATGGGAAATATCGGAGACAGTGAGAGAATCTTAGTAGGCAGGTTGAATTCTGTAGCTCATAGAAAACATATGCTACACATTCAAGAGATTTTTTTTAATATATATATATTTTTGTACATAGGATTAAATGATTTACTGAAAGATAATGAGGAACATTACTAATGGGGGACATTCACTGAAATCCTACCTTCTAAATATAATGAATACGTTCTATATTTATGAAAAAAAAAAGGCAACCAGATGACAATCCTAAGTCTCTGCAAGGTCATGCAGTGTAACAGTAAACCACAGCAATCTCCACCATCCTGCCTGGAAAGGGATTTACTTGTTCTATGGAATCAGCAGCTCCTGGTGTTTAGCCAGCGTATAAGTAGTTAGGGTAGATATAACCACGGATTCCTCCCTGCATAGGTTTGTTCATAAGTTACAGCCCAGCCCTGGGCTGTAGTATAATTTATTAAAGAGGAAGTAAACCCTCCTCTCCAAGTTGTACCTATAGGTAAGCCTATGATAAGGCTTACCTATAGGTACTGTAAATATCTCCTAAACATGTACCGTTTAGGAGATATTTACCTTACATGCAGCCAGTGATGTCACTGGTGCATGCTCTCTGAAAGAACGGCCGCTGGTGCCGTTCCTTCAGAGCCCCGTGCCGTGACCGTCGGCTCCCGCGCGCGTGCGTGGGAGTGACGTCACCATGGCTCCGGCCAATCTGATGGCCGGATGCCGCGATCCCAGAAGACGGGCGACTGAACATGTCGCCCGTCATAGAGGTAAGCGGGCGGCACGGCGGGGGCTGGTTCTAAGGTAAGTATTTCATAATGAGCTAGTATGCGATGCATACTAGCTCATTATGGGTTTCTCTTTCAGGTTGAAAAAAATTAATAAAATAAAAATTTGGGTTTACAACCTCTTTAATGCACCCTACATGTGATTTTTCCATAATGCACTATACCCCACAAAATTATGCATGGATCAGATTGATTTGTAGGGAAGTTCTGTGTCTGTTGCAGCATCTGACTATTGAGATGAGAAGGCATCCTAAATATAAAACTATGTTTTATTTACTAAGGACCAGTTCCCACCATTCGGTGTACTAAGTACCAGTCTGGATGGGTTCCAGAAGCTTTTTTGCTTGCGCGTTTTTGATGCATTCCAGTGCGTTTTTGATGCATTTTTGGTGCGCTTTTGATGCAGTCCAGTGCATTTTCCCCCCTCTTTTTTTTCTTAACCTTAAATAAGGACATGTATGTTCCATTGCATTTTTGGTACGTTCTGGTGCGTTCTGGTCTGTTCCAGTGCATTTTTGATACGTTTCCAGTACAGTCCAGTGCAGGAAAAATGCAGCATGTTCTACTTTTTTTTCTGGAACTGGAATGCACTGGAACTGCAAGCACTGGTGTAAACTATGCCATTGGAAATCATATAACCTACTTTCCATGCATTTTTGATGCAGAAAAAAAAACACTGTACTGCTTGTGGTGTGAACTGGCCTTAAGAGCCGGTTCACACTACCACGACCAGAAAGTCACCCCGTGACTTGAAGAGACTTGTTTAGAGACTTGTTTAGAGACTTGTTTAGAGACTTGTTTAGAGACTTGGAAGAGACTTGTGCACTACTTTGAAGAGACAGGCGACTTTGTCTGTGGGGAATGCCTGGCTAATCTCTTTCTTCTTCCTGGAAAGTCTGATAACAAGTCGCTTCAATTAAGATAAGGAGGCGACTCCCATTGAAGTATATGGGACAGTCGGATCACAGGTCGCCTCAAAGTAGTACAGGACCCTTTTCTGAAGTCAGAGCGACTTCAGTAGTGCCAATTAAGACGGCACTAATTGATTAACATTGCTTTTGTTATGTCAAGCTACCTGGGGCTACACAAGTCGCCTCACAAGTCGTGCTAGTGTGAATGGGCTCAAGCACCAAAACTAATATAATTACTGCAACTGTAACTACTACCATTTGTATTCAGTTTTTATTTAAAGTCCAGCTCTAGCAAAAACTATTTTTTTTTAGGTTTTGATAGAGTAGGTAAGAATCAGAATCAAGTTTTTACTGCTGCCTGTGTCCTCTTTGGGGAAATGTCTCTTGTATTTCTGTCCTGCTGACATCCGGACAAGAGATGATAATAGGGTGTGTCTGTCAAAGCAAGAGAACGCCAAAGATAATAAAAAACTGACAGAGCTTCTAACTACATCCTCAATCTCTTAAATATTTGTGCTTTTATTGTTGTATCCCATAATTTTCCATGATTATGTGACACCAGGACAGGAAGCATATGTAAATCTGTACCAGTAAAGACAAAGATAGCAAAAAAAGAAAAAACAGATAGAAGTTCTAACGTTAGGCTTTAACTTACCTACAGCTGATGAAAAACTGAATGTAATATAAAAGATTGGGATAACATTTTTCATTATGAACCACCATGATATTAACCTATTCATCAATGAAACGTGATATGTGTTTATTCACAAACCATATAGTAGCATTTTTAACCCTAAGAGAAGGAATGAGAGTAAAAGGCATGGGCTCTCATATTGTAAGTAAAGTAAATAGGTCTTAGTTAGATGTTGATCTGCCTGGACTGATTTTCCCATTATATGTGGAAATCTTTCATTACTTATGTTATCTGGAAAAATTAGACAGCTTTCTTTGGCATCAGATTCCCCAGAGTAAAACCACATTTTATGCTTACTCATCTGAGTTATAAATAATATAAAAACTTTTTTGTGGCATTCCGACTGTCATTATGGAACCAAGCGTGTCCTCTGTCTGCACACACTAACAGATGTTTTTTAGTTTTTATCGTCTCTAGGATACAGAACTTGTGTATGTGCTGAATGTCATAATTATTCTATATTCTGCTCTTTGCCAATAGTCAACATCGGATTTTGCGGAAATTACTGTAGGGCTCTTTTTTCTGCTCCTATTTCTTGTAGATTTTTCTATCAACATAAAAAATGCAATGGCTTGTTTTGTACATCTGGCTTTTTTCTCATAATAGCAACTGTATACTGTGATTTATTCTTCTAGAATGGTTCTGTATAATAGGGTCAATGGTACAGTATGTACAGCAGTGAAATTCAGGGACACATTGAAGCAAGCTGAAGTATTAAAAGAGGAAGTAAACCCTAAAAAAAAAAACCTGTAAAGACAAAGGCATAAAGACTAGCTCATTATGAAATACTTACCTTAAAACGAAGCCCTCGCAGTGCCGCCGGCTCACATGTCCGGCCGCCCTGCTTCCTTGTTCGCATCCTCCGCCCATCTGATTAGCCGGAGGCGTGATTACATCACTCCCGCGCATGCGCACGGGAGCCGCCCTTCAAGGCACTGGGCTCTGAAGGAACGGCATGGGTGGCCGTTCCTTCAGAGCACATGCGCCAATGACGTCATCGGCTGCATGCACTGTAAATATCTTCTAAACAGTGCATGTTTAGGAGATATTTATAGCACCTATAGGTAAGCCTTAATATGGGCTTCCCTATAGGCAAATGTCAACAAAGTGGGTTTACAACCACTTTAAAGAGGAAGTAAAGTCTATAGTTTTTTTGTTTTGTTTTTTTACCTGGAAAGTAAAGGCACATTGTGCTAGAATGCATCGCATACTAGCACATTATGTGACACTTACCTCCAAACAAATCATTTATAAAGATATCTCCCGTGCTGTCATGGGTGTAGATATAAATTAAATGTGTATCTGTGGGGTGGGGGGGGGGGGGCTGCTGCCAACAGACCAAAAAGACAAAGAGGTTGCAATAAATTAGCTCAACACTGGTTTGTGAAAAATTAAAAAAATCTTTATTGAGGTAATGAAAATAATTATTTTAATAAAAGGTATCAGACTAAAACAAAAGGACCTGTGAGATCTCTCCCAAAAGTAACCAACTTGTCATACATTAAAAACACTAAGAGCACAATGTAACTCCACCCCACGCCCAAGGCCAACCCCAACCCACATTGACCACCCAGCAAAGTAGCAATGCACCCAAATGGGGAATCAACAATGATATAATTCTCTGATATATAGCTGAAAGTATCAGATGATTCAGTAGAATGAAATCACAAATTTTCTCAATACTCAGATCCCCTGACCGGAATTCAGGCTCCTGGGAACTATTGGCTCTACGATAGGAGGGACTGGATATCACGACAATGGAAAGGATAGATAATATATAGAATATAGAATATGCCACTTCTACAAAGTGAATGAGTGGGGATAGTGTGGACCCCTTATGTCCGAGAGTAGCTGTGCCATATCCATATAATTGAACACTGAAATGTCTGGACCTCCAGAGGGGGTTCAGAGATGAATTTTGGATTCAGAGTGAGAGGATTAGGTCAAACCTCTATATGATCCAAGCCGCTGTCCATGCTCAGGGCTCCACAGTGTAATCACAATGTCATGAACTGCAAGTCCATTCTGTCAAGCGGATATTGAATAATAAGACAGATCGCTCAGCTACACCCTGTTGGTTAACTCCTGAATAGCAGTTCGCTATGAGAACTGGCTGTGTGCAAGTCCCAAGCTAGTGAACAAAATCTCTTTCATTTAGCGGTGGACATACAGACTGCAGGCTGATCGTCTGCCTGCAAGTTCAAAAACTGTCCAGTGAGCACATTGCACAGTTAGGTGTATCCATCAGGATATTACATCAATATGGTTACTCTTACCAGTCCATGGCAGGAAAAACAGTACAGATGTTTTTCCATGATCAAGCCGATATAGGCGAATTCTTGCAAAACAGATGCCGGTAAGCGAGTATTCACTAGGTGATGAGCCGGAGGGTAAGCGAGCTGAGCTGTGGCTGTTTTTTCTTGTGTGAATCATGTCCGCTGTTGCAGATTCTCTCCAAGTGTCTCTGGCCAGAAAATGTGCCCCAGAGGGTTGGCCGGGTTTGCGGGAAGGCTCATGTGTCGGGGCGCCGGGTGGAGTGACAAACCCCAAGCATGACTTCAATGCATTTCACGTTCCCCCGCACACTTCTTCAGGATGTAATCATGTCATACACCGCCTCCTTTTTATACCAGAGCACTAGCCAGTTATTCGTACCAGCTGTGTGAAGGTACAGGAAGCGTTATGCAGGAGTGACTACATATTGTGGCTAAAGAGAGGTGTTCTCTTATACAGTTTCTTATAGAAACATTTTCTTATACAAACATTTCTTATACAGTTTCTTATAGAAGGACAAAAAAAGAGAATAAAAAAACAATTATGAAAAATTAAAAGTGAAAATACCCTTGGGTTGGAAGAAAAGGAGTATTAAATTAAATTTCAATTATATCAAAAACACTGTTCAAATAGTCTGGACACCGAAATCGAGGATAAAACACACACTGCAAAGTATAACACTAGGTGGATGATTGAATGATAAATAGATTCACAGCTAAATAGGGTAACCAGATATATCTTCTATGGAAGATAGAGAAAGATTATTTCCACACTATGTTCTTTTGTATATGCACATATACATTCACCAAAATAAGACATTTTCAAAAAAATAATAAATAAAAAAGAGAAAAGAGGAAATTAATAAAAAAATTATAATAATTATAAAGATAAACATGAATATTTATTTAAAGAATCTATATAAATATGTCCCGGAGGGACCAATAACTCAAGAGGGGAGAGTAATGAAACCCCTACAAAGAAGGAAAGAACACCTCGATCAGGGATTACCAATACCCCAGGCTTCCCCAGGTTTACTAGGGTAATAAATCCAGGCACTACAGTACATACCTACCTTCCATTTATAACTCCAACAATCAAAATAGAGATAGGGGCCCATTTAATAGATCGAGAATTACAAACATCACTAGTTGAATAAACAAATATATGGCTCCAGAAAGACCCTAAGCCTCGTTTCAGTAATCAACCCATTTGTCACTAGGGTGTTAAGTCTAAAAATCCAGGCCTTTTCTTTCTGGAGTAATATTTTGTCAAAGTCGCCCCTTCTGGGGGAAAGGTGCAAGGCAAAGAAACACTTAACCTTGAGACCTTTAGTATTGCTATTATGTTTTTCAGCAAAGTGAGGACCCAAGTGGTTCTCTTCCTTTAGGCGTATGTCCTTCAAATGTTCGTTAATTCGGACCCTTAGCTGTCTTTTAGTCTTACGGACATAACATTTTTTACATGGACACTCAAGTATAGAACCCGTGTGCTTGCACAGTTCAAAAACTGTTTAATCAAGAAGGTCTTTGAATGGCTGGAATCTGTGAATTTGCTTGCTTTATCAACAAACTCACATACTCCGCAATGACCACAGGGGTACATACCACTGAGGGAGGGGGTGGAGATCAGTCAACCAGTTTCTTTTTGTTTTTCGTTGATGTTCAGAGTGGACCAGTACATCACTTAAATTGTTGGCTTGTTTAGCCACCATCAGTGGTCTTGGTCCCACAATTTTGCCAATTTTCTCCGACCTAAGTAGTATGTGCCAATGACTCTCCAATGATTTTCTCCCCTCCTGCCACTGACCTCCAAAATTATTAATTAGCCTTGGGTGGGTCCCTTTCAAAGTCAATACCTTCTCCTTTGGGGTCAGCAATTCCTGTCGGGTTCGTTTACCAGCTATTCGTTTTGCTCTACTAAGAGTTCTGTGAGAGTAGCCTCTTTCTCTAAAGCATTGATAGAGTTTATCGGCTTCCTGTAAATACTCACTATGATTGGTACAATTTCTTTTAATCCCCATGAATTGCCCCACAGGGATTCCTTTCTTAAGAGGTTCTGGGTGGTGACTATCGGCACGAAGCAATGTGTTTGCCGCAGTATATTTTCTAAAAGTGGCTGTTGATAGTCTACCATTATTTAAAGTTATTTTTAAATCTAGAAAAGAGATTTGTGACTCATCAGCTGTATATGTAAGGCATATATTCCTTGTATTGGAATTAAGTTCCAACATAAACTGTTCTAATTCAGTTAGGGTGCCTTCCCAGACAAGGAGTATGTCGTTGATGTACCTCAGCCATGTCCTAGCATGGCTGAGGTACATCAAGGAAGCATAAACCATCTCTTCCTCCCTGCTGCTGCCAACACTTGAAAGCTTATCCTTAGCCTTTTTTTTTTCGGGAACCCTGGAAGAAGTCACTAGGTACGTGACGTAATGCGTAGGGCAGGGCTTAGACGGAGTCACCCGGAAGGGACGCACACATACTCGCACAGAGCGCTGTTTATTTATAGGTAAAAACATTACAGGGGGGTTTAACAACCTCCTTAATAGTAGCACACTTAAAGGTGTATTTTTAAAACGTACAGAGCTATTCGTCCTGTGAAACTTCATGTACATTGTTTCTGTATGACTGGAGGCAAAACAAATGTTAGTAGGCTATTTTCTCTACAGCTCAAATGTTGCTAATTCATAAAGAATAGAGTGAATCAGAAAAATAACACATTATGGAAACTAGATGAAGCTGATGATTATAGGAAGTAAGTATTTATTTACTATTGTCGTCAGCTCCATTAAGTGGTCAAATTGCAGTATTTTCCTAATTTTTTAACTACACCCGTCATGAATGAGGAGATGGATTGGTTGGAGAGGCAAGGACTTTAAAGGCACCAAGTTAAAAATAACAATTTTATTAGTAAATTATTAAAATTACATCAAAATGTGAATAATAGGCCCCAACAGAGGCATTAGTTAGTCAGTATATCAATAGGATTGATTGGTAACATAATAATATACAGAATAAACAATTATACAATATTCTTAGTGGCATAAGTTGGAGGATACATCAAATCAGAAGGATCTCATGAGGGGTGACAGAAGATGAGGCTGCCGTCGATCGAGATCGCTTGATGTTGTATTCAGACAATCAGATTTATACAGTCATATTGCTCGACATTGCAAATAAAAGGTTGTAACTATTAGTGAAAATAATAAATATGTAACCAATGACTGGGTAAAGTGCATCCAAGATCATAAATTATTAAAGTGTACGGTGCAACCTGTGCAATAATTTCAGTGATAAAATAATTCCATAAATATATAAAACTAATTGACAATAGTAAATATATAGTGAAAAGTTCCACATAAAATTTCATATAAAATCCCAAGAAAGTGCGTCAGCAAGTAGCCAGTGAAATAAAGTCCACGAAAGACATGTTTCGCTAAAATAGCTTCGTCTGGAGCTAATAATGAGATATTCTGTATAATTAGAAAAGTAGGTGATTAGATGACAGAACAATATACGTATAGTTGTTGCTTGCCAATATTTAAACATTACACAATCAGTCAGAAATAACAGCAGGTGTTACAACATAGACATATCCTATTTGCACATGATGATAAAAAAGGATTGCCATAAAAGGTCCAGAGGGAGGATGGAGCAGGTTGAAAAGCGAGGGGGCCTGAACAGGGTCATATGTGGGGATCCACGCGGTATATACTTGTACCAAAAGGATATGATCAAAATTAACATTTGGGTAAGGAGGCATATAGTAAAGAATATACCCAAGAACTAGTAAAACAAGTGTAATACATAATCCACATACCTGTATAATACTGTAAACTTGCAAAAAGGCGTAGTGCCGCAATATAGGACTAACGAGGAAGGTGACATGAGCATATACAGGAGCGGAATAAATAAGCAAAAGTGCAGAGCTTTATCCTTGTAGAAAGATGCATCTAAGGTTGGTTAAATGCATGTCAGAACCATCTATATCGAGGAACACAAATAGATTGATTAATAAGGGGTTAAAAGAGTAAGAATAAGAAGAGCACCCCAGGTGTAACTGAAGTATACCCATTTACTTTTTATATGCGCTCAGATCACTGCTATCTGATTGCGCATCCAATCCAAATTCTATGAGTGAGGAGATAACAATGGTGGTTTAGTAGTGAAAGGCCATATGAGGGATTCAGTTATAAGAAAATGGTTCTCTAAAAAAAAGAACTATCTGGAAAAAATGAAGGGAAAAAATGTCATCCCTGATAATTTCTGGACAATTGGTGCAATGCCCAGGCAACAGATGGGTTAAATTATTAGGGCAAGAAACAGGCAACAGTAACAATATGCAAGCCACACATGGGGAATTGTTGTTATATGTAGGCAACTTAGGGGCAAATGTAACAATCGAATAGTAATGTCAATATCAATGACAATGATGACAATAGTTGGAGCCCAATGTAATGTTACAGAATATAAAACAAATCAAATATGTTAAAAAGGTGAGTCCCATGTGATAATACAACCCTTTATAGCATAACATGAAAGTTCCAAGTGTGAAGATTCAAATTTCATATACGCCCAGCAAGTGCGTGAAATGTATGGCTATAGATGACAAGCCCAAAAGTGAATCACCCAAGTGCGCCTCAACCATAGGGTAAAAAGTGGCTTCTTACCAGAAATTACGGACTCTCGATCAGAAAGAGTCAAAAGTGCTCTATAAATGCAATATCATTTAAGATGGAAACTGTGACAGGAGTCACTTTGGGTGGGGGGCTCGTGAAACCCAGATTACTTTAGAGAGGTCGGGAAACTCCTTGTCTAGCTTCCCCAGCCCCTCTTATGTGTAAGTCACCCTGTGTCTATTAGGGGCACAGGATGACCAAGAACCCCAGTTGGGTCTGCACTAATCAGACTCACTGTACAACCACACCGGACTCAGCATTTCCTGTTACCCCGGTTATCCTTGGTTCTATATGTGTGGTTTGTGTTGAAAGAATGAAGGGGCTCTTTCACTTGGGACAATAATATTTCTGAACAATATCCCTCAAGAAATATATAAAGATAAAAAGTTTGACTTTTCAGATTGCTTGAATATTGTTGGAGTCTCTCATAGACCCTTGCTAGATAGTGAGGTGGGGTGGGGCTTGTTATTGGTAAGTGCCTGTATCCTACTGTATCCCATTGTTCTATTATTTCAGTCTGCCTTAAGATCAACCTATTATGGGATGTATATGTGTATGTGGATTGGCTGCTAAGGGGGAGGGGGAGGGGGAGGGTTGTCCCACAGTCTATATGTCTTTGTGCCTGTTTTTGAATAAACAGTTCTTCTGGTTTCCTCCAAAACTGGTACTGCCTAGTTCTTGGGGTAACTATAGCCAGATTCACGGGTTTTATGTGCAAGGGTTTAGGAAGCAGCTTCTTGGTGGAGATACCCAGTCCGGGTTCTGTCACAGAAACCATTCACTACTTTCCTCCTCTAATGTTAATCATAAAAGCAAGCATATATGTAAAATAATACTGGTCTGCGGATCTGATCCAAGCACCTTGTGGTGAATACAAAAGCGTGAACCCCATCCAAGGGATCAGATTTTGGTATTTTATACATATATGCTTGCTTTTATCAGATGAAGAAAGGAGTGAATGGTTTCCATCTTAAATGATATTGCATTTAGACAGTTCATATTTACTGCATTTAGGAGTTTTGGTGCACTTTCAGAAAGCACATAAAACCCACAGGATATAATAGAAGTCTATGGTTGAGTGCAGCTAACCCACAGAAAAGCCCCATGTGCACTGCATTGCACCCGCAGAGCAGTGTGAAAGCAGCCTAATAGTTGTTAACCCTTTTATAGGTGCTAATATGCCCATTGCAAAAGCACAGTGTACAGTATCTCACAAAAGTGAGTACATCCCCACATTTTTGTAAATATTTTATTATATCTTTTCATGTGACAACACTGAAGAAATTACACTTTTGCCTTTAGTAAATCAACCCCTTTGCTACAATCTAAAGTAGTGAGTGTGCAGCTTGTATAACAGTGTACATTTTCTGTCCCCTCAAAATAACTCAACACACAGCCATTAATGTCTAAACCGCTGGCAACAAAAGTGAGTACACCCCTAAGTGAAAATGTCCAAATTGGGCCCAATTAGCCATTTTCCCTCCCCGGTGTCATGTGACTCATTAGTGTTACAAGGCCTCAGGTGTGAATAGGGAGCAGGTGTGTTAAATGTGGTGTTATCACTCTCAGTCTCTCATACTTGTCACTGGAAGTTTAACAAGGCACCTCAAGGTAATGAACTCTGAGGATCTGAAAAAAAGAATTGGTGCTCTACATAAATATTGCCTAAGCTATAAGAAGTTTCCCAAGACCCTGAAACTGAGCTGCAGCATGGTGGCCAAGACCATACAGCAGTTTAACAGGACAGGTTCCACTCGGAACAGGCCTGGCCAAGGTTGACCAAAGAAGTTGAGTGCACATGCTCAGCTTCATATCCAGAGGTTGTCTTTGGGAAATAGACGTATGAGGTTGAAGAGGTTGGGGGTCAGCCTGTCAGTGCTCAGACCATACGAGGAACACTGCATCAAATTAGTCTGTATGGTTGTCGTCCCAGAAGGAAGCCTCTTCTAAAGATGATGCACAAGAAAGTCAGCAAACAGTTTTCCGAAGACAAGCAGACTAAGGACATGGATTACTGGAACCATGTGCTGTGGTCTGATGAGACCAAGATAAACTTATTTGGTGCAGATGGTATCAAGCATGTGTGGCAGCAACCAGGTGAGGGGTACAAAGACAAGTGTGTCTTGCCTACAGTCAAGCATGGTGGTGGGAATGTCATGTTCTGGGGCTGCATGAGTGCTGCAGGCACTGGGGAGTTACTGTTCATTGAGGGAACCATGAATGCCAACATGTACTGTGACATACTGAAGGACAGCATGACCCCCCCCTGCAGGGCAGTATTCCAACATGATAATGACCCCAAACACTCCTCCAAGACGACCACTGCCTAAAGAAGCTGAGGGTAAAGTTGATGGACTGGCCAAGCATGTCTCCATATCTCCTAAACCCTATTGAGCATCTGTGAGGGATCCTCAAATGAAAGGTGGAGGAGCGCAAGGTCCCTAACATCCACCAGCTCCGTGATGTCATTATGGAGGAGTGGAAGAGGACTCCAGTGGCAACCTGTGAAGCTCTGGTGAACTCCATGCCCCAGAGGGTTAAGGCAGTGCTGGAAAATAATGTTGGGCACACAAAATATTGACATTTTGGGCCCAATTTGGACATTTTCACTTAGGGGTGTACTCACTTTTGTTGCCAGTGGTTTACACGTAAAATGGCTGCGTGTTGAGTTTTTTTGAGGGGACAGCAATTTTACACTGTTATACAAGCTGTACACTCATTATTTTACATTGTAGCAAAGTGTAATTTCTTCAGTGTTGTCACATGAAAATATATAATAAAATATTTACAAAAATGTGAGGGGTGTACCTACTCTTGTGAGATACTGTATGTGTTGTTTAATACACTGACCTTCTTTTTATCTTCTAGCTTCTGCTGGCATTACTCTCCAGACTGATAGAAAGGTCCTAGGCGAACCGCACTTGGTATCACTCTGCCTGGGACAGGAGAGAGCTCTACAGAGGAAGCATTGGCTTATGTGGCTCCTGCTCCCTCCATAGCCACCTGCTTCCTCCACTACCATCGGCAGCTCAATTAACTCTTATTATGGGATGGTGGGTCAGCACATCATTGATTGCAATCTGGGCTTACCAACACACAATCCCAGAGCATGGGCATGCACTTCCTGGTTTGAAGTCGTGGGTCACATACATCAGAGGGTTATAGGTTGGGCCCCCCTGCTGTAGATTAAAAAAAAAAACATCTTAACTAGACTTAAGCTTTTGGTGATAAAATGATGTTACACATTTTAGACATAAATATCAGAAAATACATATAAAATATAACTTCAGGCAAACACGACATTCAGTACTTAAAGCAGAGCTCCACCCAAAAGGGTGAGTCCCCCTCCTCAAGAAGGCAAATTCATGCCAATGAACATCTAAATGATTCAGAGAAGGATTGGGAGAAAGTGCTGTGGTCAGACGAGAACAATATTGAGCCCTTCGGCATTAACTCTACTTTGGAGGAAGAAAAATGCCAATTACGACCCTAAGCACACCATCCCTACAGTCAAGCACAGAGGTGTAAACATGATGCTTTGGGGCTGTTTCTCTGCTAAGGTACAGGCCGACTTTGCCGCATTGAGAGGCCAATGGAGGGGGCCACGTATTGTAAAATCTTGGATGAGAACCTTCTTCTCTCAGCCAGAACACTGAAGATAGGTCATGGATGGGTCTTTCCGCATGACAATGACCCAAAACATACCTCCGAGGCAACAAATGAGTGGTTCAAGAAGAAGCACATTAAGGTCGCGGAGTGGCCTAGTCAGTCTCCAGTCTGTAAAGAAGAATGGAACAAAATCCCTCCTAAGATGTGTGCAAACCTGATCACAAACTACAAGAAACGTCTTACCTCTGTGCTTGCCAACAAGGGTTTCTCCACCAAGTACTGTTTTACTGTACTTGGAGATCAAATACTTTTTTTACTCACCGAAATGCAACTTAATTTATAGCATTTGTTTTATGTTTTTTTTTCTTGATTTTTGGTTGATATTCTGTCTCTATCATTTAAAATACACCTATTAAAAAAAAAAAAAAAATACACCTATGTTAAAAAATTATAGACCCTTTGTTTCTTTGTAAGTGGACAAACTTACAAAATCTGCAGGGGATCAAATAGTAATTTTCCTCACTGCCAATATCTGTCCTGACTGCTGCTCTCCTTTTAGGGATTTAAAGTGACCCTGTCATAAGTGAAGTACGAGGGACTGAAGAAAATTGTCTAACAAGAGAGCCCAGCACTAGTTTTGCTCTTGTTGACTGCTCCTGCAGACTGTAGATCAAGATGGCACCATCTCTACAGCAGCCATTCAGCTGAAGATACAGCTGCAATGCAGTACATCAGTTCTGAAACCCTGAAATGTTTAGTCTTTGCCTGGCTGCTGAAGGGTAAATATGATATAATATTTATATGAAACAGTTTCAAAAATATAACATTTCTTCGGAAAATATATAAAAAATAGTGTTTTCTTTTAGTCTTAGTACTGGGCAGTTTGGAACACAGTGATCCCATTCTCTTAGTAGGTATGAATAATTCACCTGTTCCATAAGTCATTCAGGTCAGTTTGTAAAAATATGAGCTGTAGTGATTCACCCATGATCTCCCCTAAATTAGTACTTAAACTAATATTGGTCAACATCTTATGATTTGTCAAATCCAGAAGAAAAACCACAATGTGTAATCCCAATGGTGAGACGGCTGCATTGTGGTTTGCCACTAGGCAGTCTTGATTCCTCAAAGTGGGAAGAGAACTGGTAAAGTATCATAGGACACTACTGGATACTTTGTGGTGAAGTCATTCCATAAAACTGCTTGTGTGTGTGTGAATGGCTGAAAGATGTGGGTAAGGATGAAGTCACTCTGTAAAGTTTCTGTTCTCCGATTCCAAGTAGACTCAGCCCTTGTTGTACTCTCCTGCAGACTGGCAGAGACTTCTATGAATGGTGAAAGCAGTTTTTATTTTCACATATGGGAATAGTTACATTACTCAGCATAAAATTGCAAAGGAGTATGATTTCAGTCTTACTGTACAAATAGCATTATACAACTTAATTAATAATGAAATCTTCTGAGAAAAGTAGCAAACCGAAACCATCCTTAATTATGTAGTACTGATAAACTCCTCGGGGCTCCATGACAGCTTCTCATTATTAACACCTGCCAAGCACCTAATTGTTATGCTAAATAATACAAATTATATGAGAATACAAATATACTGTAGCCCTGACTGCCAGTTTGGTAGCATGGCCCTTTGCAGAAGAGATGTTTTCAAGCTTCTATATACGAGTGGGATCCTGTTTAGACTGCATCAGCTATGTTTTTATAAAGGAAAATGAGACACATGCATAGGTGGGCTGATTTGCTTGCATTTATTACAAATACTTATAAAGCGCCATCAATTTATGCAGCGCTTTACATATATCATCTACATTCACATTAGTCCCTACCCTCAAGGAGCTTACAATCTAAGGTCTCTAACTCACATTCATACCTGCTAGGGCCAATTTACCTGCCAGTATATCTTTGGTGTGTAGGAGGAAACTGGAGCACCTGGAGGAAATCAACATAGGCACTGGGAGAACATGCGAACCCCAGGCAGGTAGTGCTGTGGTTGCGATTTGAACCGACGACCCTTGTGCTGATAGGTGAAAGTGCTAAACCCCTTAGCCACTGTGCTGCCCTTGAAGAAAAATGTGGAGGGGAGATCACTAGATCACAAATGATTGATTTTTTCTGCTTCCTCCATACATTCCACAAACATAATACATTAATCCTTTCTGGTTTATGTACATAATCCTTAAAGTGATTGTAAAGTCTCATTTTTTTTAAAATAACAAACATGTTATTTTTTGCACAGAGCAGCCCAGATCCTCCTCTTCTCAGGTCCCTCTTCATTGCTCCTGACCCCTCCCTCCTGTTGAGTGCCCACACAGCAAGTAGCTTGCTATGGGGGCACCCGAACCCAGCTGCAGCTCTGTGTGTCCATTCAGACATGGAACTGCAGTTCGGTCCCACCCCTTCTCTCTCCTGGTTGGCTAACTGACTTTGATTGATAGCCGTAGGAGCCAATGGCACCGTGACTGTGTCTCTGCCAATCAGGAGGGAGAGTCTCGGACAGCCGAGGGACTCTTGGACATCGCTGGACAGAGATGGGGCTCAGAAAAGTATTAGGGGGTGCTGGGGAGGCTTCTTCATACAGAAGGTTTTTATCTGAATGCATAGGATGCATTCAGATAAAAAAACCTTCTGACTTTATAACTCCTTTAAATCCATAAGTTTTATAATTACTGTCAGCAGCTGATTTAAACACCTATCGAGTATTCAGCTTCTTTATCTATTTTTCCTTGCCTAGGTGCCATGACTGCTGACCAGGTTTCTTGTGTCAGGGGGACTGCTTTCTCTTGCAGCATACTATGGAGTCCCCCTTCCATACAGGGATTGCATTTCCCTGCTTGTCAATCTCGCTTCTCCAAATAACCAGACTGACTGGACACTGCACTGTCCACTGTAAAATCTAAGGCCCTGTTCACACCTGAGCGTTTTGCAGCTCGTAAAACGCTCATCTCTCAAGTCTCAAAACGCCCAAAAAGCAAAATCCCTTTCATTTCAATGAAAAAGAAAAAGGTAGGTGGTTGCGCTGTCTGGTATTCCAAAAGAGGGTGTTGCTAGTGCTATGACTAGTCACATTTAACAGGTATAAACCCAATATGTAAATTTTCAATGAGGTAGCTATTGTATCAAAGTGACAAGTGTATATAATTCACCATATAGGTGCCAAATGCTGTATGCATAGAAAATGGATGTAAATGACAATTGAGTACCAAGTAAAATATTGCACAAGCGTGGTATAATCAATAAATAATCATAAACAATTATAAGTGCAACCGTGCATAATGTGATATATCTATATAAAGTGACTAGTGCTAAAGTGAATACTGACTATGATAATCCAGTAAAAGTATATGAAACTTAATAAAACGTAATACATATAAATCTATGTGCAATCGTGCTTAAAAAGTGACTCAAATAGTCCCCAATGACAATTACAGTGACCTGTGCAAATGAGTACGCAGTGATAAAGAAACACAATAAGTGGCGTATCTGGTAAATTGGGGGAAATAGATAATTTAAATGGTGATAATAAAGTGACAGGTGCTAAAGACACCCAACGTGAGTATCCAATGTCCAAAAAATATATAAGTCTCTATTTAGCGAAACAGTGGTGGGTGGTGGGTGCTCGTATTCTAGGAAGCTGTAACAGATTTCTTTGTGTGTCCTGTACACATCAATGGATAACCCCGTGGTGGGTGGTGAGGTGAACCGTGACCCTACGGTGTGTGTAAAGCAAGGGATCAAACGATAGAGAGGCACATAGTGTAAAACTGTAGGTACAGTGCTTTATTCTGATTAGGCAGGGTAAAAGTTACTCACAAACGTAGGTGATGTATAGGCAGGGAAGTCGAGCGTCCGGAGCGCTATGCGATCCAAGCTTCGATGTGGGAACCGGAAGTGATGCGACTTGCCGTACCAGTTTCGTATTGGATACGTCACCTACGTTTGTGAGTAACTTTTACCCTGCCTAATCAGAATAAAGCACTGTACCTACAGTTTTACACTATGTGCCTCTCTATCGTTTGATCCCTTGCTTTACACACACCGCGGACCCCCGGAGTGGACACCCCTGAAACTCCACCAGACCCATACAGTATACAGCCGATATCCTTTAACCCTTGGACCACCAGGGACCTTCCCAGCTGTCCCCCCCAGGACCTGGAGTAGGAGGGAGGATTTACCCATCTTATATACCCACCTTATACTCCTGTGTGGGGTGGGTATCTCTGGTGAGTGCGCTACCTATTATAGGGGTCACGGTTCACCTCACCACCCACCACGGGGTTATCCATTGATGTGTACAGGACACACGAAGAAATCTGTTACAGCTTCCTAGAATACGAGCACCCATCACCCACCACTGTTTCGCTAAATAGAGACTTATCTATTTTTTGGACATTGGATACTCACGTTGGGTGTCTTTAGCACCTGTCACTTTATTATCACCATTTAAATTATCTATTTCCCCCAATTTATCAGATACGCCACTTATTGTGTTTCTTTATCACTGCGTACTCATTTGCACAGGTCACTGTAATCATTGGGGACTATTTGAGTCACTTTCTAAGCACGATTGCACATAGATTTATATGTATTACGTTTTATTAAGTTTCATATACTTTTACTGGATTATCATAGTCAGTATTCACTTTAGCACTTGTCACTTTATATAGATATATCACATTATGCACGGTTGCACTTATAATTGTTTATGATTATTTATTGATTATACCACGCTTGTGCAATATTTTACTTGGTACTCAATTGTCATTTACATCCATTTTCTATGCATACAGCATTTGGCACCTATATGGTGAATTATATACACTTGTCACTTTGATACAATAGCTACCTCATTGAAAATTTACATTTTGGGTTTATACCTGTTAAATGTGACTAGTCATAGCACTAGCAACACCCTGTTTTGGAATACCAGACAGCGCCACCCCCTACCTTTTTCTTTTTCATACGCCATATAGTCTCCGGACTATATTATAGGGAGGCAGCAGTCTTAACCATATAATATATCCAATTAGGCCCGAGGCGCGGAGTTTCCCAACTCATCCTTTCATTTCAATGGCCCCTGTTCACATATGAGCATTTTGTCACCTGAGGCAAAACGCCTGAAGCTCAAAAAAGTACATGAGCTTTTTTTTTTTGGTAGATTACAAGCGTTTTTGTTAGATGTCAATGCCTGCCTCCAAACACCTGCAAAAAATGCATTAACAAAGCCCAAAGAAACACCTAAAAAAGTCCAAAACGATATGTTCAGGTGTGTATGAACACCTGAAGTTTAGGGAAGCAGCACCTAAAGAGCAGGGGCTAGCAACATCAAAGAGGAACTGCAGTCTGCACACATAATTTGTAATAAAATCATCTTTGTCATTCTGAAGCTTCCCTCCAACTACTTGCATATTACTGCATAATATTTTATATGTACTGTGATTCTGTACTTGCCTAATATGCTGCATAAATCTCCCTCTTTTAAGTTTTGCTGCAGTCATTTTAAATGTGGGCAACTGAAGCTGCTGACTGTTCACTTTCTGGATTTACACAGACACACAGAGGCACACAGACACACACATACACATATATATATATATCACAAACATATATACAGACACACTCATACCACTGCTTGCCTGCACATTTCTCCTCTCTTGATGATTACTCATGGATCTCTGCAGTCTCCTGTTATCTCTGCCCTTATCCAGCCCCCTCCAGCTCCACTGCTTGCCTGCACATTTCTCCTCTCTTGATGATTACTCATGGATCTCTGCAGTCTCCTGTTATCTCTGCCCTCATCCAGCCCCCTCCTGCTCTGCTGACTCATCCCTCCCTTAATTGCAATGGCAAACTCTCATGAGAGTAAGAGAGAGAGCTGTGCATGATGTAATTAGCCTAGGCTAATTACCAAACAAGAAGGAGGCTGTGGGCTGTTTAAGGTATTTACTGGCAGAATAAAAATGTTTTACTATCCAAAGTTAAAACAACAAGGGCAGAATATTTAATAGATGTAAAGTTAAAAACATAACTGAAGAGCCGCTTTAAATATTGTAAACTGCAAGTCCTGAGGCAAGAATTGTAACAAATTGTTTGCTGGGGATTGTTTATCTTACTGTGCTCAGTGTGCTGAGTTAAAAATCTCTGAGGACTTAAAGAATATGTAAACCCAACAATTAATATTACTGATATGTACCTGCTGTACCATGCACTTGTATGAAAAAGTCTCCTGTTCTATTTGTACTGCTTCTTTTCTGTGAAATCTCTAGTGATCCTGGCAGTTCCTCTGTTTTCCTATTAAACACTGACCACACTAGGCATGAAAGCACAGCGTGGACAGTTATCTAGCTGTGCTGGGAATTTAGCCTAATCTCCTCCAATGATCATGTTTGTCCTGACATGTTCTCCCCCCACACACATGCACACACACAGCTATTCAATGGGAAGATTATTTTGCTGCATCCACTCCTCCCCCAGCTCTCTGGGCACCTTATGTTTCATTTCTATGTTTGTGTTCTTTTCTTTTTTAAACTGAATAGGTGGTTTTCACAAGATGAGGGTTTACATACACTTTAATATTATTTTAAAACTCAACTCCACTTGTGTTTCTCCCTTTTTTTTTTTTCTTTTTTTTCTTGATATTCTTCCTGATCCTGAAAGATGTTAGTTTTAACTAAACATGCCGGGCGAGGCCGTGTTCTGACATCATTGCGTCCCCCACTGACCCTGGAAGTGCGGGTAGCCTGTTCCTGTTTCCTTGCCAGCAAGGATTTGTTTACAAGGCGATTTTTACACATGAATCATGTAAGTGCAATCTAAATATTTTATTAAGGAGTTTATACTGTTTTACAGTATTGGGGCGTTCCCTCCTTATATACCCTGATACGTGGCACATGATACGGCTGGCCTGGAGATAAGTGACGGGTGTCTGAGATCATAGGAGGGCATTTCTGTTTACAACTTCCCATCGAGGGTTACTACCAAAGCCTGCATGACCTTTCTAGCAATAGAAGGTCAAGAGGATCCGTAAAGCGCCCGTTAACTGAGATGGTGGGTGTTGATTAAAGGAGCTCCCATTCATTTTTTGGTGTCAGAACTTTAAAGATCATTTTTGCTGATGAGGATCTTCTTCACTATGTGGACTTTCTACACTTGTATATTTTTATCACAATAAATTATTTCACCATTGGAATAATGGTTATTGAATTGTTTTTATCACATTTTCAACTAGCATGGCTTTTTTGGATATAATTGTAGTCGGGAGCAGACTACCATTATCTGACACTGCAGACTTACTCTCTGCTCTCTCAGACTGTCTATATACTCCCCTAGTGTTGGTCTCAGATTTTATGCATCATACTCCTGAGACTGAAAGAAAGGCATTGTGGGAATTGTAGTCTTCTACAAGGATATTGCTGCACTGCTGGTCTGTTTAAGAACTATACTTCCCCAGCAGGCCATGGGGAGAATTGTGGGAGAGACTATAAAGGGACTATAAAGGGATGTGCTGAACAGGCCACGTTCTCTTGCTTCCCAGGATACATCGTGTGTGCACCAGTCTGCTGCACAGAGAGAGGACTGTGGCCTACTGCACACCACCCAGCTGTCTGCAGACTGAGCCCAGGCGGGATGGATGACCATCGCTGCATCGCGGACATCACTGCAGCATCGCTGATCGAGTGGAGACAGCAGAACGCAGCCATCTCAGTGTCTCACAGTGTGGAGAGTTGCCGCTGCCTGCTCTTCCAGAACTACAGAACTCATAAGAGGGACATCAGGATTGGTGAGAGAGCATCTGCTCAGAGTCCAGTCACCAGTTGCTACAGTTTATCTTAAACAATGAACACAAACACTCTTCATCTGGATCAGTTAGTGGATGAATATTAATCAGAATCAGCTTTCCTAAATTGCCTGTTTCACACTGTGCTACACTGGGGAATCATTTGTTCTTTGAGCTCCAACTGCTGGTGAAGATCTTAGCAAGGCCTTGCATACGGAACATTGCTATATCATTGCTCCTAAAGGGGACACATTACTGGTATCTAGATTACCTCGTCTCTCATTAGGATACAGGTATTATAGGCCGGCCCAGGGTTCCATTTTAGTAAAAGCATTTCTCATAGCAATTTATAGCTTTCAGAGAGATTCATTCACTTACCGTAATATACTGTGTACATTTGGTATATTTACTTGGTATTATACCTTGTTATTCACTGTCCTTGAGTGTTATTTCAACTGAGCCCTGGCTGTTTATCCAGGGCCTAGTTGATTAATACTCTTTTCAAGCCTTTTTCTTGAGCAAAATCAAGATAAGGAGTTAAAAACCTATCTGCATTGTGTCAGTGTGTCATTTAAAGGTATTGACAAAATGTCTGAACCTAGATTGTCAGGATGGCTGGACGGTTTATAGGGCCAAAAGGAAGAACGTACAATTACAAGCAACCCCCCAAGGGGGCAGTGCTACATAATGGATTTTGAACTGTGGATATATCACATAGTTTTGGCTCTGCTGTCACTTTTATATTGAAGTCACTACAGACATTAGCGTGATTTTAAAACTAATTTTACTGATGCTCAGGCTTGCATAAGACTGCTGTCATTTTGCCTACTAGATTTGGACTTTAAGCAATTCTAGTGTGAAATTTCTCTTAGTATCTTTCAATTAAAATAAAACTTTAAAGTGTATGTTATCCTAAATATTTTTTGTGTGTGTTCACAGATGGGTAACTTACAAATCATAATTTCAGTCATTTTCATATACTTCTTCCATCTGAAGTACCTGGTTGATCCTGCCAGTCACCTTTATTCCTTGTTCTAAACTGACCACACAAATCACACAAACTAATCTGTGATAGCGTGGTCAGTTTTCATCCTTTGGCCGTTCAGAGGTACAGAACAGACACACAGCATGCCTGTATTGGGTAGTTCATTCAGTAACCATCACCAAAGACGAATCACAGCCTGCCAATGGCATACACCCTCTCCCAATCAAAGTCTGCCTCTGGCACACACCCCCTCCTAATCACAGGGTGCCTCTTGAACACGCCCCCTGCTGAAGCACAGCTGACATCTTGCCTCAGGTTGAACAGACTATGGAATACAGGCACATTGTGTGTCTGTGCAGTGCTCTGTATCACTCACTACCCCCCCCCCCCCCCCCCACCCAGGAAGAATAGTCACAGACATGGTCATGGTCATACGACAGAACTTTTTAACCTTGTGATAAAGGTAAAACAATTATTTTTGAAACTAAGCAAAAGCAGTTATGGTGCCTGAATATTTACAGTATAACTGTAATGGAAATGTATTATTATACAGTATTATATAGCACCAACAGTATGCGCAGCACTTTACAACATGAGGGCAGAGAGTACAATTCAATACAGGATGAATTAGAGGGCCCTGCTGTTAGAGCTTATAATCTAGGAGGAATTTCCATATTATTATCTATTCACAAATACTTTTATACTGAAAAAAAGAAGTTAAAATAAAAGCCAACTGACTAACCCATAGTATAATTAAATGCAAAAATTGTATTTTCCAATAGTTTTTATTTGTATTTTAACCACTCTGCAACCGCTCACAGTAATACTACTGCGGCAGAGTGGTTCGTTATCGTCCAGCCACGTAGTATTAACGTGACTGGACACTCCCCCTTCTGGGCGGCGCTTGCGCGCCGCCGGAGGCTCGCTCCCGCTGTTTTCATTCACAGCGGGAGTCGGGCCAGGGGAGGAGCAGCGGCGATCGCCGCTGCTCTTACCCGATCGTCGGGGGTCTAATCTGGAGATCCGCCCGCTGTGTGTAAACACAGCGGGCGGATCTCCATAGTGACAGGGAGTGACAGATCGGACTGTTCAGCATAGCTGGACATCCGATCTGTCCATGAATCACATAGTCACCTCCCCCCCTACACGTCAGTAAGCACCAGGCATACATTAACCCCTCCCTCTCCAATAAAATTAACCCCTTCCCTGCCAGTGTCATTTTTACAGTAACAGTGCATATTTATAGCACTGATTACTGCAGTAATGTCACTGGTACCCCCAAAAGTGTCAAAAATGTCAGTCAGGGGTCCGGTCTGTCCGCCGCAATGTCGCAGTCCCGCAAAAAAAATCGCAGATCGCCGTCATTACGCGTTAAAAAAAAAACACCAAAAATGACAGAAATCTTTCCCTTTGTTAGTAAACGCAATAACTTTTGCGCAAACCAATCAAAATACGCTTATTGCAATTTTTTTTACCAAACATATGTAGCATAAAACAAATTGGCCAAAAATTTTTAAAAAAATTGGTTTTTACATCTTTTTTGGGGGGAATTTCATATAAAAAAATGTTAAAAATATTGTTATTTTTTCAAAATAAACGCTCTTTTTTTGTTTATAGCGCAAAAAGTAAAAATCGCACAGGTGATCAAATACCACCAAAAGAAAGCTCTGTTTGTGGGAAAAAAAGGACGTAAATTTCGTTTGGGTACGGCGTCGCACGACCGCGCAATTGTCAGTTGAAGTCGCACAGCGCCGAATCGCAAAAAGTGGCCTGGACGGAAGACAGCAAAATCCTCCGGTGGTAAAGTGGTTAAAGTATGTGTTAAATACAAAGACAAGCTCTTACAGAGACTATTTAATATTGCGTAAAAACTTTAAACTGTTTGACTAGTGACAAACATTTTTGCTATCTACAGTATCTTACAAAACTGAGTACACCCCTCACATTTTTCTACATATTTTATTATACCTTTGACACTTTGGGCCCAATTTGGACATGTTCACTTAGGGGTGTACTCACTTTTGTTGCCAGCGGTTTAGACATTAATGGCTGTGTTGAGGTATTTTGAGTGGACAGCAAATTTACACGGTTATACAAGCTGTACACTCACTACTTTACATTGTAGCAAAGTGTCATTTCTTCAGTGTTGTCACATGAAAAGATATAATAAAATATTTACAAAAATGTACTCACTTTTGTGAGATACTGTATATAAGACCATATGGTTGTACTGTAAACCTAAGTGTAATTGAGAAGGTTTCTTTCCAGCTCCCATAGTAATCCTACTCCCAGGCAGACATGTGCATGACAAAAAATTTAATTCTGTTACATTTAGATTAGTTAACCGCTTTACTGCGGCGGTCAGCCCCTGCCAGGCAGAGTGACGTTAATTAACGTCACTAGCCTGGGATGGTCTGGGGAGCGAGCGCGCGCCCGCGGAGGCGCGCTCCCGCTCCCGCGTGGTCACGGACCCCCCCGCGCGTGTGACTGGCGGACCCGATGTCCGCCAGTCACTCGGCGATCGTCGGGGGAGAGGGAGAAAGTCAGGCGGCTTGTGTAAACAAGCTGCCTGTAATTCTCCTCGGTGTAAAAACACTGATCACACCTATCTACTATGTAGATCCGTTGATCAGTGTCCTTACAGCTCAAGCCACAGCCAATCACAGTAGAAAGCACGCCCCTAGGGACACACACAGCCCCTCCCTCCCAAATAAAGTTAACCCCTTCACTACCAGTGTATTTTGTACAGTAACAGTGCATATGTATAGCACTGATTACTGTAGAAATGTCACTGGTAACCCCAAAAGTGTCAAAAATGTCAGTCAAGGGTCCGATCTGTCCGCCCCAATGTCGCAGTACCGCAAAAGAAATCGCAGATCGCCGCCATTACGCGTTAAAAAAAAAAACAACAAAAATGACAAAAATCTTTTCCTTTGTTAGTAAACGCGATAACTTTTGCGCAAACCAATCAAAATACGCTTTTTGCGATTTTTTTTACCAAACATAGGTAGCATAAAACAAATTGGCCGAAAATGTTAAGAAATTTTGATTTTTACATTTTTTTGGGGGGGAATTTCATATAAAAAAATGTGAAAAATATTGCTATTTTTGCAAAATTGACGCTCTTTTTTTGTTTATAGCGCGTGATCAAAAAATCGCACAGGTGATCAAATACCACCAAAAGAAAGCTCTGTTTGTGGGAAAAAAACGACGTCAAATTCGTTAAGGTACAGCGTCTCACGACCGCGCAATTGTCCGTTAAAGTCACGCAGTGCCGAATCGCAAAATACCCCCTGGTCTTTTAGCAGGAAAATCCTCTGGGGCTTAAGTGGTTAATCTAGTTATTTAGTTTCAATCAATTCATATTGGGGATTTGTATTCTGAATTCTTATTTTTGGAATTAGTTTTATGTCTTTTTCAATTTTTTTTTAATGTACAGATTTCTTTGTTTGGAAACGTATAAATTGATACATTTTGAATTGGTGAAATCGAAAACTTTGGATTTTTTTTGATGCGAATGTAAACAAACAAAAGAAAAATCTTCATTGACTCTTGACTCTTTAAATCATCTTTGGCTTAACAAAATTTCGAATTCAAATGGAATTTGATGTAAAATTCAATTTGAATTTCAATTAGAATTTACAAAATTCTGAAGAATATTATTTCGTTATTCTGAGCATTCGGTAAACTTTGTTTATGCTGCAATTCGAGTATTTGGATATATTCGAATCCCTGAATAATGAAAAATTTGTCCGAATATTTATTTGGAACGCAACGAACTGCACATGTCTACTCCCAGGTGAGGTGGGGCTGGGGTCAGGGGTACCCTGCATATAAGGTACAGGAGTCAGGGAGGTTTCCGTCCTTCAAAATATCACAACACACTGATATAAAGAACTAGTAAAAAAAAAAAAAAGGTACATTCACTCTCAGTGGTCTAGCGTAGTGTCCTAATGGATTAGTCTGGGGATAAATATACAACTCACCGAGAAAAAAAAATAAAGCGAGGAGGGAAGAAGGAGTAGACTGGGCTACCATAATACTCTGCCAATTGTCACAAGGGCCAGATGTGGGCTCTAGATGTTTCCTGAGAGATAGCGGAACCAGGGGCCCCATGTTCTCTTGAATTAGATCTTCAAGATTGCAGTAAGTTTCTGCATGCCTGAGCAAAGGAAAAATGGATTTTAGGAAGTAAATTGTACATGAATTATCTTCCCTTACTCAAGATGGCCACAGCCAGAAATACTTGGGGGGTGTTTTTAAAAATGATTTCTCAGCAAAATAAAGCATGGAGACGTGGATGGATAGGGGAGTTTGCTTCGAATATTAAAAAGTGAATTAAACAGCAGCTTCAATTTGTGGTGCTCAGATGCAGTGTAGTTTCATTTTAAATATAACGCACTGTACATATATATTGTGGTGTTGAAATGTGCAGCCATTGAACTTACATTTGTTGTTACTGTTTGAGGCCTGCTTTGAATATTAAAGATAATCTATCACTGGAGGGAAAAAAAAAACGTGTTAAATCACCAGGGAATCCGGTGCACATAGCACTAAATTTCTCTTTTCTGTCATTGTTGCCTGTAGCTCCACCTCTACTGAAACCTTAAAATATGGGTGTTCCCATGTGGGGAATTACAGCCCTCACTGAGTCCCGCCCCCTCTCCATTCTGCAGCTGTTGTCTCCTCATTACTCCTGTCTAGTGTACACAGAATCTGGAGCTGCAGCCTGCTATTCAGGCCAGGAAGAGAGGAAAAACTATCAGCTTATGTTTTGAATGATTGCAGCTTGAGAAGCACAATTATTTCACAAAAGCACAATCTGACAAGAATATAAACCAGGTGTAACGGAACCGCCGACCCACACTGTAATTGTTGTCTTCCGTCAGTATACGGCTTCCTGTCATGAAGTCATGAACATATATCCCAGATTTTCCCAGCCGCCCTCACACCAAGCTAGCCAACAACTTAGATCGTACAAGTTTTGGAACCTTCTCCTTTATTGAACAGTTTCACACTCAATTTATACACACATGAGCACATCCTCCTCCTGATCAAATTACTACACACAGGTCAGGGGTTGCCTGATTACATTATCCTATGCAGATGAAATTGTATACAGAAACAGAATTAACCTGAACTATTTATCTGGCCATCTTGACAGAACAATGTGAGGCCATTGACATTTAACAATGGGACAGGCAGACTTAACACAATCCACAACCCAGCTCAATAGATAGACAATAGGACAAGACTGCCAATGACAGTCTGTCCGTCTATTACATTGAAACACATGGAATACACATCTAGGTGTCACAGACTCCATGGCAACAGGCCACAGGTCTCACAGTGCAAAGTGGGATCAAATCTCTACATTTCTTGAGAGACACTGTTGACAAATATCACTCTCCCATCTGAATCCATCCAAACCATTCTCTCAGCATCCCCCAAGTATCTGTCCCTCACTCCCAGTAACGGTGAACACCGTCACACCAGGTAATACACTAATCCGCTAACAAAGGCAAGACATGGCCTGTCTCAGATTTACAAAACGCTAACCAATCTGGCAAGTCTGGGGAAAAGTGCCTTTATAGAAAAATGGGAAAGAGAAATAGGAATTAGTTTAGAGGATCACAAGGAAAAACTGTGCTGAGAGATTCTCACTGCACCGTTATAGACATGAATATCATTGAGATGAATTATAAGTGTCTCGCGAGATGGTATATTACACCAGTTATAGCACATCAATGTCAACCCGAGATGCCAAATGCGTGTTGGAGGGGGTGTCAGGTAGAGGGTTCAATGTTCCATATATGGTGGGAATGTCCTAAGATACAGGAGTATTGGCTAAAAATACAACAACTTATTAATTGGACTACGGGTGGAAATATCTCGGATGACCTTTGGACATGCCTCTTAAAACAAACAGACCTTTAAAGTATTATAGAGACTCAATAGTTCCAAACATGTTTAACGCCACAAAGGGTATAATTCCAAAAAAATGTCAGGAAATAGAAGCCTCTACTGGTAAAGAATGGTGTGGGAGGGTCGAATATATATATATATATATAATATAGAATATATGTGTAGTAGGGATGAAGAGCAGGTTGAAAGTTTTTCTAAAAAGTGGAAAAAGTGGTTGGATTTGAAAAAAAAAAACAACTAGAGAGTATATACAAATTTGGGAAAATTCAAGTAATCAGTGTGAATAGGCAATATTAGAGTATGTTGAAAAGTTGGACAGGACCCAATTGATGGACAGAAGTAAACATAAGGTGCTTTTGCTGGGAATTGAGGGGGGGTTATATATGGGGGGGGGGGGATTGTATTTGTAATATGTTTATTTGAAGGAACTTTGTTTCTTTTTGAAGGTTTTGTAAAATAAAATGATTGAAACTATAAAAAAATAATTACAAAAAAACATCTGAGACACCCTAGTGTAGTACCTGGTTTGTGCCCATGTGTTTTGTGAATGAAAGCACTCTTCTTGACTTGCAATTTTTTTCAACAGCCACTGTCGCACTCTTCATTGGACAGATTGATAGCAGCGGGAGCCATTTGCTTCCACTACTGTCAATCAAAAGCTGTGACACGGGAGAAGGGGGTGGGGAACAATCCCGCTGGCTGTGTCAATGGACGCAGCAGTGACTCGGGAGCAAGCCCACATGGGTGCCCCCATGGAAAACGGCTTTCTGTGGGGACACCCAATGAATAGGGGGACCCCAAATGAGGAGGATCAAGGCTGCTCTGTGCAAAACATTGCACAGAGCAGGTAAGTATAGACATGTTTGTTATTTTTTTAAAAATCAAAGGTTTACAATCACTTCAGGCTACTTAACTTTAGGATTCATGCTGTAGGGTTACTACATAATGTATTATTTCTCTGTGACTGTATCGCAAGGTAAAACCCAAATGGCTATTGGAAAAAGACACTCTCTTAGAGAGAACATGATCCACTACACAGTTTGCCTTGATTCTTCATGCCCATCTACTGCTACATAGTGGACATTTGATAATGAACAAGTTAGGATGTTTCTGTTTTACTTCAGTTGTGTATATATGTTCCTTATTGTGGAACATACCTATAAAATTAGTATTAAATGAAATATTGTGTTTATCGCAAAGTAATCGGATCACAAATCAAGGTAAAATTGTAATTATAGCATACCACACTGCTAATGGATTTTCCTCATTGTATTTAATACTGTCCAGCAAACCTCAGAATGTTTATAAGTGTCTACTGGAAATCTGGACAATGGATCTGGCTGCTCTCCTAATTGGTGACCACTCAAATCAGTGTCTTATTTGGTCACAGACAAGGGTATCCAATCTGAAGAAATTCTATTCTTAAGAAACCAGCAGTTGAACTTAACCCATGTGACTACTTGTAAATTCTTCTGTCAAAGATTGTGAACGTTATCATTCAGTATGAGCACATAGACATGCCAAATTGGAGCCAATTTTGTACATGTGCCAAATTGTCCAAATAATGGCTTGTTATTGCTCCACCAAGACATTATCCAGGTTTCCTGCCTCTCCTTTTGTCACATTTCTGGACCAAAGTCTTTCAAAGCACAAAATATGGGGATTAATATACTTAAAATTTATTGTTTTCCAACATAGTCTTTCCTTTCTTTATCTCACTATGTAGTCCTATTATGGAGTTTTGACATGACTGAAGAGATATTAAAGAAGCTATTTACACTCAGGGTACACAATATTCATTTATTGTGTGACTGTAATGGCAGTGAACCAGAAATTCTTCATTGCAAAAGGTCATATTCCAGTCTGACAAATATATTGTATAATAAACTAAACAAAGATTAAATGCAAACATTTCCAAGAAGATTTGGAAATGCTAAAATATTCCCATTTAAACTATCAAGCCGTTATTCCTAAGAACTCACTAGTAACTAAATTGATCATTCTTCCCATAATTCTATTTCTGTTTATCATAAAATATACTATGGTTATCGCTTTTCATACTGTATGTATTGCACCCTGTCTAACTATAATCCATCTAACACCTTCTAAAAAAGCTTTCCAACAGAACTTGTATATTTTATGAGTGCATGTATAATGAAAAGTATTAAAGTGGTTATAAAGAATGTTTTTCTACCTTAACCACTTGCCTAATCGGCATTTATACCCCCCTTCCTTACCAGGCCAATTTTCATCTTTCAATGACAATTGCACGGTCATGCAACAACCATATGAAATTTGTATCATTTTCACACAAATAGAGCTTTCTTTTGGTAGTATTTAATCACCACTGGGTTTTTATTTTTTGCTAAACAAACTAAAAATAAATAAATAAAATTTTGCAAACAGGTAATTTTTCTACTTCACTGATGTGCGCTAATGAGGCTGCACTGATAGACACTGATAGGTGGCACTAATGGGCACTGATGAGGAGGCACTGATGAGGCTGCACTGATAGGTGGCACTGATGGGCTCTGATAGGCAGCACTGATGGGCACTGATAGGTGGCACTGATGGGCACTGATAGGCAGCACTAATGGGCGGCACTGATGGGCACTGATAAGTGGCACTGATGGGCACTAACAGGCAGCACTGATAGGTAACACTGATGAGGGAACACTGATGGGCACTGATTGGCGGCACTGATTGGCAGCACTGGTGGGCACTGACTGGCAGCACTGGTGGACACTGTTGGGACTGCACCAATAATCAGGGCAATAGCCCTTTAATAAAATGGTAAAGGGTTTATGTGATTTTCCCTTTTTTTCCAATCTGTGATCTGCTGAGTCCAAAGGACTCAGTGATCACAGAGCATGCCGCCCGCGTGCCACAGGGGGTGCACGGGCAGCATGATCATGGGAGCAAATCCATGTATGCCCCCCCGGCAAATTAACCCCGCACTGTAGCCGTCTTTCGGCTATAGAGCGGGCGGTAACGGGTTAATGCATTCTTTGCATTAAGGTAAAAAAAACTTCTGAATGCAGCTTTTTTCCCTCCCCAATATAATTACCTGAGCCCAATCTCGATACAGCAAAGTGCATGAGAGAAGTGGCTCTATCGACTCTTTCTTTCCTCATTGGCTCAGAGACAGCAGTAGGAGCCATTGGTTCCTGCTGCTATCAAAATCAGCCAGTGAGGCAGAAGTGTGGGGTGGGGTGGGGTGAAGCAGGGCAGGGCAGGGCCAAACCACACTCTATGTGTCAATTGAGACACAGAGTGGGGCTCAGGAGAAAGCGGCTTGCTATGGGACACTCCTGGGGGGGGGAGTAGCCAAAAACACTGGAAGAGGCCCCCGAGAAGAGGAAGATTGAGGCTGTTCTGTGCAAAGCCATTGCACATAGCAGCTAAGTATAATATGTTTGTTATTTTACTTTAATAAAATAGTTAAAAAATCTTACTTTTTTAATCCCACTGTAGTGCAAGCAGGAGCAGCCTACATGAGAGTGGCAGGAGTAGTGCAGCATCGTTGCCACACCATCACAGGAAGCTGCATCAGGTGGAATTCACTGGCAATTTCAATAAGTATTTGTGCACTAATAATAAGGGTTGCAGCACATGTTTTATGTAAGGCTATAGTCCTGTTTCAAAGAGGAACTAAACTGTTATCTCAAAGCTGTGCCCACAAAAGCTGACAGGGGAACAAAGGATTAGTCACTGGCATTGCCATGGTCTCCATGAAGATGATCTTTCCCTATTCTAGACAAAAGGTAAATTTAAGGCATTGCTTAGGCATAATCATTTTTAAGTCAATCAATTAACACTTCTAGTTGTTTCCCAGACCATAGCATTTTTGACATTTTGATTTCAGTTCTGCCTTAGCATCGTCTCAACTATTTATTAATTTCAGTTTAATAAATGTGTTTTTTTGTGATCACCTAAAGGTAGATAAATTAGGAGATAGCTACACAGGTTAGGGTAGGGACTTCCAGAGGATGGGAAAGGCTCTGAAGATGTCCTAAAGGTGAGCATGGGAGGAGGTGATGAGGAGGCTAAAGAGCAGGAGGTCTTGGGAGGAGCAAAGTGATATTCCGAGATGAGAATGTCGATGTAGCTGGGGGCAGAGTTGTTGATGGGGGGAGGGGTGGCAGACACTGTGCGGGATCTGAAGAGGCCATACAGCGGAGAGGAACCTACATATGCCCAGTACTTGCTGTACCATGTGAGTGCATTTCATATTGATTAATTTTCCTTTAATAAAAACTATAATACACTAGATTGGATGTGTGCCTGGTTTTGTTAATCTTTTGCACAGTGTTCTCTTCCGCCCCCCAGTGGAGTTGACTGGAGCAGCAGCCACCTATTTTTAATAGACTATGTTTTGGAAGGAAGACACACAAGCTACGTTTGGACTGGTATGATTATCGCACAGATGGGGAATATCACCTTGTGTGTATATGTTGTGGCAGACACTGAATGGTTGGTAAGGGGGATGACTCTGGCAGCAGAATTTATGATAGACTGAAAGGAGGATAGCCTGTGTAGAGGAAGGCCATTGAGAAGGGAATTGAAGTAATCATGGGAGAGATAACAAGAGAGTGAATTAGTAGCTTGGTGGTGTCATTGGTTAAGAAGGGATGTGTTTTGGAATGGTTACAGAATACTATTCAGTACACTTCTATTTCCCCACCTTCAGTATGTTATCACTTCATCTATATTGCACCTTCAGTTTTAGGTCCCTTGATGTTTTTCATAGACTACATTCCCTTTACAATCTTTTGTCGTATCATTTTTAACATGGAACTATACTGCATCTGAGCACCATAAAATAAAATAGCTAATTGATTCACTTTTAATATTCAAAGCAAAGGTTCCCATCCATCTATGTCTGTGTAGCACCCTCCTAGGTGGGTGCTAGTGAGACAGTATAGTTTGAGCTCTGTCTGCTTACCAGATGGGCTGCAGGTAAATATTGTTCTATGCCTACCAGAGAGCAGGATCTGTTAGTGAGGTCTGCTCATTGTGCTTAGTATGCAATTCATTAAGTCTAGAGAGTGTTTCACGCTGGTCCAATAGGGAGGCACGTTGGACAGTGGGAGGAAACCTGATGGATGGGTGCATAGGCTTTTGATACAGTCCTGATGATTGGCAGAGGGCAGGCTGCCTAGATAGGTGATCGTCCATTAAGTCTCCTTGTAAGAGAGAGTAAAGAAAACAAGAGACTGAACCCCATATAGCTCAGTGGCAGGGTGAATTAACAGCCTGGTTGTCCCATATCTATCTGCAAAGATTTAAAGATAGAAGTCCTCAAATGTTGTGAATAGTTCAATAGGAGTATCCCACTATTCCCTTCTCCTATCCCAATTATCAATAAACTATATAAAAACCAACACCCCCAGACTGTTTATTTATGCCAGGAGCCACAGGAGCAAGGAGGGATCCAGGAGATTTATCTAACCATAACCGTGTGTTGGTAACCAGGGGAGCCCACAGAGTCGGTATCCAGCAGTCCCTACAGGGGCAGTGCTACATCTGCATGGTTTATTTTGCTGAGAAATCACTTTAAAAAACAATTACTTGCATTTCTGGCCGTGGCCATCTCGAGTAAGGGTAGATGATTTATATAGCATTTACTTTCTGGAATCCATGTGCCCTTAGCTCAGGCATGCATGCAGGAGGGCCTGCTTAGCTGATAAAGACCCTCTTCCCCTGAAGACCCCCTGAAGACTCCTGGAATGCATGACATCAAATACCTAGGATTGGAAGCCAAAAAGTAACTGAAGAAATGTATTAAAAAAAGTTTAATACAAGTAAACATGATATACTTTCCTATATATTTATACATTTTTAATGCTAGCAGCATAAGGACTAAAAATAGTCAATGTTGATTGAGAGAGTAAAGTTCCTGCAGGATCCCTCAAATTCTATCATTTCTTTTCACACTTTGTTCAACAGTATCAAGGTAAGTATCCACTATACAATATATACATAGCCTTTTTACAATGCTCTACATATGTATTAATTTGAGGAATTTCCATACATAATTCTTTCTGGTTCTAGTTTCTAAATATTGCAATATATCCCATGATTGTCCCATGCATGTCCCATGATTGTAATTATGAGCCTTGTTTTTGGCCTGTGCATTTAAATGTTCTCTACTTCTATATATCATTAATCATTAATTCCATTAAATAGACAGATGCCTATCCTTTAAAAAAAAAAAAAATAAAATAATAATAATAACTGGTTTAAGCTATATCTCTTATAAATGTACATAATTGTTATTCCTTTAAAATGTATTTCTTTTTAAATTCCATCTACGTGTTTCTTATGTTATTTTACTCTATCCTTTTTTTCTATAGTTTTTAATTAATTTGATTGCAGTATCCATTTTATATCATCTTCTCATATTTCCTATCTGTACTTGATTTCTTAATATTGTAGGATATACTTTTAAATATTTAAGCTTGATACCACTTACAAAATGGTCAGTACTGTATACTGATCGTAATCTTTTAAGTGTGTCTGTAGCCTTGATGAAGGAGGAACCTTTGAGCCTATGAAATTAGTTGTTTTTTTATGATATAAGAATCTGATATATATTATAAATCAAATCTTGACTTAAGATGTCCTATTTTTGATGTTTTCCTCTTTGCATACCTACCCCTATTTGAGCAAAGAGCCAACCTTTAGCCACCCCTTCTGGAAGAGCTGTCCAAGGAAAACTATTCTTTCTACACTGCTTAAAGTAGTTCTAAACCATTAAGGGTTTTTTTTTTTACCTTAATGCATTCCATGTGCATTAAGGCAAAAAACTTTCTGTGCTGCAGGACCCCCCCCCCCTCCTTATTCTTAGCTAAGCCTGATCCGATCCAGCAATGTGCATGAGAGCAGTGGCTCCCTCACCCTCCTTTTCTCCCTCCTCATTGGGCAGATTGATAGCAATTGCAGTCATTGGCTCCTGCTAATGTCATTCACATGCTGTAATGAGGGAGGTGGGGCCCAAGGAGGACTCGGGAATGAGCACGCACAGGTGCCCCCAGGGGGCACTCACCAAAGAGTTGGGGCCTGGAGCGCTGGCGGGGGACCCCAGAAAAGGAGGATCGGGGCTGCTCTGTGCAAACACCATTACACAAAGCAGATGAAGTTAGATGCTGATTGGCTACCATGCACAGCTGCACCATATTTTGCACTCTCTTTTTTTAGCATATGAACCTCAGTGTCTCAGTAAAGGGTAAAAAAAAAATTGCAAACAGTGACGTTACCGTGCTTTTTATCTTTAAAAACAGAACACTAAACTTAGTAAAAAAACATTTAATTTCATTGCTGGGAAGATGTCAACATGCCCATGGGGATCATATGTCAAAGACATTTTACTGAAAAATCTGTGTTATGCTTTAGCTTTCCTGGTTCCTTATTAAGTAATAGCGTCATCATTATCTATTTAATGGGAGAAATGTATGGGAAAATCCTGTACATGGCATATGGCATTGAATAATTACTTCCATGATGTATCTCACGTTGCTTATTTTTATTATGGAAATTGGTACAGTGTAAAAATTCCAAGCATCAAGTGAAATCAGTAAATGATGATTTCTAATATTTGGATTCCAAAGAAGGAAATAACAGAAAGCCATAGACACTATACTTAAATATAAATACTTTCATTTAAATATACTCTTCAATACCCACAAAGAATAAAAATACACTTTCTGTGCACCAAATGCCTAACTCAGATAATACCTTGTTAAAGTAGTAGTGACATCATAACTGGTTAGCTGGGTGTACTGCCAGCTGTGTGTGCCTCTCTCCCTTCACCTCCCTCTACCCATCATCACTGTATTGCAGCAGCTGCCTCTCACCCTTACAGGATGGAGCATCAGAATGAGAATTTGGTGTGCGCAGCGGATCATGAGATACATAGTCTTTAATGGGGTACTGCTCAATGCAAGTGAATAGCGGCTAATGACTGCAGAAATACGGGCACACAATTCAGTGCATACAAAGGAGGAGAAAAAGAGCATTTTTTTTCTTATGTGCAAATTACCAGAGCTTGGGGGAGAACAATTTGGGCAGCAAAAAGATGCAGACCTTCTGCTGGAGTCTGCGCTGTACACCGGGCAGACAGTGTGGGAAAACCAGTGCGGAACTGTGCAATGATTGCCTGCCCTGAGGACAGACCCTGTGGAGACAAGAGTGAAAGACTGAGCCACAGAGAGAGTTGCTGTGCCTTGAAATCCAAGCTGAGAAAACCTGTTACCAAAGCTACTAAACTAGAGAGGACCTGATCATGAGGACTGAAACTTCTGGGAAAACTGATCGCCAAATGTACTGGACTGGATCCGTTGCATTACCAGGAGTGGTTGGCGGAACTACCCAGCTTAAACCCTTGCTGCCCAGAATTAATGCCAACTGAGACTGCCCCTTATTTAGCAGCCTATAAGCAATGCACTGTGTACACTCCTAAAGGGATAGCTACATGTGCACCACCTATGGAAGGGCCCCAGTGAAAACCAGCCAACACTGATAGTAAGGCATTAGGTACTTTAGGCTCAACCAGGAGAACTCCTTTGCAAGTAATGTGTATATCCTGCCCCAATTGGGGCTGTATGCATAGAGTGCATCCAGGAACATTACTTGGGTATCCATTGTTAAGTATTACAGTAAGGTTTCCTTATGACATTCATGCTTACACAGTTGATGTTATTCTTACTGTTATTGTGTGGATTAGTGTAATGGGGCCTAACCTTATTGTGGCCTTACTCAATGGATGTTAGCTAGGTTAACCTGCCTGTCAGTTAAACATATTCTAATGTCCTGTTTTGTTTGATCTTTGCATTACATTTGCTTGCAATTCAACAATAGATTAATTTTAATAATTCTCAATTTGCTTGTGGCCTACTTCATGTGTGCTGTTACTGCTGTGATATTACACTTTAAGCTAACCAAAGTCCTTGCATCATGCTAAGATATATCCACGTGTGTCAGTGGGTACCAAGCAGGTTAAAGAGTCATGGCAAAGAACAGGGGACCCAGCAAACCAAGCAGCTCTTGCGGGGGTAGAGTTTCTGCAATGCACATAGCTTCTGCAAAGAGAAAAGGTGTGGGAGGGACCCAGCAAGCCTAACCACTGCAGGCTGCCTGCAGAAAACTTTACAAGAAGGGAGAGACAAAACACTGTGTGACTCTCACACTGATGCCAGGGTCAAAATCTATTTCCGGTGATGGTTGCTTCACTTTTAGTAGCCCCTATTTGTTTAAAGCAATCAGGCCTACCGGTACTTGGTTGCCCCCAGGTCTTGGTACACAATGCTAAATTTGCTGGGCTATTGGCAAAATTGACTGAAACTGGATAACAGATAATAAATTGTGTGAGCTGAAACGACACACAGCACAGCAGGAGAATATCTATATACAAAAGTCAAGAGGTTGGTGGGCAGCAGGTAATTAGTGTTATCTAGTGAAAATCCAAGGTCAGAGCTGGCAGCAGGTGCAGAGTAATTTAAAAACAGGAAACAGAGAAGCATAATCCAGACACAGTCTGAGGTCAAAGGCAGGCAGCAATCCTACAAAGCAGTCTGTATTTAGGGTAACCCATACTTTATGTGCGAAGAAGCAGTGGGGGCCTTTGAGTCTTTAGAGTAACAGAGAATTTTAGACAATGATTCTCTGTTTCCTTGTGTAGATTTCTTTTCTTTGTCCGTTATTAAAATAGGTCACTTACCCAACTTGGTCTTAGCTTCCATTTTAAATGACAGCAAGTAGTGCTGTTTATAAAGTGACTTTGGTTTCTGTAGCTGCCTGAGCACCTGAAAGAGTTTGCTGCTGCAACGTAAAGTGGAAGTAAACCCTCCTATCATTTCCAGCCAAAGAAGCTGCCATCTTGGTCTGGATGTTCAACTGCACATGTGATCAGTAATGACACCAGCCATTGGATGGTTTGACATTTTGGTTGAGAGCACAACAAATGCGACAGTTAAAGTGATTGTAAAGGTTTGTTTTTTTAAATAACAAACATGTTATACTTACCTGCTCTGTACAAGGCTTTTGCACAGAGCAGGCCTAATGCTCCTCTTCTGGGGGGCCCTGGCATCGCTTCTGGCTCCTCCTCTTCATTGGGTGCCCCCACGGAGAGCAATTTTCCATAGGGGCACCCATGTGGGAGCGCTCACTAGTCTCGCTGCTGCATCCATTGACACAGACAGCAGGACTTGGCGCTGCCAATGGCTCCCGCTGCTTTCAATCTATTCAATGAGGAGGACCCAAAACAGTGGCTCCCTCGTGCTCGTCACTGAAATTATCGAGTTCAGGTAAGAAAAAGGGGGTCTGAGGGGGACAGCTGAAGCAGAAAAGGTTTTTCACCTTAATGCATAGAGACTTTACAACTCTTTTAGGTGGGGTACACACTAAAAGAAAATTGGAGGAATGATTGCTTGATTTTTCTCATTGCTTCACAGCAAATCGGAAAATTTGTTCGAAAATTCTCATACACCAAAGACTTTTTTCTTTGTTGTGTATTGTTTCAGATCATGCGCAGTCTTTCATTTTTGATTTTTCTCATACAAAATCGCATGAAAATGGTACACATTAAACGAAAACCGTTCGTTCTGCTCCCCTAGGAGAAAAATTTTGGAGCTTGTTCCTTCAGGAATTTTTCTTCAGAAAGCCGAAAATCGGCTGTAGAAAGTTGTGTACACACTATACTAAGATCGAAAGTTCTTTGAACGGAAAGTCTCCGCCGGATTTTCTTCTAGTGCATACAAGCCTTTAGCCTTCAAAGCATTCCGGGAGTGTAACCGTTTTTAAACCCATTTAAATCGATGGGTTTACCTTCACTTTAAAGTGATACTAAATACAACATGCAGAAGAAAATTCCTGGACAGCCGCACACCAATGCAATCACCTTTATTGATATTAAAACCAGTCCATACAGCGAACTGAGGTAAAACAGGATCAGCTGTATCTAAGGCGTTTCCCATCTATACTGGTGCTTATTTATAGGTAAACTCAAACCTTTTAATTTACAGTATCCAATGTCTTTCTGTATGTGAATGATGACAATGTTACTATTTTGATTAAAAGAAAGGATGCAGCGCTAGAGAATGAGAATATATAGATCCAAAAATCGTCTCTATATAGTCCTGATGGTTACAACAGTAAGTATTCCGTACTGCCAAGATGGTCCGGCTGGATTGAGGAATACGTGCCACCACTACCAAATAGCACCAAACAAATTGCCTCTAACCATCAGGCTGAAAAACTATACCAGACAAGTATCCCAAACGCTGGCTCATCCAGAGTTTTCCCCTTGGGTCTCCACCGGTACTCAATAAGCACAGATGATATTAAGCTGATTATTAATATATCCACAAGAGATCCACAGATGGCCCCAAAGGTAATGTAACTATTTTAATTAAAAACAAGTACTTTTTTTCCTAATCGATAAACAGCTGTCACGTGACCCAGCTCTTTCCTAGCCAGTCTGTAGGGAAACAGTGGCAGGAGGAGCTTCTAGTCCTGCGCTACTAATCACATATTTAAAATATAAAAAAACAGCCTTTGGAATACAGAAATAAAAGAAATATATATATATTATTTATACCCTTTTATAAATTGTCATACAAATGTATATTTGAAATCAAAACTTTATTTTTTTTTTTGGCAATAAAATTATTTCTGCCAATCACAAGCTGTGTCACATCCCTCCAGCCTGTGTCTTAGAAAAACAGAGAAGTAAAGCCTCCATGAATCAAGATGTAGTATCTTGCCCCTATTGGGTTTAGCTGGTTAGGGGGCATGGAGGAGGAGGGAGGGAGTGGGCTGTCATTTACCACTGTGTATACACCCACATGTGTGACTCTATAGTCCCATTGGCTGCTCCGATGTGTTAGGGAGGAAATGCTCAACATAGAAACTCACTGAAAACTGAGCATGTCATAGCTGTCAACACTGCTCCACAAAATCCCCCAACTGCAGTGGGAACATGAACAGAAGGGGGAGACAGAGAACAGCAGGATAAACCAGGTTGTGTGTATGACAGCATGTAATACACCATTTATTGCTAGTTTGTAATGAAGTGCGTTTATAGAGGTTGTAAACCTCAGAAAAAAAAAAACCTGAAAGACAAAGGCATAATGAGCTAGTATGCATCGTATACTAGCTGACTATGAAACAATTGCCTTAGAACAAAGCCCCCGCAGCACCGGGGGGAATGCATGAAGATAAAAAAAAACTTCTACCTTTACAATCACTTTAGGGACACGGCAGCCAGCTTCCCGGCCCGCTCCATAACAACCAGCTAATCTTCACACAGAATTTGATCGATTTTCGACCGATTTGAATCCAAATCGTTCTGAAAATTTGGAATTCGTTATAAAATAAAGAAACCAAATGAAACCAAACTAATTTTTCCATTCTGCACATGTCTAGTGACTTTGTGGAGCACCATCAAAATGATCACATTGGTCAAAGCCAAAGTCGTAACAAAGTCGCACTCATCCAAAGTCGCATCAAAATTACATCAAAGTCCCATCAAGTCGCAAGATAAATCGCACAAGTGTGAATAGACTCTAATTGCTATGGACTTCTTTCATGTTTAACATTACTATATGGTGCAATAAGTGTTAAAATATCTTTTGCTAGCAGCATGTTAGAGAGCCAGACTTCTGTTCAACACAGAGCACAGTATTCCTTGTCTTTGTTTGACCTGCCCTCTTCCCAGTGTTCCAATCAACAGCAGCATTAAGGGAACGCAAGCACTGTTGATACTGCTAGCTCAGCGCATTTTTAACCCTTAGTGAAGCAAACTGTTGTGTAAAAAAAAAAGAAAAAAGAGACGCAAAAGTTTATTACTTTTTATACAGTTTGACTGCATTAATCTGGGAAGGGTTAATTGGCATCAATGTGCAAACATTTACTTATCTACAATCTAAAGCCCCGTACACACGATCATATTATCGAACGATCTGTCGTCCGTTTTTTGTGGCATGCTAGTCTGATGTGGAAAGTGAAGAGGTTATTTTCATACGAATTTTCCCTTACGACAGAATTCTACTTCAGAAGTGATGTCATGTGCTGGATTGTTTTGTATGTGTTCTTTCGTCTTTGAGTTGGCCTAGACTTGCTCTTAAGATTTTTTTCCGTGGAAATCTGTACTAATGAGACGAAAATCGGACGTTGTTTTGACAGATGTCAAAAATTTTATAGCCTGCACATCAGGATTTTGTCAGTCGAAAAGTCTAAGTCGGCTGTCGAAAGCACCATACTAACAATCCGAAAATCAGTAGATCGGTCGTCGGACGAATTTTCCCTACAGATTTTCTTATCGTGTGTACGGGCCTTAACTCTGTACTCTGAAAGTTATTTTCTTGGGAATGATAATCGTAATCATTTTCACTATTCTCAATGATCTGCTTCAAATGTTTTGCATTGGAATGTTTGCACATCCAGATTGTGGTTATTTCTGTGTTGACAACAGAATTCTATACCAGAACAAACTGCCAAGATAATTCTAAAACCTGTAATTTTACCTTGATCATCTAAAACTATGCTTGCGTTGAAATTCAAGAAGCAATAAAGCATGAATTTAAACGGAATTTTTTCAGCATAGCAATGATGGGAAATAAAACAGAATTTACTGTATAGTTCACTGTACATGGATTATGGGTGTTTTATAAACGGTGTCTGAATGTCAACATCCACTGAATTTGGTGGGTATGGGGAAGACACTGTGCATGGCATATGGCGGCAGAGGACTGTAAAGATCCGTACACATGATCAGATTATCTTACAAAAAATACCCCCTTCGAAGTGATCATATGATAATCTAGTCGTTAGTACACAGCTTTCGTCCCAAATTTTCCAAAGGGACAAACGCAAATATTTTTCTATACCAGATTGTACGATTTTTGTTTAATCAGTGCAGTTTTTTGTCCGAAAATATAATACAAATACAGTAATAAATTATAAACGGATGACCCCTGCCCTATCTTGAGAAACTAAAAACAATGTGTATAATAGATATAATAAAGCTGCAACCACCAATAAGCCCATCATGGGTTGAGAAATTGAGATAAAAAAGAGAAGAAGGGTGATGCGCTAAATCTAATGAGTGATATCCCAATGGAAACGTAGAAGGTGATATGAATCAAGTGGATGTATGTAGGGACATCAAATGTGAGATAAAGTGTAACTCATATAAACCAATAAAATAGCACCAGGTAATAAATGCATAAGAAAAACAACCCTGACGATGAAGTAAACAAACTAGTGTAGAACAAAATGTTAAATAGAAAATCTCATGACTAATAAATGTGAAGTCCACAAACGTTGATCAAGCATAAAATGTCCATATAACATGTATGAGTTGGCAATCCAGAAGGTGAGTTAGATCAACTGAATCCTGGGATGTAAACAATGGGACACCCAATGATCTATATGGTGATGAAGAAAAGAATTCCCAACACCAGGCAACATCAGGTAAAACCAGGGAAGGTGCCGGGAGGGAAGGTCTTCTCTAGGTGTACTACACCCTTACCTTACTGCTGTAAGGTAACAGCATAAACCAGATCCACTGGCAATGATGGAATAATTATTTGATTAGAAACAGGGAAGGAATCCTCTGTATGGTCAAACTTCTTTGGCAGATGCTAGAGCTGCCTAAGCTCAGGCAGGGTGACTTAGCAAAACAAGGGCATCATATGGTGTAGTAGGTAAAAGCTCATTTATTACAATAAAATATATAACTCAGGGACATGCAGGACAGGCGAACCTGGAAGTGCGGCCGAAGGACGGACTTTGCACACAATATCAAACTTGTTTCACCTCTCTGAAACATGAGTTATATGTTTTATTGTAATAAATTCGTTTTCACCTACTACACCATATGGAGCCCTTGTTTTTCTATGTCACCCTGCCTGAGCTTGGGTCGATCTAACATCTGCCAAAGAAGTTTAACCATACAGAGGATTCCTTCCCGTTTCTATTCAAGGAATTATTCCATCATTGCCAGTGGAGTTGGTTTATGCTGTTCCCTTACAGCAGTAAGTTAAGGGTGTAGTACATCCAGAGAAGACCCTCCTTCCCTGCACATTCCCTGGTTTTACCTGGTGTTGGGAATTCTTTTCTTCATCCCCATATAGATCATTGGGTGTCCCATTGTTTACATACCAGGATTCAGTGGATCTAACTCACCTTCTGGATTGACAACTCATACATGTCATATGGACACTTTATGCTTGCACATAGTTTGTGGACTTCACATTTATTGGTCATGAGATTTTCTATTTAACATTTTGTTCTTTCACTTGTTTGTTCACTTCAGCGTCAAGGTTGGTTTTTTATGTATTTATTACCTGGTGCGTTTTTATTGGTTTATATGAGTCACAATTTATTTCACATTTGATGTCCCTACATACATCCACTTGAGTCATATCACCTTCTACGTTTCCATTGGGATATCACTCATTAGATTTAGCGCAGCACCTATCTTTTCTTTTTTATCTCACAAATACAGTAATACCTTGGTTTGCGAGCATAATTTATTCCAGCAGTATGCTTGTAATCCAAAGCACTTTTATATCAAAGCACGTCTTTTTGATACGCTGAATGTTTTCATAGTATTGTAAGCCCACATCCGATGTGAATAGAATCCAGAGCAGCTTTTTTCTGTCATCTGCCATCTTTTTTTTTTTAATTGAATAATTGTTTTATTTGACACTGATTTTCCTCATATGAGGTATACAGTATAAATGTTCTGTCATTCCATTTGTGAATATGCTGTTTTTAACCACTTCAGCTCCGGAAGGTTTTACCCCCTTAATGACCAGGCCATTTTTTGCGATACGGCACTGTGGTGCTATAACTGACAATTGCACAGCCGTGTAACGCTGTACCCAAATAAAGTATTTTTTTCCCCACAAATAGAGGTTTTTTTTTGGTGGTATTTGATCACTTCTGTGGTTTTTTTTTTTTTGCGCTATAATCAAAAAAAGACTGACAATTTAAAAAAAAAAAACTATATTTGTTACTTATTGCTATAAATAATTTTCAATAAAAACTTTTTCCATCAATTTAGGCCTCAATGTATTTTGCTACATATTTTTGGTAAAAAAAAACCTAATTTGTGTATTTTGATTGGTTTGCGCAAAAGTTATAGCGTCTACAAACGATGCGAAATATTTATGCCATTTTTACTTTTTTTTTTGTTTTACTAGTAATGGCGGGGATCAGCGATTTTTAGCAGGACTGCGACATTGTGGCACTGACATCTGACACTAAGTTACACTTTTTGGGTACCAGTGACACCAATACAGTGATCAGTGTTAAAAAAAATGCACTCTCCTCTGTGACAGAACAGCCATCTGCCTTGTTTACATAGGCAGACGGCCGTTTTGTCATTCCCCTGCACGATTGCAGGTGGTTGGCAGCCATCACGGCCACCGGACCTGCTGATTAGCTCCCGCTGTGTCTAATCACAGTGGGAGGGGCACTCCAGCGGCGTGCGCACACCCCCGAGGACCCCTGCACAAAATCACATACCTATACGTGATTTTGCGCAGCCGGGCCACTCTGCCTCATTATATATGCGGTGGACGGTCCGAAAGTGGTTAATCTATTTAACATTTTGTTCTTTCACTTGTTTGTTCACTTCAGCGTCAAGGTTGGTTTTTTATGTATTTATTACCTGGTGCTATTTTATTGGTTTATATGAGTCACAATTTATTTCACATTTGATGTCCCTACATGCATCCACTTGAGTCATATCACCTTCTACGTTTCCATTGGGATATCACTCATTAGATTTAGCGCAGCACCTAGCTTTTCTTTTTTTATCTCACAAATACAGTAATACCTTGGTTTGCAAGCATAATTTGTTCCAGCAGTATGCTTGTAATCCAAAGCACTCGTATATCAAAGCACGTCTTTTTGATATGCTGAATGTTTTCATAGTATTGTAAGCCCACATCCGATGTGAATAGAATCCAGAGCAACTTTTTTCCGTCAATTGCCATCTTTTTTTTTTTTAATTGAATAATTGTTTTATTTGACATTGATTTTCCTCATATGAGGTATACAGTATAAATGTTCTGTCATTCCATTTGTGAATATGCTGTTTTTAACAACTTCAGCTCTGGAAGGTTTTATCACCTTAATGACCAGGCCATTTTTTGCGATACGGCACTGTGTTGCTTTAACTGACAATTGCACAGCCGTGTAACGCTGTATCCAAATAAAGTATATTTTTTCCCACAAATAGAGGTTTTTTTTGGTGGTATTTGATCACTTCTGTGGTTTTTATTTTTTGCGCTATAATCAAAAAAAGACTGACAATTTAAAAAAAAAAAAAACGATATTTGTTACTTTCTGCTATAAATTATTTTCAATAAAAACTTTTTTCATCAATTCAGTGTTAAAAAAATGCACTCTCCTCTGTGACAGAACAGCCATCTGCCTTGTTTACATAGGCAGACGGCCGTTTTGTCATTCCCCTGCACGATTGCGGGTGGTTGGCAGCCATCACGGCCGCCAGACCTGCTGATTAGCTCCCGCTGTGTCTAATCACAGTGGGAGGGGCACTCCAGCGGCGCGCACACACCCCCGAGGACCCCTGCACAAAATCACATACCTATACGTGATTTTGCGCAGCCGGGCCACTCTGCCTCATTATATATGCGGTGGACGGACCGAAAGTAGTTAATCTTGACCTTTATGTAGCGAATAAAGATTTTCATAGGATTCTGGAGTTACCTGCTACATCTTTCTTGAAGCATAGTTGGAATAAAGGCTATATCTGCTGAGCATATTAAAATACTGTACAACACAGCTTCCCCTCCCCTCTTGGACCCTTTGATTGGGCGAGGTTCATTCTGGGAAACCCTATCCAGAGGAAAAAAAGCTGCTGTTGCAGCTGGAGCTCTCATTTACCATCAAAACTACCACGGACACTAAGAGTAATGATTATGTGGGCCAGTGACTCTGCTATATAAGATTGAACTTACTCTGCAACTTATTCAGAGTCTGAACTGAACCAAAGACCAGGAGAATTCCAAATAATTTTCACATTTAAAATAATTGTATTTTACAGTTGTTTATGTCTATTTATATCATATCGTTTCTGTATATATCATTAAGCTTAATCACTGAATGCTTTAACCAGAAATGAAAGAATGTTGCATCTGTTACAGTCCTGCCTGGGCATGGAGGCAAGGTATGGATATTTTTTCAAAGGTCAGCAGAAAACAGATTCTATGAACAGTGCATATTTCTATTAGAACACGTGGTGGTAGCTACTGTGTCTGTGTGACTTCAGTCAACCAGCCCCATTGGCAAGACCCTGCAGGCTTTGAAATCATAGCACTGGGTGATGCAAAGTGTAATCATTGGCAACAATGGGATGATTCTATTTAGAACATCAGTGTCCCACTCAGGTTTCTGACAGGTTTTCTGTAGGGCCCATTCATATTTGGCCATTTTTGTGCATTACATAAACACACATTAAGTAACGCATGTTGTGCCATGGGTTAACATGCATTGTGTTAAGGCAGCCCATTCAAATCATACATGCAGCATTTTTTCTAATGCACTGCACCACAACCTACAATAGTAGTGCTCTGAAATAAATTTTCTTTGGAGCCATTGAACATAAACAGAACCACAATGCGCTAATAGGTGTTAAATTTCCATTCCAATGTTTCCAGACATTTTGCAGTTATACTTGCTAGGGATATAGATTCTACACTCCCTGGCCAAGAAAAAAAGCTGCCACCAATAGAAAAGGTCACACACTCTAATATTTTGTTGGACCACCTTTAGCTTTGATTAGGGCATGCATTTGCTGTGGCATTGTTTCGATAAGCTTCTGCAATATCACAAGATTTATTTCCATCCAGTGTTGCATTAATTTGTATTGGTGATGGGAGAGTCAGACCACTGTGCAAAGCCTTCTCCAGCACATTCCAAAGATTCTCAATGGGGTTAAGGTCTGGACTCTGTGGTGGCCAATTCATGTGTGAAAATTATGTCTTATGCTCCCTAAACCACTCTTTCACAATTTGAGCCTGATGAATCCTGGCATTGCCATCTTGGAAAATGAACGTGCCAGGGAAGAATAAATCCATTGATGGAATAAACTGGTCATTCAGTATATTTAGGTAGTCAGCTTCACATTGTGCGTGTGGAAATGCTCTTACTTTTACTATTAAACATAACCTTGAGTTCTACTGTTGTTTTTCTATGATTTGATTTTACCAAACGTTTAACTGGTCATCGATCACGATCAATCAGGATTTTTTTCCGACCACATTTATTCCTCGAAGACGATGGTTCCCCACTATCCTTTCAGTTTTTAATAATGCGTTGGACAGTTCTTAACCCAATTTTAGTAGTTTCTGCAATCTCCTTAGATGTTTTCTCAACTTGATGCATACCAATGCTTTGACCCTTCTCAAACAGACTAACATCTTTTCCACAACTACGGGATGTGTCTTTCAACATGGTTGTTTAAGAAATGAGAAGCTACTCATTGAATCAGTTGGGGTTAAATAACTTGTTGCCAGCTGAAAGATAATTGCCCATGCAGTAACTATCCAATAGGAGGCTCTTGCCTATTTGCTTAGTTAATTCCAGGTGGCGACTTTTTTTTGGCCATGCAGTGTATTTACATGATGTAGAGAGCGTTGTTGCCACAGACAGGGTGTGCTTTGAGTTACTTTTGAAGAGCAAGGGCTCATAGGTTTTTAGTGTAGCACCCTCCTAGGTAGGTTGCTAGGATGTACATAGTTAGAATAGAGTGGTCTCCTGCTTAACAGGAGATTACGAGGCAAAATATTGCAGTTTTCCTGCCTAAAAGGAAAGATATATTTGGTCAGCTGTGTTTCACAGTGTTGCTGTATCTGAGTTGGCTCACCTATATCCAGGCAGTTTTGGAAATTGCTGGATGGACGAGAGTTACTCATGCAGATTTGTAGCATGGATATAAAAAGTCCATCCCAGCCAATTGCAGGCATAGGTGCCCCTATGCATGCTGGGAAGAATTTTTAAATTTGGTGAGACACACAGAAGGGGTATTTGCCCATAGAGGAGAGTCCAGCTGAGGAGGGGGTACTCTGCCCTTCTCAGCACCTGCTGCCATGTGGCCTCAGGTGGGAGGCCTGGAAGCTGGAGAGCTGACCCAAGTGTTCTGAAGAGCTGACTGCCAGAGAGAATCTGTTTGAGACTCCTGTGAGTACAGACTGTAGAGATTTTGGGGCCTAGTTCTTTAGGCTACCCCTCTGTGCTAGAAAAGTGAGCTACTGGGTTCAGCAGAAAGGGGATACTGGCTAGTGTTGTGAAGAGCAACAGTCTATAATCCTTAGAGAGGCCTTGCTCAAAAGTGCATGGCCAATCAAGTAGAAGTTCCAGGTCCTCAAAAAAACATAAAAAACAACCATAAACTCCTAGACTGATTATTGAAGAAACAAGCATAAGTGTGTGCCTGGCTGTGAAAAATACTGTGTGCCTGGCTGAAGAGCTTAAACAAGAGAGGATGCTAGCAGTTCCTATGGAGGTGGTGCTACATTAGGATGAAATTAGGGTTTCATTTAGCCTGAAGCTTAGATGGTATTTGGCTTTGCACACTTAGAGCCACCAATATCTTGCTGATTATAGTACAATGAAAAGTATGGTTCCTTGTATAATTCTATTGTACTTTTATATAAAAGTTTTATAATTTATATATATATAATGGGTTTATTTTATTCTATGGTTGATATTTATTCATTTACATTGAATGTGTAGTGAATGTCCACAGGTTTTATATCTGCTGTCCTGAACACAGGAAGGCTTCAAATTGTGCACATGGCTATTCTGATAAATTCTGGCTAAATCCCTAATGTCCCAAGACTTTTCTGGCCTTGTGTCTGTTGTAGGCGGGTCAGAATGGCCAGGAATAGAGGCACATTTACTTATGTACGTATAGTGGCATTGTTTTCTGTATAGTATTAGCCATTCATAGGCTAAATTGTACTGGTTGCCCTGAGTTGCACTTCCATTATATAGCTACTGTATGAACAAACCATGTATACAGCTGTGAGCAAATATTGGTCCTTCTTATCGGCAATGTTAGTCTATAATAATGTAATGATCTCATTTCAACTTACCTTTATTTCCCAGAAGTATTTTTTTCAATGCCCGACTTGCTTGGTAAATGTTGTCCCATTTCCCATATCCCCATATTTTCCACTGAAGCTGTGAAGTGTGATTATGACAACTTATGCTTGGAAAAAAAAAAAGTCCTGGCTGATTTCACATATCTGTCAGCGCAAGCAGTGTTTAATCCCTGATTCACTGCCAGACAAAGTATTCAGCCAGGCATTGTTTTCATGAACTGGTCATTCGGCTTTAGAATGGAGTGACAGGGAGCTCCTACAATGACTACAAGGTCAGCACTCTTCTGGAAACTGAGCTTTATTTACCAAAATCGGACATCCGACCTTATTCATCGAATCTCTGTTGTTGTGCGAATTGAAAATGTTATGCAAATATACAATTTAGCATTTGTGGAGTTTACGTTTCATCCCAAAAGGTAAAATAAATATTAATTATAAAAAAAAAAAATTCTGATTTTAGATAAGGGTGAGGAAAAGTACAAACAGCTAAATACACAAATTAAATACATATATGGTGTAGCGTTACAAACGAAGGAACCGCTTGGTGATTTTGGAATCTGCGCCTCGACTCCAAGACCGACCTCAGCTACAACTGATTAAATGAAAGTCACTACTAACAAGTATAAGGACACAACCTAGCTGTGGGTTACCACCAGAAAATAAAAAACAAGACTGTTTATCGGTAGATGAACTCAATATCTTGGTACAGGTAAGAATGAATAGAGGGTTGAACAAAAGTGAGCACACACCAGGTAAATTCAAACACAGTCTACTGGAAAGTAATAGCTATGCCAAAGTAACTTAGGATCAGGTTCTATACCACTAAACAGGAATCAACACAAGAATAAGTAAATTCAGCAATAAACAGTGCATAAAGTGTTAACTGCAATGTGAATAATAACCTTGCAACTGGGCTACAGTGCACTTTAAAGTAATGGCTATGGCATGGTGTAGCATCCACTCAGAGCTACCTCCTAATTGAAAAAGGGGCAAGGGTCTCTGAGTAGCAAATGTAAAAGCACTCTTTAATCCAGACTCTTCAGCCAGCTAGAGTTGGGGTCCAATAACACCATTGGAGCACTTGAAGACAATTACAAAGGCCTGTAGGCAGCAATAGAGCTATAGGGTAGCTGTGTAGT